>NC_090939.1:283830294-284455294 GCF_040938575.1 Ambystoma mexicanum
ACGGTGAGCGTTACGCTGCAGGTGCAGAATAACGCGAAGCATGGGTTGCTGTCAGGGCGTGGTTTAAATAGCCTTGGAAGTAGTTCCAAGTAAGTATCCTTAGGGAAAAATAGTCCCCCTAGGCCTCATTTGACTTCTGGTCACTGGCAGCATGGTCTGCCTCGGGTAAGTTAGCAGCATGGTCTGCTTCAGGTAAGTCCTTGACCATGAGCCTGGCGCCTATGGCGCCAGGACTGATTCTGAACTTATGAGCCTGGCGCCATAGGCACCAGGACTGCACCCAAATAGCCCCTAATTGGGGTTCATGGGCTTGCATTAAATGGCATGATGCCTGCTTCCGGGGTAGCTGGGCCAAACCTGTTTTCCCGGGGGCAGGGATCGTGACAACAGGGTGAGCAGCATGCGGAGTACAGGGTGAGCAGCATGCAGAGTACAGGGTGAGCAGCATGCAGAGTACAGGAGAGCAGCATGCAGAGTACAGAGTGAGCAGCATGCACAGTACAGGGTGAGCAGCATGCAGAGTACAGGGTGAGCAGCATGCAAAGTACAGGTTGAGCAGTATGCATAGTACAGGAGAGCAGCATGCAGAGTACAGTGTGAGCAGCGTGCATAGTACGGGGTGAGCAGCATGCGAAGTACAGGTTGAGCAGCATGCGGAGTACAGGGTGAGCAGCATGCATAGTACGGGGTGAGCAGCACGCAGAGTACGGGGTGAGCAGCACGTGGAGTACAGGGTGAGCAGCACGCGGAGTACAGGGTGAGCAGCATGCATAGTACAGGGTGAGCAGCATGCAGAGTACAGGGTGAGCAGCATGCAGAGTACAGGGTGAGCAGCATGCAGAGTACAGGGTGAGCAGCATGCGGAGTAGAGGGTGAGCAGCATGCACAGTACAGGGTGAGCAGCATGCACAGTACAGGGTGAGCAGCATGCACAGTACATGGTGAGCAGCATGCATAGTACAGGGTGAGCAGCATGCGGAGTACAGGGTGGGCAGCATGCGGAGTACAGGTTGAGCAGCATGCGGAGTACAGGGTGAGCAGCATGCATAGTACAGGGTGAGCAGCATGCAGAGTACAGGGTGAGCAGCATGCAGAGTACAGGGTGAGCAGCAAACAGAGTACAGGAGAGTAGCATGCAGAGTACAGGGTGAGCAGCATGCAGAGTACAGGGTGAGCAGCATGCGGAGTACAGGTTGAACAGCATGCGGAGTACAGGGTGAACAGCATGCGGAGTACAGTGTGAGCAGCATGCAGAGTACAGGGTGAGCCGCATGCGGAGTACAGGGTGAGCAGCATGCATAGTACAGGGTGAGCAGCATGCAGAGTACAGGGTGAGCAGCATGCAGAGTACAGGGTGAGCAGCATGCAGAGTACAGGAGAGCAGCATGCAGAGTACAGAGTGAGCAGCATGCACAGTACAGGGTGAGCAGCATGCAGTGTACAGGGTGAGCAGCATGCAGAGTACAGGGTGAGCAGCATGCGGAGTACAGGGTGAGCAGCATGCATAGTACAGGTTGAGCAGCATGCAGAGTACAGGGTGAGCAGCATGCAGAGTACAGGGTGAGCATCATGCGGAGTACAGGGTGAGCTGCATGCATAGTACAGGGTGAGCAGCATGCAGAGTACAGGGTGAGCAGCATGCGGAGTACAGGGTGAGCAGCATGCAGAGTACAGGTTGAGCAGCATGCAGAATACAGGATGAGCAGCATACATAGTACAGGGGGAGCAGCATGCAGAATACAGACGCAGATGCAGATACAGGCACTGCTCGACCGTCAGTGGTCGCCATCTCTCTGTTGACTCTCTCATACACACGGGTGGACTGGGAACCAAATGAGGCCCTGGAAATAATTTTCAAAGTGGCTCAGTATTACACATTTTCAGCAACCCCAAGCATTTTCTTATGAGAAAAATTGGAAATACCACACCAAAGAGGCCCAGTGTGCAGAGACCCACTGAGCAATCTCCAGAGTTCCCTATAGGCCAGTCCGCACCTGCTCATAAAGGATCTGCGTGATTTTTCCGTCACGGAAAAGTCAGCGATGGAAAAGTTCTCATGAGAAATGTTCGGACCACAAAAGGTTTGCACATTTCCCATACGAACACGCATCTACAAACCCACACCCGCACGACACACCCTCAACCACACACTTAACACACCCCCAGCCACACCCCAACATACCCCTACCCTACTTACCTTACCTTCATGCTGTCTCCCTGCAGCACCAGTTCCCTTTAACTTCCGTGATCAGGACCCGGCGCCGCAGGGTCCTTTTTTTTTTTCGGGAGCTGCAGGGGTTTCCCCCGCAACCCTCGCTCACTATACTGTAAAGTATAGTGAGCGAGGGTTGCGGGGGGGACACCCCTGCAGGCTCTGTTTTTTTTTCTTTTCCTTTTTTATCGGGTGTGCTGCAGGGGTGTCTCCTGCAACACCCCACTCACTATACTGTATAGCATAGTGAGTGGGGTATTTCGGGGGACAAGCCTGCAGCCCCCGTTTTTTTTTCTTCATTTGGCGGGGGGTTGGCCACGCAACCCCCTCCACTGTAGTGAGCAGGGTGTTGTGGGGGACAACCCCCCAGCCCCAAGTCCGACCCCACCAACACACACCATGAAAAGTTCTGACTTTTGGTAGTCCGAACTTTTCGTGGTGTTTGTTTTAGGTCTTTTGGCAGGGTCGGACCTTTTTAGCCTCAAGGTACTGGATGCACTATATCCTCTCCTGTCGTACATCCAACTACACAGATGCCAGCAACCCAGTCCTGAGCATGAAAAAGAATATAGTAAGACATAGCATTTTACTCCTTGGACATTATGGTGATAGATCCCCAGGAAAATAAAGCAAAGGGGACAGGGTAGGTAAAGGAACCTTATCCATTTGCCAAGCAGCAATAGTACAGTAGCCACTTGTCTGGGAGGTGCACTTGTGTTGAGGTGGTGTTTGGATAGGAACATGGTAACCACCTGTCTGATTGCCAGAGGGGTTGTCAGGGACCCTCAGTGATGTCCCACATGCGTGTGTGGTTCATAATATATTTAATCGGTACTCTCATGACAGCGTTGATGGAGTTAGTCTATGAATATACGGCATCCACCTTCAATCCTTTTTCTGGCGTGCCCTGGTGCCTCCAACCAAGCGTTACCCACTTTCCATCTGCTCTGACTGATCTCTCCTTGTGAATGTCATCCACCAGAAAGCATGATTCCAACTACATCCTGAAGAAGAACATGGAATGGATTTATAGAGAGAATATCAAGGACTACGGGAGACCTTTCATTTAATTGCACTCGCTCCATGAGTCTCATGGTTCATCGGGGTAGCGTCTGAGGACATTTTCTGACCAGCATTAAGTCTGGTTAGGATGTTCTGCCTCCCTGACTCACAGAGTTCTCTGAGTGTTCAGCTATGGGAAGGAGATGCTTAGATTGTTCCCGTCTTTGCTTTCCAACATCCGGGTTGGCCTTAGATACTTCTTGAATTGAGAGTCTTTTCTGGTCATCAGCTTTTGTTTAGGAGCTGCCATGATCATCGGCCCCTTTGCAGCATTTCACTGCCATGGTTGTGCCCTCAAAAGTGAAATCTGATCTCCTGCAGTGGTGTTTTCACACACAGTTCTCCTCCCCTTCTTTTATATGAGGTTGATTGGTGTGTCTCCTGTGATCTGCATCAGCCTTTATTATTTCCTTTTCTATTTTATCTTTTGCTTGAACATCTTTGAGACATTTCAGTGGATTTACTGGGAGTTGTAATCGTATGGTGTGTTTATTGCACCCCCAGTATGAATTTGGCTGGACAGTAGTCTGTAAGTGTGGTGCAAAGAGCTTGTGATTGTAACATTCTGCAACATTCTGCACAACACACTGGAGCTCATCTAGATCGTCCACTGACATACTGCTTGTGCCATCCGCTGACGGAGACCGGCAGAACACCGCCGTATATTGTCCTTTGTGCTGGTGTGGTGGTATCATATTGTAAACATTGACAGCGGATCTGTGTCTGATGGTGACACACCGAGGTGCACAATTTATGTCTGCCACCGCCGTCGGAATATGTGTGGTCCGACCGGCCGTCTGAAGGCATGGCAAACCCTTTCTGGCATTGGTCAGACCGCCAGTGGAAGTAAGGCTGCCACAGCCACTGAAAAAGGTCTACAGCAAAGTCCCTCCAGGAGAAAAGAAGAGGTTCACAAAGCCGAATCAGGCACATTCCACCACATCGGAAATGGAAGGTGCAAGTGCCCCACAGTTCATCGACACCGAATTGCAGGTGCTGGTGGACAACATGATGTCAGTAGAGGCACAACTCTTTGGCGCAGAGATGCACATCTCAAGTGGCAGTGAGAAGAGGGACATGTGGATGGGACTAGGCAATACAGTAAATGCTGTGTCCACTGTGCCATCAGAGAAGGAAGACCAATGTAAGAGGTGGAATGACCTCAAGTGTGCCATATGCAAAAAAATATCAAAGGCACAAGAAGACAAGGACAGCACCAGTGAGGGGGGCCAGATGCCATTTCATGGAGTGCCTGGGAGCAGAAAATGCTGCCACTGATTGTACTGGATAGTGTGACAGGCTTATAGGAGGGACATGACACAAGTGAGAAGAAACCAACACATCCTGCCATACATAAATGAACCATGCACACAAATACATGCACAATCATACAGGTGCAACATGTACACATGTTAAACAATATTACTCCCATGCCAAGCGTACTACCACTCACCTTCCAATGACACCTATTAGACATGCATTTACTATGCAGAACACACAGAGATTCAAACATAACACCTGACCACAAGCTGATGCCATGAATGTCTGCTTTGTCCCATGCAGGAAACACATCACAGCAGTCCAGTGGCCATGGAGCTGTGCGTGCCAAATGGAAGAGATGGAGTGGCATGTTCAGTACGCTGCAACATCACAGCACATGGTCAGCACCTCTGGTGACACTACACATGCCAGGGGCAGCAGTGCAGACCCAGCCACAGCCACAGTGGATCGTGGAAGTAGTACTCTTAACACCTGTCCAACCACAGCAGACCCAACACACGTTGCAGTGCCCATGTCACAGGTGGGAACGGTTGAGGAGCAGGAAGAGGTGGCACCTGCTGACCTTGTGGCACAGGTGAACGTGTCAGAGGGAGAGGATGAACTCAGTACTAAGATGACAAGCCAGAAGATTGACCCAACACTCCACCTCAGGCATCTACCCCACAGCACACACCCACTACACACAACGATGTGGAGATCCATGACCAGACAGCGTTGTTGGTTGAAGGCCAACGTAACGTAGTCCATGAGGCCAGATGGCAGTCTGGTGCAGTTGAAAAACAGCTTCACACCCATGTGAGGATCCTGCAATAACTGGAGCAGCACAACCAGCACCTCACACGCTCAAATGTGATTCAGGCAATACTCAAGGAATCCCTGGACAAGCACACATTGGCCGTTATGGGCCTACCTGAAAAGGCAAGGGTAGTGCAGGTACAGTCCACAAAAAGAAAGAAGAGGCTGGAGCAAATCAATGCTGGACTAGCAGCCTCGAACAGGAGATTCAAACGTGCTGTATCGGCTGTTGGCATCCTGAAGCGTGGCATGTTATCTGGACATGGTCCACAGTATGGAGGCAACCAACAGGGTTTCAATCTACAAGTGAGCATGTTTATCTGCGTAAATGCTTTTCATGCACAACCCATTTCTGCCATTTCCCCGGGTTGCATGCAATGCTGGCCCTGCTCCATGGTGCTGCACATAGATGGCTGGTACTGTTCTTTGCATGTTCTACCTGCCATACGAAGAGTGCAAGAAGTATGCCAGTCCATGCCTTTCTAGCACATTGTCCCCAACATATATATGTATTTCTCTTGTAGCACTCACCGCCCATGTTGTGCTGCATTATATTCTGGCTCTGCTGTATCTGCAGATGCCCACTCTCGATCCTGTGCTGCCCTTCTCGCTCTTGCGCATCTCTGTGTCTGCAGGTGCATGGCCGCTGTTTTTATTTATTTGCATTTTTAACGCGCTCATACAGCCTGGAGGCATCTCGGCGCTGTTAGTTGCGTATTTATAACGCACTTAATACCCAGAGGTTTCTAAGCGCGGACCCAGGGATCGAACCTGTGTTGCTTCTTGTCGTCTTGTTTCCAAGGCAAGCCTGCTGCTGAGCTATCCTCCCGGGACTCACTAACACTAGGTGGGCCCCTGCAATCACCATCTTGCTCTGGTGGACTTCCTCCATTGTTTTTATGTTATTTCTGCCGCATCTATTGTGGAATACATTTCTGGCTTAATTTACAATTATTTATTTGCATAATTACCGTTCTTTATTGGCACACACCAGAGAAGTGACAATCTGAGAGCAGACCAACATTGTTCGGATGGCGTTGAGGCAGCACCAGTGGCAGATTGGCATTAGGTCGGTTTATGTTACGCCGGCTTTACTGTACTCGTGATTGGCAGATATAGGGCAATTACACTGCTGCCAATATTCCAACATTTCTTTGCCGGATGCATGAGCTGCACTGTTTTGAACATCCTTTTCAGTTTTCCTATGAACCACTCCACCATCCCATTTGCATGTGGCCAGATCGCGGCGATCTTTTGATGAATGACTCCCATAGGTTTCTTGAATTTGGCTCATCACTTCGAAATGGGGCCCTGTTGAGCAGTGAGCACACTGGAGATTCCCCAATCTGTAAACACTTACTCCAGCACATAGCTGACGGTGCTGGCAGACAAGTATAATCCTGACTTTGCAGTCAGATATCTTGAGTACTCATCCATGATGACAAGATCATATTTATTCACCCTAAGCAGTCCCTAAAAGTCTGTGTCAACTTCTTGCCGTACTGAATCCAGAAGGGGCAACGTTTATAAAGGTTCGGGTTCCTCAGGCTTATTGGTGTACTGAAAAGGATGGCCCTTCACGTGGTTGTTTCTCTCATTGTGTCAAACATCAGGAACTACAGGGTGTCTTGAATGTGACACTTAGTTGCTAATATGCCTCACTGACCCTCAAGCACAATATTCATGATTTGTTGTCATACAGTCTGGGGATGATAGTGTGGCATCTGCAAAGTAGCACACCATCCATGCATTCCAATAGCTCTTCTTGGAACGAAAGCTTGAACTTCTTCATGTGTCAACACTACTTGTGTTGTTCATGTACATGTCTCCATCTTCTTCTGGCAATTACCTTGCACATTTCTTACAGTATCAGATTATTTGTAGTTTTTTTCTTTAATGTGTGTCAGTATATCTGTAACTGCAATATAAGAAATGTAAGATATTTATGTAACTATAACCTAAGATTTCCACAAGCGCCCAATTGCCTAACGGCCCAGTGCGCTCTATAAATAATTAAACAATACAATACAATGCAATATGTTGGTCCTTTTTGACTTTCAAGTGTGAAGAAGTTGATGTATACTTCTGAAGCCTGTTTTGGCTAGTGTCTTGACTCATAAAACAGGAGAGCGATGGCTGGAAGATCTTGAATGAATCATAACCTATGGCATTGCTCTAGGCAACCCTACGGGCCATCTCTAAGGCTGGCTTTGCCCAACCCTAACAGGGTTAGTCCAGCCCTAATTTCTAGGTTATATCCCTTCTTCATGAGACAACAAGTCTTCCCAGCCATGTTTCAGCCCCATTAGGCATCACCAATAAGGTATAGTTTGGGTCTCTAGCTGTTGCATGCTCGGGGCCCACAGCTGGGCATATCCATCCCACTTGAGGTGACCTTGAAGACTGAAGACTGCTGGATGGCAGGTTTTGATTGATAAGGTTTTTGCCACAGCTAAGCTACAAAAAAGTCAACCTTGTTCTCTGTTTTAGAATCCTTCTTCTTTTTCTCATCTGCTCTTCTCTCCCTCTGCTTCAGGTTTATTAATCAATTTATAGACGAGGAGCAACTGACTACCTTATTATTAATACACTGGTATTCATTTGTCAGGTCTACACCCACGGCATATTCCTTCACTTGAGAGCATTTATGTGTCTCCCTCACACTCAATCTAAAGTATTTTTTCACTTGTTGAAACAATTACAGAGTGACACTATCAAAGAACTGGGCTAAGTCCTGTATGGTTTCACATTTCCATAATTGATATTCTATAGCTTTCCCACTCAATAAGAAATCAATTTGAATGATAGCGGATGTCTTTTTAGAAAAGGTCAAATGTGTGATAGGTCAAAATAATAATTCTTGAGAGTAGAGCAGAAAAACTGCACAGCCTAGCCTTCCTTTTTTGAAGCTATGCTGACATGGATAGAATTAAGTCTAGACTTGTTGATAACAATAATTGTCCCTTTCAAGCGTGCGTAAGCGCGAAAATCGCAGCGCAAGCGTGCGAAAGCCGCACACATCAAATCATGGAATTCTGTACGCAAGTAAATCCTGGGATGTGCGCTAAAATCCCGCGTGGCGCACGCGGGTGCACACGCCATCAAACGGCGTGCGCTACGCACACAGCGAACGTGCACACAGCGCTGCGCATACAACAAAAGAGGGCGGAACATGGGGCGTAACACGCGGAATGGGGAACAACGCATGAAAATGTGGGCGTTTAGGGGGAAGTACAGGAGGTAAATGCGCGGAATGCAGGCACGCGTGCCTACAACACGTATTCATGGAATCGAACAGGGGAAACGCGTGCACCAAAAAAGACGCGCTAATCCGGAAACACATACGCCAGCAGGAAGCAGGTGTACGCGGCCCCACGCAGCATAAAAGTGCACGCAAACAACAAACAAGCTCAGACGCTACGATGAATATACCATTCCTCGCAGCAGTGGTTGTGGGACACCGCCAGAGGAGGATAGCCAGGCCCAGAATTTTTACACCCAGGACCAGCCTTTTTGGGATGCCTGATGACCAGGTGTATGGAAGGTACAGGTTCCCACCACACATAATACTCGACCTGGTGAGTGAGTGGGAGGATGACCTCACATCAACCACCCTGTGCTCCCAAGCACAGAGCCCCTTGGAAAAGGGGCTCAATGTACTGCACTTCTTGGCCACTGGTTCATTTCAGTGGACAAGTGCCATAGTGGGGGGGGTGTCACAGGCCACACAGTCACGCTGCCCACACCAGGTGTTGGCCATCATGACTGCACGCTCTTCAGTCCGCAGGCACATATACATACCCAGAACACCTGCAGAAAGGCAGGCTGCCGTCCAGGACTTTTACGGGGTGGCACACTTCCCCAAAGTGCTAGGTGCCATTAATTGCACCCCTGTGGCTCTACGTCCTCCCAGGGCAACTGAGCACATCTATAGAAACCGCAAGCACTGGCATTCCATCATCGTGCAGGTAGTATGCGATGCCAAGGGAATCATCACCTCAGTATATGCCAACTATGCAGGGTCTACCCATGACAGTTTCATTTTCAGAATGTCACCACTAAACCCGGGACCTAGAAGCTGGGCGGCATGGCGATACATGGCTGCTTGGTGAGTATAAATGCCTCTGCACATGCATGCATGTCAGATACTGAGTAATGTCACAACCCCACTAATGATACCCCTCATCACCTCCCCAGGGGACAGTGCCTACCCTCTGAGCACCCACATGATGACGCCAATTCGGAACCCCACCACACCACCCGAGGTAATATACAACACAGCCCATATTGCAACCCAGGGCATAGTGGAACACACATTTGGAGTGCTCAAGTCACACTTTCACTCCCTTGACTGCTCTGGTAGGCAGCTGCTATACGCGCCCCCAGTAGTGTGCAGGATCATAGTGGCAGCATATGTCCTGCACAATGTTGAAACCCGCCGGGGCCTGCGGGTGGACATGGTGGTGCCCCCACATCCCCAACCACATGCACGGCCGCTGCGCATGGGAGGGGAAAGGGCACGTGGTGAGGCAGCCCGCACGTGGCTGGTGGCTAATTACTTCACCTAGAATCACACCCCTGTGGAGTGCACACAGCCCTGGCACATACCAGCTGACAATCAATGATGATGACATAAGGGACAGTCAACTGTCACAACCATACCAGCCTGAGATTGGTCACCTGGAAGTGTTACATTGTGTGCTTCCCTACCTACTGAAAGACAACCAATGCTGTGTCACAAAAAGACACACATTTATGCTGCATGAATGACTACCCCCTTGCAAAATACAACATGAAAATAGTGCCATGTCACCAAACCCCTCCCCATCTCAGCTACCCAACACATGGGAGCCCAATGTCACTGTGTAAGTCACTGTCACTTGGTCACACCCTTTGCAAGCCCATGGAAAGGGGAAGCAGGAGGGGTGTGTGTGTCATGACCCCAAGCATCTAATCCAAAGACAGGACAAGCTTGCATGTGTCCAGCTGGAATATACAGTGGATGCCCACGGGAGCCTCACAAGGCAACACACTGTAAAAATAAAAAATAAAAAATGGCCATGTGTGGATTGGGGGGGTGGAGGAAACCCAGGAGGTTCGAGGACAGGGTGCACACCAACACCCACCTGTGTAGATGTTTATAAAAAAAAATACCTCCATGGGTTCATGGCCTGCACAGTACGCCAGTGTGGGAGAACTGCTGTCGCTCTCTTCACCCTCTGCTGCTACATCAGGAGGTGGCGGTGCTATGGGAGGCAGCCCACGTAAAGCCCTGATATGGTCCGCCATGGCAGGAAGCATGCAGGTGTGGAAGGTCTGGTTCTGGAGAATGATAGTACGGAGATCCCCATGCAGCACCTCACGGGTTGCCTGCATTTCTGCACGCATGGCCTCACGTGATGCCTGGATCTCCTCACGAGTTGCCAGCAGCTCAGCTGAGAGCGAACGTGTGAGCTGCTCCAGCTGCTATTCTGACCTAAAATTTCGGGAAGCCTCAAGTTCACCCAGAGTCTCCCTGAGGAAATGGAGTTCTAACATCAGGGCTTCCCTGTGGCCCTGGGACTCTACAGATATGGCTTCGTGCAGAGTCACCAGTGCCGCCCGTCGGTCCCTGTTGGACGCCAACATGTCTTCCCTGTGTGATTGGCAAATGGAGTCTGTTGCCTGCTGTTGTTGCTCCATCTGCCTTTCAGGGGGGAGAATGGAAGTGGCCACCCTCTCCATTGCCTTAGCCATCATTTCAACCGATGCTCCCTGTTGTCCTGCTGTACTGTACATGGAGTTTTCCCATACAGTATTGCCTGGCGGCGTACGGCCACCGCGTCGGTGGACACCACACCTGTTTGGGGCAAGGCGATCTGCACCTTGCTGTGCTGGCACTACCTGAGGCTGCAGGACTGCATTTCCCCTCTGATCTGCTTGCCCAGGAACAGGATCAGATGTTGTGGAGTGTGACCCTGCATCCATAACTGCCAAAGGCGGAGTTACCAACACTGACATCCCCATAGAGGGGCCTACCCCCGGTGCAGGTGGGTTGGACAGAACAGCATCCCTGCCAGAAACACTCACCTGCGACAGCACATAGGTCCCATTGTCCGATTCAGCACCTGAATCATAGAGGTCTGGGGAGGTGTACCCAGAGACACCCGTGGACAGTATGGTCTGCAGGAGGATAGGGTTTTCACCCACCACCACACCACGTCCTCCACTGGTGCCCGGTCGTGGCTCAGATTCCTCCTGGGTCTGCACCATCTCCTCCACATCAACATCATCAAGTGCGTCATCACCTGCAAAAACATGAAAGACAACAAATGGAAACAGGCATGAGCACCATAGCACACACATAGGCCTGACAAGGCAGCGATCCAGTACATGAATAACACATGTCCCACATAACCATAACCTTGGCATGCATGCACTGTCAATGATTTGGAAGGGGAGGCAAAAAGCAGACACTGAGGACTCCAAGATGGAAAATCAACACATGTGCTGCATGCTGGATAGCACTGGCATCACATATTAGCCTGTGAGTGGCATGGGCAATCCACATACATGACACATGCCAGCACACAGATGGCACGTAGCATAGCCATGGTACATTTGGCAAGTGCAACCATATGTCAATGAATGAGTACTGTCACCCATCCATGTGAGATGGAGATGATGAGATGAAAAATGCAAAATAGTGTGACAAAATATGCATGTGCCACACACTGCAACACATCCAGTGTGCAATAATACAGTGATGGCAGGCAGATGGATACATCAATGGTTGGTCACTTCAACATGACAGAACACAACAGTCATGTTCAACATACAAACAGGGCCCAAAAATTAATGTAAGCAGGCCTTTACTCAATTAGCCTGAATGGTCAAATCATTCCCATAACAAGGTAATAAATGTGGGCCAATGTGGGTTGTAATCTATGACAGAAGTATGTCACATATGTGGCATTAGGGCAGAAAAATGCGTTGCAAAAATGGGAGGATTGAAACAATCAGGCTGAATGAACACTGAAAAATCAGAACAATGTTGTTGCAAGATGACAGTTCAAGGGCAACTGCAGTAATGTGGCGCTAATTGGCTACTGTGGTCAGAAGGGATACTGTCATACCCAAACCCAAGGCTGGTGAAGCACATGGGTGACCCATACCACTCAGGAGTACACACCCTCACATGGCACTTAATCATTACACATCACCAAAGAAACATACACATGAATTACACACACTTGCATGGCCACTCATCGGACAATGCCTCATAATCTGGTAGGTCTCCCACGCCTTGGATCTGTTCCTCTGTGATGAAGGTTCCAGCAACAGACTCATGTTCAGTGAGTTGGTCGTCCTCTGGTGGAGACCCACCGCCAGTCACCAGAGTCGAGGCATGATTGGAAGCCAGCTTGTTCTTTGCTCTGCGTTTCAGGTCATTCCACCGCTTGTAGCAATCATCAGCTGTGCGCCTCACGAATCCAAGGGCACTAATGTGGTCCGCGATGGTCTGCCAGTGGGCCCTACGTTGAGCAGGAGTAGTCTTACAGCCTGCAGTCACCAACATTTCGCGGCTATGTGCCGACACATGGGCCACAAGTGCATCAAGTTCAGTGTCATTGAAGCTAGGCTTCCTTGACGTGCCGGAGTATGTAGCCGTGTCTGGGGTCTCAGCCTGTAGCGCAAGAGCACCCTTCTTCTTCTTCTTGTAAGGTGGTACGGATCCTGAGTGGCTTACGCCGCTCTGGTCAGTAGGGGCAGAAGCACAGGTGGACTGGGTACTAGAAGCCTGTAAAGGCACAATGACCATAGGTCTTGGTGCAGGCATTGGCTGCAGGGTGATGTCGGCAGGGCCAACGTCGGTCTGATGGACGTGGACCGACACTGTCCCGGCTGGGAGACTCGGAGCTCTGGTGGATTGAGCTGCAGCTGCCCCTGCAGCCTCCCCACCCTGGCTACTTGGTGCAGCAGATGACATTGCTGCCCCAGATCCACGTGGCCTGGTGACAGCAACTTTCACTGCCACACGTGGATTAGACTTGCTGACCTGGAAGTCAGCCTGGGAGTCATCCTGTGCTGGTTCAGGTGACAAAATGGGCCGGTCCAACAAGGGCTGAGCTGGGATGATGTCAGCTACGTTTCCCACAACCATTGGGGGGGCATAAGTGTCCCCGATTGGTCCTCCACACATGGGGCTCTGGGCACCCTGCAAATCCTGGCCATGTCCTCTACCGCGCCCACCATGCCCACCTTTTGGAGGTCAGCCACCTTTGGCTCCCTTACTTCTTGGTCGCCTCCCAACCATGACACTGATGTTGTTGTGCGTATGGGAGTTGCAGTAAACAATTGTCCTGGGCAATTGGGGTGAAAGGGGTAGGGTACTAGATGGAATTCGTACCCTAGTGCTCTAGCAAGGTTGTATGTGACCCCTGGGGGAAGATGACGGGTCACACAATGCACAGGTACCCCAAAAACAAATGTACACGTGCACGCAACCCCTGGTAGACCACGTGCATGGAAAAATGAACCTGCACTACGCTGTGGCACCCAGAAACACAAAAATAAGCGTAGGCGTGTTACACGCAGCCTGGGGTATGCGACACACAGGGGCAACCACAGTTGGAAAATACGTGCACGGCTCACCGTCTGCCTTGAAAAAGAATGTGAAAAAGACGCACATGTGCGCGTTGGCAACACCCCCGCCAAAAGAAGAAAAGAACACAGTCTGAGGAAACAGGGAGTACAAACTGGAAACGTTGTGAAGTAATCGCGTGTGAACTGACAAGAAGTACAAGAAACACCCGCTTGCTCTCCACAAAAAGCCCGTACAAGAAAATAGCATGATACTCGTATCTTTTAAGCCAGCCCACACGTGCAACGTCACTTACGCGCTTACGCGATAAGGCCCATTCCTCCAATAGCACGGGTGACGTGCAGTTTTCTCTCGTGCTGAATCACAATGCACCCATGTTGTGGGTGACGCCTGCGCGCGTAACGTCACTTACACACTTACGCGCTAAGGGCCTTTCCTCGGATTACACGCTGACGTGCACTTTTTTCACGTGCCAAATCACTCCGTATCAAGCTGGCCACACGAAAACACACGAAGACAATGCTCCTGCCCAAAAGGCCATTTTCCTGTACCCAAGAGCCATGAGCACGCTCCCACCAGCCATCTGCTGCTGCCTGCCTGCTGCCCACGTGCCCTGCTATTTGGTGCCTGCACGTGAGCCATCTGCAGGGGTCCAGTTGCTGTGTCCACCCCTGCTGGAACAGAAGACTCCCGACTGGGATACCATCGCTCCACAGCCCAACCCCAGGACCCAGTTGGCCACCGATGCCTGCGTCGGGGGTCACCATGTCGGGGCAAACACCATCTGAGACCACTGGCGACCCCCAGCCAGAGAGGCAGAGGGCCACCAGTTTCAGTGAGAAGGAAGTTGGTGTCCTGGTGGAGCATGTCCTGGGGCATTATGATGCCCTCTTCGGAACATCACGCGCCAACAAGGAAGGACGGGAGAGGATCTGGGAGGACGCAGTGGTTGCCATCAACGCGGAGGGGGTGGCGACCCGCGACATCAAGCACGTCCAGAAGTGCTGGGAGGACTTCAGGTCCAGGACCCTCTATAAGGCCCGGCGCCTTGCGGAGGGGGGCCAGGTCAACATGAGCAACATCCAGTTTAGGGTCCTGGAACGCGTAGGCCCAGCGCTCCACGCCCAGATCCTTCAGAGGCAGACCCGTCTGGAGTTGAGCGGTAAGTCGCCAAGCATTGCTGTGTGAGACAGGGCATGTTGCAGTGCGCTGGTAGTCTGATACTTGCCTGTATGTGTGACATAGGACATGTACAGATGTGTGTGTGCAGGGACATCATTGTCATGCATGTGAGACCAGTAATGTGTGAATCACATGGATGGTGCATGTGTTCCAATGCAACATGGGGAGCTGTATGCGGTATGCACACATGAATGCATGCCAGTCTCTGTTCTTGGACATGGAGGGGGGTGAGGGATGGTTGCTGCTCTCATGTGCCTGTATGGTGCATATGTGTGTGTGTTTGAGAAGTGTGTGTGTGACTTTGAAACGCCATGGATGCATGACACATGCCCGTGATGATGTGTAGATTCACTGATGCAGTGTGGTCACCGTTGTATCCACTGTTCTATCCACTGTGTCTGTGGTGTACAAGCCATGATGCATGACCCCCGGTGATGTGTGTGCATGGGATCAGTGTGAGCCATGATGCATGTGAGTTTGAAGGCAACATTTTGGTTAAAATACGCCCTTGTACATGGATGCTGATGGTGATTGCAGGCGCCGTGCCTGTTTCTGCATGTGTGTTGGTGCATTCACCCATGTGTTGTGGAGGGACAGGATGGAAGTGACATTTGACAGAGCCACTCATGTGTTATTGCTTCCTGTCTAGGGGAATATTGTACTGTACCCTGATGCTTGTGTTCTATGTCTCCCTCTACGCAGCGTCAAGTGAAGAAGAGGGCGGAGACGGCGCTGTGGAGCCAAGCGGCGGGATGCCTCCACGGGGCGGCGACGCAAGGCCCAGCCACCCTCCCAGGAATTGCCATCATCCGGGAGCGAAGGGACTGGTGCCGCGTCTGCTACTACGGCTGTAGCGGAAGGGCCGGGTGAGCCCCCACAGGGGCAATGGCAGAAGACGGTGTGGAGACATCCAGGTTGGTGGTCTCCACAGAGGAGGAGGAGCCCGCTACTGAGCCGCACATGGGGCCTGGTGGGGATAGTACCACTGGTGCAAGTGGTGCAGTCCCGGGCCAGGGTCAGGAGGCAGCACAGGTCACCTCAGAGGGGCCTGTGCATGTCGCTGTCCTTGACCCTGTGACTGCACCACCATGGACCAGCAGGGATGCCCCGTCCCAGGCCCGTCTGCAGGTAGGGGGGAGTGCCATGTCATCTGCCTCTCCACTACCTGCAGACTAGGGGTCCCACGACCGTATGGGCTCCGTCCTGGTTGGTGTTGCATTGCGCACGCGTGACATTCGTGATGACGTGCGTGCTTCCTGGGCGGAGCACGCACGGCATCACGAACAGCAACGTCGCGACGTGGCACTGTTGGGAGGGGCCCTGGTTGGTGGGTTCCTACATGTGTCTCGCACTCTGGCGGACCTCTCCTCCTCTGTGGAGACCATGCGCCAGTCGTTCTCCCTGCCGTCTTCCGGCCCAAATTCCACCAGGGCCCCCTGTGAACCTGGCCTGACCAACACAGCCAGCTTGGTGGAGATCCCATCCCTGCCACAGTCGGGAGTCGGCGGTCCAGCAGGGGTGGACACCACAACAACTGCAGACCAGCTGATGGAGGATGTGCAGGCATCATCGGACAGGGCACATGGACAGCAGCAGCAGGCTCTAGGTGGGAGCAATGATGGCTCGGGGCCATCAACATCAGTTGGGCAGGCATCGGCCAGAGGGCAGGAGAACCCTGGAATGGGTGTGTCTTCCATGTGGCTGCGGTTGGGCCGGTGTATAGATGCGGAGTGGCAGCGGGCAGAAGAGGCACGGCTCACGATGGTCAGGGCGGAGAACTCCATGAGGAGGGCACTGAGGCGAGCCAAGTGCCTCGAGGCCATTCGCAGGGAGTTGGAGTCCAACATGGCATCGTCGGTGCGAACCCTCGGGGCCATGGAAGAGGACTGCCTCCAGGACATCGAGCAGTAGTTTGATGATGCCCTGGCCCGGAAATCGGCAAGTGAGCCATTGGACTAGCCCACCGCCATTGTATATAGTTTGTAGTTTTAGGTTTCCTTTATCTTTTTCATTCATTTGGGGCGCTTGGACTATGCCCTGCCTTTTTGTATATAGTTCTTTATTAGGTAGTTTTTTTTGCTAGGTTTCATTTCATTCTTTGGGCTCATGGACCCTGGATTACTTCTTTGTACATAGTTGAACAGTGCATTTATCTATTATTATTTTTCTCACCATGGAGCAATGGATTTTACTGTTTCCGTTTCCTTTGGATTTGATTTGGTGGCCGGAGACTTTGGACACATTTTCATTTTGATTTATTTGGATTCAGACTTCATGTTTTTCTTTTTGTGTTTTGGACATGCTGCATTTCATCTTTTTTTCAAACATTTTTTTCATGTTTTCATTTGATTACATTCTTTTTGTGTTCAATACATTTTGGTTTATTACTTTGATGTGTGGTATTCTCTTATTGGTTTCATGCATGTCACGGTGTAGGTTTTCACAATCACCAGCACCCATTTTGTGTGTGTGACAGACATGTGTTGATGTACATTCTTGCCGTTTGGGTCGTATCATGTAATGGGCATTTCAATGTGGGGGGATGGGATACTTGGTTGGGTCTTTGCACAGGGGTGGTGTGCGGTGGGATTTGGGAGGCCATGAGGCCCATGATTGTGGATCATGATGACGTGTTGGGGGACATGAGTCGGGGCCTGCTGGCAGGTGCCTGTCAATGCTGGGTGGGTGGGGGTGCTGGGGGACATGAGTCGGGGCCTGCTGCCAGGTGCCCCTCACTGCTGGGTGGGTGGGGGTGCTGGGGGACATGAGTAGGGGCCTGAGCCTCACTGCTGGAGGGTGGGGGTGCTGGGGGACATGAGTCGGGCCTGCTTGCTGGTGCCCATCACTGCTGGGTGGGTGGGGGTGCTGGGGGACATGAGTCGAGGCCTGAGCCTCACTGATGGGGGGTGGGGGTGCTGGGGAACATGTGTCAGGGCCTGCTTGCAGGTGCCCCTCACTGCTGGGTGGGTGGGGGTGCTGGGGGACAAAAGTCGGGGCCTGAGCCTCACTGCTGGGGGGTGGTGGTGCAGGGTGACATGAGTCGGGGCCTGCTGGCAGGTGCCCATCAATGCTGGGTGGGTGGGTTTGCTGGGGGACATGAGTCGGGGCCTGCTGGCAGGTGCCCCTCACTGCTGGGTGGGTGGGGGTGCTGGGGGACATGAGTCAGGGCCTGAGCCTCACTGCTGGGGGGTGGGGGTGCTGGGGGACATGAGTCGGGGCCTGAGCCTCACTGCTGGGGGGTGGGGGTGCTGGGGGACATGAGTCAGGGCCTGAGCCTCACTGCTGGGGGGTGGGGGTGCTGGGGGACATGAGTCGGGACCTGCTTGCAGGTGCCCCTCACTGCTGGGGGTGGGGGTGCGGGGGATATGAGTCGGGGCCTGCTGGCAGGTGCCCGTCAATGCTGGGTGGGTGGGGGTCCTGGAGGACATGAGTCGGGGCCTGAGCCTCACTGCTGGGGGGTGGGGGTGCTGGGGGACATGAGTCGGGGCCTGCTGGCAGGTGCCCGTCAATGCTGGGTGGGTGGGGGTGCTGGGGGACATGAGTTGGTGATCACTAATGCAAGGTGACATGTGGGCTGGCTGGGGGGCATGCCCATGGTGGATGAGCTGCGTGCGGGACATGACCAGGGGTGCAGGATAGTCCCCTGTGGTGTGGGCTGCCTGCAGGGGCCGTAGAGGGGGTAGAGGGCACACCTGGGAGGACCCACACTGCCAATTCACGTGTGAGACTCCACGCGCAGCCCACTGGATACAGGTACCCCACTCTGACAGCCAAATCGCATGTGAAATTCCCCCCGAACCCCAGTAATACACGTACCCCGCTCGCATATGGTCATTCACGTGTGAAACTCCCCGCGAACCCCAGTAATACACGTACCCCGCTCGCACAGGGCCAATCGCCTGTGAAACTCCCCGCGAACCCAGTAATACATGTACCCCGCTCGCACAGGACCAATCGCGTGTGAAATTCCCGCGAACCCCAGTGATACACATACCCCGCTCGCACAGGGCCAATCGCGTGTGAAACTCCCCGTGAACCCCAGTGATACACGTACCCCGCTCGCATAGGGCCAATCGTGTGTGAAACTCCGCGTGAACCCCAGTGATACACATACCCCTCTCGCACAGGGCCAATCGCGTGTGAAACTCCCCGCGAACCCCAGTGATACACGTACACCGCTCGCAAAGGGCCAATCGCGTGTGAAACTCCCTGCGAACCCCAGTGATACACGTACCCCGCTCGCACAGGGCCAATCGCGTGTGAAACTCCCTGCGAACCCCAGTGATACACGTACCCCGCTCGCACAGGGCCAATCACGTATGAAACTCCCTGCGAACCCCAGTGATACAGTGATACACGTACCCCGCTCGCACAGAGCCAATCACGTGTGAAACTCCCCACGAACCCCAGTGATACACGTACCCCGCTCGCACAGGGCCAATCGCGTGTGAAACTCCCCGCGCAGGGGTGTACATGTATTCGGAGGGGTGCACGGGGAGTTTTACAGGAGTTTTCGTAGTTGGGGGGCTGTATGCTGGTCAACTGGCCTGTGCGCCATGTACGGGATTTGTGCGCTGTGCATGGCATACGGGGAGGGGTTGGGGGCTTAACTGGCGCTGCTGCAGGGTCGCTGCGCCACTCTGCGCCACGGCTGGTAATGGATGTTGAAATCCATGAATACGCTGTGCGCAGAAATGGATTTTGGCGGATGCGGCTGGCGCAGACTGTTGCACGCGCACACTGTGCACCAGCCGTGTGCACCACTTGTGTGCTGGATTCTATGAATTACCCCCTCTCCAGTCACCTAGATTTGTTACCATTATTTGACAGAATCTGGTTTGAATATGACTGAAAGTCCCATGATATTAAATAAGTACTGGAACATTTACCCTCAACATGTGTACTCATCTGAAATGTTCTAAGCAACATTCATGTTCTCTTGCCTAATCATAAGAATACTTGTAAAATGGCAAATATAGCCTTGAAAAATTCAGAGCCTCAGACACAGAGTGCTTTCATAAGGAATACAAGCTAACACTGGTGAACACAAGGTCCTTAATCAGTAACATGTCATGCAAAGGATGGGACGCAGAGTAACTCTTACACAAACAATCAGACCGACACAGGAAGTTGGCAAAGTCCAATTCAACTGTTTTAATATACATTATTTAAAACAGGGAATTACAATGGACATCGACGAACGTTTGCTTTAGCTCTCAATACATTTTACATAAAAACACACTTATGTACTAAAAGTTCATCATAAGTGACATCATACTACGTGGCAAATAAGAAAAACCTATGAGGAATTGAGGTTGGTTCAAGGGGAACATCTAAGTATACTTTCTATAAGGGCTGGGATGGTGATTGGATATCTACTGTCAGGTGGACAACTTAAGCCTGCCTCTAGTGCAAGTCATCCTCAACACTTATTAAGTACACAGAATACTTTTGGCTCTTAAACTATAAGGCCCTTCTTTATATGGCCCTCTATATCTGGTTGGCACTCTCGTGCCATGTCTGGAACATTCGTCTCCCTAGCAGCATATAAGCTCACACCCAGGTGCCGGGAGGTGGACTTGACTTTGCTTTCCCACTCAATTAGCCCAACATCTCTAATCACCAATGCCTTCTGCCGTAAAGAGTTTACTTTGATCTTGGCCTTGCAATTTATTCTCATCTCTGGGAATATAAGGGAGTACGGGCACATGCTTATCACAGTTCTGGTCTGCATGCCTAACTCCTATTGTCATCCTTAGCCCATGTGACAGGAGACCACAATTCAGCCCATTTTTCAGCAATTAATTGACAGGAATTAATAAACTTGGCACTCATGGTGTTCCTTCTTTGCCCCCTAACAAGGGATCATTCAGCATCTCACGGTTTCTGTTCTTCAAGGATAGATTACCGGCTTTGGCTGCTTCAGTTTTGATACCAGGCTAAACAGCTTCACCCTTCAAGTCTGAGATCTCCAGCTAATTCTTTGCTGCGACACACAGTCTCAATCCTTCTTTCTCTGTGGGTTTGAACGTACTGAAATTTGTGATACCGATGTCCAGACACTATACAATGGTAGCATCACCTGCAGTCTATTCACTACATATAGCCAGCTTAAAAGATGACTTAGTCTACTTGATTTGCTGCATCTGTACAGTTATAAAATGGCTTGCATTTTCATCAGTGTTTTTCACACGTACAATGTTCATCTCGCATATGAAAGGTTACTCGATTCCTTACTTCGTCATCAGTTTCTATAAGGTCCATACATTCTCTTCTTCAGCAAGTCTTCTCAGGGCCTCAAGCTCATCCCTTGTGATGTCACCAACTTCTCTTTCCTTTATTTTCATATTCCTTCGGGGACCTTCTCTTCGGGGATACATCAGATAGAGTTTTTTTAGTGGATACCTTTGCTCGAAAGGCTCTTCGCGGAACAGTCATAGTCACTGGTATTAAGCATGGCACAGTTTCGGGTTTCCAACATACAGGCTGTAGGGCGGCGGGACTTCCTGCAGAGGCACTTGGCTGCTCCTCTACACTTCCCCCTATGATTGATTCATCAACCACTCCTTCAGCACTCTCCACATTTGGATTCCTTCTCTTGAAGAAGTGCTTATTTGTGGTCCATATCTTCATTACTTCCTTCAGGAATCCTGCTGATTTTATATGTTCATCTACACTCCAGGTCATGTAGCTGCACTGTCCATTCAGATTACCGTAGATCCACCGTCAGACATACTTCTTGTGATTTTTTGGATAAAGGACCTTCATTCCCACAGGTGTTACGATGCTGGCATCTATATATTTACTGATATCATCATCTTTCATCTCCTTGGGTCTAAACCCTGATTCGACATCGATCATAAACTTCATTCCTACTGCCTTCTTCTCTGTCTTCTTGCACTGTGTGATTCATTATCTTGATCACACAGAATCCAAACATCACCATTACTAATACTGCTCCAAGAAACCTGAAGATGTTCGCCATCCATTGTGGAATCTATGAAAAGATAGACACAAACCAAATGTCATCTGCATCTTCCATCTGATTGTGCAGTTTCGTCAGTAATGAAATAGCCTCTGTGAAGGTCCCATTCTCGCCATCATGCAAAGGTTTGAACGTGCAACATGATGGCCCAATTATGGTGCAAACTCCTCCATCCATTGCTGTGATCATATCAAGGACATATTTATTCTGTAGGGTCATCAGTCTTATGGCCGTCAGTTCTTCCTTGATAGCATTCAATCCCTTTATAGTGGTGAGGATAGTCTGCAGGAGCTCACATCTGGTTATTTGTAACCATTTAGCATTTGCCATAGTCTGGATCCCTGGCATAAAGATAGTCACGAATACTGCAGCAGTCTGGCTAAACAACCTGTGCTCATATGGAATAGCATCAAAGGCTTCTATTGATTTTGCTGAGAAATAGTTCTCCCTCTTCGTTCGATTGAGAAATTCAAGCTCTCTTCTCCGTCTCAAATGGGAATCTACTTTCGGAAATTCTCCAATGTTCAGGTCACTCTGTGGCATCACTAATGCTGGAATATGGATGAGCACCAAGGAACACATCCCTTCCCAGTCCTTGGGCAACTTCATATAGGCTCTGGACCCACAGGCCCAATAGCGATCCATCAGGACGGTTGTCCCTGCTCCCATTCTGGTGACGTCAACTGTAGTCTTACAGCCTCTATTATTTCCCACATAATTCTTTCCTTTTCTTTGAAAGCATAATGTCTCATTCGTCAATGGGATCACAACCATAGGACCTGATTCATCTTCTAACCATGTCAATAGTTTGGCATCGTTGGCCCATGACCTTAAACAAAAAATCATCTACTCTCTGCACCTCTGGTAAATATTCTGACTTCAAGAGATGAGCTGTTCAGGACATCAGTCCTTCTTCCCACCCCTTCTTGGATTTCACTAGTCCATAGACCAAGACCTGTGTTCGTTCCCAACATCCAGGCCATCCAGCTACTTCGGCTTTATCAGGGTAGTTCGGTCTCTTCATCTCTCTCTTCCTGTCCTGTCACTGAATACGTAAGCGTATCTGTGCAGTGTTGATATAGTCATCCTGGAATGGAAGCAACCATCTCGATCTCCATCGCAAAGAGGCCCAACTTCCTTGAAAATGGCCTCTTGTCATGCATGCTGCAAGATGGGTGAGGCATCTGGCATCGTGTTCTGGGATTTCTCTGGAAATCAAAGTTTGTGCTGTACTCATGGCATAAGATATGAGAGCACAGACGTAGCAATTTTCCTTAGATGTTTTCTCTCCCACCTTTCTCATATGTTGATACCACATGGTATTACCCAAGTGTGCTGTTTTATCTAGATATGTGTTTATCCCTTCATTATCTTCTTCTGCATTTCTCTTCTCACCACTACTAAGTCAGCACTTGCATAGTAATCATGGATTATTTCAAAAAGAGTTCTCCTTTTGGGAAAGACCATCCTCCCAAAGCCTCTAGTTTAGCAGAAGTAAACAAATCAAGAGCAGTTCCTGTGGTGGGGGGCTATAGTAGTCTCTATCTGAACAGGAACATCAACACAATAGAAGTGGTAAATAGGCGAAACAGAAAGACACAAAGTATAGTCTCACATATGTATATCACAAACCAACTTATTAACCCACACCACCTGTGGCATTCAGGAATTGGTTGGGCTTGCTCATTCCCTAAAATCATACCAGCTTCAACTTTCCTCATGTTTACTACAATAGTTTTTACGAAAAAACACTTTCAAGATATCTACCTGTAATAAAGTATGAATATCAATGTCTCTTCTGACAAGAGTAGGAAAAGCTCGAAGGATAAATACAAAAACAGCAAGTAGAAGTCTGTGGATATCCCCTTCCATTAAAACCTTAGAGCTAACCAAATAAATACTAGGTGAGAAACGAATCAGGATATTGTTCTCGTTTCCAGTCTTCGAACTCAAAGTCAAGATCAGGCATATTCGTGATACATCAATATTTTGCTAAATTCATTTTTCAAAAGATTCCTGCGACTCTCGGCAAAGAGTTGCACGCCTGCCATAATATCTATAAGGAGTATCCAAGGCGAGTCACAGTCCATATGCAAATCTGCATTTATCAGCTACTAGCTTCATCGTCCTTCTTGTTCGTCATCGATCGAGTCCGCACACGCTGAAATTCTTCTTCTTGACTTACTTCTGAATCGACAGCTGGGTGGTGGTGCGGTCTTGCCGTTGTACAATTTCACATCATTCAAATGAAGCCAAGTTCTTGGACTTTTACTGCTGAGGGAGTGACATTTTCAACACACAAGGGGCTGTTAAATTGTAGCTCGTGCCACTTTCTGGTGATATTTTTGATTAATACTGTGTCATCAAAAAATCATTTAGGTGCCGATAATAGTTCAGGAGATCCAGTTGCTGAATAGTTTTCATCTGTGTTCTGAAATCGACTCACCCTGACGTTTGAGTTGATCTGAAATGAGAGACATGCTAGACATCATACATGTCAAATGTTCATTTAATTCATTTCATAACATTTCGATGTGCTCTGAGCATCACTTCTACTCCTCGATGGAGGTGTAAGAGGTGTTCTCATTTGCCTCCCTGTTACTACTTCTTGGGGGGTGAGGTGTTGGTCCGATCCAGGCTGATTCTGTAGGGCACATAAAGCTAAGGGCAGGCAATATTGCCATCCCTTTTTCAGTGTCCATTTTATCTTGGCTGTCCTTTCTTAAAGGAGGCCGTTGAGTCTCTCACATTTACCGTTTGCTAGCGGGTGATAAGCAGAAGAAAACATATGCTTAATGTTCAATAAAAGCCCGATCTATTCAAATACTTCATTGATAAAATGTGGCCCATTATCGGATCTCAGCAATTCACACACTCCCCATCTTGGAAAGACTTCACGCACAAGACAATTCACTGTGTGTGTGGCATGAAGGTGTGTACACAGACCTGCCTCGATCCACCTGGAGAAGGGACACACCACACTATCAGATACCTGTATCCACTACATGCCTGCAGCATATCAACATAGTCAATATGTAAATACTGAAAAGGACCGTTCGGTCGAGGAATTAGTCCTCTAATCATTCACAGTGTATGCCCAGTGGTAAACTTTGACACACGATGCAGTTTACTACATAAAATGTAACATGTTCTAACAAATTTAGAATAAACCAGTCTTCCACAATTGTTGCCGCAAGACTTTCCCTAGTTACATGTGCAGTGTAATACAGCTGTTCAAGCGCAACCTTTAATAATGCTACAGGCATCATGGCTTTCCAGTGCTGTCCTGTCACCATAATGCTTCCGTGGGGGATAAGGAACACCCCTTCGCTTCCATAATTCCTGCTCTTCCTGTGGTGCACTTCCTTGAATCTCCATTTATTGGGTCATCAGTAATTTATTAAACCCTTCTTGCATCACCATAACTGTGACTGCCTTCTCTTTGATATTTGTTGTATCAAAACGTGAAATGTGTGGAGAATATGCAACCCACTTGGCTTCTTCATCTGCAGCTTTGTTCCCACAAGAAACAAAGTGTGCGCTGCGCACTTAACGACTGCTATGGCTACTGGAAGTTGTAGTGCTTTAATAAGCCTGTACGATAAAGATGCATGCTGCACTGGAGTGCCATCCGCACGGAGGTAGCCCATCTTTTTCTAACGTGCTAACCCTGTGTCTACAGTTGACATCACATAGGTGGAGTCATTGTACATGTCAATTCCTGCCCTTCATGTTTCTAAAGCGTGACAATGAGCACTATCAATTCTGATGCTTGTGCTGAAAAGTGAGATGGTAGTCTTGCACTTGCTACCATTTCAAATTCACCATTCAGTCTATGCCTTATTGCAGATGCGCCAGAATGCCTTTTTCCACAGGTTTGATCAATTATTGAGAATTTCCCCCCTTCTGGCAAAGTGTTCTCTTTTACACAAGGTATATCATCATAAAATTCAACATAATTTGCACGATCATGCACATGGTCACCCTGTGTCACTGGCTCAGCTATTGTTACACTCACCTGGTCTCTGCTGAGGCGTTGGGGCACGATTGCAGCCCTCCCTGAACTTGAATCACCCCCTTCAGGCCTCTCCCTCAGTAGAAAAGCTGTGAGCGGTGGTACGTGGTGATACTGCTCCTGCGTAGAGATAAGAGTGTGTGAGTGCGCCAATCTGTGATCATTGTACCTCTGGAACCCTTCAACCCAAAGTACGGTTTCTGTCAGCATACGCCGGCCCATAAAGCTCATCTGTGAATTATGGAAGATAAGCTCTCCTTCCTGCTATTTCTGACAGGGGTGCGTCGAATGGGATCTAGTTCCTTCACTGAGCCCTGATAAGTATTAGTCCAGTCGCAGCTGTGAGATGCGAGGCGCGGCCGGATGGAAGATGGATGCTACCCAAATGTTCGACAGCAGGTAAGTGATGGTTTAAGGAAAAGCGGGAAGTATGGTGAAGCACAACCTTAAACTGTTTTTCGATGTCTAACCTTGTCTTCTGTGTTTCCTTGCAGGCGCTGCTGTCGACGATGGAGCGTGTCGTTCTCGGTGCCAAGATGAAGATTTTGGCGTTCCGGAAAGTGTAAAGATGAATACTTGGTTCACCGAAGAGATGTACAGGTAAGAACAACTTCCCCCAGTTGGTAAGTATGCTGGCAGGAAGCAGAATGTCCAGGAAGCAGGACCTTCAAAGGTAAGACTGACCTCTGGCGACGGTGAGCGTTACGCTGCTTGCAAGTGCAGAATAACGCGAACCGTCTGTCATGAAGATCGGGGCAGCTTATATAGCTGAGATCGTGGGCATACCCATTAAGGCCAGCTTACCAGCCACACCCAGCCACTCCTAGATAGTGAGCATGTGCGAAGGCAATCCATTAGCAGCCACACCCAAGAATACACTTGGGACTGCTTAATGAATGGAATGTTCAAGGTTAATGCATCCTGCTTACTGGATGGAATGTTCAAGGTTAATGCATCTGAAGTGCTATGTCCATAATAAAAGCTTTTTGGTGTTAAATGGATGTTGTTGCTTACTTTTGTTCATGAGCCTGGCGCCAATGGTGCCAGGACAGTGTCCACCCAGGTCTCCTGTGCATGCGACCCCTGCATGCCTGTGCCCCTAACTTCATGACCATGACAGCACTCCTCCTCAAGGCCCCTCTCAAGGGTGGTTCTCCTCCCGGTCCTGGTTTGGTGGGATTATTGCGATGGAACTGTCTGATTAAATGCAGAGCATAGACGTGTTCACTGGGTTCCCAACTTCGGTCTTGAAGTCCGTAACCTTTCCAGTAAATTAGGTAATACAATTTTGATCGAACCACCTTGGAGTCCAGGATGGATTTGACTTCATATTCTGGTTCTCCATCTATTACTTCGGGTTCTGGCGGAGAACTAAGCCATATATTGGACTTCATTGGTTTTAAGAGAGAGACATGAAATACGGGGTGAATTTTCATGTGAGATGGTAACTCCATTTCATGGTGACAGGATTGTTTGTGGACTTTATAGTATAGGGTCCCAGGTATCTTGGGCGGAAAGCTCTTGGCCCCTTCAGGGGAATATATTTGGATGCTAACCACACCTTTTCTTCAATCTGGTAGGTGGGAGCTTCCTTCCGATGTCGATCAGCAAACAGTTTTTGTCTTTCCTTGCCCTTTGTCAGATGCTCTGTCACCTCCTTAAGAACCTGAGTGATGGTTTTATGCAAGTTTTTTATGGCTGACATTTCCAGGGTATCGGGTGGATCAAATACTGATGTCCTTGGATGTCTTCCGTGCACAGTGTAGAATGGAATTTGCCCTGTGCTTGTGTGAACTGAGTTGTTGTATGCATACTCAGCTATCCAGAGTATATTTTTCCAAGAATCCTAGGACTGTTGCAAAATACACCTGTGATATTGCTCTAAAGTTTGGTTGGTTCGTTCAGTTTGCCCATCATTTTGAGGGTGATGGCTTGTGGACAACTGGAGATCGATTTTGGCAATCATACAACACGTTCTCCAAAAGGCAGAAACAAATTGCGTTCCGCGATCAGATACTAATATTGATGGAAATCCATGCAATTGAACAATTTGCTCTGGAAAAACAGAAGCGAGAGTTGACACAGTTGGGAGTCCCTTCAGAGGGATGAAATGGGCCATTTTGGAGAATAAATCCACAATGACTAATATGGTGTTGTATCCATTGCAGGGTGGAAGATCCGTTATGAAGTCCATCGACAGGGTATGCCAAGGTGCTGACGGTACTGTTAGGGGATGTAGTAATCCAGCAGGGTTCTGTTTCTGAGACTTGTGTTGTGCACAGACACTGCAGGTTTCAATAAATTGGGCAATGTCTTTTCACCAGGTTGGCCACCAGTAGTTTTGTTTTGCCTTAGCCTGAGTTTTGACAATTCCTGGGTGTCCTTCCACTAATGAATTGTGGTAATTTGTGATGATTTGCTTTTGCAGTTCTTGGTCTTGGACATATAGTCGTCCTTGGAAATACAGTAGATAGTCTTTGATGGTGTACTGTTCACCTTTTAACAGCCATTCCTGGTTCTTTGGTCATCCACACACGTGGTGGCAGCTATTCTGGTTTGAATCCCTTCCTCAGGTATTATGGCCACAGGGTCGGATGCTGTAAAAGCCTCTTTTTCTTCACTCATGCGTGATAGAGCTTCTGCTTTCCCATTGCGTACTCCAGGTCTATAAGTGATAATAAAATCGTATTCCGCGAAAAAGAGAGCCCTACGGAGTTGACACGAGGATTGTGCTTTGCAAGTTATGGTGGTCCGTGATGACCGTGACCGTATGTCTCGCCCCAAGAAGGTAATGTCTCCAGGTCTTGAATGCTGCTTTAATCAGCAGTAATGCCTTATCTGTGATTGCGTAGTTCAACTCGGGGGCTGAACATTTGCGGGACCTGAATGCGACGGGGTGTAGTTGTCCTGTTTCAGGGTCTCATGGTGACAATACTGTTCCCATGGCTATTTTTGAAGCATCTGTCTCAACTATGTAAGGTAGGACTGGTCGTTGGTGTCGAAGGACTCGTGCTGTAGTGAATGCTAGTTTCAACTTCTGGAAGGCTTCTTCAGCTTCTGTCAACCAATTGAACTTTTGATTTTTCTTTAACAAGGGGGTAATTGGATGTACAATTTGTGAAAGCCCAGGTATAAACCGATGGTAAAAGTTGGCAAATCCGAGCACGCTTTGCACTCCTTTCGTGGATGTTGGTGAGGGCCATTAGAGAATTGCATCCACCTTTCGTGTATCCATATGTATGGCTTGTGGTGTGAGCATGAAACCGGGAAACTCGGCCTCAGTTACATGGAAAAAACATTTTCCAATTTGGCATACAATTGGTGTTGTCGAAGCTTCTCTAAGACTGTCTGGACATGGCCTACATGTTCTTCCACGGAATTTGAGTAGATAAGAATGTCGTCAATGTAAACAAGAGCGCAAACGTCCAGTAGTTCATGGAGTACATCATTCATAAAGAATTGGAACGCCGTGGGCGCGTTGCATAGCCCGAAGGGCATGACCTGGTATTCAAAGAGGCCGTACTTCGTGCGGGAGGCCGTTTTCCATTCGTCTCCCTCTTTTACTCTTACAAGATGGTATGCTCTTCTTACATCCCGTTTTGTGCAGATTTGAGCATGTTTCACTTGGTCGAGGAGCTCTGGTATAAGTGGTAAAGGATATCGATTTTTTTTCTGTGATCTGATTAATGGCTCTATAGTCAATGCAAGTTCTTAAGTCCCACTCCTTTTTAGGCACGAAGAATAAGGGCGAGGAGGCAGGTGACTTGGACGGGCGAATGAAACCGTTCCCCAGGTACTGATCCAGGTAAGTTCTAAGATGCTGATTTTCCTGTTCTGTCAGAGCGTAAATTTGGCTGCAAGGGATCTGGGCTCCGGGTACAAGATCTATTTGACAATTGTAGGGTCTGTGCAGGGGCAGAACGTTGGCTTGCTGTTTTTTGAAGACATCCTGGCAATCTTGGTATTCAAGCGGTAAGGAGCTGATGAGGCCCAACACGATTCCTTTCTTCGGTTTCAGCTTGGTGTCATCTTTTTTGTAACATGTGTCGGGACATTCATGAGGAAATGTCAGAACTCGGTTTTGACAGTCGATCCTAGGATTGTGGGTCTCCAGCCAGGGCATTCCCAATATCATCAGGAACTGAGGAGCACCAATGAGATCGAAAGTAATGTCCTCTTGATGCCCGTCCTAACACAGAAGCTTGACTTTCTCTGTGTATTTTGTCACCGGGCCGGATGATAGCTGAGAACCATCCACAGCAGTGACGTTTTCCGATTTCTGCTTCTGTTGGAGAGCCAAATCTTGGTCAATGTAGTTACCTACAGCTCCACAATCAATATATGCCTCCAAGGCATGTATTTTTTATGGTTGCTTGTGATTCACCAAAAGCACTGGAAGGACTAGATGTGAGGTCTGTACGGATTCCTTTTTCATGCTCGACAAGCGGACCCCTACACTTGCCGGGCATTGGCGTTTCCTGAGTTCTGTTCTTCTTCTTTATCAGTTTTGTCTGTTGCCCCAACCGTTTCTTGGGTGGTTTTACCGGGCAGTCACAGAGGAAGTGACCTGCTTGTCCACAATATAAGCAAATCTGTTGTTGTCTCCTTTTTTCCCTTTCTGCTTTGGTAAGGGGACTTTGTAATCCACCAATGTGCATTGGATCAGACTGTTCATGTGGTTTAGTATGATTCTCACAAGGTCGTACGTAACCTGACCGTGCCTCTGATCTAGCTCGATCCCTTTTCCGATTCTGCACCTATGATCGAGTTGCACTGTCAGGTCTATGTAGTCCGCACACCTCTCGGGGGATTAACCACTTGCGCCAACACATCAGGAGTTCTCCACATAAACCTTGGTAAAAGAGTGTAGTCCTCTTCTCTTCTGGCCAGTTGCTATGGGCTATGAGACGATTGAAGGTTGCAATATAGGTTAATAGATCTTGACTCCCTTGTCTGAGTGACAACAACTCGTTGTCCAGAGCTTGTCCTTGAGTATGAAGGGCAAGCAATTTCTCCATCTCATGTTGGAAATTCCCAAAGTTCCGGAGTAAAGGGTCATCTTGATTTACCAAAGGTATAGACCAGTCCGCCACACTACCTCCTAAATACGAGAGTACAAACGCCACTTTGGCTTGGTCATTACTTAAGGCTCCTGGTCTGCACAAGAAATGAAGGCGACATTGGTTCATAAATACAGGTAACTTGTTTGGGTCGCTGATGAATCGTTCGAGAGGGGCTAGAGGCACTGCTCCTGGAAGAACCACCTGAACCAGTGTAGATTGTTGTGGTGTGGAAGAATGAGAAGAATGGGTCACTCCAGGCAGTGGAACCTGCCCTGCTTGTACCTGTAGCATTTGTCTTGCCAACTCGTCAGTTCTTTCTCAAGTTACAATAAGATCCCTCCGTAATGCATTGGTTTCCTGTCTTGAAGCATGTACTTCAGCCCGTAATACCCCTAGTAAGAGGGCTAACTGATCTGTTTCTGAAGTTTCCATAATGCCCAGGAAGAAATATTAGAGGCTTTGCGTTCTGTTACGCTCACCTGGTCTCTGCGGAGGCGTTGGGGCACAGTTGCAGCCCTCACTGAACTTGAATTACCCCCTTCAGGCCTCTCCCTCAGTAGAAAAGCTGTGAGTGGTGGTACGTGGTGATACTGCTCCTGCGTGGAGATAAGAGTGTGTGAGTGCGCCATTCTGTGATTGTTGTACCTCTCGAACCCTTCAACCCAAAGTACAGTTTCTGTGAGCATACGCGGGCCCATAAAGCTCACCTGTGAATTATGGAAGATAAGCTCTCTGTCCTGCTACTTCTGGCAGGGGTGCTTCGAATGGGATCTAGTTCCTTCACTGAACCCTGATAAGGATTTGTCCAGTCCAGCTGCGACTATGCTTCTCCTTATGATTGGTAAGAGTCTTTCTTGAGCTCTTGTGATGCTGTTCGTTCTGTTTAATGTCTTTATATGTTGCTCCTATTTCTGCCTCCAATAATGTCTCTCTTCTGTTTTATTCCCTTAGATGGAAATTCGGCCTCAATGCAGCTGTGAGATGCGAGACGCGAAGATGGATGCTACCGCAATGTTCGACAGCAGGTAAGTGATGGTTTAAGGAAAAGTGCAAAGTATGGTGAAGCACAACCTTAAATGGACTGTTTTTTCGATGTCTAACCTTGTCTTCTGTTTTTCCTTGCAGGCGCTGCTGTCGACGATGGAGCGTGTCATGCTGCGGTGCCAAGATGAAGATTTCGGCATTCCGTAAAGTGTAAAGATGAATACTTGGTTCACCGGAGATGTGTACAGGTAAGAACAGCTTCCCCCAGTTGGTGAGTATGCTGGCAGGAAGCAGGATGTTCAGGAAGCAGGATCTTCAAAGGTAAGAATGACCTCTGGCGATGGTGAGCATTACGCTGCTTGCAAGTGCAGAATAACGCGAAGCGTCTGTCTTGAGGATCCGGGCAGCTTATATAGCTGAGATCATGGGCACGCCCATTAGGGCCGGCTTACCAGCCACACCCTGCCACTCCTAGAGAGTGAGCACGTGCGAAGGCAATCCAATAGCAGCCACACCCAAGAATACACTTGGGGCTGCTTAATGGATGGAATGTTCAGGGTTAATGCATCCTACTTAATGGATGGAATGTTCGAGGTTAATGTATCTGAAGTGCTATGTCCATAATAAAAGCTTTTTGGTGTTAAATGGATGTTGTTGTTTACTTTTGTTCATGAGCATGGCGTCAAAGGCACCAGTACAGTGTCCACCCAGGTCTCCTGTGCATGCAACCCCTTCATGCCCCCTTCATGCCTGTGCAGGATTCACTATTTTACACCTGACAATTTTGAGCGTTGGGTTTGAAATCATTACTTCATAGGCAGAAACTTTCTGAGATGTCAATATGCCTTTAGGTTTCTCTAAGATGGAACACAGAGCATGCTCCACAAAGAGAGTCATAGAGCAGCCCATCACAATGCTTGTGGACTTCTCAATTGTGAGCACGGTGGCTGCCAATGACTGTTCACAAGGAAAGTGTCCTTTCATAACTGGGTCTAAAATCCCACTTTAATATGCTAAAGGTTTATACCCCAATGTGGTCTCCTGTGTAAGCAATGCAGTCATGACTGTCCCATTGATGTGCAAGAATAAGAAAAACTCCTCAGCATAATTGGGAATCCCCAAAACAGGAGCTGTACAATTTGCTTTTTTCAACTCCTCAAATGCTTCCTCCATCTCCTCAGTCCATTCTATTGTAACTTTGTCCACTTGTGCCTTTTTTAAAGCCTGCAAAAGGGGTCTTGTATATGAACTGTAATCAAACACTCAGGCTCTAATATAATTACATAGTCCCAAAACTGCTGCATCTGTTATACCAGGTGTGGTTTTGCAGTTTTCATAATTGCCTCATCCCTTTCAGGTGTCACCTTCTTTCCCTCATGAGAAATAAATTGGCCTATGTATAACACCTCTTTTTGACAATACTGCAATTTTTCCTTGTCTACCTTGTATCTCTTGTCTGCTAGGATAGTCATTAACTGAATCGAGTCTTGTCTGCACTCATCTTCTGTAGTGTTACTAATTAAAATGTCATCTACGTATTGTATCACCGCACCTTTCAAATCAACATTGTCTAGGTCCATCTGGAGGACTCTGTTAAAGATAGATGAAGACTCACAGTACCCTGGAACATAAATAAAGTCAAGTCTTGTGAGTCCTTGTGCAACGGATAAAGAAAAACACATTTTTCAAATCAATCACCACGAAACATCGTGCTTCCACTTGGATATTACATAGTATCATCGCCGGGTAAGGAACTAAAGAAAACTCTTCCTCTACAATCTGGTTAATCTGTCTCATGTCCTGTATGAATCCCCATGACCCTCCCTTTGATTTTTTCACTGGCTACACCACTATGTTGCACAGTGATTCTGATGGTACCACTATGCCTTGTTTCATTAGTGCTGAAATTGTCTTGAATATACCCTCATCAGCGTCTAGAGACATGGGGTACTGTCTTGCTCAAGGCAAAATCGCCCCTGGATTCAACTTTATTTTAACTTCCCCTATCCCTTTTAACAGACCTACGTCATAAGGGCCTATGGTCCAAAGGATGCTTGGCACCTTGTCCAGGTCTTCTTAAAAAGAGGCTGGATGCTGCCGCATTATTGCCATTCGCTGTGGGACTTCCCTTTTCTCTATTCTTATCCAGTATTTGATGCTCATAAAGAACACCACTTCATCGACTGTTGGGTCATCTCTAAACATGTCATCGTCAGTACTGTCAGTCAACCTGTAACCTTCTTCGATAGCTATCACTGTCCTCCATTGTCTACCCTTGTCATCCGTTCCTTCAAGCATTGCCATTTCCCTTCGTATTATGGCTGCTTCTAGCTCTATAGGGATAGTCTGTCCCCCCTCTTCGTCGATAGGTATCTGCGGTCTGAAAAGGAATTCATCAGGTATCCTCACAGTCTTCCCCACTAAGCCAGCTAACCATGTTAATAGAATGCTCACCCAATAAATGAACACTTCTGGCTCTACTGGAATGCCTCACAATGCCACTTGCCCTGAGAACGCCAGTATAAATTCGCCCATGTTTAAATAGTGTATTCCAGGAGTAGAACACACTATTCCTTCATCAGTTAATGAAATTGTCGTGTTAACTTTTGTCATGAAATCTCTTCCCAACATGTAATCTGGTTTCTGTCATGAATACAACAATGGAACAGACATGTCACACTCTCATGTAGAGACTGGTAATTCATCAGTAAAAGGAACTCGACTTGTAGCTCCAAAGAACCCTTGAGCATTCATGGCAATTCCCAACATTGGATATTTCCCCTCTCGTATACACAAACGAGTAGTTCCAGTGTCTACTAAAAAAGAAAAAGATTTGCCTCCTATTGTCACATCGACCCTTGGTTCCTCTTGGGGGTCTGGTGTCACAGATAGAACTGAACACATCAAGTCACCCTGTGAGCTGTCCTCTTGCAGGTATATGCATACCCCTGTACCTGTGAAACGATTCCCTCCCATTACAGTGGTACCTCCTATTCTAGGTGTCAATAGTTGTCCTGTGTTTGCATACTGCTGCATCTGCATGGGGACATGTTGTGACTGCCCTTGTGGTGGATACATTTGTACTTGCTCTGGTTGAGGTGTCTGTTGCCTTTGCAGGGCTTGCATCTGATACACTGTCTGATCTTGAGCAAACCTTTCTCTAGTTTGTGTGCTATATGATGGAGGAAACACTGTCCCCCCTCTTGTGAATTGTCCATTCTGTTCATTTCCTTGGCTCCCACATAAGCGCGCAATGTGTCCTGTCATAACACAAGTCCAACATACGGAAGGAGACCGCCTGACTAGACCCCCTTGGTTGAACCCTCCTTGCACATTCTAATTCTCATTTTGCGTATTTTGAAACCCACCTTGATTGTTTCGAACTCCACCTCTTCCTCTATATCCCATACCTCTGCCTCGTGGCATGAACCCATTCCCTCCTTGGTCCATTGGCCGCTATTATTTGCCTGCATTGCACCCACGGTGTGTTGCATCCCCAATTCTTCTCCGCTTGTCAATACTGCCCCTCTATGGCATATATTGACAATTTCTTTCTGAACTAATTTAGCTTCCTCAGTTTTCCTAGCCCCATCTTTCTTCTTGTTTTTCTCCTACAATAGCCGACAGTGATGCACAATTATCAACTGTATATCAGCCCAAGGTTTGTCTTCCATTCCCACATGTTTCTTCATTTGTCTCTGTACTGGCTGGGGCAACCCTTGACATAAAATGTGGTAAACAATGCCACAGATTCTTCCCACGGCTCCCTCGTTTCAAGTTGCCACCGCTCTTGAATAGCCTGAATGTAAGCAATAGGGTCTTCATCTTCCTCCATCTTACATTTCACAATTGCACCCATATCTGACGTGTCAGGATACTGCACCCTGAGAGCCCTCCACACGTCTGCCCTACAATTATTAAACAGTGCTCCATCATGCACTGTGTTTTGTACTGTTACACTTGCATATCCTGCTCTCCTCCATATGTCATCAGCTCTCTCTCCAATAATGGCTGCCAAGAGACCATTAATGTCCTCTATGGACAATGTGTTTCCTCCTGTCATCTTCTCTAACTCATATATCCATTTCCCATTACCCAAGGTCAAACTCGCGAGCTTGCACCTTAAATTATCCTTGTCCATCTGGAATATACTGTGGTCTTGCTCCTCCTTTTTCCAGTAAGGGAAACTGCATAAATCCTAACTTGCAGTTGGCTCCCATCGTCTGTCTATCCATGGTGGGGACGATCGTTCCTGACCGTCTCCTCGCTGATAATGATATTAACCTGCTCACACATGGCGCTGATTCTCCCTTCTCACTATATGATCGTCCTCGGGGAAGTTCCGGATATGGTATGGGATCTGGAGTCCTTTCCTTAGGTTGTTCCAGATCCGACCATCTTACTTCCTTGTCTATCTGCCGGCTGCCTTCAGGGGTGTATGCACTTCATTCCTCCCCTCCAAGGAAAGATTCCCTTTCCTTGTCTGACATGTCTTGTTCCCAAGGAGTATGATAACCCTCCCCTTCACCCTGGTCTAGTTTCAGTCTACTTAAGCACAAATGCTCAAGATAAAACAGATTTTCTTCTTTGTTTCGTGGTTTAAATGCTGGGGACACATCCCCTTTCCCTCGACTTTCATAGCGGCTACTTCCCTTTTACTCTTGATAGGCCTTATCATTCCTATCACTGATGCTTCCTATGTCTAAGTTTTCCTCTTCTAATGCTACTCTAGATGCCCTTGGCGTTGCTTCCTTCATCTGAAGAAACACTTCTATTCTGTCCCATCGTATTGCTGGACTCGGCCGTACTGGCTCCCTTCGAGTAAGGTTAGATTCAGAATCCCGCTGTCTCCTTTTTCGGTCTAATTCTTCATCTAATTCCCTTTGTTTTCTCGATTTCCTTCGGATTATCTCCTCCTCTTGTCTCTCCTCACTCCTGCTCCCCTTTCTTCCTCTCCTCTTCATCTCTGTATCCTTCTGTACTTAATTTCTGCGATTCTTCCTCTTCTCTCTTCCTTTCTCTTCTATCCTTATCTTCCAACGCTCTCTGTCTATTATAATATTTTCTTTGATCTTCCGTCCTTTCCTCTTTCTTTTTTTGCTCCTCCTGATACATCTGTTCTCGCTGCTCTCTGCTCTTTCTTTTGTGTTCATTTTCCTTCAATCTTTCTTCACATTCCCTGTCTTTTCTATCCTGTTCATCTTTGTCCTCTCTTTGCCTTACTTCCTTAATGCTTTTCCCATCTAGCTTGAGTAATATTTGTTCCCCATCCATTCGTTCTGTACGAGCGTTATCTCGTCAGCTTTATCCTTTTCTCCTTTCCATCTCTTAATCTCTCTTTCTGTCTGTTGACACATTTGAACGCTCACTCTTCTCTTCTTTATCTTGTATGATTCTAAAGATGTCCTCTTTTCTCTTACTCTCCTCTGGACTATTGTCACTGCTATACGCGGGCGGTTCATACATCCAATTACTATACAATGCCGCCGCCTTCAGTTCCTTTAATGGATACAACCCTACTTCTTCCATCTCAACGCCTTTCACTTCAGGCGAGGTAAGGGGAGCCAAAGGCTCGACACCTTCCTCCTTACGCTGGCTCAACATCCACTCCTCGGCGGTGGATCTTCCCTCTCTTTCTGGTACATTTTCCAAAGCGCAACAATAGCTAATCTTTTCTCTAATTTTGTATACGCAGCGTGCAAGTATGTGGTCATTTGTTGCAATACCGCTTTTGACAGTGATCTCCTTGTGGCCATGGAATGAACATCTTATCTGCTGTGCCTTTCACCCATTCTGCGCTATACTGTTTGAGCTTGGGAATGCGCGTTGGCAATGTTTTACGTAAATGCATCAGAGGAGTGTTATCTCCCATTGTGACGAGACTCAATTGACTGTCAATGCTTACCAGATTTTATAAAATGGCTTTCACTGCTTTTCGATACTTTTGAAACAACAAATATGAGCGTGCTCCAACAATCACCATTCAAACCTCTACCCTTTTTCAATTATCTCTGTATGTCTGTGGACTGGTACTAATCTCTCCACTAAGTTATCATAGCTTCTCGATTCTTCTCAACAACAATTTCACTGCTTCTACTGCCTCCTTAATATTTCTACTTCAACAGACAAACAAGGCAAACTAGTCGACTTTACACATAAACTAAAATATATTCTCTTTGCCTCTAATCAATTACTCTATCACAGAGTTTAAATCATCTCCTTATGTAAACCTGTTTACATGTAGCCTAAAGACTCCAACTGGATTGTGAGATGACTTCTGAAACTCTCTTGAGCCAGGACTCATTAGGCGCTATCTCTATCTCTTCACACAATATTTCCTGTTACTTTTAAAATTACCACACTCCCATCCCCTTAATTTGCCATTCCTCTCAATCTACTCACCATTCGGTCGTTTAACTCAAGGCCTTCGGTATTGTCTCCTCCTCCAACCGACCACTTTCGCCTTCCGTCCGCAAAGCGCCTCTGGAAATCAGGTAGGGATTTTATCAAAGAGGGACCCTGCCCACTGGCTCGATTTTCTTGCAAGATTTCTATTCGGACGCTCTCCACAGGAAACCCTTTGATCTTCCAGCTAAATGCTGGAGGATGCCCGATCGTCTGAAAATCTGGGGTTTAACAGGTCAATGGGTCAAAACCATCCGACATTGCTACATAGTGAACATAAGGTGCTTAATCAGTAACATGTCATCCAAAGGATGGGATGCAGAGTAACTCTTACACCAAATTATCAGACTGACTCAGGAAGTTGGCAAAGTCCAATTGGACTGTTTTAATAAGCTCACACCCAAGCGCCGGGAGATGGACTTGACTTTGCTTTCCCATCCATTTAGCCCAACATCTCCCATTGCCCATGCCTTCTGCCATGAAGATTTGCCTTTGAACTTGGCCTTGCAATGTATTCTCGTCTCTTGGAATATAAGGGAGCACAGGCACACGCTTATCACAGTTCTGGTATGCATGCCCAAGTCCTATTTTCATCCTTAGTCCACGTGACAGGAGACCGCAATTCTGACAATTTGTCAGCAATTAATTGTCTTGAATTAATACATTTGGCCCTCATGGTGTTCCTTGTTTGCCCCCTAAAAAGGGATGATTCAGCATCTCAAGGTTTCTGTTCTTAAAGAATAGATAACCGGCCTTGGCTGCTTCAGCTTTGATACTAGGCCAAACAGCTTCAGCTTTCAAGTCTGCGATCTCCAGCTAATTCTTTGCTGCAACACACAGCTCTCGATTCTTCTTTCTCTGTGGGTTTAAACTTACAAAAATTGTGTGACACCTATGTACAGACACTATACAATGGCGGATTTGCCTGCAATCTATTCACTACACATAGCCAGCTTCGAAGATTACTTAGTCTACTTGCGTTGATGCGTCTGTGCAGTTATAAAACGGCTTGCATTTTCTTCAGTGCTTTTCACACGTACAATCTTCATCTTGCATATGAAAGGTTACTCAATCCCTTACTTCGTCATCAGTTTCTCTAAGGTCCATACATTGTCTTCTTCAGCCAGTCTTCTCAGTGCGTCACGCTCATCCCATGTGACGTCACCAACATCTCTTTCCTTCATTCTCATATTCCTTCGGGGACCTTTTCCATGAGATTGTCATCTCTTCAGGGATACATCAGATAGGGTTTTCGTAGTGGGTACCTTTGCTCAAAGGCTCTTCGCAGAACATTCATATTCACTGTTATTAAGCATGGCACAGTTTCAGGTTTCCGACATACAGGCAGTAGGGGTGCAGGACTTCCTGCAGAGGCATTTGGCTGCTCCTCTGCACTGGTGCCGGCCATCTTGATAGTTCCAAGTCTGACACACTATGCCATGTTTAGACTAGATCTTTCATCTGTCATTTTGCTAACTTATTGCAACTCACTGCAACTTATCCTCCACCAGCAATTACACTGTTTCTTCCAAGAAAAGACCAAATCATATGCATGGGTTCTATGAGTCATTACACTTCAGGCCAACATCAGGCATGTCACCTTTAATGTCGACCTCCAAAAGAGGGAAGCTGTTTGATTTTTTTTTATTAGTTGGTAGCCTGAAAATCTAATATTTGATACTATTACCCATAAGGGATGCTGGAAGAGTCTCCTCTGTCTAGTACATGAATACAATCTTATTATCCCTATCTGCAATAACTTTGATTTACATTTTCCCAAACCTAATGCGCCTAATATATGTCAATGTACTGATTATCTCCAAGAGTGACTCTAGCACCAGGAACAATATAAGGGAAAGTCTTGTCAAATCCCAGCTCAATACTTAATGAAAGAGGATACCATACCCTTGCCAAAACACATGCCCCTGGATTTGATATAGTCTCTGAATTTGAACAATATCGTTTTCATTACATCTTTGCCACAGAGGAGATGTCTTGGCAACATCTCATTCAAGGCTGAGACATGTCAACACAGCATTTAGTGTGCTTCTGAGGCATTGTGTAATTTTTATTGTTTATCAAAGAAGTCTCAAATATGATCAACCTCTCCTTGCTCCAAAAAAAACATTTGTTCTTACTCGATCAAATGAATGGGTATTTCCTTGATTGGCCAAGCCAAAGTTTTATCAAATAATTTGAATTCCAAGTTCATTAGTGATATGGGGTGAACATTATTTCTATACATAGTAATTCTGTCTGTCCTATTTATAAGAACACACACGGCAACCGTAAAAAGTGCACAAAGTATCCAGGGACCATTTAGACTAAATAACAACTCAGTACGTATGGGAACCAGCTTATCTTTATTTTTCTTTTATTTTTTTATTGTTTTTTATTTGGTTTTTATACAAACCTTTAAAAAAAAAAATAAAGTAGCCTTATAAGACTTTCCAAACGACTCACATAGCTTTACATTTTAGATTTGATGTGTATAACAACATCCCACGCTCATCAACAACCCCGTGATTTAAGCCTCGTTTTTTAAAGTTATCGTAGCGTTTAAACACTCTTTAACGACCTGAAGAAAGGATACAAGAGCATACAGGACAGGGTTGTTAGACCTGTCAAACAAGGCTTTCCACCAATCGTCGCGAGTTAAGCATTTGAAGTTCTTTGTCACTGTACTAAGGATACGATTTCTTTCTTGCTCAAGACCAGAGCATGACATCGTCAGGTGCTTCAAGGTTTTGTTTGTGAAGTTACAGAAGCGACACCTGAGGTCTAAGTCCGGTCGTTGGGACCAATAGCATAGCCGTTCCTTCGTCGGCAGGGCGTTCAGTCTAAATTGTAGATATAGGGTACGCAACCACTGATCCGGAAAACATGACAAGTATGTCGGCACACAACCATAGGCTCTAGCTTCTCCAGGGACTTCTTGCATTGACCTTGATGTCGCTCTTTGGTCACAGGTGTTTATCCAATCCGATCTCCAGAGCTTCAGTTTGGCAGCATCAGGATTTTCTAGCAGTAGTTGTGGCGTAATGTCATATGAGGTAAGAACCTCCTGGCATAGCTCATTCCATTGATAGACAATTGACGGCGCTTTGTCAGACTCTGGGTTTTGGAGAATTGCAGTTTGAAGCATAATTTCCTGTAGAGATTTAGCAGATTCCAAGCAACCCTTGCTTGTAAAGAGATATACCCAAGCTCATATCTAACACAAACCGTTGAAGTACCTTTTGGGAGATGTAGAACTTTAGACCAAAAGATGTTTTCAAGAGTGTTCCATACTTCGTTCCCACAGCCAAAGGCATTTTCACCAGCATAAATCAATGAGGGCACAGCCTTCTGCTGAAAGAAGTTTAATGTCGGTTTTAAAGAAAATTTGCCAAATTTTCTGTTAATTAGAGACGCTTGACATGCCAGTTGGCAGCATTTTCTCTTTGCTTCTTCAGCCCATGGAGCATCATTTCTGCTCGCACTTAGGCGCATCCCTAAGTAGCGGGTATTTAGCACCCGCCTGATGTGTTCTTTGTCTAGATACCATTTAAATCTCGACTTGTTTGTTTTTGCACCTTGCAATTTTTCAAAGACGATGACTTCGCATTTTCCCTTGTTGATGTTTAATCCATTATCTGTTAAGGATTTTGCCACAGCAGTTAATTTACGTTGTAGACCTATGGGTGTTGAGTCTAACAAGATGATATCGTCCGCATAGACTAAATAGTCTACGTGTGTGCCGTGAATTTTAGGTGGGAAAGTGCGTAAGCCGTTGAAAGCGTCTTTGATGTCAGATATAAACAGGTTGAAGATACTTGCTGCTAGGGGACATCCTTGTTTCACACCTCTAGAAGTGACAATGGGGGCTGATAGCTTGCCCTTTAGATCTAATCGCACTCTAATTGAGGTGTTTGTGTGGAGTTCACTAATGGCGGCCAGCAGACTTGGCGGACAGGCCCATTTGGACATTTTTCCCCATATAAGCTCTCTGTTTATACTATCAAACGCCTGAGATAGATCTACCAGCACAAGATAGATCTTAGAATTCGAACGAAGCGCTTCCATCTTCATTAAATTCAATAATAGGAGATTGACGCAACAACCTACGCCCTTTACAAAACCTGTCTGTCTAGGGTCTACCCGCCGGTTGTAAGAAGACCACTCCAGCAATTTTTGCTGCAGAAGGGTTGCATACACCTTTCCCAGCACGTCAAGGAGGGCAATAGGTCTGTAATTTTTAGGGTTGTTGCGGTCCCCTTTTTTGAAGATTGGAATGATCACTGCAGATTTCCATGAGCTAGGGGTCTTGCGACACTCAATGATCCTGTTGAACAGTGATTCACAGAAGGTTGCCCAATGTTCGGGCTGGCGCTTGATCGTAAAGTTTGTTAACCCATCAGGGCCTGGCGCTCTGGAGTCGTGCACATTCTTGATGACTCTGAGGATGTCTTCATATCCGAATGCGCGGTCCCAGTGTGGTAAATTTGGGGGCTTCCAGGTGTGATTGAGATTGTCCTTGCAAAAGAGATCAGCATAAAAAGTTGTCCATTCAGATTCAGGCACCAAATTGGCCTGAAGGGCATGTTGTGGAGCAAGGTGATCGTTTATGAGTCTCCAATATTCGACTAGGTTAGCAGACTCCATTTTTGCCAGCATGAGCTCTGCGTCATTTTGCAGCATAATGGCCTTGTGGGACTTTATCCAGTTCTTATAGGCTTGTTTAATCTTTTGAGCTTGGCTTCCATCGTCTGTAAGAGGATTTTTATGTATCAATCTCAACTGCCGGCGTAGAAGGCGCTTCCGTTGTTGTACCTCAAGGTCGAATTTGTGTTTAGGTGTGAATTGGGTAAGTCTTAGATTATTTTTTTTTTGTTCTTGGTATTGCGTCAGCAAATGGTCATACTCCAGAGAGTTGGAAGACTGGAATCCCATGAGAATGTTGCTCACCTCACTTGGTTCAAGATTCAAACGGACCCGGCCGGATCCTGTTCTAACAGAATGAGACCATAGAGCCTGGGAAAGGTGAACTTTCGAAGTAAATTTTTGGACCACCATATCGTGGTCACTGTGAGTCATTTTAATGACAACGAACCTGTCAGTTCTTTTATGAATCGTTTCAGATACAAAGATGTAATCAAGTGTAGACTTTTGTACACCTCTTCTCCAAGTTGGAGCCACTGGAATATCCCCTTGAGTTTGTCCGTTTAGCATCGTCAGGCCACGTAGCTCCATTTCTAAACACCACTGCAATGTCAGTTGGTGTCCCAAGTTGTTTAATCTCTTCTTGTTTCCCAATGGGTTTAAGTGAGTGAGGCAGTCAATGTTAAGGTCGCCGCAAATAATCAGTTCGTGTTGTGGGCCACCTTCCAGAATCTCGTCCAACGCAGTTGTGACTTCATCTATGAAGTATTTAGACTCAGCAGCTTCGTGGTTCCAGTAAAGATTGACGATGTGAAGATTTATTGCCAAGCCATCGGCTGCCTTTTCAGAGACAATCTTTACCACTTGAATGAACGGAGAAATGTTAGCAGAACTTACAATCCGAAAGCCTGAGTCCAGCTTAACAGCCACCAGTAGGCCTGCCATAGGTCTGCCCTTACGCTGTTTAGTTGCAGGGTTATGGGCAAGTTCAAATCCTTCTAGTATTGGTTTGTCGCAAAGCCACGTCTCCTGCAGGCAAGCAATATCCAATTCAGCAGACCAAGCAGTATTAAAAAGATGGCTGAAGCCCCTGGTATTCCAGGATCCTAGTGTGTAAAGTTTGGATGGAGAGGGAGCCTGGCGTTAACATGACTGAACATTGTTTAAAGATTCAGCTAGCCAGGACCAGTCTTTTCCACTCGTTTTATACAGCAGGCAGTGATCGGTTGCTTTGGTTTTGGAGTGAGCTGGATCGGCTCCTTGAATTGTGATTCTTATCCGATTGTTACTGGATGGGTCGAGAACTGGCTTCCAATTGTTTACTGCAGTGCATTGTGATTTGTCGCAAGAAGCTATTTTGGCAGAATCAGTTGTCTTCATGTTATGAACTTGATCAACTTTACCATCATGTACCATGTTAAAAGCCACTTTTGGTGCGCCAGTGAGTGCACGGGCGGGTGCCATGGAGATGTCAAAACCCAGCGACAGTAACATCGGGCCGGCTTGAAGAAGTATGTCAACTATCAGTTTGGACTGCACGTGTAAGATGACTGCATCATTTTTCATCTCGTTAAAGAATTCCACTATTTGTATGTCTTCGGATTCAATCGCTCTAAGGCTTGGAACGAGATGACATAACCATAGGACGTTGTGCCGATTCATGATCAAATCATCTGCAGTGTCAATACGTTCCAAGAGCACCCGATGAAGCAGTGGTTCGCTTTTTTTATGAAGCAGTGGTTCATTTTTTTTAATGCGAAGATTGACCTTATTGGAAACATTTAGTAGGTCATTTCTTAACGGACTTGATGATGGACTCACATTTGGGGTCGGTTGCAGTGGTGTGGGCAAAGTGGAAACCCCTGGGACATTATTTATTAATTCCAAAGTAGCAGGCTCAGAAACTGGCATCTTACCACGAAAGTCCAACGCTAACTGAGCACTGGTCTCATCTAATTGATAAGCCAGCTTGTGGGGTAATGTTGACAATCTCAAGCGCTTTTCGTCTAGCGTCAAAAATGTGTTCTTTTGACGGTCCGAGTTGTCACCTGGAGCAGTTTTGGTCTGTCCAATTTCACATAATGTGACCACTCTGTTCGATGGCTGAGATGACTTGTTTGAACAAGGCAGGTTTACAAAAGCGGCTCCATTAGTCTCTGGATTTGCACAGACCACTACCATGGAGTCTGAGACGATCTCTGCCAAATCTTCTACCTCACCCAGATCTTCAGTCTCTACATCCTCATATACTGACATGTTTAATAGTTCGTCAGAAGTGTCACATGAGTTAGTTTTTGCTCCGATTAATTTGTCCAATTCAATGACAACATTTCCAGAATTGGAGTCCGACACTCCACTTTTTTCTTTCAGGATCGTCTTATTGACAGTTACATTAACGGTTTTCAAGTTTCTCAGAAATTTCCTCGAGTCTTTGCCTCGTTTTGTTTTTTTCAACGGCAGTCGTCTGATTTTAGGAAAGGGTCGCTCCATCGGGGATGAGTCAGAGGATGAAGAGTCAGTTGTGGATGCAACACTCCCATCGTCAGTTTGAGGGCCACACGCAAACTTTCGCGCGGTATTAGATGAGTAGGTTTGCTTTTGCGTTGCAACCGCAGAACCTATTTTAGGGAGCTTTCTCTGTGAACATTGTACGCTCAGGGATAAGCTCGAGTAAACTCTTCTCCTTTTCGTCAAATTCTTTTTAAGAGGGCTCTGCAGTTGGCATTTGCTTGCCACTGCCTGTGGATTGGGGTTTGCCACCATTTCAGATACATGTATATTTGCCATGTGCGAACGTTCCGAAGCAGCCTCCCTTGGTTCAGCATCTCCCATTATAGTGTCTTTTGTGGTTAAGGTAGAGAGTCTTTCTTTATTTATCTGCTTCAGATCTATTAGAAGTTTGTTAACGATGTCTAAAGAGTTTCTGCGGTTGGAAACACTTTTGTCTTCCAAAGCCTTCGATGTGTCCAGAACAGCTCTTAAGTGACAGATTGGGGTCTCTGGACACGGCTCAAAGACAAGCTCCACAGCGTCCCTATGAATGGAAACAGCGCTATGAGAGATATCAGCCTGGGCCCTATTGGGAGATGAAACTGGCAAAGGTATTAGATTGTCATACGCAGTGTAGAATCTTGGTCGGTGAGAGCCCGTACTTATTTCTTCTTGATCTGTGTTATATGTTTTATTCAAAGCACATGTGCTCGATATATGAGCTTGATCGCCAGTAGTTTCGCACGTTGGTATTGTGTTTACAGATATCAGGTCAGTCTCAGATAGCCGATCGCTCATTAGAATACCAGAGAGCGACTTGGTGGGGCTGTGACCTGTGGCCGCCGCAAACACTTTTCCTCGGGCTCCCTCTTGGGTGAAGTTTCCGTTTGAAAATGGGGTAGATGGCATCTCTAGCGTGTCGCAGCTCTCCAGGATGGAGGCAGAGTGTACGAGCGGTTGTCTTGAGGGTACAGAAGCGTCCGCCGCCAAATCACACCACATGCCCTTGTCATCACTGGCCCTATCACCCAACACAGTGCAACCAGCAGAAAACACCAACGCTGATATCGATGAGGTATTCACACACTCACTTACTTTTGTGAGAGTCGTTGTTGTAGTCTGCGTCGGCTCTGGTCGTTCTTTTACCGGAACGCGGTCGTGCTCAGCTGTGACGGGAGCCGAAACCGGCTCGAATGCATCTTTAGGAGTCACCTTCCGGGGGGTGTCAGGGGATTCGGGGGAAGCCGCCGATGACCAAGATTGTTCCAGGTCAGTGCCCAGCGTGCAGGGCAGCTCCCGCACTCGCTTCCTTTGGGCCCGTGTCTTCATCAATGTACACGCAGCTTTGCCTTTGGATGTGGCAGCAATGTTTACTCTCATGATCGCGGTAGCAATATAGAGCAGGCAGAGAGAAGGAGAGACCACGGGGGGGTCCGGGAATCCGCGGACTTCCTCGGACTCCTCAGACTCTGCCAGACTCCGTGCCCGCTCCGCGGGGATCAGCAGTTTTTAAGGGCACTCCCACAATAGGCAGTAGAAAGAGTAGAGTTACTGGCAATCACTCCTCAGACTCTGCCAGACTCCGCGCCCGCTCCGCGGGGATCAGCAGTTTTTAAGGGCACTCCCACAATAGGCAGTAGAAAGAGTAGGTTTACTGGCAATCACTCCTCAGACTCTGCCAGACTCCGCGCCCGCTCCGCGGGGATCAGCAGTTTTTAAGGGCACTCCCACAATAGGCAGTAGAAAGAGTAGAGTTACTGGCAATCACTCCTCAGACTCTGCCAGACTCCAGCTTATCTTTAAGGAGCCTAAAAACTGCACATTGATGCCATCAGAAAATGACAACATTCTGTTTGCCATCCCAACAAGGGCCATTCTCACCTCTTTATCTATGTTTTCATTCCCTAGTGACCGGCTCCCTGAACCCAGTGAGGTTGAATGTTGAGTAAGTTCACAATATAACTTTCATGAGTTTCATTTCATTGATGACTGTGACAATAGGTTGGTCAAAGGGGTAGGGGAACTACTGAGACCTGGATGGCATCCACCTATGTCCTGGATGTCCTCCCCAACGGCTACAGAATTCTACAATGAGACTGTGCAAACAAGATCGACAGAGGCCTCCCCATCATTCACAAGGCATTATGGCCATGCACCAAACTGGATGTTGCCACTATTGACTCTTTCAAAAACCTTTCCTGACACTTCTCTCTCACCCCAATGGACACAGTCACTTTTCACCTCATCTACAGACCACTCAAGCAAACACTTCCTTCATCAAAGACTTCACAGACTTGGTCACCACCATGTCTCTCATGCATGCCAATAACATCTTCCTTGGTAACTTCACCAACCCTGGCAACCGAGCAACCAAGTCAATGAAAGAAGACCTCCACTGCCTACTCAACACTCCAAACCTCACGTAGCACACCATAGACACAACTTACAGGAAAGGTAATATCCTCAACCTCATCATCAACGCCCTTCCCTTGCTCCATTCAATCCATCTTGACAGGTCAGACCATCTGGCAATCCCCTTTGACATTTGTCACACCATACCAGTCAAGCAAATGCATTGTAAAGCCGGCAAACAAGCCTTCAGATAATTCAGTACTTCACAGTCGAGGCTCTCGTGGAACACCATGTCAAACTCCACTTAACAAAGGTTGATTTACCTCTGACAAACAAAGCCTGCAACTCGCTCCTCCAAGAACTCAACACCACCTTCACAACAAACATCAAACAACATGCCCCAGTGAAACAACGCACCCTGATGCCTCAACTTTCTGCACCCTGGTACACTCAGGAACTCATTCAACAAACAAACCATCATACATGCAAACAACTGATCACCACCGTCAAGGCCAACTACTACCAAAACACTATAGCAAAGACCTACTATGAAAGCAGAGCCCTCTTCAAAGCCATCAAGCACTGCATTAGCATTCTGGCTGGCCCACCCTTACCGCACTCCAACAAAAAACCCACCGCCATCAACTCTTTTATCATCAATAAGATCAGCATGATCCGCCAACACATAGATACCCACACTACAACTGACAGCACACTACACATCCCATTTAGCAAAACCACAACTTCCTGGACAACTTTGAAGACACTCACTATGAAAGACCTCACTGCCATTCTAGCATCCTTCAAGGTTGCAGACAATATCCTCCCTGCCTACATACTCAAGACACTTCTGACTGAAGCAGTCCTCCCTTACCTGACAATCATCAACAGCACCCTAACTTAAAGCACCTTCCCCTCCTAGCAACCACCTCCCCATCACCCATCTTCCCTTCCTACACATAAAATCTAATGACCTCCTTCAGTCTTACCAATCTGGCTTCAGATCCAGCTGCAGTACAGAAATGGATACAATCAAGGTGATCGGCGATGCTCTTAAAATCCTTGATGATGGCCTCCTGGTTCTCCTTGACCCCTTAATAGCATTTGATACAACAGACCACCAGACACTCACTGAAAATCTAAATCGCCACATGGGGAGCAGCGAGATTGTCCTCAGCTGTTTCAAATTGTACTTTGTTAATTGACACAAGTTTGTAAAAAGGATTCCTCCACCTCATCAACTCTACCCATCAACTGTGGAATCCTGCAAGGACCATCCTCTCCCCCGTGATCTTCAATCTTTCCAAGGAACTGCTTGCAACCCTCCTCACTCCACACAACATCCACATTCACTAATATGCAGATGACATGTAGCTCTACCTTAAGATATCTTCCATCAAAGACATCCACGGTCTCAAGGCATGCCTCTCAATGATCCAGTCATAGATGTCCAATGCTTACCTGAAGCCCAACCCTTCCAAGCAGGGCCGGTCTTACAACAGATTGCACCCCAGACGGGAAGCATCGTTGGCGCCCCTCGACCCCCGACCTGGAATTTCATGCATGTGTCATGGGCTGAGCAGTGGGAGTGGGGACTATGAGTTAACAAAATTGTCAATGCTGGCGTCTGCTGAATTTCATGAACCTCAGAAAACAGCAATAAGAGAGTCAAACCCGAACAGGCCTGGTTATGTTAGTCTGCTTTTGCTCTTCATTTTTAGTAACAATGACCAGTTTGCTGCTGTGACTCAGGTCAGAGAATCGACAATTTCATATCTACACTAATGTCATTCGTATGACCTCAAACTTTTAGCCACTCTTAAAAGGTGATGAACTGGTCTTGAACAGTGTTACTCAAACCTCCAAGAACAAGCACCAGCAACATACCCACCGATAGCTTACAAGCCTGTCTATCTCAGCATTAAAATACATGCATTTATGCAATATGTTTTGCATCAAATATTTGACGGGAAGTTAAATATTTTTAGGAGGGACAAACGTAAACAATATCACTACTTAATGTGAGTGGTAAAGTCTACTTTAAACATATGCAGATAGTTAACATGCATGTACAATTCAACATAGCTCCCAATGTTAATCTGGGAGAGGTGGCATTCTAAAATTATGACATTACAATGTGGACTTTACATTGAAACACACTGCAGTGCATTACCGCGGAAGAGAAATGGCAGTTCGAGCATTGGGGTTTGTTTCGCTCATGCTTGTGAACTCTCCAAATTCTTAAATGTTTCCTTCATGATCACTAATTTTAGCTCCCGACGGCACCATGAAACTGTAAGATCGCAAAGAAAAATGATGTCTACCATCCCAACATAAAAACAAAAACAATCAAATTCTTAAAGGGTGAAAGATGACCTTTTCTTGGGACTCGTTAAGTTGACTTTTTGCAAATTACTAGTCGCATGCTGCTTGAATAACAGCGGCCCTTGCACATTGTGCGGTGTATAGACGAATTTCATTTCAAGGGACTTGGAGTACTGCGGGTATCAGGGGAAGCATCTCCAGTGTACCCCAAGCCTAGTGCGCTTTGCCCTCCACCCTCACCCCCCAGCCTTGCGGCCCTGCGCTTTTTCACATTCTCCATTATGGTAAAGAACATTGTCCGGAGCTTGGGAGAGAAATGGACTATGCAGAAGGAGCTGCCTCCACAGGGTGTGTTTTGCTGCTGGTGTATCAAATGCAGAAATGGGTGGCATCAAGAGCCCCACGCTCTGAAACATCTTTTGCACACTGGTTGGTCACCCGACAGAAAGTGTGAGCAGGTGATTCCCTAACACTTGAACCATTCTTTAGAGACCTGGCTTTGATTAAAGTGGCGTTAGCTAGTCATGGCCATATCCCAGCGTTAGTGTTAAAGGAGATCGGAAGCTGCACCGTGCAGGGTATTTTAAAGGCCATGAATTGATGCTAGATCATGTCGCCCCCAATGGAACAAAGAAAGTGAAGCATGCATCCTACAAGTCTGGGTATTTGCATTATACGGAAGACAGGCCAACCGTCCACAGAGACGGTTTCTACTGTAGTTGCTGAGTCGCTTTCCCAAGCCAGCTGCTGTGCAGACTTCACTCAGCTTTTGGTCCAGCTCCTGCACCCATCCTTCACACCATCATTCACAAGGCGCGTTCGTGTAGGTGTTTGTTTAACCCGTTAGACTAGCGTGATTACTATTCCAAACAAAAGAAGCACAACGACAAAGAAGAGTATAAGACAAGTCTGAGCGAACAGTGAAATGTATGAAACTCTTGAACTAACATAAAGTCAGCAGCGCATGCCCAGGAAAGAGGGAACGACGAACAATATGCTCGGGAGCGGGAACTAGGGGGGCGTATTAACCCCCAAACCGGCCCAAGCGTGGTACCGGCCCCCAAGGCCTCGCCCTGGAAGTGATTTTGGCCCGGCCAACGGACCGACGAATCCAACCCTGCTGGAATGTGCAACTGTCTAAGATCTGCTGACGGTGACACTCTGCCCAGGTCTTCCGAGAACCAGCATTTTGATCTCCTGAGGAGAGTCCACCACCAGTGCTTGCTTCCTTTTTCATGACTACTTGAGCCTTGACAAAAGTGTCTAGCTTTGTGGCCTGCAGAGGCTGTTCTTGGATGGCCCAGTCATCTCCGCAATACCATTTTAAAATAAATAAAACGCCTATGCAGCAATAGGCCTCACCTACGAGGACGGGAGCAGGAGGAAAGAAGTGTGCTTGCCTCAGCAGGCTGCAGTTACGGCCCGGTTTCCTGAAACAAGGCCAATCAGTGAGGGCAGGATGCAGCAACTGTTTGTATTTGCTGATTGTGCTGCTGCTTGGCAGTGTGTGCTTGTGATGGGTACAACTTCAGGATTTAGTGACCCACTCGCTCCTCTTTTCTGTAATGGCCGGGGCCGACAACACCAGCCAGCCCCAATCGATCCACACTTCAGTGTCAGTGCGCGCCCATAGCCTGTAGGAGGGTACACCGCACGTGCACCCATGGGCCTGGCTGGCGCCAGCAGCGCCGGCGCCACCCTGGGCCGGAGGAAGCTAATAAAGCAACAAATGTTGCTAATTTATTTGCCAATTGCCCTGCACGGCCTGAGGGCCGAGGCCAGGCCTGTGTCTTGGCCTGGACGAGGTGTGCAACTGCCTGGGGGGCAATAGCCCGGGGGACGCAATTGCCCCTGTCCCTGGAGCCTCTGGAGGGGATAGGATTCCCCAGTCTGTGGGGCGGCGCACTGACGTGGGGAAAGTCCCGCAGGTCAGGTGCTGGCGCTGCCCCTTCCGACTGTAATGTCACGTAGTACAAAAGTACTACGTGACATTACAGAAGTTAGAAGCTCCCTCTGACCACTTTTGCGCCACTTGGGATGGGGGCATAAGCACACCAATAAAAACACTTTAGGTCCCACTGCAGCTAAGACCAGCCCCTTCCATCACAATGCCAGCAGGAAACTGCTAATGGTGGCCCAATAGTCACTAAATGGTTTTGTGCTGGCATTGAGATGGGAGGGGAGGTGCAGTGGGCTGTGGGGAGTGTGCATGCCTTGCAGGGATGCACCGGGGGCCCCGACCCATTTGGGCCCATGGTGCGTCCCTGCAAGCCCAGAAAATGGCCAAAATAATAGTTTAAAGCAGCACTATTTCTTTTATGCTGCTTCTTTTCCAAACTATATATCAATTACACTTTAAACCACTTCCATGGCACTGGTGATGAGTTACTTCACTATGCGGATAATAGTTTTGACCAGTGTTGCTGAGTAAATATTCTTTAAGCTATGGACCAGTTTATTTATTTATTTATTCAATGTTTGTCGGATACCTGTATCCGACACACATTGCATAAATAAATAAATATGCAGGTACCCGACAAACATTGCATGAATAAATAAATAATCCTGGTCCATGTATCCTTACAACAGTCAAGACGTTCTGTATCAAAGCATAACCCTTAATTCCCATTCAAAGAATGTTAAAGTGATTGTTTATTGGGTTCAGGTGTCTCCTTGTCATTGCCCTTTTGGCTTAGGTTGACTACAAACCCCCTTCAGCATCTTGTGTTCTTTGTTGGTTGTATATACTGCATCTTGTGCCATATTCATGGTCTCTTGGTTGGTGTGCCCAGTCCTCATAATCTGCAGCCTAAGTGGGACTGGGGCATAAAATTGTCTTGGGCACCAGTGAAAAAATGGCTCACCGTTGCAAATGGCAATTAATTCCTTGTGTGACAGACTGTTTGACTTTGGGTAGGATTTCCTTAATGGTGTAGTTTGGGAATGGCGCGCAGGGTGAGGTGGGAGTGGAGCACGGGGTGCGGTGGGAGTGGCGCATGGGATAGGGTACAGGGGGGGCGCATTCCTAGTGTTTCGCCCTGGGCACCAAATGGACTAGAAACTGCCCTGGCCGAGGCCACAGCCTGCAGCAGTTCCAGTGGTAGAATACACGTGTAACACGTTAGTTTCCTAACATTATAATAATTAACAGGCACATTCACTTTTATAATGTTTGGAAATTAACGTGTTACACGTGTATTCTAGCACTGCCCTGCCTGAGGGCCGAGGCCACAGCCTGCAGCAGTGCCAGTGGTAGAATACACGTGTAACACGTTCGTTTCCTAACATTATAAAAATGAACAGTCACATTCATTTTTATAATGTTAGGAAACGAACGTGTTACACGTGTATTCTAGTACTGTGGACTGCTGGTGCAGCGTCCCTATAGGTTACGGATTGCTGCGCCCATCTGCAGTGACCAGTCTGTGCGCCCTCCAAGAGGAGGTTTGCAGGTGCCGTGGTTCTCTGAAGGCTTGTCTGCTCCATGGAGCGGGGCGCTGTGCCCCGCTGTGCAGGCACTTGAGGGGGACACCGCATTGGAGGAGCTCAGAGGACGCATAAAAACCTGAGTGCACTCTTACAGGAAAAACAAGGGGATGGATTGTTTTTGTTTTTATATGCATGAGTAAATTGAGGTAGAAGGTCAGCCCCTCAAAAAGTGGGAAGGCAGTGTTACAGAATAGTGCATGTGTTTTGACTAGTAGTGAGGTGCAGCTCCCCATTGAGGTGAAAGATGATGTCATAAGTAGTAACAAGGGTGAAGAAATGAAGTGGGGATCTCCTCTTACAAGAGGAAAGACAGCGCTGTAGTAATAGTAGCTGTTCTGTAGGAAAATGACCCCGACCCCTCCATCCTAGAGTAAAAGGGGCATAAGGAGCGTTGAGTTCCCTCTTCTCGAGAAAAGGAGCCGGAAGAAGAATTTACATTATAGTGTAAATAATTGTGTTTTTATTTGAAAGGGGCACGAGAAGTGTTGAGTTCCCTCTTCTCGAGTGAAGGAGATAGGAGAATAATTTAGATTATTGTGTAAATAATTGTGTTTTTCTTTGATGGTTTTATTAATAATTGTGTATATAGGGGTGGTTTGTGTGAAGCATTGTTAGCTCATTGTGTGGGTAGGGTTTTTTGTGGAGTCTGCAGTGGCAGAAGTGCATGCAAAGGGGGTGGGGTTTGAGGTCTTGTTGTTTGTGGGTTTGTTAGTGTAGTGCGGTTTTTGAAGTACAATGCTGCATGATCAGTGTATGTGAGATTGTTTGGGTTTCAAATAAAGGTGAATTTCAGAGGAATATGGGTACTCGGTTCGAGCACATGTGCAAGTCGCTCCCACAGTATCGGGAGAAGATCCTGAAGTATCACAACGAGTGGGTTAAGAGGTCTGAAACTAGAGATTTTGAAAAAATCTTGGCCTAAGAAAGGAACAAATGATATGCTGATATTAAAACACCTGTATACCTGTTTGGCATCGAATTAAAAGGGAAGAACGTTATGGACTGGGAAGAGTATTCTTGAATTTTGGAAAATGTTTGAGGATTTAGAGAACCACCCCTGATGACAGGACAGAGAGAACCAATCACACACACACACACTGTCACCTCCATCGCCACTCCTCCTTTGGGTGCCTCTCTGTAAAACACTCATCGGGAGGTTCCTTCCCAGTACAGGCCACTCCAAGACACACTAACCCCGGGTACCTGCCCCCAATGAGCAAAAAATGGGAACACCTGTAGAACATGCAGACAAAATGCAGAGTACAGACAAAATGCAAGGTCTATCAAGTATGTAAGTAGAAAGTAAGGATTGCAGAAAACTAGTAGCTGCATTAAAGAAAGCAGAGGAGCAACACGTGCTGATAGGAGCAGATGATTCGAGGGCGGGACAGACCCTCCTCAAGATCGATAGCAAAGTTATCAAAGGTGTCCAGGTAGAGTTAGAGCAGGACTATCCCAAGGTTACCGAAGATGGGGGAGAAGCAGTGGGCGAAGATGGTGGGTGAGTGACAGTGGAAGAGGAAATGGATATGACACCATAAGGCCCTAAACTCAGAATGCAGCCTGGACCAATGACCCTATTAAATGGTAAGAAGAGAGGGGAAACATTTCAGAATAGGAAGAGGGGAACATGGTTCCCCTTGCTACAGATGGGAGCAGGGAGGGCACAGTACGTGCCCTGGCCCATATGGATCAGAACAACCTAATGAAGGTACTGTCCTCACTCACAGAGGGAGCATGCAAGTGGCTATATGCCCTAGAAAAGGAGACAGCATGCATCACGTTAGCTGTAGGAGACTGTAAAGGAGCAGATGGGTGTGTTTTCCCTAGCTCCTGATCCCTCAACCCTGTCATGTTGGTACAGCAGGAGAAAAGCCTGACATTGGACTCCATCTGTTGTCCCTTTACCTCATAGAATGTACGAGAGATGATATGCACTCAGACAACCATACAGAATATAGCCTCACACTGAAAGAGTGGAAGGATATCAGCACGCACCATTGGACATCATGGAGCGCTGAGTGAAATCTGATGAGGGCAGAGTGATGCCATGAAGCAGATATACAAAGATATACTGAAACACTATGGAAATACTAATGCCAATGTAACTGATGCAACAAGGGAAACATGTACAAAATGATAAAGTAATCATATATGCAAAGAAAATAAAGCAACATGCTGATCAATAAGTGTAAATACGCAGTAACACACGATAGATGAGACACATAGAAGCTTGCAATAGAGGAAAATGACGTGGCTAGGATGCCATAATGGGAAGATGGACGTGGGTTAGTATTAAGATTCAATCCAGCTACCTCAGAGAAAGACCAGGGTTGCAGAGTCAGGAGATGTTGGAGAAACAGTTTTGTGTGCAAAATAAAGAGGAGTCTATGTTGGCCTGGGATCAAGGATGCTATTTTAAGGAATAATTGCAAGGCACAAAAGGAGGTGGATGGATAAGCCATGTATGTAAGACATATTTCTCTTAGATTGAAGAAGAAGAAAATATCTGCAAGAGCCAAGTATTGGGCAATTAACAGTCTATAAAGTCTCTACAAGATGGCGTGAGCAAGTCTCTAGAGGCCAAGAGAAGCAGGAACACCCAGTATAATTAAACCGAATAGTAGTAAATAGGAGGTCAAAATGGACAAATTTGCAGTCTCTTCACATGTGACTCAGAAGTAGAAAACAAGAGCCATTCAGTAAGCTTCAAATGAAGATAGTGATGTGCTTACACTCCCGTGAAAACCCCATAACAGAGATCAGACTACAAGGTCAACTACAAACAAGAAACTTTGGCTTTTGGCTGGAGTGATAAGTAATGATGGATTAATTGGGAAAGCGAGGAGTAATCTGACGTGACTCAAGCACCTGGGATTTGTGTTGCTCACGTGCTGTTAGCGAGCCGAACGTTCAAGCTTAGGTGCCATGGCCACTGGTCAAGGGCCATTCACTTTATCTCCTGCAGGGTCCTAAACGACCCACTCTTGGCGCCTCTGGCACCAAGCTCCTTTCAAAGTGCGCTCTGCACACAGTATGCTCAGGGCATGTGCATCTAGGCCGGGCGGGGCTATACAAATACATGGAAGGCACGTGCAGATGACAGGGGGAGTGGCAAGGTGTGGCCACAAGGCGGGGCCTAAAAGGGAGTGGCTGGGGCCATGCTATATAGCCAGCCCCACCCGCATGCTGGCGCTTCGCGTTAGTCTGCTTGTGCAGTGTAACGCTTACCACCATCTACAGATCCTTACCTGTTCAGCACGAGCATCTTCAGTCTACGGAACCCATCCAGCATCTTGCCAGGAATCAGCCACGCCATCGCTGGAAGCACCGCTGTCCGCTTCCCACTCTGCAGCTGCTGCATGCATCTTACCTGAGGTCAGCCACGCCATCGCTTGGAGCACTTCTACTCATTTCCAACCCAGCAGCGGCCGCACTCCTCTTACCTGTCTGGGCAGCGCAACTCGCGAACTTGGCGCATCATCTGGAAAGTCAATTTACCACTTGTAGGTTTTACGGATTGGACTCTCTTCCATCACCATGCACTCGTGGGCCATCTTCATACCTTGAGAGTGAGGAAAGGACAATATAAACTTAAGGACAGTAATCATTGGGGAAAATCACCACAAAGGATATGGGCAATAATCATCATTATAAACACCTACCTTCAAGGCGGAATAGGTCGCAGCCGGTCTGGACCTCCACACTAAGGACCATTGACGCAACTAGGTCCATCCACAGCGTCCCTGCTGAGAGAAAGCAAGACAGAGAGCTCATCCTTACATTAAAACAGGTGAGCTTGCATGGGCAAACTCTTGCTCACTTCATTCTGGCACAAAAGGGTTGAGGGGGATCACGACACCACCACGCCACTCTAACTGCCTTTCATCTTCTCTCAGGGGCAGTACCAGCATCCCGAGTCTTCGATTTCGCAGCAGCTGGGGGAGAGAGTCGATCCAAGGGAGCCAAGTCCAGGGAGGGCTCCAACTGTGCCCCAACATCCCGGCAGAGACCAGGTGAGCGGAACATTAGGTGAGAATGGCAACCAAACAGAGGGTCTATGGGGTAACCTACAATTCAATGTTGCATAGACCAATCCAATGCCCTTTTCTCTGCTCTAATCCATATTATACAGATTTAGAGGTAGGTAGAGGTGTGCCTTACAGATAAGAGGCAGCCAATGATATATTAACCCCTATTTATACCATAGGTACATATGCACCCCTAACCAATCCCTCCCTTAAATAGGTTTTACAGTTTGCCATGTAGGATAGTGTCATAGATGACGCATATTGGGGTATAAAACCTCTGTATAATCAATTTTGTGTGTGAGTGCACGAGCATCAGTCTGATGTCTGCCAGTTTGCCAAGCTTTATTGAACTGAGAATAATGTAGTATTTTACCATATTCTTTGAGTCTGTCTGGGTATTTGGTCTGAGATGTTTAATTGTTATCCCATCTAGCACAAGAGACGCTTCAAGGTGCTAGAGCACAGGACATAAAGAGTTTGTTTATTGCACTGCTGGGGGAGCAGACATTACGTTCGGGGCCCAGCGCTCGTTCCCAGTCTAGCGGTTGCGACATGCGGCCGCCGGAGGATTTAACTTCCTGTTGTAGCCGGCGGCCGTCGCGTTGCAACCGCGGCTTTCCCTCCCCTGGAGACACGCTTCCCTGCTCGTCCAGCGCTTCCATCTTGTTTTTTTTCCCTCTTCCTGCCGGCCCTGTGCCCCGTTCCCGCATTTCTCCTCCTCGCCCTGCTTCCTTCTGTGCCCCTTCCGTTTGCCTTTCCCCCTTTGTCCTTTCCTTTTTCCCTCATCCTCCCTGCTTTCCCTTGTCCTTCTGTTCCCCTTCTCTACCCATTAGCTTACCGTCCATATCCCCCTGAGCTTCATCTTGCTTGTGCAGTCCAGCCTTCTACCTGCCAGCTGTCAGTCAAACTTTCTGCCTATTTGCCGCCTGTGCTTACTGGAGGTCTCTGCACTATAATTCTGGACCAACTTGCTGCCAGTCTTCATATCAGCGCACCTGGGGTTCCCTGCAGTATTCTGCTTGTGCTATCACTAGTGCAGTCTTCAGCTCTCGGCAGATCACTACACCAGGAACCTCAATCACATTCAGGATTCCTATAAGGGTTTATTTTTAGCCTTCTGGCTTTTTTCCCCTTTTGGAGGGCTGGTCCCGAGAGAGCTGCCAGTGGTGCACTGTGATCTATCAGCAGCCACGATGGCTGCCTCTTGGAGCAGGCCCTATCTCTACAAAAAAAAAGGAGCCATAGGAAGGAAGAAAGAAAGGCGGATTCAAGATATACCTGAAGGTTCAGTTGAGGAGGAGGGGATCGAACTGGATTTGGAGGGTGTAGAGGGCACTTGTTACAGTTTGCAATGCCAAAATATTGCAATGTCTACCGCAGAACAGATTCAGGAGTTAGTAGCAGCTGTTCAGGGCTTGACTCTGGAGGTGCAAAACCTGAAATCTGAAAACACTGTACTCCGCCAGATGGTTTCCGGAAGGGACCCTCCTCCAACGGATTCGCCCCCAATGGCCCCCTCTTCTGGAAAATATGATGGTTCTCCAAAGAAATTAAAAGAGTTCATTGAGGCATGTACTATCCATTTTGCCTTTCGACCCCACGCCTATGCTTCTGATCAGGCTTGGGTGGGTTATATGGTCTCGAACATGACTGGTAACGCACTAGCCTGGGCCACTCCTTTGGTTACCCCCAAAGACCCAGTACTTCAGGACTACGAAGGGTTCCTCTCTCTGTTCAAGCAAACATTTGAGCGACCAGAAATATCATTTGGAGCGTGTGAAGAATTATTAGACATCCATCAAGGAGCTATGGACTTATTTACCTACATCTCCACATTCAAAAGGTTGGCGTCTGAGGCCGGGTGGGCAGAACAGGCGCAGTATGTTATCTTCCGGAGGGGCCTTAAAGAAGAGATAAAGGATGAGTTGGCCTGAATCCCTAGGCCGGCATCGTTATCTGAGCTTCTGTCAACCGTCCTCCAGATTGACTTCGGGCTAGGGGAACGAAGAACAGAGAAAAGGAAGAACCGAGCCCTGTCCGCTGCTGGCCCGTCACCCTACGTACCTCCTCCCACCATGAACAGGACGTCTAAAGAAGAACCAATGCAGATAGGAGCCGCCAGGGGACCTTTAACTCAAGAGGAGCGGAGTCGTAGAAGAGATGCTGGGTTATGTATGTACTGTGGCTCTGATAAGCATTTGCTCCGAAACTGCCCGGAGGTTCCTCCCTGGAGATCGGGAAACGGACGACCTTGGACCTAGTAGGGATGGGCTACCGAGGTTTTTCTAACAGTCCCTTTGTGGCCCTATCTGTGGTGCCTCCAAATGACTCAGAGGACTCCCGTTTAATGGTGGTCAAACTCGAACTTCATACCCTGGAAAGGAAGATTGAAGCCCTCGCTTTGATAGACTGTGGTGTCGCTGGCAACTTTATTGATACCCTTTGGGCGGACCAGATGAACTTGGGTCGCCTTAGGCGCAATGAAAACCAAAAGGTAGAAGGCGTGGATGGCACGCCCCTCTCCTCCGGTCCCATTACCCACATTACAGAACCGTTGCAAGTAACAGTGGGCCAACATACACAGAACTTAGCCTTTGACATCATCCGAGCAGCACATTTCCCTGTTATTCTAGGGGTCTCTTGGTTTAGGAAGCACAATCCAACTATTGATTGGAGCAAGAACTCCCTGGCATTCCTTTCTTTGTACTGCCAAAGTAACTGTTTTTCTGCTCAACCTAAGGAGACAGTACAAGTGCTGATAACCTGCAAAGATCTACCCAAAGGAATCTGTTGCATTCCACCAGAACTGAAGCATTATCAGGAGGTATTTGTGAATAAGACCATTCTCAATCTACCTCCTCATCGTCCAGAGGACTGCGCCATCGACCTGATCCCCAACGCCTTGGTTCCTTTTGGGCGGATGTTCGCTTTATCCCTAGTAGAGAAGAAAGCCCTCAAGGAATATTTAGATGCCCAGCTACAGAACGGTCTTATTCAGCCATATAGATCGCCCGCTGGGGCTTCCTTATTCTTCATTCCTAAACGAAATTCCTCAGATCGCAGACCTTGTATAGATTACCGGGGTCTCAACAAGGTCCCCATAAGGGATCATTATCCCATGCCCCTGATTTCTGATATTCTGGAAGCTGTTCAAGGAGCATCAATATTCTCCAAGCTGGATCTCAGAAGTGCTTACCACCTGCTCCGGATTCGGAGCGGTGATGAGTGGAAGACGGCCTTTCGTACTCCCTACGGCCTGTATGAATACAGAGTTATGCCCTTTGGCCTTGTGAATGCCCCGGCCATCTTCCAACGCTTTATGGACCGCCTGTTCTCAGACTTCCTATACTTGAATACTATAGTTTATCTGGATGATAGCCTGCTTTTCTCCCAAAACCTTCAAGAACATGACCAACATCTGCAGGCGGTACTATGCCGACATTTGGACAACAAATTATTAGTCAAGCCTGAAAAATGTGTCTTCAAGGCCTCCACAGTTCCCTATCTGGGATATGTCCTCTCTCAACATGGGATTAAGATGGATCCTGCTAAGGTAACAGCCATTCTAGATTGGCCCACTCCTTCTTCAGTTAAGGACATTCAGCATTCAGAGATTCCTAGGTTTGGCCAATTTCTATCGGAAGTTCATCATTAAGTTTTCGGATGTGGTATTACCCATTACAGGTCTCTTGAAGAAAGGAAGTCAACCCTTTCTATGGACTGAAGAAGCCGAACGGGCATTCCGGAAGCTCAAAGAACTCTTTTGTTCAGCTCCCATATTGTGCCAACCGGATCAGTCCAAGGAGTTCATTGTTGAGACAGACGCTTCTGCCGGGGCCCTTGGGGCTGTCCTCCTTCAAGAATGGAATGGGGTGGAACATCCGATAGCCTATTTGTCGAAGACATTCTCGGCTAGTCAACGGAATTATTCGGTTATAGAGAAAGAACTATTGGCCATTAAGACAGCTTGCGAAGAGTGGAGGCACCTCCTCCAGGGGGGTGTTCGCCCTTTTCTCATCCGCACTGACCATAAGAATCTCATGGCTCTACAGGATATGGAGTGTGTTAACTCCAGGCAGGTCAGATGGGCGCATTTTTTTAGCCACTGTGAGTTCACTGTAACTTACATCCCCGGCAGTCAGAACATTTTGGCAGATGCTCTCTCTCGCCGGGAGTTCTCTGACTGTCACACTGAATATCCTGCTAGCCCCATGTTTCCCCGCAATGAGATTGTCTATCTGGCGTCCTCCTTTCTTCAAGATCTGAAGGCAGCTACAGCCACCACACAAACTGTGCTACCTAGGGGTTCCTACCAAATCGAACAGAGAGAGGGAATTTTGTTCATTGCGCGGAAGGTGTACGTACCTACCTCCCTTCTTCAAAGGAAAGTGATGCTATGGTGCCATAACAGCAAGACAGCTGGTCATCAAGGAGTAAAGAACACACTCAAGTTTATTTACCGCTCCTTTTATTGGCCCAAGATGAGTAGTGATGTCGTTAGTTTCTGTAACGCTTGTGCAGTATGCGCCCGAAACAAGTACAGTATGCAGAGACCTTATGGTCTTCTTCATCCTGCTTCAGTCCCCCCAAGGCCCTGGTCGCAGATATCCACGGATTTCATTGTTGATCTCCCAGAATCCCAGGGGTGTACTTGTATAATGGTCACTGTGGACTCATATTCTAAGCTGGCACATTTTTCCCCTTTGTCAAGTGTACCCTCTGCTTCCAAGATGGCAGAAACATTTATTCGAGACATTTTCCGCCTACGTGGTTTACCCGAGACTATTCAGGTTTTCATCCCGAAACTAATGGGCAAACTGAACGCCTTAATGCCACGTTAGAGCAGTATCTTCGTTGTTATCTTCGTTTTTATTCCAATCAGTTCCAAGACAATTGGGTTTCTCTCTTACCCACCGCTGAGTTCGCGTATAACAACTCAGTGCACTCGGCCCTAGGCATAAGCCCTTTCTACTGTACCTATGGTCTGCATCCTCGAGCCTTACCCTTTGACGCTTCCACCCATACTAACATCCCCTCGATAGAAGCCACCCTTCAGAACATAGCCGTTGCCCATCAGATAGCCAGTAAGGCCCTAGCGGAGGCTCACACTCGCTACAAGGCCCAGGCGGATCGTTCCCGCAGGGAATGTGCTGAGTGGAAGGTCGGTTCTAAGGTATGGTTGTCGACTAAATACTTAGCCAGATGGGTTCGCCCGTCCAAACTATCTCCCAGGTATTTGGGACCTTTTGAGATACTTGCCAAGATTATTATTCCTGTTGCCTATCGCTTGAAACTGCCAAAAGGTCTGTCACGCATTCACCATGTATTTCACTCCTCTCTTTTGAAATCCGTAGCCCCGGACTTGACCTCCCTGACTAGACAGACGGGTCCGGTTCCTAAGGATCCCATGCCTGCGGAGTATGAAGTGTCTCGGATCTGTGATTCGGCGTTTAGGATATCTCATACACTGGAAGGGCTACCCATCATCGGAAGACTCTTGGGAACCCAAGTCCTTTGTCCATGCTCCGAGGTTAGTTAGAAGGTTTCACCGAGCTCATTCAGGGAAACCCGGAGGAGCGTACTTTGGACGGGGGCATACTGTCACGCGCTGGGCTCCCCATCGTCTCTGGAATCGCTGGCGGCTTGGACGCCATTGAGCGTTCCATTACGTTCGGGGCCCAGCGCTCGTTCCCAGTCTAGCGGTTGCGACGTGCGGCCGCCAGAGGATTTAACATCCAGTTGTAGCCGGCGGCCGTCGCGTTGCAACCGCGGCTTTCCCTGCCCTGGAGACACGCTTCCCTGTTCGTCCAGCGCTTCCACCTTGTTTTTTTTCCCTCTTCCTGCCGGCCCTGTCCCCCGTTGTTCCTGCATTTCTCCTCCTCACCCTGCTTCCTTTTGTGCCCCTTCCGTTTGCCTTTCCCCCTTTGTCCTTTCCTTTTTCCCTCGTCTTCCCTGCTTTCCCCTTGTCCTTCTGTTCCCTTTTTCTACCCATTAGCTTACCGTCCATATCCCCCTGAGCTTCATCTTGCTTATGCAGTCCAGCCTCCTACCTGCCAGCTGTCAGTCAAACCTTCTGCCTATTTGCCGCCTGTGCTTACTGGAGATCTCTGCACTATAACTCTGGACCAACTTGCTGCCAGTCTTCATACCTGCGCTCCTGGGGTTCCCTGCAGTATTCTGCCTGTGCTATCACTAGTGCAGTCTACAGCTCTCGGCAGATCACTACACCAGGAAACTCAATCACATTCAGGATTCCTATAAGGGTTTTTTTTTAGCCTTCTGGCTTTTTTCCCCTTTTGGAGGGCTGGTCCCGAGAGAGCTGCCAGTGGTGCACTGTGATCTATCAGCAGCCACGGTGGCTGCCTCTTGGAGCAGGCTCTATCTCTACAAAAAAAAGGAGCCATAGGAAGGAAGAAAGAAAGGCGGATTCAAGATATACCTGAAGGTTCAGGTGAGGAGGAGGGGATCGAACTGGATTTGGAGGGTGTAGAGGGCACTCGTTACACATAAATAGGGGGGTCAAACAGGGTTGTACTCTGGCCCCCCTGTTGTTTAATTTGTATCTGTCGGATAGCTCACATTCGGAAAGGGTTGAAAAGGGTTGTTCAGCTAAAATAGGGGATAGCCTTATATCAAGCATATTATATGCTGATGATATAGTTTTGGTGGACTGTACTATAGCAGGTGTTAAGTGTAAATTTAAAGCCTTGATTGATTATGTTAGAAACAACAATCTAGCCATCAATATGCAGAGGACTTGAATTATGGCAATCTCAGGGGCTAATGTGGATCGGGTGAGATTGGAATCTGATTTGAAGCCTATTGATTATGCTGGGAGTTACACTTTTCTAGGTGTGGAGTTATTCAGCAGGGGTGATTATTATAATGTCATCGAATCAAAAAAGCACACGGCCCGGCAGTTGACCTATGCCATAAACCAATTCTCTAAAAGTACAGCAGGGCTCTCTATGGAAGGCACCATCAAACTTTATAAACAGAGCTTCATCCCAGCTACATTATATGTCCTCAAAGGCTTGGCCTTGGACGACTTAAAGTGGCTTGACGTCCTGGAAGGAAACGTTTGGAGGAAAATATTAGTACTACCACAGTGCACCCCTGTGGCCTACCTGTGGCTGGAACTGGGACTGATATTACTGAGAGCACAGTCCATGATCCGACGTGGATTGCTGTACATAAAATCAAGATCCAAACCTAAATGCCCTTTATCAGGCATATTGGGAAGTAGCTATGTAGCAAAACACATGACTAAAACATGATTGTCAGATTACCAGAGCCAAAATGACTATTGCTTTCAAGAAATTGAGTGGAAGCCTGATTTTGAACATGGTATGAGCTTCCCTATGTTAAAATCCATATGTAAGAGGAAGATGGAACAACGAGATTGGCTAAATAATTACTCACCTGGAAACACTCCACAACCACATATTCATGCTGGGAATTTCCCATGCATTTTTATTAAACCAGAGTTACTTGCTTAAGTGCCCCAAACTGCACGTGTTAGGATAAACCAACTACGCCTGCTGGTGACCCAGGGAGCCTATATAAAATTGACTAGGGAGTTGCAAATATGCCACATTTGTTAAAAAACCAGACAAATTAGAAAGTTTGCACCATGTGTTAATGCAATGTGAGAAATTGGGTCCTACATTTATGTGTATGCTGTGACATTTTGTAAGTGATTATGACGTGATTAAGTCTAACCACTTTTGGCAATATTGCCTAAATACAGACTCTGATGCAGTACACATAGCATTGTTTAGCCTATGGAAACAGATTAAACCTCTTTTCATCGATTAACTGTACCATGTTTGTAATCATGGGCCCTGATAAACCTGACCATCTTGTATCAAGTAATGTATTATCTTATGTTACTGCTGAATGTTTATTCTTTTGGCCAGAGGAAAAATTATAATTTTGCGGAATGCACCCTAATATTTATCCCATTTTGATTGATTGAATGGTCCAATGGTCTGATCTTGTTTCTTAAAATGAGCCTTACAGAAAATAGAAGTAAGGTCTGCGTCAGCCTGTCGATGTATATATGTACTGAGTTATTGTTCCATTGATCTATCAAATTATTTAATCATTAATATTTCTATTTAAAAAAATAAAAATTTCTGAATTTTTTAATTTCTGTATTTTCTTTTAATATTACTCGTATTTTCTGCATTTTGCATTTTGAACAAATTATGTATTTGTAAAATTGCATTTATGAACTCAAACAAATTAATACATAAAATATTTGTTTTGTTTTTGTCTCATCTTTTTGTGACAAGGCATATATGTTTGGGGGGCGGAAAAGGGGGCAATAAAGATAATGAACTAGCACATGTGTTACCAAATGGTACAGTATCAATGGCCCGAAGCAGAAGGGAAATTATAGACCAGGAGGACCTTTTAGATAATATTACAGATTACCCTATTAGCAATATGCATCACCCAGAGAGGGATGCAATGTGCTATAACCACATGAGGGAGTTGGGAAGAATAAAGTCAAAGGAGTCTTGTTTTATATGTTCTCTCATACCCCATGCAACTGGCACACCCAGACTGTTCATCCCTAAAGAAATGCCACCTTGGATAGCACAATGTCTAGTGCACCTGGCTCTAGAAATTGTGCTACCTGAGGTGGCATTTAGTGGTGTCTGGTTCTAACACAGTTGCTTGAAACTTGTGTTCCTGGAGGCATCTGTGTTAGAAGCAAATACCACTGAATATTCTGACAGTAAAGAAAAGGAGCAGGTTCTATTCTATTCTGTTTATTTTTTATATAGTGTCACCCACCCAAAGGCTTCAGGGCGCTGACAGGACTAACAGACAGAAAACATATAATCTCGAGCTGTTAAGACCCAAACCTCCCTAGTCTTTGCCTTTATCGAAAAGAAGAGTTTTAGGCCGTTCCAGAACTGAGCCAAGGATGGAATTGTCCTTAAAGAGAGAGACAATGCATTCCACAGCAAAGAAGCCCAAGCACTGATAACTCTGAAAAGTTTTCGGAAGAAACGTGGATATTCTAGAAGAGCATCCTTATTAGACCGCAGAGATCTACCTATAGGCACCTTTTTGATAGGAGAACTAAGGTATTGGGGGACCTTGCCTGATAGATACTTGTAAACAAGGTTATTGACTTTATGCTGCACTCTCTGCACCACCGTTGGCCAATGTAGCTTTTGAGGGGCCACAGACACATGAGATTGCATTCCGAGCCCAGAGACCAAGTGAATGTTACAGTAATCTAGTTTTGCATTAATGGTGGCAGAAGCCACAAATGCCCTATTCTGTTCGGATAGGTATGGATGTATCTGCCACAGCAGCCTAGTCATGTACGAGCACAATGAGCTGAGATGTGCCACATGTTTATTGGATGTTAATTGTGAGTCTAAATAGACTCCCAGCGTTTTCACATTCTGGGCTACAGGGATGACATTGCCTGCAGTCAGAAATTGGCTATATTGAGAGTCAATTTTCTTTAGTCTAGCACCAGTTCCAATTAATAGTAGTTTCTGTCTTTTTATCATTTAATACTGTGGGGTTTAGCGCCATCCATGATTGAATCACCAGGCAAACATTACTGACCCTGATCACATCCTGGGAGTAACCCCTGACAGTTCAAGGAGGAGGATCTGGGTGTCATCTGCATAATTTGTAAACTGGACACCCAGATCATCCAAAAGTTCACACAACGATCTGATAAAAACATTAAACAACAAAGGGGAAATACAAGATCCCTGTGGCATGCCCAAGGTCAATTTTTAAAACCTTAGCTTGTCTAGGACCAAGAAAAGATCTGAACCATTTTGCAGCACTAATTGATTATATCCCTCCCCTAACAAGTCTATCAATCAGAAGGGCATGCCAATAAGCAATCTTGTCAAAATTCTTCAGCAGAAAAGGCACAGTGGTTAAAGCCCTAAAGTTTGTGGAAATGGCCAGGTCCAGATTTTCTTTAGTTAGTAATGTAGAGATCCAAGCTTCCATCAGGCACCTGGGAAACCTAGCTTCAAAGAACATGTTGATTAATTTTGTGACCCATGGTTACAGTGGGACAAGAAAGTCTTTGAAGAGGAAAGCAGGGAAAGCATTGTTTTCAAGTGATACACGTTTCATTGGTAGTATAATGGTTTGGACCTCTATCTCCGTTAGCTTCTTAAAAGTAAAACATGGAGCTAGCTCTGATAATTCAGGTGGTAAAAGCAGAAATTGGGGTTGCACCACAGGTTTATCTAGCAACATAACATGCTTGACAATAGCTTCCTGATGACAAGAAACGTTTCTAGAAAACTTGTCTTGGATGCTTTGACACCAGCTATCATCAACTTCAAAACTAAATATAATTGTTTTTCCTTTCAATTTATGGAGGATAGAAAAAAATCACGCAGATTGGATTTAGCTGTGGTAATTCTCTCATTAAAGTTAACTTACTTGGCCTTGAAAATAGAATCCTTATATCCTTTCACAGCCATTTTATACGTCGCCCGAGTGGAGTCACAAGGATTCTTCCTCCAACTCCGTTCGGCTGCACTTTTCTTTTTCCTAAAAAGAAATTACCTCGAAGTTAAACCAGTGATTATGTTTGGAAGCTGTTTTCAAAGTGCGTTGAAAAATAAGGCCTCAATTGAAGCTGGAAGGTGCTATTTTTCAAAACAATAAGTGGTTTGAAAGCCAAATAGGGTGCAGAGCAGGAGGACTGTTGGGGTTTTCGTAGGAAGTAGTGCACATATCAGTGAGCCATGTTAAGTTGTAACAAAGTTATATCAAACAATTGACTTGGACAAAGCAACATGAATGACCCAGTAAAGTAGAGATCCTTACACAATTCTGCTTGTGTTTCAGAGGGAATGGCACTGTGCCTGTAGGCACCAATGGCAACTGGAATCAGACACTGTATTTTCCAGACCTCAATGGAGGGACAGCAGTACTTATGGATATTCATTTTGCCCTGCGTAAGCACAGTGTATGCCCAGCTCCTGCCATCTTAGAAGAGGGTTGTGCCCTGACAACTTTACATTCCTTGTATTAATAGTGCCCGATGCCCACCTCATCATAGTAATTTACAGATTAATACCATCTTTTTACAAAGACGTAAATGTTTTTTACCTCTCTGCTCATTCCAGAAATGCAACCTGCAGCCAGCACCAAATGGTTGCCGATCACTCACTGGGAGTTAATGCAGCTCACGAATCTTACAGAGCACAACCTCAGTGCCACCAAAGAAGAGTTCAGAGTGCTCATAATGATAATACTTCAAAATCGTTATGTCCTTGACCTCCTCACTGCTATGGAGGGTGGGGTCTGTGCCATGATAGGGAGCTCTTGCTGCACCTACAGCCCACCCCAAGATAGGAATAATGGGTCACTAACACATGCCATTGGGGCCCTGCACAATCTACGTGCAGGCATGGAGAAAGAAGTTGGGATGGTGGGACAAGACTGGCTAACTGAATTCTTTTCATGGTTTCCCTCCTCGATGGGCATTGCCAAAAAAGTGCTAATGCCCATCATTGTGCTGGTACTTGTATTATTTTGCTCATGTCAGCTGGTGATGAAATGCTGCTCCAAGACGCTACCCAAAGGAAGTAATATAAATCATGGGATAGAGGGTGTTGCTGTGCCGTGGGTATTTTGAGCGGACGTGGGTTGGTGTAATTCCTTAACCTCCCATTGTTAACCCAATATTAATGCAATGAATGCCACAATGTATATTGTATCTAATCCACTTGGCAAAACAGGTGGGACACCAGGATTAGGTAAATATAATGAAAAAACAAACAAACAAAACAATAAAACACAAGTCTCAATTGAAGTAAAACAGTTCTGTATTTGGTTGCACAAGCAGATTGTGACAATCACTGTTTGTCTGGTAGTTATCACCTCAGACATGTAGAGTTTACAACCAATGTCCGTGATATAAATCAAAACATGAAACGTGATAATAGAAAACACACAACTTGTCGTGTTGTACTCATTGACAACATGAGTGAGAAATGAAAGTAACCTTGACTCTAACACACACCTTAAACATTCCTGTTCAATCGTCACAGAAAATGTAGGTTTGAATCCAAGTGGTGGTGTTGGATAGGAAAGGAAAGATATGCAGATAAGAGGTAGGAATGATGGGCAGAAAGAAAGAGAAACATCCAGTTAACAGTAGCAGCGGGATTGGGACAGGAATGTGCCTGCCTGTCCTAACGCAAAATGAAGAGCAAATCAATAAGGTCAACATGTTTTAAGCTGCTATGGTTGGGAAGTAACTCCTTGTTGTTCCCACTGTAAGGTCTGGAATAGAGAATGCAAACAGAAATTCCTGATATTTTTGCCCTCGGGTGTATGGTCTTTTTTCGAGGAAAGAGTTTGCCAACGTGGTGGGGGATCCCAGTTCTGAGAGAGTGTCAATGTGTGGGTGGGTAGAGTGACACCTACACTCCCCTCACAGTTCTTGTGGTTCGACGGTTACTGACCCAAAAGAAAGGAAAGAAAAATGAAGCATTCCGCCTTCATCAGGGCAGTGATGGTCAAATTCTGCGAATTAGAGAGAAAGAGAAAATCTTGTAAGTAAAGAGTTGTAGTTAAGATGAGATGCAGAGGGCAGTGGTTGCCACTAGTGTTGGTGTCCAAAGAAGTAGGTCAGGGTTAGTTGTGATGTTATATTTGGTGAAATAAAGCAGGAAAGAAAGAAGGAGATCTCCACTAGGATAACTTATTCAGTGTATTAGTCATGCAAAGCTTTCTACAGTGGCTGCCTAATCATCAGTGAAAGGGATAAAAAAGGGGTGCTCTTGTTCTATCCAAATATTCCCATTTACCGGTGCTCAACATACCACATCTCCCCCAACTGCCGTTACACCATATTGCCATTGTGGGCATGGGGAGGTGGTTATAGACTGCATGAAATACAGTCTCTGTACCTTGATAGCCACGTGATGGGGTGTCCATGGTCAGATGAGGTAAAGTAGGCTCAGGTGGCCTGCCCCCTCTCTGTAGGCAAAGATGGTAGGGGGAGGATATCCGGCAGGGGCACAGGCCGTGGGTTCCACTAGGCTTGTGAGTGGACGGCTGGGTGCATGAGCTGGCAAGACATAAAGTAGATGATAATGTCAGGGTGCATGAAATAGATTGCGTGAGAGTCCGGGGGGTATGTGAAAAGGAGGGGTGTTACCCGTGGTTTGCTTGTGTGGTGCTTACCTGCGTATTAGGGTGGCCTATGGTAGGACCAGCTGAGTAGCTGGGTAAATTGGGGTGGCGTCCGGAGGATGTCCGGAGACGTTAGCGTGCTGCACAGAAGCTAGCTCCAGACGTAGGGTTTCTGTCATAAAAGCGTTACTCAAACGTTGCCTGTGGTCAGCACGGACATGGCCGTGAGTGGGACTGAATCCTGGTTGTTGCGAAAGCCGGAAGGTAGGAGGGAGGGAGAAGGGGAGGTGGGGGGGTTTTGTGTGCGGGGGAGAGGGAGTGGGGATGGAGGTGTGGGAGGGGGAGAGCGAGGGAGGGGATAGGGGGAAGAGGTGAAAACAGAGGAAAAACGCATTAGTCAAGAATGCGGGGTACATTAGAGGGCAGAACTTGCCGAGGGGAGAAAAGAAACTAACCTGTCTTACACGGCTGTTACCGTCCGGAGAGGTGCTCCGCTCACTGAGCTCGCGTGCTGGTCTGCGACTGTCTGTGAAGGCAGCCACCGGCTCGAGTATCCGAGCACAGTTGAGGGCGGGGCCCAGATTAATGCTAGACATCCATTGGGTGGTGTTGCCAAGCCTGCGGCGTCACTCGAAACTGTCAGTTTGCCACTTACTATGTTGAGTCATGCTTAGGCGGGAGCGTGTTGTGGTTGCTAGGCGACCTGTGCTGTGGGTCTTTCGGGCAGGGGCGCGGCCGAGCTCGGCTGCGAGAGCTGGAGAGGTGGTGATTCACAGCTCAGGGGAGAAGAGAGATGGCTCGTCCCCAGGTGTCGGTGCATCGGCATGTGTGGGCTGGGTCCACAGGGGGTGTGCATTACTTAAAGAAGTAAGTTGCTACCCAAAGGAAGAACAATGATGCTCCTAACCCTTGTAACAGGTGAGGCCACTCCCGTCTTCAAACACGTGCACAGACAGACACGTGGAATGGTGAGATTGAACACAGAATGGTTAGGGTAGAAAATCCAATGAGTCCCTCAGGGACACTTTCCATCTCCCCACCCGATGCTGAGAACTACACAGTGCATTGGGGAGATCCAGCAGGGGACGGTGATAGCCATTTTCTAACATGTACCCGGAAGAATATACTCAGAGTGGAGAGAGCTTGCGTTATGTTTGTAAGGTGTGGGTATCAAAGGATGGTTTTAATACGCAGAGACAACAAAATAGATTAGTTAATGGATTAACTAAAGGGGCAACGTTGCGATGCAAATCCAACACCCCAAAGGTGGTAGAAGGTTCAGACTTTGTCAATTCTATTAGCATAAAGGGTAGGTCACTTTAATGTCTGTATTTCTGCCATTCGGTTTAGCATTTCTATACATGTGCTATTTGTAGTTAGCAGTAGCACACTTTAGAAAGCATCACATAAGTGAAAGGAGGAGCAGCAACAATGTTGCTATTATATTTAGAGGTTAGGCCTAGGGTGATATTATGATATTAGCTGTGTAGCCTGCCTCAGTGAAGTATGTTGTGCTTTTTTTGCATGTAGGAGTACTTAGAATGTGCAGTTTACCTTGTATTTAGGAATATGTTTGGTAGATGGTGAAAGGGTAGCTGAAGTGTCCTGCAGTACAAACCTGAATTAGGGTGAATGTTGGCTTGTAGTAGCATAAGGGCTGTTTTTATGTTTGCAAGAGCCCTGTCATTTTAGGATTAAGCCCCATCAGACGTTGTAGCTCCTGTTACTTAGAGCACCAGGACACATTATTGAGCTTCTGTTCTGTTAATTTAAACCAGTTTATTTCTGCTTCACTCCAGCAAGTGTTTTAGAATACCAAGGTCCATGGAGGAAGGGAAGAGCCACACATAGATTGGCTATTGTTGTAAGGCTCAGCCATTTGCATGTGGCAGGATTGAAACTCATTATAACAAGTTGGTTTGAGACGATTGATTAGTGTGCAGTTGTGAAGGACCAATCTTACTGAGAACAAGGCCCGGGGGCCAGACCGTGCCAAGGTGTTCAACTAGAGAGGGGTTGTACTGCCCCCAGTGATGAAAGGCTGGCCCACCTGAACTGCAGCTGTTGAGCCAAATAGAGCAAATAAATAACAGAAATGAATCCCCAAGAGCAGTGGCTCGTCTGCATGTATTATAAAGATACTTGGTTCCCAAGAGAGATATGGCAGGATGTGTACCTGGAATGCAACATGTTTCAAGACAGAAGTTGTAAGAGGTGTTGCCAATGTTTGCAGCTGCAAGGTCGAAAGAGCCGTTCGCTGGTGTCAAATTGTCTAGTCCCATGAGAAAGTCCACAAGGGAGCTATATCACTAATCCTCCCTCGCTCATAATTGGCCCTTCTCGGGGGGCATGCACATCATGATTACCTGAAGTTATTTTGACCAATAAGGAAAGCCCATTATTGCAAGAAGTTATCTCAATGTAATGGACCAATCAAAACAAAGTTTTTTCTGCTGACCAACCAATGAGGTAATTTGCAGAGGGTTGAATTTAGATTAGCACAGATACCCCCATGACCAATGGGGTGATGAAGTATAGGATACATTTAAGGTTTCGTATAGGGGGCAGCCAATGGGAAATGTGGGATTGAGTTGTATTGATAAAATGTCTCATATGTAGATTATGCGGTTTGCAGCTTTAAAACCTGTAACTTGTAGTGGCCTTGTCAAGTTTGTTTTCAGTTCTGAGGTGCTGACTATCGTTTTTGCATGTAATAAAAGTGTTTTTCTTCCAAAACATGCACTCTTTATTTTGACCTCTTGGAGTGGTTTTGTAACGACAACCTACACTGCCTCACTGATAAACGCAGCATCTCCGGAGGCCAATGATTTACCAGAAGTAAAGACATGTGCATACTTGATTTCGGCTAGTGCTGGAAGGAAAATCCAGAAGGAAGTCCTTCTGTGTCTACACCCCAAGATTCTGGATCGTCCAACTATAGTTCTAGAAGGAGCTCAAAAATGGTTCCTCCCTAACACGTAGATCCATCGACTCCTTATCATTCCTGAGACTGGGTTATCTGAGCCCCACTGTTTCCTCCCCTGGTTACTTGTAGACCCATTGCTGACAGTTGCCTTCCCTCTCCTGTTAGAGCTGCACTCCCTTGTTTCTCTGCACCATAACATTGTTCTTCCCCCTGTGATTGTAATGCGCTCTGTTGCTTCCTGAAGCTAGGTCCATGCTCAATAAATACCATGATAATAATACTAATAACAATAAAATGCCCTGAATCTGTGGATGCTGGACCCTGAGGAGGTATGTAGGAGAACTGCAGAACATTCCAAATGGGTCCCCTCACTAAGGAAGGGGGCAGTCACAGGACACTACCATACCTCCAACTACCAAGCTCACGTAAGAAGGTCAGGTACAAATACCTTGAGGATCCAGCCAATCATAATACTGGGTTTCCAGGAGAGTTCTCCCAGCCCTTAGTCAAACCAAGACACCCAGCATAGGAAGTAATGCCGTTCCCGTTACGGAAACAGAGATGCAGCATTTAAAGTTTACCAGTGAACGTAGAAATACATTTCTTACATCAGCACAGGTGCCAGAGGAAACATTCACGATAATGAGTCAAACTCGCCACTGGCGCCCATGGATGCAAAGTAGTGCTGGATAGAAAAAAATCAACTTAAATATGTTATTCACACAAAGGTATAAACAAACAATTTTAGTTCTTTAACTCCTTCACAGTTACAACAAATGACATCCCTTGCTTACCCATGTTTTCCCTAGCTTTTGATTTGCATTCTGTGAAAATAGAGGGGTCCATATCAAAGCAGGTAATGTCAGCCAGGATCCACGGATGAGAAATGGAGACCTCTGACATGTACAAGACAGGTTCCAAATATTACTATAAGCTCTGGCCAACCCTCCCCCTTCAAGCTAGTATGACCACAGTCACATGCCAATTAAGGAACTGGTCTACTTTGCTACATGGGTGCAATCCATATCCGTGAGCACCAGCCAGGAGGAGCAGATCTAAACTATAAAATCCAGCATGCTCGGTCAGAGAGGGTGGGGACATCCAGCAGGAGAAGGAGCAGGGAGTTTAGTGGAGAGTGGAGATAAATAGAGGGGTGATGAGAGGAAAATAATCTGGAGGAGGTTGGTAGGAGAGAGGACAGAATTTGTTGGAGGAGTATGTGGGGAAGCATCATTACCATCTTAGAGAGTACTGTTTGATTGGAGGAGGATGTAGGGGAGAGTTATGATCTTCAGAGAAATAGATGTTTGGAGGAGATTGGGGAGAATTGTTACCATCAGAGGAAGGATCATTTTGGGATGGAGGAGGCTTGTCATTAGGAGGGAGAGAATTGGACTTATTGAGGTGAGACACCAAGGAAGAAGGAGAGACTGGTGGAGGTAGTTAATTGATTAGGACCCACCAGCGATAAGAGAGTGGAGGGAGCTAGAGATGGAAATAGAACAGGAGTCTGAGAGAGACTACCAAGACATGTTGAGGCTGGGCTCGACTGTTAGCAGGAAGAGCTGGCCCTGGAGAGAAGGATCGAAGGAAACCCTTATACGGCAGGAGCTCTGCTGGGAGAGTTACAAGGTTATGGAGAGGTTGGAAGGAGAAGACGTGTTTGGATAAGAGGAGGAACTACACTTTGCAGAGAAACAAGAGGCTGAACATTCAAGAGTTGAAGAGAGAAGGACAGACAACCCTATTAACCAGTGGGACAAGGGAGATTCCAGCGTACCATGTCAGTCCAGTGCAGATTGTGCAGATGGAAAGATGAAGAGGTGTTGCTGTTTCATCGGTGGATAAGAAGTTTACGGCAGTGACTCAGAGGAGGGGAGTGACTTCAGGAGTTACCCAATAGGAATACCCCAAAGCTTGCTGCCTGATTTCTGGAGAAGATAACCCATGAGGTGGGAGGGGCAGCTGATCTTTTATTCACCTGCTGAAACCTAGAGACATTTTCCATGCTACAGTCTGTGGCACTGGAAGGTGCCCACCTTGTATCATCCCCAATCGGGTTCAGGCCCCCCAAAAACCCACAACTCAGAGAAAAAGACAAGAGACAAGGCCACTAAAACGAACTGCAGGCCACAGCCAGGAGAGGGCAAGCCCTTGGACATTGAAACAAATGTTCAATTATTTGCTACCCCTTTTATATTTCTCCCCACCTCCTGCCTTCATACTCTGAATGAAATAATGTGTGACCTGCAAAAACCAGTGCCCGCCTCTTCATACATCTCACCTGGCTATCCCTTCACAGCAATATAGGATGGTTTTGCAAGTATCCTGCCTTAATGGAACTGAATAACTACAATTTGTTCCTCACATATTTTTAGAAAAGAAGCTGAGGTCTACCCTCTTTTGTTCAATCCACCATTAAAATACAAATGTGAGCAGCATGGACGAATCATTCAGAGCTTTTCTTAATATATTCATCTTCTAAATGCTTAGCTTTAATTGATAACTTGTTTTATTATATTTCAGTATGTTAATGTTCAAATAATGACAATAAGCAATATAGCAGGATCAGGGGGAGCTGAAACGAAATTATTCGACTGAGGTAAACGACAAAAGAAACACATGAAATATCCTGAGCATAGGTTGAATTGAATTGCTAATGAGGGAGTGAGCGAGAGAAAGAGAGAGAGAGAGATGGTGAGAGAGATAGAGAGGTAGAGGGTGAGAGAGAGAGAGATGGTGAGAGAGATAGAGAGAGAGAGGGTGAGAGAGAGAGAGAGAGAGAGAGAGAGAGAGAAACAGTATAGAACAATAAAGGGGCATATTGGGATTATGTTTAACTACATTTGCAGTGCTTTTCATGACGAACTTTCAATATGTTTATCACATCATAAAAACAGTAAAAATGATATATGCGCAGAATACAATTCTAAGAGAAAATTGCAACAATGCAGTTTTATTAACAGAGAAATGCTTACAAAAAGAAAATGTCAAAAATGTAACCAAAGAAGTTGAAGCATCCTGTAAAATGTACTCATTTCCAACGCGGCAAACAATCGGCAAAAGTCACGCCAGTGCCGCCAAAGAAAGACATGGCACCGGTGTTGATTTGGTCAAGCAACATGGCGTCAAAAGAAGAAACAGGGTAAGTGGAAGAAGCTGCAACAGGTGAGAATGTTTTGTAAGATACAAAGGCAAGGGGTAAGAGGGCGGCAGCCTTTTATATAGGTGAGCAGTGGAGCACCAGTGTCAACCTAAAACTAACAGGAATTGAATCAATAACACAATTATAACTCCTGCTCTATCACCATACTAGCAAAGGAAACAATTCTAAAGGGACAGAACATTGCTATACGGGAGTCCCACAACGTGTCCCACGCCTGATGGTCTCTAGCCAGTCAGGGGACTCTATAGGACATTGCACTACAACCAAAGTAACGAATACATTCAGAATTGTATTTTATTTTTTATTTAGGGGGTCCTCCATGCCCCTTGTTTCTCTAGCCTTATAACCCCTCTCCCCCAATCCCATCCCGACCCATGTTAACCCCTTACCCAACTACCCTATACATAGTTATTTCATATTTTTGGTATTTTTCGATGTTATGGTTGCACTGAAATGTACCACTCTGAAATTTGCTTCAGTAAATTGACTGGGTACCCATTTAATTTATAACGATTCTGGGTGCACATGCACATGCACACTTCACACATGCTCAATCACATACTAATATATTCCTTTGTAAAAGTTAAAATAGAAAAACACTGTATCGGTTCAGTAGATGCAATGGAAAATAAATTCAATACAAACCTGTATTTCTTTTTGTAACAAACTGGTGCAGCATAACACCTTTGATACTTTTCTGTCATCATAACGCTGGGTTTAAGTGCATCCCTGCCATATAAGTATCCACCCACCATTCCATCCATCTAATCCTTGCCAGATGCTGTTCTTTTTCTCACTCTGCTTCCTCAAGATTGTTTCAATCTCATAACTTTCTCTCAACACCTGTGCTTGAGAAATGTCATTTTGCCCACTTCTCCTTCTCCTTCCAATCTATTTGACTCCCACGCCAGACAGTCTTCTGTAAACCCTTCTGTAAACATCTTCTGTAAACCCCCAACTAGTTGTGATCATCAGAGAAATAACTGTTTGGAGGAGATTGGGGTGAATTGTTACCATCAGAGGGAGGATCATTTTGGGATGGAGGAGGCTTGTCACTAGGTGGGAGAGAATTGCAGAGTTTATTTGAGGTGCGACACCAAGGAAGAAGGAGAGACTCGTGGAGGTGGAGGTGGTTTATAGATTAGGACGGAGCTAGAGGTGCAGATAGAGCTGGAGTCTGAGAGAGTCTAGCAAGACCTGTAGAGGCGGTGCTCCAGTGCTCGGAGGAAGAGTTGGCCCTGGAGAGAAGAATAGAAGGAAAGCCGTATAGGGCCAGAGTTCTGGTAGGAGTGTTACAATGTTATGGGCAGGTTGGAAGGGGAAGAAGTGTTTGGATAAGAGGAGGAAAAACTTTGCAGAGAAAATGAGAGGCTGATTGGACTGAACCATCGAGAGTCAAAGGGAGAAGGACAGACAACCCTATTAGCCAGTGTGGCAAGGGAGGTTCCAGTGGACCATGCCAGTCCAGTGCAGATTGTACAGGTGGAAAGAGGAAGAGGTGGTGCTGTTTCATCCACAGATAGGAAGGTTATGGCAGCGACTGAGAGGAGTGACTTCAGGAGTTACCCAATAGGGATACCCCTAAGCCTGCGACCTGGCTCCTGGAGGAGCTAACCCATGAGGTGGGAGGGGCAGCTGATCTTGTATTCTCCTGCTGAAGCACAGAGACATTTGTCATGCTACAGTCTGTGCCCCCAGGGTTGCCCACCTTGGATCATCACCGACTGAGTGTGGGCCCCCCAAAAACCCACAACTCATAGAAATAGACAAGGACACTGAGACGAACTGCAGGCCACAGCCAGGAGAGGGCAAGTCCATCATCCATCAACATGTCCACCTCCATCTCATCCACTGTCATCAGCCCCTTCAAAATCACTGTACTCTGATGTCCAGTATCCAGACTCTCTTCTTCCACTGTCCAAACTGGGCAGGATTCTGTGTGGTTTTAGATATCCATCCTCTACCCAACTTAAATGTGGAGAGCCATACCACAGCTCAGTGTTGTTCTCCACGCCTCATTTATGGCCAATGCTCTCCTATTAGTCTATGAGACACCATTTTATATGATTTTTTGGGATCATTTCTACTTGTCTGTTAATCATAGGCGGTTACACAGATGTGTGTATGTGAGGCACCCTCTTAAGTACTCAAGAACAGCTTAATCTCCTTCCATGAAAATTCTGTGGTATCGTCATTCACTATAACTCTTGAAAGATATCCTTAGAAAATGTAATAATCGTCGATCTCTTCAATCCAACCAGGTTCAGCACCAATCATTTGGAGTAGTAGCCAATGAAGACCACACAACGCAACTGCTCTTTGGAAAGCCCACACCACAGCCCTATAAGAATAAAACGTTTTAACAGCCCATGTGGCATCCCTAGGGTGTGAAATTGTGTGCAACAGTTTTTCATACCCCCATCTATTGACTTGCACACATCACAAGACCTGCCCCAAACTATGATGTGAAAATTTTAACCACATTAGCCAAGCGGCTGTCTAGAATAATAGGTGACATAATACACACCAATCAGAGTGGCTTTCTACCGGGTCGCAACACGTCAATGAACCTGCGCAGGCTGCAACACATTATAGCACAAACTAATGAGGACGAGGGTTCTTATGCATTGCTATCCCTCGATGCCATAAAGGCTTTGACTCCATCTATTGGGAGTGGCTTGCGGCTGTGCTCAGGGAATTTGGCTTCGGACCTGGGTTCATTAGATGGGTTCAGATACTATACGCCAGACCAAAAGCAAGAGTGAAGTCAGGGAAGCATGTGTCAGAAGCCTGGGACATACAAAGAGGGACCAGACAAGGTTGCCCACTATCCCCAATGCTGTACGTACTGGGGCTGGAACCCATAGCTATTTATTTTCAGAAGCAATTCTTTGACGCCGGCATAAGGTTAGGAGGGGTAGATCACACCATTTCGCTCTATGCGGATGACGTCCTTATATACGTCAGGGACCCACACCTCAATGTGCCAACCATACTAGAAGTCCTGGACAATTATTCCAGAGTATCTGGGATCCAATTTAGCAAGTCAAAATCCTGCCTGTTCCCTCTGGCGGCCCTGAAACATGAGGACGTGGAAACACTCCTGGAGGTTGGGATAAGATGGCAGACCACCACATTCCGATACCTAGGAATCCAAATAATGAACACCCCCACACTGATGCATGAACATAACACAAAAGCAGCGCTTCCGGCTCTGCGCAGATCCATGAACTTTTGGTCGAGACTCCCCTTATCAATGATGGGAAGGGCATCAATAGTTAAAATGATTGTTTTACCGTGATTCCTATATGGGTTCCAGAATGTACACTACTATATTAATGAACCATTTTTCCGGCTGCTTGTGACGCTAATAAAGGAGTTCATATGGGGGGAAAACAGACACAGGATAGCGCTGTCGACATTGACCCTACCATACACACAAGGCGGCATCCAACTCCCAAATCTAGAAAAATATTACCTAGCAGCCCAGCTTAGCTTTGTAACTAAATGGTTATCCGATGAGCCCACAGATGAAACACCCCTGCTGCAGACCATGAGCCTCTCGCTCAATTTGAAAGAACTGGTCTGGGTACCCTCGAAACTGCTGGGAGCAGCACCTTTCATAGTCACCTTGGGGAGGGAACTCTGGCATAGAACAAGGACACTTACCCACAAGCAGAATGCTTACGCACTAGAAATACCATTGATCGCAGACCTGTATACAACGGCCACTGACCTGAAACAAATCAGATTATGGGAAAGTGGAGGGGTTTACACCTGGGGAGACCTTTACGAAGAGGGTACCTTTAAAGAATTTGCCACGCTACAGGACAGAGAAGGCACCCACACGGGCCAGTTCCTCTGGTACCAGAGGGTCCGCTCCACAGCACGATGTAAATGGCAAACATGGCCTGAGGAACCGGTGCTATATAATATGGGGGAGGGCAGCAGACCAATATCCCAAATATACAGACATCTGAGCGATACACCTAACCCCCGGAGTATGGAAATGAAAAGTAAATGGGAAACAGATATAGGCAGAGAAATGACAGAGGGGGAGTGGAACAGAGCGCTTGCATTCCCCAAAGAGGTGTCAAGAAACCATAGATTCCGACAAATACAGATGAATGTGTTGCACCGAACCTACCTAACCCCGAAACGAACAGCCAAATTTAACAAACAAGCGCAGTCAAACTGCACCTGGTGCATGAGGGAGGAAGAAGATCTAATCCACATGATGTGGGAATGTCCCAAAGCTAAGACGCTGTGGGATAAGGTGAAACAGACATGCGAGAAAACAGGCATGAACAATTACAAATGGACACCCGAGGTATGCCTACTGGGAACTTATCCCAGGCTAGCCAAACTGAAGCACACAGTCAGACTTATGGACATAACGTACATACTGGCCAAAAGAACTATAGCCATGTCCTGGAAAAAACCAGCAGGACCACAATATAAAGCATGGCATAGCGAAACAGAGTGATGGGTGTCGACTGAGACCAAGGCCTGGGAGGAATGTGTCACTAGATCTACGGATGAGTCTAGCAGAGCTCTCTAGGCATGGAAAGAACTTACTAGACACATGTTTCTCCCCTCGGATGACAGGCCCCCATGAGCCCATGATCTGAAACGAATTTATCTGCAAGACAGGAAAGGGCAACCCAAGAGAACTGATCGGAGACATCGCTGGTCCCGGGAAGGTATCCCCCCTGTACCCTCTCTGAGTAAGCTACCCAACCGGACCCATCCCTGGCCACTAGAACACATTGGGTGCTCTTCTTTTCATTGCGCTCCTGTGCTTTTGCCGTAATGTCTCCTATCACACATTTAGGGCGGTACTACAGAAACAATGCAGTGGTGCAAGTACAATTAGCACTAGGGCAGAAATTTCACTAGCACCAATAATGTATTCTTTATATGCACTTAAGGAAACGTTTGACCTTGTTGCAAACCATTATCCTTTTATAAAATTGCATTGCAATAATATCATTTTTTCATTGCGAGTACTTTGTCCCCTAGTGCTTATTGCACTTGCTCCGGTGAAGAGGTTCTGTAACAGTGACCCCTTCCATGTCTCTGAACATACAGCTCATTAGCCTCTGAAACACCGAGTAGACAGAAACCAACCCAGATGGATTTCTCAGGGTCACACATTCTGACATATCTCTTGACTCCTTATGCAATACCACCTAATGATATTTGCACCTTAAACCTAATTCATTAAAGCCAGTAACATGTTCCAACAATATTCACCTCTGCAAACATTACCCTTCACATTCTAAATGACCTCTCGACCTAGGTCATGTACTGCCATGAAATGCAGAGACAATAAAAGGTGAACAACTTTAAAGCAAATGGATGTAATCTTTTCCCAACATCCATAACATTGTATGTGTGTTGTATGTTCCTTCGGGTTTTTTTGTCTTGCCTTTTGTAACTCAGAGCACTCATTCTTGCCATCCGGTACGCCCACGTCCAAGCTGTTCCTTGGTGTCCTGAAGCCAACCCCTTTCTCGGCTCGTTTTGCACTTTTCATTGCAAATCAAAAGCATTCATTTTCTGAAACATTTTGGACCGCAGAAAATGCATTCAGTTGCTTGGCAACCCTTTCAACATTTCTGTTGCTGCTTAGTTCTCGGTGTTCCAGACATTACACTGGCATCTTGTCTGTTTTCTCTCCTCCTTTCACTTCCTCTATGGTACCCTTTTTGTCATTATTTTCTTTCCATCTTTTCATATTTAACTATTTCGTTTATGAATTTGACAGGTGATCTGCTGTTATCACCCTAGGCCTTATGCATTAAGCAATCGCACAACCTTAATCTGCATAATTACACTTCCCCTGCCGGCGCAACTCCACTGACTCCCCTTCGTCTCCCTAATCAAATTAGGACTTCTTTGCATGATCCAGGAAGTAATCCATGACCATGGACCAGCATGCCTCCAGAAATTCTTCAAGACCTACCATACAGCATAGCTGGCTTCATTCATCAGACTCTACCCATTTGACAGTTGCGAGATCCTCTACAATGAAAACGGTGCCGATGGGCTGCTGTTCAGCCTCCCATCCTTTGGAACTAAGTACCCTCCCATTTTTGACATTAAGAACTTTACTGGGTTTACCTTAAGAGTCTACATTTCTCGATTACATTTTAATGTCACTCTTGTTTCCTACCACACTGCCTCCCTTGTATATCTCCCCAGCCCCTGTGCACTCTGAAGCTATTGCACAATTGAACAGGTGCATTACCAGAAACTTAAATAAATAATGTTTATGTGCATATGTTACTTTACTTTCCTAATCTCTTCACTGTATCACTGGGACAATTCACAAGATATTGGTCCTCATTACGATATTCGCAGTAAAAACCAACGCTTACCAGCATGGAGGCAATACCGCGTCCGAGTAGCACTGACGCCGCTAACAGCGACCGATTATGAGAATGCATGCACGCGCGTACCGGCATGCCTGTAACGTCTGTACCGGCATGCCGTTAACGACCCTCAAACCCCCGTTAGCAGCATCATGTAATGCACTGACACCTCGTCCGCCTCCATCCACCCCTAAATAACGGCCACTGTCAATAGCAGGTCCGGCAATACTGGGCCCGGCAATACCGGAACCAGAAGTAACGTCATCGCACCGGAACAGGAAATGCAACGGTGGCCATCTTAAAAAACACAATCCATTGCAATCCTCCACACACAGGACCTGGACCCCCAAACCACCACATACATCTCCACCAGAATGCCAAATTCTATCAAGAAAGGTGCCTCCCTTCAGCGCAAGGTGCGCTTTTCTCAAGATGAATTGAATATGTTGGCCGACACTTTGACCCAGAATGCTGATGTGGTTTTTGCAGTAGACCTCTGGCGACCTGCACAAATCAAGAAAATGGAGTTATGGGAGGAAGTGGCCAGAAAGGTCAGTGCGGTCGGCACCACCGCCCGCACGGTTAAAGACGTGAAGAAGCGGTGGGATGACCTACGCCTCCGTGTGAGGAACATACTATCCGCCAATCGGAGCCAGGGTCTAGTAACAGGCAGCGGGTCCCACTTCTCCATCAAGCTCACCAGATGGGAGGAGACATGCACCAGTACCACCGGCATGGAGGGCATCGAGGGAGTCGGAGATATGGAGGTGAGTGTCCACACACAGGAAACCAAAGCATGATGATGGGCTACACATGTGATAGTGACATAAGGCAATGCATGGGCCATCACACACACATGGACACATTCCTGTCCAGATGCTGTCCCCAGCACTGTCATGTCAACATGCATGCAGCATGCCAACGCCATACCTGAAACACACCCCACAGAGAGCTAAACACCATGTGCCACACTGCACGCAGTCCATAACACAAAGGCATGTCACATAGCATACACCACTTTACACATGTGAGAACATGACATATGCCTGAATAACACCCCCATTTTTTTTTTAAAAGTATTTTTTATTGGTTTCGTGATATGATAAAACATTACAAACTCGTGAATTAAACAAGTGAAAAAGAGAGAAAGAGAGAATAAGATGGGGAGAAGGAAAAGAAAAGAAAAGAACAAAAGGAAACTTATCCTAAACAACTGTAGTCTTCGTGTAATGTAGTAAGTGAGGTCCATGATGGTGATTCAGTCCAGAGTATCGCTTCTCAGGAAGTGGAGGGGAACAGCTGCAAGAGGCATATACTTTGTAATGATGGGAGCCTGTCACTGGGAACCGCAACAGGTGTTCAAGGGGGCTTATGGTCCGCGTCGAAGAGCATGCCCGTCAGAAGGGCCCTCCAAGCGACCAAGGAGCCGCCTGTGGCTTCTCCACTAGATGTAGTTCCTTCCTGCCAGGCTCTGGTCTCTGCCGTCGTCCACCTCGCCATTTCGTTTAACCATCGCTCGTGTCTGGGGCCCGCTGGTGTCTTCCAAGCCATCGCTATAGTTCTTTTGACAAGTATACATGAAATGTCCATTAATTTCACGAGGTGTTTGAATTTATTCGGTCTAGGGTATGTACCCAATAGGCACTCTCCTGGTGACCATTCGTATCGCTCCATGCCGGTGTCTCTACAGGATTGCTTGGCTTTCGACCAGAGTGTCATCACTTTGGTGCAGGACCAGAACATGTGGATCATGTCTGCCTTGTCGTTCCCGCACCATGGGCACACCGGTGGAACCTTCGCGTTGAACGAGGCAACCCTGTGGGGGGTCATGTAAGTTCGATGAAGGACGTTCAATTGTATCTGGCCAAATCTGGAGTTTCTCGAGACTTTCTTGGGGAATATTAGTGCTCTTTCCCATTCTTTATCAGTGAGCGGGGCTGCGAGGTCTGCTTCCCATTTCGCCCTCAGTGTCGCTCCCTTAGGGTTTGGTTTGTCAATGAGCCTGTTGTATAACCTGGAGACTGGTCTCCATCCATCAGAGAGGTCATACATTTCTTGTAGTAGAGGGTCCGAGGTAGGTTCCTCTGGCCAGGTGGGCCACTGATTCTTGGCGGTACGTTTGCTGAATAACACCCCCATATAGCAAGCAACCTGTATGCCACAACTTCAAGATAGCAATTCTTCACATGGGTACAACTGCACCAATACCAATGTATGCATGATGCATGTACAACCATCACTGATGCCATGCTCTCTCTCGGTCCCCCACAGGCACAGATGCCGACAGCGATGGTGAGGATACTGCGGCACAGGCCAGGACACCAGCAAAAAAGGCCAGGGCCAGGGATGATGGCACCAGGCCATCCACATCAAAGGCCACTACCAAGTAACAACTGCCACCCAAACCAAAACCAATACAACATGCCAAGGCACAGGGGCTGCAAACAACTGCCGCAAAACCACTAGAAGTAACACAGGAGGTATCCACTGATCCGGAGGCAGTGGCAGATGGGACCAGTCAGCCGCAAGCAGATCCATAGGGGAGGCAGCTGCCTCAGCATCCCCGAGTGGAGACGAAGGACAGTGCCAGGTTGAGGAATGATTACCTGAGGATGATAACCTGTCCAGGGATGGTACACGCACACTGAGCCCCCAGCAAACCCCCCAGCACACCCCACTGCGCACACCAGATAGCACCCCTCTGCACCAGTCAGGAGAAGAGGCGAACCAACGGTGGCCATCTTAAAAAACACAATCCATTGCAATCCTCCACACACAGGACCTGGACCCCCAAACCACCACATACATCTCCACCAGAATGCCAAATTCTATCAAGAAAGGTGCCTCCCTTCAGCGCAAGGTGCGCTTTTCTCAAGATGAATTGAATATGTTGGCCGACACTTTGACCCAGAATGCTGATGTGGTTTTTGCAGTAGACCTCTGGCGACCTGCACAAATCAAGAAAATGGAGTTATGGGAGGAAGTGGCCAGAAAGGTCAGTGCGGTCGGCACCACCGCCCGCACGGTTAAAGACGTGAAGAAGCGGTGGGATGACCTACGCCTCCGTGTGAGGAACATACTATCCGCCAATCGGAGCCAGGGTCTAGTAACAGGCAGCGGGTCCCACTTCTCCATCAAGCTCACCAGATGGGAGGAGACATGCACCAGTACCACCGGCATGGAGGGCATCGAGGGAGTCGGAGATATGGAGGTGAGTGTCCACACACAGGAAACCAAAGCATGATGATGGGCTACACATGTGATAGTGACATAAGGCAATGCATGGGCCATCACACACACATGGACACATTCCTGTCCAGATGCTGTCCCCAGCACTGTCATGTCAACATGCATGCAGCATGCCAACGCCATACCTGAAACACACCCCACAGAGAGCTAAACACCATGTGCCACACTGCACGCAGTCCATAACACAAAGGCATGTCACATAGCATACACCACTTTACACATGTGAGAACATGACATATGCCTGAATAACACCCCCATTTTTTTTTTAAAAGTATTTTTTATTGGTTTCGTGATATGATAAAACATTACAAACTCGTGAATTAAACAAGTGAAAAAGAGAGAAAGAGAGAATAAGATGGGGAGAAGGAAAAGAAAAGAAAAGAACAAAAGGAAACTTATCCTAAACAACTGTAGTCTTCGTGTAATGTAGTAAGTGAGGTCCATGATGGTGATTCAGTCCAGAGTATCGCTTCTCAGGAAGTGGAGGGGAACAGCTGCAAGAGGCATATACTTTGTAATGATGGGAGCCTGTCACTGGGAACCGCAACAGGTGTTCAAGGGGGCTTATGGTCCGCGTCGAAGAGCATGCCCGTCAGAAGGGCCCTCCAAGCGACCAAGGAGCCGCCTGTGGCTTCTCCACTAGATGTAGTTCCTTCCTGCCAGGCTCTGGTCTCTGCCGTCGTCCACCTCGCCATTTCGTTTAACCATCGCTCGTGTCTGGGGCCCGCTGGTGTCTTCCAAGCCATCGCTATAGTTCTTTTGACAAGTATACATGAAATGTCCATTAATTTCACGAGGTGTTTGAATTTATTCGGTCTAGGGTATGTACCCAATAGGCACTCTCCTGGTGACCATTCGTATCGCTCCATGCCGGTGTCTCTACAGGATTGCTTGGCTTTCGACCAGAGTGTCATCACTTTGGTGCAGGACCAGAACATGTGGATCATGTCTGCCTTGTCGTTCCCGCACCATGGGCACACCGGTGGAACCTTCGCGTTGAACGAGGCAACCCTGTGGGGGGTCATGTAAGTTCGATGAAGGACGTTCAATTGTATCTGGCCAAATCTGGAGTTTCTCGAGACTTTCTTGGGGAATATTAGTGCTCTTTCCCATTCTTTATCAGTGAGCGGGGCTGCGAGGTCTGCTTCCCATTTCGCCCTCAGTGTCGCTCCCTTAGGGTTTGGTTTGTCAATGAGCCTGTTGTATAACCTGGAGACTGGTCTCCATCCATCAGAGAGGTCATACATTTCTTGTAGTAGAGGGTCCGAGGTAGGTTCCTCTGGCCAGGTGGGCCACTGATTCTTGGCGGTACGTTTGCTGAATAACACCCCCATATAGCAAGCAACCTGTATGCCACAACTTCAAGATAGCAATTCTTCACATGGGTACAACTGCACCAATACCAATGTATGCATGATGCATGTACAACCATCACTGATGCCATGCTCTCTCTCGGTCCCCCACAGGCACAGATGCCGACAGCGATGGTGAGGATACTGCGGCACAGGCCAGGACACCAGCAAAAAAGGCCAGGGCCAGGGATGATGGCACCAGGCCATCCACATCAAAGGCCACTACCAAGTAACAACTGCCACCCAAACCAAAACCAATACAACATGCCAAGGCACAGGGGCTGCAAACAACTGCCGCAAAACCACTAGAAGTAACACAGGAGGTATCCACTGATCCGGAGGCAGTGGCAGATGGGACCAGTCAGCCGCAAGCAGATCCATAGGGGAGGCAGCTGCCTCAGCATCCCCGAGTGGAGACGAAGGACAGTGCCAGGTTGAGGAATGATTACCTGAGGATGATAACCTGTCCAGGGATGGTACACGCACACTGAGCCCCCAGCAAACCCCCCAGCACACCCCACTGCGCACACCAGATAGCACCCCTCTGCACCAGTCAGGAGAAGAGGCGAACCAAGAGGCCTGGAGCCCACCAGAGGACAAACCTGCATTGGGCCCCTCAGCGGTGCTGTCCCGTCCACCTCCACAGCCATCCGGGACGGAGAGGGGCGCATGGTCTGAATGGAGGGGCGGCAGCAGCAGCTCACAGAGATCTTCAAGCAATATGTTGCTGATGGTGCCTTTACAAGGCAGGAGTCATGTGACAACACTGCGGCCATGACAGGGGCCATGGAGACAAATACCAGGCTGATATGCGAGGGGCTATCAGCAGTGACGCAGGTCCTGGCCAGGATTGTACAGGCCTTGGTGGTGCAGCGTTCTGCCCCAACAGTGGAACATGCGGGTACGGTGTCATCTACCAGATCAACCCAAACGAGCCCTGTGCGTTGATTTACATGCACCACGCGGCGTTCTGATATGCAGCCCCTGGAGGCCGACAGAGGATGCAAGTAGCAGGGGCAGCCTGCATGTGCGGACTCATATTGTATAGAATGACTTGCATTGCACATCATGTATGGGGTTTTGTGGTGGGAGGGGGAGAGGGGAGGTAGTATGTGGGGGAGTTGTGGGGGGAGAGGGGAGGGAGTGTGTGGGGGAGTTGTGGGGGGAGGGAGGTGGTGGAGGGCCAATTCACTATGTACTGTTCAATACAACCATTGTGTTTACAAAAGAAATCACGAGTGAACATTGGTTATTTGCCGTGTGTCCATTCAATGCATTACAGTGTACAGTGTCCAACTACCACCACACCCTGTGTCCATATGCACACGATCCCAGTGCCCAGAGTACAGTCATCATTCCACTCTCTGCATCCCTGTCTCTCATGAGAAATTGTCAAGCACTGATTGGCGCACCTCACGTCCATCTGGTGCATGGCGCCCTGGCCGTCGTGCGACATCTGCTCCCTCCTCATCCTCATCCTCATCCACACCCGGTGCTTGCTGGTCAATGTCAGGTGACAGAGGTACATTCCGCCGGATCCACATGTTGTGCAGCATGGCACAGACCATGATGATCTCATCCAGGCCAATGGTCTGCTCGATCACAACACAGATACGGGAATGAGCCCGATGTTAGTCCTCTTTGTGCCTGCCCTGCGGAATCCTGACATGGGTGAGGAGCCACAGAATCAGGGGATAGCCAGCATCCCCTGCATGGCAGCACAACAGTGTATGAGTGAAGGTATGTCCTCTATGACATCTGTACTAAGGCTGTACATTGTTTATGTAGGTACGCAGGATATCACAGTTGTCAGTCACTGGCTACACATATGCGCAACTATCTGGCCTGTTTACTACTTGGCGGCAACATGGTGTAGGGCAAGTGTGACTTACAGGACTGAGTGGCCTTCATATCGAACTCACCACGCAACCAGATGGAGTGAGAGGGACCATGACGTGCTCACATGTGAGAGGTGTGGGCTGCTTGCAAGTCTGACATATTGACATTGTTGTGCCGCAAGGGTGAGTCGGTTGACAATTTCAGTGTCATGTTTAGGTTGGGATGTTTAGAGGAGAGTGTTTTGCAGTATGGGCAGTATCCAGTCACCATCCCATTTTCACCCAGGTGGAGTATGCATCTCACCCCCCCACACACTGCCATGGGCCTGTGTGCAGACTCACCCAGCAGTCAGCATGTCGTGCAGCCTGTTGCTCCATGTGGCGGGGTGGCAAGTATTTCCACAGCACCTTAACATCATGTGTTCACCCCTGAAATCGTGCACAGCAAAGTGCAATGAAATTGCTGGAGTCACATGACATCTCCACTTTCATGGGGTGGTATGGCTTACGAATGCGGTACACCACCTCCATGGCATGTGGGGTCACCAATTCCACATGGGGGCAGTTGAGGGAACCGATTCGATGTGACATGCCTGACAGTGCTTGGAAGGCCATTTATCTGTCTTTCACCTCCTGGTCAGTGCGTGCTAGAGATATGTAGTCCCTTGCAAGCTTCGGGAGGGCATCCAGCACTTGGTTCAGCATGCGTGTTATACAGGGTTGTGATATGCCATGCAGCTGACCCACTGTGTGCTGGTAGGTGCCTGTGGCCATGAAATGGAGCACAGTTACTACCTTCAGCGGAGGGGGGCTGGCGGTGCGGATTTCAATCAGGCTGACCATGTCGTTGTGTTGCATGTCCACAATGGAGGTGATAGTTTCACGGTCCTGGTGGTACTCGGTGTGGATCTGCACAGGGGTTAGGTTGTAAGGACTGGGCCTGATGCGAGGAATTGGTGGATGCCGACATGGAATCAGTGTCTGCACTGGTGGTACTTGCTGGGCCTGTCTTATACTCCTTCTCCTCCTGCGTCTCCTCTGATGTGCTGGTTGTAGTTGTTGGTCATGGAGTGGCAATGCAGTCATGTCCTCCAGCCATGAATTTGCACGAGCAAGTGTGATCATTTTGGTGTAGGAAGGGGTGTGGTGTGTGGGTGTGCTCCTTTTGTGCTTGGCCGGGCTCAAGTGCCTCCACCTGTGCTGATTGTGTGTACCTGTGGCCTTTGGATACACAGCAGTTTGCTTTTAACGTGTGCTCCGCGATGCCGGTGATGCCAGCATCGCGGTATCCCTAATTACCGCCTTCGAGATGCCGGTAGGTGCATGTCCGCGTGACTTGTAATGTCCTCCTGTTAATGCCATCCCAGTATTGCTGGCCCGAAGGGGCGCGTGCCCGTGCACATGCAGGTACGGAGGGGCATGGTCTCAGCGGTGGCACTGATACTGGAATGTCTACTCGTAAGAGGCCGGAGCGGAAAGCGGTGCCGGTATTCCCTTACCAGCATCGTTTTTCCATTGCCGCGAATCTCGTAATGAGGCCCATTGTCACTTCTCCTCAGGGGGAGCCCTTCCCTGTGAGGCTAAGGAGGTGAGGCCACTACCCACAGTCCTCCTAGGGGTGATGGAAAGCGGGACCTCACAGGGCGTGACTCCCCTTCTAGGGATAAGGACTTTTCCCTTGGGAGGAAGTCCCTGTCAGAAATCGCTGATAACACTACTGTCTGTTATAGTAATGTCTTTTTTGTCTTTGAACCACACATTAATATGACCCAGATGAAGAATAGCCAAAGAAACCTGCAGAGTATTAACAGGTTGCTTTACCATAGTACTAAAAACAGGTTGCCCAAGGACTTTGACTTTACACTGGGGAGGATCCAGCTACAGGACATAAAGAGCGAGAAAGGACTGTGAGCCAGGGTGAAGCCAGCCCAGGAAGTTCCAACCTGGGAACACAAACCTGCAAGAACGCTGATCCCCAGTAGCGGGGACATCCTGGAATGGTTGGCGGAGCACTGCAGTGGAAGCCAAACTGCTGGCAAGTGAAAGAGTGAGAAAGAAGCCAGCAGTGACGTGACCTCTGGCAGGTGGATCATGTGGTCATGCAACTGCGCCAGGGCCTTGCAGCCCAAGTCTCTGCAGAGCCACAAGGATGAAGTGTGGAGCGGAGTGAAGAAGTCAGGAAGTGATGAAGCAACGCGAGTCAGCCCATCACCCCAGGAAGAACCGGTGACACAGTCCGAACCCGCTACGGGTAACGGGAGCAGTGAGAGAGTCGGTAGGGGTAGTCTGCCTCATCACAGTAGTGATACCCAGAAAACCAAGAGTCGAGAGAGCCTCTGCAGTAATCTCTCTCTTCACAGTAATGATACCCAGAGCACCAAGAGTCAAGAAAGCCTCTGGAGCAATCCCCCTCGTCTCAGCAGTGATACCCACCGAAACAAGAGTCATGAGAGTCTCGGGTGTAATCCCCCTCATCACAGTAGTAATACTCTGAGAACAAAGGGTCAAGAAAGCCTCAGGAATAATCTCCCTGATCACAGTAGGCATATCCAAAGATCTATGAGTCAAGAGTGCACTGGGAAGAATCCCCTTGATCACACTGGTAATCAAAGTAGGATAAAAGAGGATATTAGACAACAAGAGCTGTCTGGAAGTCATTTTCATAACGTCATGAGACAGAGAATAACTGTTGAAACTGTAAAGCAAGCGTCCAGGAGTCGTTGGGAAGAAATGAATAGACTTTTGAGGACTATTGCCAGAGGCCACCACAAGGCTCAAGGCTGTACAAGGTGGGTCAGGAGAAGAGAGTTTCTCCTGACCGGATACTCTTTGTTGAATGAGAAGCAATTGCAAAGGATTGTTGGAATAGAGTTGAAGACTGAGCCAGTTTACTAGGACAAGGGAGTCATTCCCTAGTGCTTTTTTCATTTGGATGCTGAACCATTTGTAGATTAGCTGTAGGGTTAGAGCAGGCTTTTGGAAGACCACTTTTCATTTGGGAAAACATCCTGATTATGAGCACCAGAGTTATATGTGTTTAGGTAGGGATAACCCTTTAGAGATAGGGAGAGGTAGGATATTTTCTTGTCTGACTCCGTACTCCACCACGCCACATAACTCAGCTTACTCAGCATCTACAGGTGCTTGCTGTGCACTCTGAAGCTATCGTATGATTGCATGAGTGCATCATGAGAAACCTAAATAAATAATGTTTTTGTAAATATGTTGTTTTAGTTTCCTAACCTCTTTACTAGATTCTGCAGTCTCTTCTTGCTTGACAGCTGAGGCAGATCAATATTAACTGGTGCTTCCTAATTAGAGAATTTGGCTACTAAACTCAGTTCCAGGTCTTTCCCTCTGTCCCTGGTGCTTTCACTTGAACTTTGACCCACCAGAATCCTAGAACATCTGCTATCTGCACAATGCTCCCTCTTCACTGAAATAATGTTGGGTGTGGGAGGGGAGGAGGAAAACGGAGAGGACATAGGAAATAATCTTTCTATATAGGACCAGTACAGGAGGGCCTAAGACCTTGTGAATAAATACTCTATGGGGGCTGTCTGCGAGAGGCATGTTTTTTTTATGAATGGAAGAAGTTTGCTGTGATTTTGTTACTAAGCTACAGCTGGCCTCCTCATTCCAGTTTATATCATTATAATCTAGAATTGACTTTGTAATTCAGATGTCCTCATCAGACACCGTCAGTGTGAGTTGCCCTCAAATGTGGCGGGTTGGTACTTCAAGGGACTACCCCATATTTTCTTTAGGTATATGTCTCTTTACATCATTTCAATCAGCCAGTGGGGTCATTCACCATACGATCAGACTTTATGAGTGCTGGAATATTTTTCTTAGTATGCCAGCGGACACGTCAGCCTGTTCTTCTTCATGGGGTTCTTTCTTCAATTTCTCCTTGGGTGTGTGATGTTTCTTGAAGTGGGATGCATTCCAGGTGATGATGTGCCTTGTGTGTTCTGCCATGATTATTGTGCCTTTTGCTCTCATGATGGTTAGGGCAGTTGAGACCAAAAGAAGTATCTGACTTTTTACTCTGTTTTAATGCAATTAGGATGTGTGCAGTCGCAGTGTTTCTTGCCCTGCCCCACTGGCATTGGCCATCACCAATAGGCCAGGATGGGACCACTTACCACGCCCATCGCCACAGATCAGCTGCGAACAGAGTGGCAATGGGCAACATGCAAAATAAATAGGGATGTTAACCCCACCTGCCACCGGAGATGGGCTTGCCCCTGAGGTCCTACCTTTCGGATATAGACCCCTCCATTAATCAACAGACACCAGAGTTGCCATTTAGGGCCTCAATAAGTGCTCCATTTAATTTTATATTTTAAATCACTGTAACCTGAAACACAAGCCGCTTCTATTTTTTCTTAGCCTACCATGATGTGATTCTGCCCCTAGGGATTCGCCATGATAACCCACCCTCCCTGAACGGGGTCATAGAGGGACCCTTAATGTGAACCTATGGGACAGACCCATTCTACCCATCTGGCACCACGCACCTAGGAGGAGGGGCTAGAGCATGACCCCCTGGTGGGCAGACCCTTTTCCTGCCACACCAGGGTTTTACTTTGACCTTTTACCTAAAACCCTATACAATAAAACACTACACAACAGCTATACAAATAATCCCATTAACACATAAACAAATGAAAACATTAATAAACACATACACATAAATACATAAAGAATTATATATATTTCATAATTATATACATTAATAACTTGGGTGTGACTGCTCCAGTAAGGCACGCCCGACCAGTTCTTAAGGTCCCACAGGGCAGGCACAGTGCCTTCCTCTCAATGCTTCCTACGCAGGGGCTGGCCCACCCAGGTGAGGTCAACATAATGGCAATATCCCATATCCCATGTGGAACACTACCACAGTTACTGCCGCTTTTGGCACTGCATAACTCTTTATCTCCAAGCGCTGCTTTGTGCCCCAGTGGGTGCAGTGCTCACCACCGCACATCTTCTGCAGTGTTAACTTTTCCTATTGTGCCCCATGTCCCAAAGGGGCCCCTTACTCACCGCCACCACACCAGTAGTACTCCATCTTCTCAATATCCTGTGCCCTGGGAGACCGCTTCACTTACCACCGCAACTGGGTTCATTGGCGTGGCTCCCTTCTGGGTGTTAAGAGGGCAGGGCCAAGCCACTCTGTCATTACACTTACGTGGTATAAGTGATCAGAGTCTGTCGCTGGCTACGCTTCATCTGGGCCACTGTGTCCTTGTGGCCCATGACTTCTAGTTCTTCTCTTACTCAACCGCCTGACATCGGGTGGAGCGGAGTTCAGGCAGCTCACTGGCAAGCTCCTGGGCCACTCCTGGCATATGTGGCCTGGAAGTGTCAAACTTCAGGCCTGCCCTGTCTAGCTACGCAGCGGATCAGCAAGGGGTAAGACCATGTCACCTGGCCCCAAGCTGCCTTTCTGACTTGGCTAGGGGTTGGGCAGCCCCGATTTTTATGAGCTGCTCGCACATACGGCTCAAGGTGTTTTCCTTCTGGTTCAAATGGCCTGGTCCCCAGAAGGCCAATATGCTGGTAAGCCCTGTGTGTGACCAGGCTGCACCAGGCATGGAGCCCGGGGCACACAGTCTAGTCAGGCCACTCCTGGCATATGCAGTCCAGTGTTTACAGCTGGTTTCAGCCCTGGGTAGCCACTTTAGGTCATGGTTTCCAGAGAGCACCCCACACACCTCCTTCTCTTTCACTCTCTCCTCAGATGACCGTTACTCCTAATAGTTTCTCCTCCTTGAAATTCTCTCCCCTCCCTAGTCCATTTCTTGGGCAGAGGAGATCTTTCCATAGTTATTTTCCTTCATCAACATTGCATTCAACCCCGTTTAGGGGCTGGATGGTTCAGGCCACAGCTAGGAACAGGTACGTATCTCTGAGGTCTCTAAAAAATCAAATTTCCGACTGCACCTCCTCAGAGGTACTCTGCCTTTCCTCTCCTTCCCCCAGAAGCTCATGGTATTCCAAGCTCTGGTTCTCTCTAGCTTGGACCATTGTAACAGCCTCTTTCTAAATCTACCTGCCTCTACTCTCCGCCCTCTGCAACTAATCCAGAACAGGACTGCAAGACTTGCCCTTGGCCTCAAGCCCTGGGATCCTATCTCTCCAGCTCTGAAATCTCTCCACTGGCTCCCAGTGGATGTAAGGATTAAATTCAAAACCCTCTGCATTGTCCACAAGGCTTTCTGGGGCCTTGGTCCAAAATACCTTCAGCTATCCCTCCGCAAATACCTCCCCTCTCGAGCTCTTTGCTCCTCTACCTCCAACTCCTTCAGGGTCAGTCGTTTTTCAAAGAAACTAGCTGGGGGTAGATATCTGTCTTCGGCTGGGGCCTCCCTCTGGAATAGCCTCCCTGCCACTCTAAAACTTGAGGAGAACCATCTCCGGTTCAGGAAGCACCTCAAGACCTTGCTCTTTTCTTCTGCCTTTGCTCCCCCTCTCCCATGCTGATCTGTTCTCTCTTGGCACTGTGCACTTGGCCACCCTCTGTCCTTCGGGCCCAGGTACCTGCTCACCCTGCCACCTTCCCGCACTGCCTCTGGGCCACCCCTTGCACTTGGATCTGTATTTGTACCCATACAGCCCCCCTTTTTTCTTCATGCACTTATCAGACCTACCCTGTCTGCTGCCTTAAACCTAGCACTTGCAAATTGCTGGCTGCATTACCACTGTTTGTTGCCTTTATTATTTATTTATTGTTATTTATCTGTTTCTCCTCTGCTTCGCAATTTCCACTTCTCCCTCCTTCCATGCACCTTTCCCCTCCCCCTCTCCCATGCACTTGCGCGTTCTCAATGTCACTGGGCCTAGTAAGATCGCTGTTTTTGTTCTCCCCTGTTCCCCTCCCTTGCCTTGTCACGCTCTAAAACACTTGTGTACGAGCGTGATAGAAATAAAATATCAAACAATCAATATTGAAGTGAAACCAAAACACCTTCACACAAACCCTAAAACACTCAATAAAGTACTTTTACTGCAACTTTGCTGTCTGTGTCTTTCATTTATTCAGGGGACAAGCAATGCAGCCTACCTAGACAGGCTCTAACTGTGCCAGGGGCTACATATGTTTCACCTTTTCTTTATCCTCTTGCCATCAAGTTTTCATATTGTCATGATCCTGGGGTGCAAGCTCTGGTCTTTGACATAGTCCTGTTCAGCAGCAAGAGTTCCAATTGGCACTTCAGAGTGGAGTTGTGGGGTGTGTTTTGGGATCCTCTTTCCATGGTGCACAGTGCTTGAGTCAGTGACATCACACCTGCTTTACTCCTTTGAACAGTCTTTCTGAGACTGCACATAAAGCGCCCCACCATTCCACTTGCTTATGGCCAAAGGAATGTTATCTTCTTGTAGGTAAAAATCATATATCTTATGAAGTTTGTGAATGCCGTGCCATTATCCATCTTTATAACATCCAGGATTCCTCATGCTGAGAATTAATCATCCGGAAGTGGGACAACCGCTCCTGAAGCTGTGAAGGTTGTTTGTATGGCAATCGAAAACCTTGCGTATTTGTTCGAACAAGTTAACTGCCACCACTTGCCATACCATCTCCAGTAATTATGACATGTGTAGTGGTTCTGAACTGGTTCACTTGTTGGTGTATTGACAGAGATGGCACTCTCCTATTGTTTCCTCATATACGCAGTCCAGTGTCGGGAGCAACATGGTGTCAGGAATTCGTTTCTTGGCTGTAATAATGCCACAGTGGCCTTCACATGCTGTCTCAGTAATTTTCTGTCTCTGAGTTTTTGGAATCACTCTTTGTGATCCTCACAGTGTGATCCCTTCTTGCGTCTCTGCAAGCACCGCCTATATATTCTTAAATACCCCTTTTTCTTTACTTTCCACACTTGTTAGGTACTCTGTGGTGTCTGTGGCATGTTTCTATCAACCATTGATCATTGCTTTCTGATCTCTTCTAGTGTTAGATCCTTCTTCATGCTTTCATCTATTTTCACACTCTTTCTCTGCCTGACACACACCTGTACTGCACTCTATCGAAAGATCCACCACCTTTAACTTTTTCTTCCTCAACAAGAGCAGCATGATACACAGCACATAGACACCAACATCCAACTACTATCTGGATAACCTTCGCGACATTCACCATGCATGACCTGATTGCCCCCCTTGCATCCCTCAAAGCCACATCATATGCAGACAACATCTTCCCTGGCTCCATAATCAAGATCCTTCTGACTGAAGCACTCCTCCATTACCTGTCAATCATCAGCAGCTTCCCCACTCATGGCACCTTCCCCTCGACCCTTGCGACTAGACAAATCCTCCCACTTCTTACGAAATCAACCCTGAAACTCAACGAACTCAGAAAGTACTGACCCGTGACCCATTTTTCCATCCTATGTAAGATCCTTGAGAAAGCAGTAACCATGAAACTCCTCCAACACATCAGTGCCAACAATCTCCTTAAGTCCTTCCAATCTGGCTTCAGACCCAGATGCAGCATGGAAACAGCTACCACCAAGGTGATTGAAGACGCCCTTAACTACATCGATGAAGGGCATCCTTGCCTCCTGCTTCACCTCGACCTCGACACCATAGACCACCAGAAACTCACCAATATTCTACATCGGTGTCTAGGGATCAGCAAGACTGTCCCCAGCTGGTTCAACTCCTACCTTGCTATCCATCACCATTTTGTACAAATGGATTCATCCAGATCACCTATCTACCCATCACCTATGGAGTCTCACAGAGATCAATTCTCTATCCTTTGATCTTCAACCTTTACATGAAACCGCCCTGAACCCCCCTGGAGTATCAGGTAAAAAAATCCCTATATATATGGTCGCCATATATAATGTCATCGGGAAAAGGTTTTGGCGACATTATATAGGGGACCATATATATAGGGATAGGGGCAGTAGGGGTTGCAGGGGTGTCCCCTGCTCCCCATGAAAAATAAAAAAGCGTTTGGGGTTTGCGGGGGTGTCCCCCATATGTTCCATGTAATAATGACCCCACAAAAAAGGGCCATTTTTCGGCGATTATTTTGCATGGCGATATTTTTGAGGGGACATTATTACATGGAACCCCTCCTGGCTCAGCACAACATCCACATCCACCAATACACAGATGACATGCAGCTCTACCTCAAGATATCTTCCATCAAAGACATCCACAGGCTCAAGGTCAAATTGATCCATTACTGGATGTCCAGTGCCTACCTTAAGGTTAACCCTTCAAAGACCAAATTCCCAATGCTGTCCAACAACATTAAGCATCCTGACATCCAGACCTGGCTCTCCGCTATGAACATTGTGGACTTCGCAACCCAGCTGACCACCTGTACCAAGTTCCTTGGGTTCTATATCGACAGACACCTCTTCTTCTAGGAGCACATAGGGAGAAGGATACACACAACTTGGTACCATATGTCTCTCTTGCAGAAAATCAAACATTTCATCCCAGTAAACAATTACAGACCAGCTGTTCAAGCCTGGGTCATCTCCCAACTGCATGGTGGCAATGCCCTTCTTTAAGGCCTTCCAGCTGTGGCCCTGGCACCTCTGAGATGTGTCTTAAATGCTGCAGCATGACTCATCAAAGGACTTTCCAAATTCAACTACATCACCCGATCCTCATTGAAATCCACTGGCTCTTCCTGCCATCACATATCACCTTCAAATCATGCTGCATCATCTACAAGGCCATCACCCCCAAGTCCCCAAGCTACCTTGCTGAGAAGCTCATCATCTCTGGTGGGAGAAGAAAAGAACCTGAAGACAGCCCCTCTATGTCTATGACCCCAGAATCTGGCACCTCAACCCCTTCCACACCAGACTCACCCCCTCGCTTCTTCATTTCAGGAAGGAGCTCAATACCCTCCTCTTCAATGAATGGCTCCTATCTAACACCTATTTGCACACTCCCTCCACTCCCCACCTAACCTGAGACTGGACAATCTGCTCTCCCATGATGTCTTCCCTAGTTGCTTGACGATCCCTTGCTGCCCCATTGTCCACCCGTCCTTCCCCCATTGTTAGCTCCCTTGTACTTCTGCTTTCCTCACTGTGTACTTCCCCTATGACTTGTAAAGGGCTCTATTGCTTCCCAAAGTTCTGTGCTCAATAAATTACCTAATAATAATAATAATAATAATAATAATAATAATAATAATAAATAATAATTTGGCACTATAGGGAGTGTGTGAGCCCCTTTCATTATGAAGTTGATGTTTTCCTTGGCCAGCAAAGGCTGTGTTGCTGATCCTATTAGCAGGTGGCTTGACATGAAGTTTACTGAGTTGTGTTCCTTTTTAGGTTTGTGTATTATTTTGAAGTCACCTTCCTGCAGTTATAACCCCCACCTTTCAATGCTAGGAGGCATCTTTGCTTTGAGACAGCCGTACATTGGTAGAATGGCTTAATGGTCCATTATTATGGTGATTTGCTTTCTAAATAGAAACACGTGGCAGTGTCCACACGCCCACACTACTGCCAGGTTTCCTTTCACTGGTTGTGTGTATGACCTTTTGCAGCTTGTTAGACTGGCAATTGCATATGCAGCATTTTTCATTTCTTTCTGAATCCCTGCCTGGCTTGTTTTGTGTTAGTATGACCCTCAATCCTACATGGCTGGCATTTACTGATAGGTTGGTGCACATCTTTGGACTAAAGTACCCCATGTGTTTGGCACTTTCAACAACTTCCTTTGGCTTCCTGACTGCGTCCTAAGAGTCCATTGTCCACTCATATTCTGTCCCCTACCATGCGCTGATGGTGGCAGGTCCTTTGATGTATTATGACGAGTAACCTGCCCTTCCAAGAATGATCTAAGGTCCCACATTTGCAGGGATTGGGGGCCATACCGTTGCCTTAACTTTGCTTGGGTCAGGTTGCATGCCACTTTCAGAAAATATTTGTGTAAACAATTGTATCTATCTTTTTTAAAATTCGGATTTAATGGGATTCCGTGTTGGGCCTGCTAACACCAGTGCTTTGCATGCACCTTCTAGCGCAGCATTGCGCTCCTCTTGAATCTTCACAAATGCTAGGTTGTTATCAAAGTATGATAGGAACTGTTACAAGACTATCTCTGCGCTTGGAACTAGTATTCTTAATAGGTGGTCAAAATAACAATACAATTAATCAATCATAGGATTCTGAAGAATAGTCCAAACATTGACTCGAGAGTGGTATTCTTGTATTTAAATTGTGCAATAATCCATAGATATAGCCGACACGTGTTTCGACCAGTTTGGTCGTTATCAAGGCCTCTGCGTATAATTTGCGTGCAAAATTCTCATTGACCCATCGGTCTGACTTGATTCTTTTCTTAAGTTGAAGTAATTGATGTGCCCGTTGAATCAAAGGATGTGGCACAGTAGTACATCCTGACCATTAAGAGCAAAAGGCACCCTGTCATGCATGTGACATAAGCATACTGGAATACTACAGTGTTCCTGTAGAGAGATATACATTATGTCTTTAGGCACACCAATAAAGTCAATCTCACCAGAGCAGGAAGCTAAATCATGTACGGACTCGAACTGAAGGGGGTTTATTGAATGTTGAATCTTTATCATAATGAAAATTAATGTTTTGGAGGAAAATGACTTTGCTTCCAAATAGCTAGGAACTGCAGCGCTGGAGACTGGCCTTTCAAGCATCAAGTTATTGAGAGGGTCCGATGCCCTCTAGGGAGAAACAGATCAACATCCATCCACCTTCTAGATGAGGCTTTGAGGGAACACCTGAGGTCAGATTATCTAACATTTGTACTACTGCTAAAAATTGAGCAAGTGCTTAGATAACACAGAATGAAACGATCGGTTTATGTCAAAATCCGTATTATCTAAAATAAAAGCATTATGCCAAACATGCTTGAGACTTGTTTGTACTATGTTTGCTGCATGACATAAAAATAAATAGGTTTTCTTATTTCCTTTACATTTCACAATGCAAACATAGTTAATAATACAGTCTTCATTTTTGGCACGATACAAGCATTTGAGATAATATAGGTTGGGGATAAACCTCTTTGCACTTTCCATATTATCAAAGCATCAGAACTGGGGCCAGGTTATCACATTTTTGCCCTTTTGCAAACAAAAAATGGAGCAAATGAATTAAGCACCAATTGTGTTGCCTAGATAATATGAAAGGGAGCAATGGCACATTTTTTATAGTGTAGCCCATGGGCCAGGTTACCTAACATTTGGACTGGTGCTGAATGAACAGATGCATTTTGCACTATTTTGCTGCTAAGGTAATGGAGAATGGTGCAAACAGTTTTTGTCCCAATCGTTATTGTATGAAAACTATAGTAGTAGGTTAAAAAAGAATCAGGCTTGTTTTTTTGTTGTTGCTGCATAACATGCTACATTTATTTTTATGTCATGAAACAAAGGTAGTAAAATGACATTCAACTTCATTTCAGTTCGATTTGAAGCAATCTTAGATAATATGTGTTTACTGTACATTAAAGTGCAGTAAGCTTCACTGCACTGGCTTTTGCTCATATGTCACGTCCTTCCGGCTGTCAGTACTGTGAAACATTGTTTCCCTTAGTCGTGCTACTGTGTTACTACTTTTGGTTACTTTTGCATCACTTATGGCCATTTTTTACAATTGTACAATGCAGCTTACACTTTTTGTAATATGTGTAAAAGTTTGATTTAACTATATGCACAATAAACATTCTTAAAAAACTGCAGTACAATGGGGTACATTTCTGTTTTACCCTAGAATAACACTCAGAGGATTGTTGGTTACGCTAAGTTTGCTAAAATGATAAACTGGTGGCAGCAGTGACTTTTCCCCACTTTTTGGGAATTTTCATTTCAGCCTTACAACATTTACCCCATTTGGCTACTAACTGTGGCTACTGGTCAAACATGGCCGTGCCACGAGATTTTTCGCTTGTCCTTTTGCCATCTTGTCGTTTAGCCTTCTTCCTGGCCTGAGAGGCCAGGAAAATCCTTATAAGGACTTCCAGTGCCCGGGAAAGCAGGAGCTTTTGGCAGGCTACTGAAGGGCTGTGTGTGTTTGCTGGCAGGATGTGGCCTGGAACGGTCTGGTCCCAATCCACAAACTGGTTTCGGTGTGTGAGTGTTATGCATGAATGTTCTCGCCAGTGGTCCTGATTGGACCACTGCTTGGGTGTGTGTGTGTGGGCTAGTCCTGCTATTGGCTAGTGAGGGCAGCAGCTCTTACCTGGCTTTTAGGATAAGAAGAGGACCCTTGCACCCATTCTTCAGAGATCCTGGAGAAACCTGAAGGAGCCAAGTATCCTGTCCAGCTGTGAGACCCGCGAAGAAACCTGAGAGCCAACTGAAGGAAGCCGGGCAACCAACTACTGCTGCTGTCCTGGAGAAGCCCTGTCTTGTTCGTGATCTTTAGCAGTCGTGCGAAGGAGCTTTGACCCTTGGAGTGAAGGAACCATCCATTTCTGACGTCTGCTTGGTGCCCTGTCAAAGGAAGCCTTCGGAAGTGCCCTGGAACCGTCCTGTGGCTGACCAGCTTCGATTTTGGGCTACTGTGCTGCCGGCATCACATTTCCGAGTTTCGGCCTGAAACTTGTGGGATCCTCAGCTGGCCTTACAAGACTAACCTCTGCGTAATTTCGGCATCCTAGCATCGAGGGGACCCGAGATAGGAGGGAATGCCCGACTGCAGCTGCTGAGTCCTTTCTCGTTGCTGTGCTGTGTTGATCATCGTCTGAAATCTCTTACCTGACCTGAGTCCAGCCCTGAGAGGGGTCCTGCATTGAGTTTTGCTGCATTCTTCAATCGAGAGTCCTTGCAACAGTGACACCAACCGGAGATCAGCTCGAACCTGCAACCCCTGCAAATTGAGGACTGCGACTTTCATCGGGAAATGCATCCTTGTACCATCTTCCTTTGTCCTGCCAATTCTGGGGAAGAATCAGAGTATGGGGGTTAAGATACAGAGCTTCTAACCTACCCCTATACTCCCATTATAAGTCAATGGGCTTATAATAAACCTTAATTGCCAATTGCCATTGCTTGCTCAAGAAGTCTGAAAGTTGGGGCTACTTTTGGTGGTTAGTTTTACTTGTACCCTAACCCTAAGAACCCTTCACTGGTCCCCAGAGACCCTACCTGCATTGTTTCCTGCTTCATAACTTCTGTGGGACTTTTACCTGACCTATTGGGCCCCAGACAATTTAGGGCTGGACAACTATAGTTAGGGATCATCTCTGTGGACCTTGAGTGCATAATACTAATCAACCTTTCCTTTGCAGGAGTGTATGATATGTATTATGCCCTATAATAAGTGACTGTATATATGTATCTATGTTTATAAGTCTTATGTGATAACTCTACCTGCTAGTAGTCATTTTCCATAGTGTGTTTTGGCCAATAAATAATAACTGTATTTTTTTACCTCCTGTCTAAGTGTAATTTGTGATTCCCATTGTGTGACCTCATTGTGGACCTTTTACACCATCTCTGAGGATCTTAGCCTAGAATACCTGTTGCCGCTACCTGAACTACTTTGGCTTCAGCTCCCCAGAGTTGTCCCTATCACAATATAGGTTGGCCTTCTATACATCTGTCCACTAGGCGAGAGTATAGAAAATCAGTCCTTACATTACGGATTGGGGGTAGGGAGGATTCTGGGGCCATATTATAAAAATGTGCTTTTGTGCAAAGAAATGGACCAATGATTTTAGCACCATTGTTTTTACATAGATAATATGAAAAGGAGCAAACAGGTTTAGCCCCGATCTATATGTTCTAAAAATGTTTGCATTAGGGCAAAAACGTAGGAATGACTGACAAGCAATCTTTATTACTCCTAGTACTTCTGTTTATCATCACACTCCTTAACTATGTGTAGGATTCCACCTTCACCCCACTCCCCTTGTTGCATTTGTATATTTACCCCCCCCGCCCAAGCTGGGAACAAATATAGCACTGAACCTTGCCACCTGCTGTCAATACCCAAGGAGAATGCATGGACAGTCACCACGGAAGAAGAGGAGGGTTGACAGGACTGTGATGAGGAAGAGAAAGACCAGGCGTAGTGGAGATTACCGGTAAGTAATCCCTCCATTACCTCCACATCCACCTCTTTCTTGTCCCAGTCCTTAAATCTATGAACTATATCCAAGACTGGACCAGACGCCACAGGAAAGAAACAAGAACACAACAAGGCAAACCCAGGATACTACAAAACCCAGTGTACCTTTGAACTAGAGACTTCCACCCCTTTAAGATGAGTAGCAATACCATTGAGATGGATGGGGATGCAGATTTTAATCAAACATCAATAATTCAGATGACACAAATAGCTTGGCAAAAAGTTTGTCTGTTTTAATGTAAGTGAAACAGGGAGTACAACGAACATCAGCAATCGCTCGATACTCAACTATCAATTCTTTTAAGAAAAAACATATTTTTATAGACCAAATGTGTCACTACTGATGTGTAGACCTGCGTCATTACCAACATCATCCTACGTGGCAAGCTTCTAAAACCTATCGGTAAGCGGGATTGGCTCTAAGTGAACTACTAAGTGTAGGTGTAATAGCTGTATAGCGTAACAAAGAGAAATAATTGGATAGTCAACAACAGGTGGGACAAGTACGCCCTCCCTTTAAAATGGCCACTATGAATGTTACTAAATGTACGATGTCCCATTGGCTACACAAATATAGGACCCCCAACTACATGGTCCTCTACAATTGGCTGGCTGCTAACCCCCGTCAATAACCTTTCACCTACGTGAGTAGCATGACGACTGAACAACCAGATGCGGGTGAGCTTGTCTCGGTAACAGCTTCCCACCAATTAAAAAGGACACTCCATCATCATCTCAACGGTTTAGTGTCAATTAGTGTCTGAAGTTGTCCTTGAGTTTGCACTATTCTCTGGGATTTTTTAAGGAGTATGGGTACTGTCTGGCTTCCGTGCGTATGTGTGATCTCCTCATGCGTCCAACTTTCTTCCATCACGTGACTGGACACCATGAATCGAGCCTTTTCTCGTGTATTTAACTGTATTTTCCAATAGTCCTCTGACGTCTTTGCTTATACTTGACCTTCTTGAACAGGAGCTTCTGTTCTTTCACGTTGATTGTATCTAATGTCAGCCAATTTTAGTTCTGATAAGACCTTGGCTCTTTGGCTCACCCAACTCCTTAGCTGAAAAATATTCTGTTTAATTTAATTGCTTTTGTAACTGCGACACTGAATCTGAGGCCTTCCTCGTAATTCAGAACTGCTATATATATAGTGGAACCTTCATTCTTTATTCAATCCATATGTATCTATGAGGTATATATGTATATGTTGGTGCTTACCGCTATCTATTTACTATAAGCATCTGGCTAGCTTGTTCATTGCTTTGCTGCTTGCGTTTCATTGCAATTAATCAACTAATCGTTTAAACTAACTAAATATCTTCATCACGTTTGTGGCATAGGTTTCTTCCTCTTGATCCCACAATGACACTTGTCCTTAGTACTTCGTCAGTGTCACGATCCCTAACCAAAACCCCCACTGGCATGTCCACATGCCAGGTAAGGTCAGGGTTCAGGGTTTCAATTAGGACCTCAAGAGCCTTCCACTACCTTCCAAGACTCTCTTGAAGTCAGTCCTGGTGCCTTTGGCAACAGGCTCATATTCAGTATAAGGAACATCTTTGAAGGGGACAACTTTTCCTTGGGCCTGCAGCCAACATGGAGGCACCCACACAGTCTAGTTCCTAGAACTAGACTATGCGGCATAGTGTTTTGGGTGTGGTAGCCTGGGACTACTTTACCTGGACTACTTTGCTGGGAGGCTATTTAAACCACACCCAAGCAACAGAACACGCTTTGCTTTATTCTGCAGCCTGCAGCGTAACGCTCACCGTGTCCAGTGTCCTTGATACCGGCGATCATCGGAACAACGAGTCTGCAGAGGAGAAAAAGAACATCATTAGTAGACTCTTACCTGCAAACTCCATCCTGTATCAGCCTGACTCTTGTCCATGCTTCTGCTACTCACGGTCGCCCATCCAGCAATCAGCATCTTCTGGACATCGCATACTCACTGGAACGAAGCAACCTGAAGGGAGAGAGAGAGAGAAAGACAACGTTAGAAAAGGTTACGTAAGGCGTAAACCTCAGTCATCATGAGAACCTCACCTGGTTGGCCACCGCTTGGCTGGCATCGTTCCGGAATACCGTGCTCACCTGAAAAGCCCACCGCAACCTGTAAGGAGAGTAGAAACACAGGTTAGCAAGTAAAAGGCGAAGCAGCACCGCGCTTAGCGCATTACTTACCAGATCATAGTGCGATTCTTGCGTCATCCATACCGGCAGGTGCTCAACCCAACCAGCACGACACGCCGAATCTCCTGCTCACCTAGGGGGGTAAAGAAAAGACATTAACCACAACGAAGGAAGGCAAGGACAGTAACAAAGACTGCTGCAATAAGACCTACCTTAAAGACACTAGAATGGGCTCGCACCAGTGAAGTAACTCGGTCGCCCAAGCCCAATGAAGACTACGCACCCCTGCAAAGAAGGCAGGACGGAGAGCACACCAAATATTACAATAAGCTGAGGAGACGGCCATAGGGTCGGACCATCCGGGATCGGGAAGAAGGTTCCAGGTGCAAATTAAGCAACCAGGGCTGAGTGGCATCCCTCTGGATACCAGGTGAGTGTAACAGTCAGTCTTCATAAATCGTCTGCCTCTCAGGTCTGATTATCTTCTATCTATGGAATCGATTCGGGTTCGTATGACGTCACCATTCATCCTGGTCATCCAGTGTCTTTGTTTCATCAGGAATTGCATTCAAATGACCATCATATTGTCTAGGAAGTAGGTATGGTTTCCTTAATGGATATTTTACTTCCCATATTCTCTTAGGTATAGGCATTCTTATGGGTACTCCACAGAGTCATTGCTCTTCTTCTTGCCTTCTGATTGATGTAGTATATGTCACATACTTTGGTTCATACTTCTCAAGTAATGTAGGTGGGGTTGGTGGACTAGGGGTACTTGGCTGCTCCTGTACACTCCCCCCTCTGGGTGATTTATCGACCACTCTCTCATCTTCCTCCACATTCAGACAGCCTAGTCTGAAAAGGTGTCTCTTAGGGATCCTTATTTTTATGACTCCCTTCAGGCATCCAGCTGACTTCACATGCTCATCTTTGTTCCATGTGGTGAGCGTGCACTGTCCACTTGGACTGAAGTAGATCCATCTTCCCACATATTTCCTGTGGTCTTTTGGATACAGGCACTTCGTTCCCTCGGGTGCATGGGTGCTAGACTTCACAAAGTCTCTGATCTCTTCATCAGTCAAGTCTTTAGGATTCCATCCTGGTTCAACATCGATCATGATCTTCATCGCTATGGTTTTCTTTGCTGTTTTCTTACACTGCGAGATTGTTATCTTGATCACACAGAATCCAAGCATCACTAGCAATAGCAATGCTCCAAGAAATTTGAACATATCTGCCATCCATTGTGGAACACATCAGAAGAGATTTCCAAACCAGCTATCATCAGCAATAGCTTCTACTCCTTCTATCATCTGACCATGAAGTTTCATCAGCATGTTTATGGCCTCTGTCAAAGTTCCATTTTCGTCATCGTGAGAGGGTATAAATGTGCAACATGATCCTCTAATTCTGGAACAAAAACCTCAATCCATGGCTGTAATCATGTCCAGAACATATTTGTTCTGGAGAGCCATTAGTCTTACAGCTCTCAGTTCTTCTCTGATTGCATTGAATCCTTTTATAGTTGTGTTAACTGTCTGCAGCAATTCCCATCTGGTGATGTGTAACCACTTTGTATTTGCTCTGACCTGGATTCTTGGCAAAAAGATCAATGTGAACACTGATGAGGTCTGGCTGAACAGCCTGCCTTCATATGGAATGGCATCAAAGGCTTCTATTGACTTAGCAGAGAAATGAATCTCTCTCTTTGTTCGATTTATCAGCTCTGCAGATCTCCTCCTCCTTAGATGAGCATCTGCTTTTGGAAAACTGTCAATGTTCAGGTCACCTTTAGCAATCACCAATGCAGGAACATGGACATTGACTATTGTGCACATTCCTCCCCAGTATTTAGGCAGTCTGATGTAGGCTTTTGATCCACACATCCAATAATGATCCATTATTACCGCTGTTGCATGCACCATTCCTGGTGCATCGAATATTTGTCCACAGTTCTGATTTTCTCTTATTTTTCTTGTACCATTGTTCCTAAAGCAGAACTTAGAACTTTCTTATGGTACTATCTGCAATGGTCCTCCTCTGTCTTCGACCCATGTCAATAGTTTAGCAAGTCTTGGCCATAATGGCTTCCATAACATTTGTGCATTCTCAATTGTTTCTTTATGGTATACAATGATCACCCATGCTCTGTAGATTACCACTCCTTTTTCCCATCCGTCTGGTGATAGTACTGTTACCCAAATTTGCATTTGTCCTCTGTCTCTTCCATCTGTAAACTTCTTCTGCAGTTTTCCCTTTGACACTACGTTTTTTGTTCACTTCCTGTCTAATACCAGCTTTTTTTCACTACAGGCTTCTCATATCTGATCACGTGATTTCTCGTATGGGCTCTGTTTCTTGTCTTTATATCTTGTATGTAGTCATCTTCGCCTGGATCTGTCTTTTCAGTTTCCCATTTAAGAGAACTGTTGCTTCCCACAAATTGAACTCTTGTCTTACAATATGCTATGTGCGACAGGCAATGCGCTGTATGGACATCAATTTCAATTGCTATGAAGATTGTTGACTTCCACATGCTATATTGCAGGAGTGCACATACAAAGCAGTCTCCCTCTGACGTCCTTCTTCCAACTTCTTTCTTGTGTTGGTACCATATATTGTTTCCCAAGTGTGCTGTGCTGTCTAAATAATAATTCAATTCATAATTGTCTTCTTGGGTGATTCTTTTATTTCTCAAAGTCTTTTTGTAGTTTGCTATAACCACATCTCTGAACACATCGGTATAGCTTCTTCTGGCTGGTTGATTTGCAGGAACATCCATCCGGCTTCCCTGAGTAGAAGAAAGTTCAACAAGTCTTTCTTTATCCCTCTGTCTCTTTCTGGCAATGGCAATAAACAGCAATATTGATTCTGCTATCATCTCTGCACTTGATTGTCTTGTCGGAGTGACTTGTGCTTGAGCTTTTTGTCACTGGATCAGGTGTGCCTGCATGCATTATCTGTGTGGGCCCAACCTTTGTCAATCCCTTATTTTGTTTGTTTTGCAGACCCTATCTACGGCGTTCGAAAGTAGTGTTTGAAGCAAGTACTATGTGTGATGTATTGCTAACAACATCCATTTCAATCTCAGGTATCTGTCAATTTTTTCTAGGGATGGCAATGACTACAAATGGCCTGGGTTGTTTTGTAGTTGCCCCGTTTACTTTTTCCTTCTGCTCAGACACGCATATAAGAACTTTTGCATCATTTGCTTCTATATAGAAAGCAGTTCTAACTGTCAGTGAAAGCAGTATTAGTATGAATACAATACATGTGTAAACAACACAATGATAGATGAGCCTGCAGCACGTGCTTCTAGGGCAATGTGACCGTCTGTCCTCTTGTGTCAGCACAAAGTTGCTGCTCTGGTTGCCCATCTCGACATTTGATCCTAAGGAAGGAAAAATATCTTTAATGGTGCTACATTTTTAGATTTATTTCTCGAAACTTGTCGTTATTTGCAGCATTCATCCTGTATCAGCTTAGCTGCTTTCTGGAACCAATTATTTCCACCATACGCGGTGCAAATATTCCTTCATCGTGAAAAAAGATGATTTCTGTGAGCTTGATACCTCGAATCTGCTTCAGACCAGATGACATTGTAGCTTCCCTGTCAGCATGAACAAAGTTTTAAGTTTTTTCACTTCCTTGATCTGTCCCTCGGAGGAAAAGTTTCTATACAGCTCTGTGTTTTTTTTCAGAATAGATTGCCACCTGGATTATTATGCCCTGCAGGATCACGTTCAGATTTGTAGTATTTCTTGGGTCCCTTAGAAATGACACCACATTAGTGTGCCTTCCATCGAGATGCAGGTAGTCTTCAATTAGACGAAAGGACACCACACTGACCAGTCTATGTGCTGCGTCGGGTGATAGGGGCATTTGTGTTTTCTTCACTGTGCTCAGGCAATTTCAAAAATTCTTTGGTGATGATTATAAGCAGTCGTCTAACAATTTTTTCTTTGTCAGTATTGCCAAGAAAATCTGGTATGCAACTAGTTCTCCCCACCAGTCGCGGATAAGTACACAATACCAACTCAAAGTAAATAAGTATGTGCCTAGAAAGGTCATCACTGGGTAACACCATGAGTAATTCCGAACAAGAGCTCAGTGTGGAACGAGTCTGGATACTGTACTATTTTCCAATTGCTGTGTCCAGGATTAAAGTTTGGCATATCCTTAATTTTATCAAGGCTCAAGTGTGCCTCAGTCCAAAGTTAATAACCTTTTTCATTTTTCTTATCAAGGCTTCAAGCATGCCTCAGTCCAAAGTTAATAACCTACCGTGGCTCTCAATAATGCAGATCTTCCCCGACCCTGCAACTAAGATGCACAGATGTTCGAATGTGTCCTTCCACCCTTTTATTTGTAGCTACAAAGGGAGTGTCCAAATTAAGCCACAGTCCAACTAAAAGTTCTTCTTTCTTTCCACTTGGCAGGTTATGCGTCCTTCTTCATCGTCATGGATCTCGTCTGCACGTGGTGTGGTTCTTGCTGATGATTGTAGCTTCTTCGAGGTAGGGTGTAAGCAGAGGTGTCCCTCCGGCATAGATCTTTGTATCTCCCAGGAAGATCCAAGCTCGCCTACCCTGCACTTTGACAGCAGATGGTGTGACGTCTTTGGCAATGAAAGGACTGTGAAAGTGAGGCTTGTCCCACTTTTTTCTTGTATGCTTGTGGATCAAGATTTTGGGCCTCATCACGAGTTGGGTGGTAATAGCCCTATCGCCAAACCCACCGGCACTAATAGCGCCGGATCACGGGTTTGGCGGAACAGGTATTGCCCATTCCCCACTGAGCCCATTCAGGAATTCCCCATAGGGCTCAATGGGGAATTTTCAAGCTTTTACCACCGGCGGATTTCCCACCGGCGGTAAGAGTGCGAAATTTCAGCAGATTTCCCCCCAGCTAAGAGCTGGGGGGAAATCTGCCAAACCTGTCATGTTGCGGACCCTTAAATGCGGCAGTAATAGCGCTACCACCGCATTTAAGGGTTACCGCTGGGCGAATTCCTGGGTGTATACATTCGGGAGTTTGGGTTGTTGAAGGATCTCCTTCTGTGTTCTGTACTGCTGTACACCCTTGTCTCTCCAACTGTCCTGAAATTACAGAAAAACTAGATGTTAAACAGTTCAAGTAGTTTTGCAATTCAAGTACTAACACTTCTGATGTTGGCTGAGCATCACTTCTAACTCTGGATGGAGGTATTAAAAGAGTTCCAATTCTCCTGCCAGTCACAATCTTGCGCGGCGTAAGATGGTGGTCAGAACCTGGTTGGTTCCTTAATGCATACAATGTAAGTGGTAGGCAGTGCAACCACCCTTTTTCCAAAGTAAGCTTCAACTTAGCTATTCTTTCCTTTAGCAGGCCATTGAGCTTTTCACAGATACCATTTCCTTGCGGATGATAAGCCAAAGAAAACATATGTTTTATTCCGAGCAGCAAAGTGATCTGCTCGAAAACTGTATTAACAAAATGCGGCCCATTATCCGATCTCATTACTTCACACACCTGCAATCTGGGAAATACTTCCTGCACCAAAAACTTGGCTGCACAGGTAGAGTCTAGGTGCATACATGGACCTGCCTCTATCCACCTAGAGAAAGGACATACTACACCTAAAAGGTATCTGTATCCATTACAAACTTGTATCATGTCGACATAGTCGATATGCAAGTGCTGAAAAAGGCCATTTGGTCTTGGGATCACCCCCCTTACTATGCATAGTGTATGCCCAGCCGTGAACTGCTGGCAAATAATGCAATTTACCATAAAGAATTCAACAGGTTCCATTAGGATTGGTACAAACCAATCCTCAGCAATGGTTACAGCAAGATTCTCCCTAGTTGAATGTGCTGGATAGTGTAATTGTTATAGCACTATCTTCAATAAGGCTATAGGCATTACTGGTTTAGCAGTGCTGTCTTGTCGCCACAATGCTTCAGAGGTGTTTAAAGAACACCCTCTTCGCTTCCATAAGTTCCTTTTTTCTTGCGGTGCCTCCCCTTGGAGTTTTACTATCTGTGTTTTAGGTGTATGATTATATCCCTCGTCCACATTTAATATTACAGTAATTCTTTCATTTACATCAATGGTTTGAACATTCATAATTTCTATATCTGTATTTGCTATGCGTTTGGCTTCAGTGTCTGCTGCTTGATTTCTGTGTGAGATAAAATCTGTCCCTTTCATGTGAGCTGCGCATTTAACGACTGCTATGCCCACTGGGAGTTGTAGGGCCTTAATGAGCCTATCCAATAAGGCCACGTGCTGCACTGGCGTGCCATCCGCTCGGAGGTAGCCCTTCTTTTCCAGTGTACTAATCCTGCGTGCATCGTCGACATCACATAGAGTCGCTGAATTCTGTCACTTCCTGGTCTGTGTGAGTCTCGACTGAGAGTATCAACACCAATAATTCTGCAGCTTGCGCTGAATAATGAGATGGTAATCGAGTACTTACGAGCACTCAAAATTCTCCATTTACCAAATATTTCACTACCGCGGCGCCTGTATATCCATGCCCGTCATTTTGATCGATTCTGGAAGAACCATCAATGAAGACAACCTCTCCTCCTGCGAGTGCATTCTCCTTTACTTTATGGAGCTCATCAAATAACTCTTCATAGTTTGCACAATCGTGTATAGGCTCTCCTTCTGTGATTGGCTCAGCTATAAATATAGCTGAATTCACTATTTTACATCTGACTATTTTAATCGTTGGAGTCGATATGATTACCTCGTATGAAGAAGCCCTTTGAGTAGTCAACATGCCTTTTGGTTTTTCTAAAATTGCGAATAATGCATATTCAACAAATAACGTCATGGGACATCCCATCATTATGTTTGTTGCTTTCTCTATAGTGAACGCGGCAGCTGCTAAACTTTGTTCGCATGGAAAGTAACCTCTCATTACTGGGTCCAAAATCCCACTATAATATGCAAGGGGTTTGTATCTCAATGTAGTTCTGTGTGTAAGTACTACTGTCATAAAAGTACCATCTGTGTGTGAGGATAAAAAAAAAGAATTCCTCTGCATAATTAGGAATCCCTAAAACTGGAGCCGTGCAAATGGCTTTTTTCAGTTCATCAAACCCTTCTTCCATTGCCTCAGGCTACACAATTATTTCTTTCGTAGCCTGTGCTTTCTTTAATGCCTGCAAAAGCGGCCTAGTGTACAAGCTGTAGTCAAAGACCCATACCCGAACATAATTGCATAATCCTAGAAAACTCTGCATTTGTCTTATCATGTGGGGCTTGGCTGTTTTTAAAATGGCCTGAGCTCTTTCGGGAGTAACTTTCTTTCCCTCATGTGAAATCAACTGGCCTATGTACAACAATTCTTGTTGGCAATATTGTAACTTTTCCTTGTCAACATTATATCCTTTGTCAGCAAGTATAATCATCAGCTGAACAGAATCGTGTCTGCACTCTTCCTCTGTGGTGCTGCAAACTAAAATGTCATCTACGTATTGCAGCACAATGCTTTCTAAAGCAATATTGCTCAAGTCCATCTGGAGGACTCTGTTAAAAATCGATGGGGGCTCACAGTACGCCTGGCGCAGCCTTGTGCTTTTTAATAGCACTTGTCTAAAAGTGAACAATGTCAAATCTTGTGAGTCTTTATGCAATGGGATTGCGAAAAAATAATTTTTCAAGTCAATCACTCTGAAATATCGTGCATCAACAGGTATATTACATAGAATCGTGGACGGGTTAGGGACTAGAGGGAACTCTGCCTCTACAATCTTGTTTATTGGCCTTAAATCTTGTATTAAATGCCACAACCCCCGTTTGATTTTTTAATAGGATAAACTGACGTATTACATGGTGACTCTGATTTCACTAAGATACCTTGGTCCATCATGGCGGAACATTCCTTCATCTGCCTCTCGGGACGTGGGATATTGTCGTGCTACAGGTAAAATTGCTCATGGTTTCAATGTAATCTTCACTTCCCAAACTCCTTTCAGTAAGCCTACGTCATAGGGGCCTGTAGTCCACAATGAGATGAGCACATTCACCATATCTTCATCAAAATCTTCAGGACGCTTCTTTGCTAGCATCATTCTCTGTGGGACTTCTCTCGCAATCGCTTTGACCCAATAAGTAATGCACATTTCAAATATCACGAAATCATCAGATTTGTCATCTCCAAACAAATCTTCATCAGTGATGCCAGTCACTCTGCAGAGTTCCTCAATGGCAATTACAGTGTACCATTGTCTACCTTTGTCATTAGTTGCATCAAGCAAAGCCATATTCCCTTGGACTATAGCTGCTTCTATGTCTAAGGGGAACATTTGCCCCTCTTCTTCATCCATGGGTATCTGTGGTCTAAATAGAAACTCATCTGGTATTCTGATGGTTTTGCCTAGTAGACCTGACAGCCATGTTAACAGAATGCGTATCCCACAATGGAACACTTTGGGTTCCAATGGTATTGCTCTAGGTGCTGTTTGTCCTGCGTATGCCCTTATCATTGTCTTGTTCGTCTTGCTCTCCCCTTTGTCTTACATCTTTGATGCCTTTACCATTGAGTTTAAATAAAATCTGACCTCCCAACCATTCATTCTGTACGAGCACTATCTCATCAGTTTGATCCTTATCTCCATTCCATCTCTTTGTTTCTCTCCTTTTGTCTAGAGATGTGCTTGCTTGATCACTTCTCTCCTTATCACAGCTCTCTTTGTCCCTCAGGACTTTGGAGGTTATATCTTTCTCTGTGTCTTTCTCTTGGCCCTCATCACTACTTTGCGTAGGAGACTCTTGTGACGGATTGCTATATCCTGTTGCTGCTTTAAGTTCTCTTAATGGGTATAACCCGTCATCTTTCTTAGTCTCCTCTTTCATTTCAGACAGGGCAGGCAGAGAGGAAGGCTCTTCACCCCCCTCTTGGAATATGTTGAGTATCTAATCTAAATGAGGCTCCTCCTCCTTCTCGTGTTCATACATTTTCCAAAGCTCTAGACTCGCTAGGCGTTTCTCTAACTTTTTTCCCGTATATGCAGCTTGCAAATATGTTGTCATATGCTGTAGAAATGTTCTCGATAATGACCCACATTGCGGCATCAGCACAAACATTTTGTCTGCGGTTGTCATGCGCCCGCAGTGGTGACTTTGGCAATGTTGAAAAACACAGTCCGAAGGATACGATAGCAGTGACAGCCAAGTCAGAGTAACATTCTAGACTTCCTTCAACATGGCCCCCTTCATTACTATAACTATGTACTACGCTACCTACGTAGTGTGTTGTATCCATCTCTCCTTCCGGATCCCCGCTGCTGCGTTTTGCGCAGCGTCCTTCCCAGCGTTCCAGTCTTACTTTCTCTCGGTTCCTGTTGTGTTCCTTTCCGAACTTTTGTTCCTCCACTCCCCTCTTACTTTGCTGCCTGATTATCTGCTTACCATTTTCTTTCCCTTCGGAGCGCGGCAGCAAGTTATTCTGTGCCCGTTTGTTATTCTCCTTGCGGTTGTGGTGAGCCGTTATCTTTCTCTTATTTTTTCCGTGTTTCCACCCTACTGGGTATCTGTATTGTGGGTACACCTGTACCACCTAAAGCCAATATGGTATTCTATCTGCCTTTTCTCCTTTTATCTCTATTCTTCTTCTGGCAGCTACTTTACTTACCGTCCATCCCTCATTTTTCCGGATCTATCCTCATTGCAATTCAATCTTATAAATCATTTGACGGACTACACTCTACAAGGATTACCATCACCACCCAGTTACGCGAGAACAACAGGAGAGTGCCGTCTGCAGGGTTTTTTGTTGCCAAAGGCTTTTTCTCTGCACTCTTGGTTTGGCTCTCTGGGGTTCCTTTTGGGCCAGGACTTTGGACCCTGTCAAGGTGGCCTCCAGGGGAGACAGACCTTATCTCCACTCAAAGAAAGAAAGGAAGAAGACTCCGAAGGCCCAGAAGCCACCGAGACTTAAGCACCAGTCTTCATCTTCATCTCTGCATGACTCATCCGAAGAATGAGGTGAGAAGGGTCACAGGAGGGTACAGCCGCATCACCCATTCCAGACAGCGGTCCCTTTAACCCATTCTGCACTGTACTGTTTAAGTTTAAGCTTGTGCTTTGGTAGCTGTTTCCAAAGATGCACTAATGGTGTAACTTCTTCCATCTCTAACTTTTGCTTCTCCTTTTATTATCACTTCGCCTATGTTCTAGTTAAAGTTTTTAATTTTATTTTTTCAATCAACATACACTTATGAGCGAGCACCAATCGTCGCAAGCTTTTACTTTAATCTTGCTAAAACAACCATCAAAGTTTAATCTTAAAACAATCACTTTTTGCGTCTTACTTCCACATTTCTTTATTTCTTAAAACATTTCTTTTTCTCAACCTTGACCACACTTTTCAAACACATAAAAAAAAACGGACTTGACCAGTCACATGTACGTGCACCTTACGATCCTTTCCTAAGGACTCGTTCTGACTGGAACTTAAGCCAATTCCATTAAGAAACTCTTTAAACTTTTCTCGTCTATAAGTCCCTCAAAAGTGGGCTCTGAATTAAGGCTTCTGCTAGCATTCTTTAAAATCTAGGAACAGACCTGCGTCATTACCAACGTCATCCTACATGGCAAGCTTCTAAAACGGAAAGAGGGATTGGCTCTAAGTGAACTACTAAGTCTAGGTGTAATATCTGTATAGAGTAACCGAGAGAAATAATTGGATAGTCAACAACAGGTGGGACAACTATGCCCTACCTTTAAAATGGCCACTATGAACATCACTAAATGTATGATGTCCCATTGGCTACACAACTTTAGGACCCCTAACTACGTGGTCCTCTACAATTGGCTGGCTACTAACCCCTGTCAATAACTTTCTACCTACGTGAGCAGCATGCAGACTGAACAAACAGGTGCGGGTGAGCCTGTCTCGATACCAGCTTCCCGCCAATTAAAAAGGACACTCCATCATCACCTCAACGGTTCAGTGTCAATTAGTGTCTGAAGTTGTCCTTGAGTTTGTACTATTCTCTGAGATTTTTTAAGGAGTATGGGTACTGTCTGGCTTCCATGCGTAGGTGTGATCTCCTCATGCTTCCAACTTTCTTCCATCACGTGGCTGGACACCATGGATTGAGCCTTTCTTGTGTATTTAACTGTATTTTCCAATAGTCCTCTGAAGTCTTTGTTTATACTTGACCTTCTTGAACAGGAGCTTCTGTTCTTTCATGTTAATTTTATCTAATGTCAGACAATTTTAGTTCTGATAAGACCTTGGCTCTTTGATTCATCCAACTCCTTAGCTGAAATATATTCTGTTTAATGTAATTGCTTTTGTAACTGCAACACTGAATTTAAGGCCTTCCTCATTGTTCAGAACTGCTATTTACGTAGTGGAACCTTCATTCTTTATTCAATCCATAAGTATCTATGAGGTATATATGTATATGATGGTGCTTGCCGCAATCAATTTGCTATAAGCATTTGGCTAGCTTCTTGATTGCTTTGCTGCTTGCGTTTCATTGCATCTGTACACATTTAAACTAACTAAATATCTTCATCACGTTTGTGGCATAAGTTTCTTCATCTTGATCCCAAAATGTCACTTATCCTTAGTACTTTGTCATTCTTCATAAATTGTCTGCCTCTCAGGTCTGATTATCTACTATCTATGGAATCGATTCGGTTTCGTATGACGTCACCATTCATCCTGGTCATCCAGTTTCTTTGTTTCATCAGGAATGGCATTCAAATGACCATCATATTGTATTGGATGTAGGTATGGTTTCCTTAATTGATATTTTACTTCCCATATTCTCTTAGGTATAGGCATTCTTATGGGTACTGCACAGAGTCATTGCTCTTCTTCTAGCCTTCTGATTGATGTAGTATATGTCACATAATTTGGTTCATACTTCCCAAGTAATGTAGGCTGGGTAGGCTGGGTAGGTGGTTTAGGGGTACTTGGCTCCTCCTCTACACCTTTAATCCAAAAGCAACAATTCAAGGAATAACTGCATGCAATACAGTGGAAGCAAAGACCTGATCAACCCATCCTGGAATAGACAATCTGTAATGATTAATGAAAGTACTGGAAGATGCCTAAGTAGCTACCTAGTCCTGGTGGAGGGGCCTCTAAAGAGGCCCAGCTGGCACCCATCCAAGATGTAGCCAAACCTTGGTAGAGCAACATAACACCCTCCTTAGAGGTAGGACGCCCAGAAAAAAATAAGTCAATGCAATAGAGTCCGTAATACATCTGTTAATGGTCATGTAGAAAGCCTTACAGCTTTTGTTGGTCCAAATAAAGGTGACAAAAAGACTATTAGAGGATCTGAATGAGGACGTCCTATCCTCATAGCAAATAAAACGATCCCTCACAGCCAAACCCACCAATTGAGATCGAATCTCTGGACCTAAATCTGAAGGAAGAGCTGGATAGCCACACCCTATGAAAGATGAAAAGTGGAAACCACCCTTGGATGGAAAGAATGGTCACATCACAAAGCCACAGCTTTGTCAGACACCAAAATAAGGAGGAGAGCACGAAAGGCACCTAGTCACCAGTCGTGCATGCAGAAACAATTGTCATCAGAAGAACTGCCTTAGTAATCAAATGCGTATGAAGATCAAATGCATATCTGTTGCCTATATCTGCTTATTGGGGTCCCTGAACAGTTTTCAGCACCTAAGGGAGATCCAAATGAGGATAAGGGATCTAACTCTAGGCCTTTCCATAGAGAAATTCTGCAACAGCTTACATATAATAGGATCAGAGTCCCCGACATTCCTCAAGGTGTCTGGACCATACGGATGGCCGGTCACTTTGATGAGTAGCAATTACCCTGGAGATGGATGGGGATGTAGACTTTACTCATACATCTATAATAGAGCTGACTCAGAAATCTGACAAAAGGAAGACTGTTATAATCTTAATTTTCTAAAACAGGTAGCATAATGAACATCAACGCAATCGCTCAATCCTCTTACTCAATGCATTTAAGAAAATACTGAACATTTATAATAAATATTTGTCATCAATGACGTTAACCTACATGTGTACTATCATCATCCTACGTGGTAAACTACAAAAACCTATAAACATGAAAGATGGGCTCCAAGTGAACATCTAAGTATATGATCCATACTAGTCTAAAAAAGTGTAACTATGTGATTGGTTACTTAACATCAGGTGGGGCAACTAAGCCCTCCCCTAAAAATGACCACTATGAACGTCATTAAAAACACGACATCCCATTGGTTTACACACTATAGGACCCCTACATACGCAGGTCCTCTACAATTGGTTAGCACTCTATCCTCCTTCAGTACTTTTCCACCGACGTTAGCAGCCTGCAGTCTGGCCATCAGGTTCTGGTGAGGTCGCCTTAACTTTAGCTTCCCACCAATTAGCATATCGATCTATCATGACCACAGTGATCTAATGTCAATTAGCCTTTTGAAGCTCATCCTTGAGAGTGTTCTTAGCTCTGAGAAAATTAGGGAGCGAGTAGCACAGTCTGCTTCCGTGCATAGGTTGACCATCTCGTTCGTCCAACTTCATGATTCCATGTGACTGGAGACCATGGAATCGAGCCTTTTTGTGAATTTAATATTATTTTTGAATAAACCTCTGATGTCTTCCTTGTTATGTTTGTGCCTTCTGAACAGGAGTCTTGTTCTTTCACACAATTTTGTAGCCAATGTCAGTTCACTCCAGTTTGATAACACATTGGCTTCTTGGCTCGCCCAGCTTCGCCATTCTGGAATTCACTTGTAATTCAACTTGCTTTTTAGCTCGGACACACTAAAATGATGCCTTCTTTGCTATTGTCCAACCTGCTATAATATGTTTAGTGGAAACATCCATAGTTCTCTTATTCCTCTATAAGTATACATTGGCGCTTGCCGCAATCCATTCACTTTAAGCTTAAAGCTAGCTTCACAATTATTTTGCTGATTGCGTTTCTTTTGCATCTGTACATGTGTAAAATAACTTGATATCTTCATCTGTTTCTGTGGCGTAAGCTTTTTCACCTTGACCCCAAGATGTCACTTATCCTTATTACTTTCTTGATGCCTTACAGAATATCTGCATTATCTAGTCACTGCATCTCTTCTATGTACGTCATCTTCAAATCCATGTAACAGCCAGTAAGATAGCTCAGCGGGTTGAGCGCTTGCTGCTGCAATCTGAGCATGATCTGCTGGTCGCAGGTTTGAATCCCGGCAAGGCCAACTCAGCCTTTCATCCTTCCGAGGTCGATAAATAAGTACCAATTTTGGTTGGGTGCTATTGTATGTAAATATGTGCTCTGTAAAGCACTTTGGATTAAAGCGCTATATAAATAACACATCATTATATACTGGCAATGGTTAGTGACATTACCATTCATCCTGGCTGCTTATTGGCTCTGCTTCTTCAGGGATTTCATTCAAATGGCTATCATATTTCCTTGAATACAGATATGGTTTTCTCAATGGGTACCTTGGCTCCCAGATTCTCTTAGGTACTGGCACTTTCACTGGTACTGGACTGAGTCCATACTTTTCTCTTTGTGGATTCAACTGTTCTGTGTATGTCACATACTCTGGTTTCCAGCATACAGGTAAAATGGGCGGGTCTGTTGAGGTGGGGGTACTTGACTCCTCCTCTACACTCCCCCCTGGGTGCGATTCATTGACCACTCTCACATAATCCTTCACATCCAGACAGCTTGGCCTGAAGAAAAGCTTCTTTGGGACCCATATCTTTATGACTCCCTTCAGGCATCCTGCTGTTTTAACATGTCCATCTTTGTTTCATGTCATAACACTACATTGTCCACTTGGACTACAGTAGATCCATCTTCCCACATACTTATTTTGATTCTTTGGATACAAGAACTTCGTCCCCTCAGGTGCATGGAAATTAGCCTTCACAAAGTCTCTGATTTCTTCATCTGTCAGGTCTTTGGGCTTCCATCCTGATTCAACATCGATCATGATCTTCATCCCTATGGCTTTCTTGACTGTCTTCTTGCATTGTGAGATTATTATCTTGATCACACAAAATCCAAGCAACACCAACACGATCAGGGCTCCAAGAAACTTGAACATGACTGCCATCAATTGTGGAACCCAACAGAAGAGTGATGCAAAGCAACTGTCATCAGCAATGTCTTCCACTTCATCTATCATCAGGCCATGAAGTTTGGTCAGCATGCCTATGGCCTCTGTCAAAGTTCCATTCTAGTCATCATGAGAAGGTATAATGTGCAACATGATTCTCCGTTTTTTTCCACAAACACCTCCATCCATTGCTGTAATCATATCCAAGATGTATCTGTTCTGAAGAGTCTTCAGTCTTATAGCTCTCATCTCTTCTCTGATTGCATTGAATCCCTTTATTGCAGTGTTAATTGTCTGCAGCAATTCCCATCTGGTAATCTGGAGCCACTTGGTGTTTGCTCCAACCTGGACACTCAGCATGAAGATCAACGTGAGCACAGATGAGGTCTGGCTGAACAGACTATGCTCATATGGTATGGCATCAAAAGCTTCTATTGACTTAGCTGAGAAATAGTTCTCTCTCTTCATCCTCTTTATCAGCTCCACAGATCTCCTTTTCCTCAGGTGAGCATCTGCTTTTTGAAAATTGTGAAGGTGCAAATCACTTTTTGGTATCACCAATGCTGGAACATGGACATTCACCAAGGTGCATATTCCTCCCAAGTCTTTGGGCAACTTCATGTATGCCTTGGATCCACATGCCCAATAATGATCCATGATCACTGCTGTGCCATGTACCATTCCCAGAACATCAAAGATTCAGCCACAATTCTTATTCTCTCCAATTATTCTTGTGCCATGCATGGTTCCTGAAGCACAGCTTTGAACTTTCCACAGGTACTATCTGCAAGGACCCTCCTCTATCTTTGACCCAAGTCAGTAGTTTAGCAAGTCTTGGCCATAATGGCTTGCAGCCATTCTGCACAATGTCAACAACTGGTTTATAACATCCAATGATCACCCAGGCTCTACAGATGACCACTCATTCTTCCCATCCATCTGGTGATAACACAAATCCCCATATCTGCATCTGTCCTCTGTTCTTCCATCTTCGAATGTCCTCTGCAGATTTTCCTGCAACCTCCAGTTTCTTGTTCACCTCGCATCTGATTCCAGCTCCTTTTACTCCAGGCTTCTCATATCAGATCACATGATTCTAAGTATGGGCTCTGTTTCTTGTCTTGGTATCCTGCACATAGTCATCTTCATCTGGATTTGTCCATTCAGTTGCCCATTTGAGGTAGGCATCTCTTCCCATGAACTGGCCTCTGGTTTTGCAAAGTGCTGTGTGTGAAAGACAATGAGCTGTTTGGACATCTATTTTGATAGCTATGAAGATTTTAGACTTCCCCATACTGTATGGTAGGAGTGCACACACAAAGCATTCCTCATTCGAGGTTCTTCTTCCCACTTCTTTCATATGTTGATACCAACTGTTATTTCCTAGGTGAGCTTGACTGTCCGAGTAATCATTCAGTTCAAAATCATCTTCTTGAGCGTTCCTTTTAGTTCTCATTCTCCTCATGTGACCTTCCATAATCATGTCCTGAAGTGTACCAGCATAACTTCTTCTTTCTGGATAAATCATAGGCACATCCATCAGTGGACGGGGTACACCTACATGTGCTGTCTGAGTAGGAGAAAGTAAAGAACGTCTTATCTGCTCAGCAGACCACTTAGGCATAGAAATGTCTCACAAAATGTCCATGTGTGTCTTTCTTTTAGGGATTACCTTTGGATTATTTATCAAAGGACCAAGTGTATTTGCATGCATTACCTGTATAGGCTCATCATTTAACAACCTCTTGTCTTGCCTGTCTTGCCAAGCCTGCTTTTTGTGTCCAAACAGAATTTCTACAACCTTTCTTGCATGTGAATGATTGTTAATGACACTTATCTCAGACTCAGGTAATTGGTCATCTTTCTTTGGAACAGGAATAACTACATAGGGCCTTGGGTGTCTAGTAGTTGCCGCAATTGTTCCTTCCTTCTGCTCGGGAAGATTCACTGGAGTCTTAGCTCCATGTACATCAATGTAGTATGATGTTCGAACCATGAGTGAAAGCAACACTATGATGAACAAAATGCAAGCATAAACGAAGCCAAGATATGTCAATTTGCAGCATCTACTTCGTGAACACTGTGGATTTCTCTCTGCATCAGCCATTACAAAATTACTGTTGGTGCTGACCATTTTTTACTGCCTAGGGAAGGAAAAAGGTAATCTTTAATACATCAGCATTATGCACTACTTCTGGAAGCTGCTGTCTTGACTTGCCAATTTTGTCCTCGATCCACTGCCTGCTTACTGGATGAGAAAAACAAGCTCTCGATCTCTTTCTGGAATCAGTTTTAAACCATGCAAAATGTAGATGTCTCTCCAGCAAGAAGAAAAACCGCTCTCAGTATGTCTAGAAGAGTTCAATGACATACACTAGCTCCCAGTCAACTCCTCAAATTTGCTTTAACCCAGATGACATGATGAACTTCTTTCAGCATGAACCAAGAGTCTTTATTTTATCAGCAACCTCTCGATCTGTCCCTTAAAGGAAAGTTTCACACCACCAACCTGTGGGTTTGCTCGCAGTATAGGCTCACTTAGATTATAATACCTTCCAAGATTATATTCAAATTTGCAGTGTTTCCAGGATCCCTTAGAAATGTGAGCACATCCGTGTGTCTGCCAACAAGATGCGGGTACTCTTCAGTTAGACGAAATAAAACCCTTCTGACACGTCTATGTGCAGCATCAGTTGATAGGGGCATTTGTACTATCCCCACTAAACTCAGGTAATTGCAAAACTGGCTGGATTATTGCTGCAGGTAGTCTCCTTACAATAGGACAATAGTCGGATAAGAGCACAGAACAAAGAAAAAAACTGCAAATGCAATCCTTGAAACGTTGTCATTGGATAACACCATGGACAAATGCGAACAAAAACTCAGTGTGAAAAGAGTCAGGATACTGCACTCTCTTCGAATAGTAGAAACCCTGATCAGAATCTGGCATATTCCTTTTCTTATCAAGGCTTAAGCATGCCTCAGGCCAAAGTTTTTAACAAGCTCCTATGGCTTTAAGAACAAACAATTTTTCAAGGGTGCAGGCAGAAGGGTTTTTCCAGCAAAGACCTTAACATCGCCTAGGAACATCCAAGCACGCCTGCCCTGCACTTTGAGAACAGATGGCGTAACATCTTCCACAATGAACTGACCATTGAAAAGGGGTTCGTCCCACTTTTTCCTTGTGTGGTTGCATATTAGGACCTCATCTTCGGGGAATAGTTGGGGAACATGAAATTCTTGAGATTCACTTGTTGAAGCATCTCCTACTGTGTTCTGTACTGCCCTGCATCCTTGTTGCTGCAGCTGTCCTGACATGACAAAAATACCTGAAGTCATACAGTTCGGATAGTCACGCATTTTTATTCCTTGCAAATCTGCAGTTGGCTGAGCATCACTTCTAACTCTGGATGGAGGCATTAGGGGTGTTCTCATTCGCCTCCCAGTCACTATCTCATGGGGCATCAGATTGTGGTCAGTTCCTTAAAGGGTATAATGCCAGTGGTAGGCAATGCAACCATCCTTTTTCAAGGTAAGTTTCAATTTGGCTATTCTTTTTTTAGCAGGCCATTGAGGCTCTCACAGATCCCATTTCCTTGCGGATAATAAGCTGAAGAAAACTTGTGCTTTATACCAAGCAACAATCTGATCTGCTCAAATGTTTGATTCACAAAATGTGGGCCACTATCTGACATCATTACTTCACATACTCCACATCTGGGAAACACTTCCCGCACTAAAGATTTAGCTGCACAGATGGGATCTGGGTGTGTACAGGGACCTGCTTCAATCCACCTTGAAAAGGGACACAATACAACAATCATGTATCTATATCCATTACATACTTGTATCATATCAACATAGTCGATGTGTAAATGCTGAAAGGGGCCAGTGGGTCTCGGAATAACCTCCCTAACTGTGCACAGTTTATGCCCAGCTGTGAATTTTTGACAGACTATACAATTTGTCATAAAAAATGCAACATGCTCTAACAGATTTGGCACAAACCAGTCTTCAGCAATCGTTGCTACAAGGTTCTCCCTAGTTGTGTGCGCAGGTTAGTGTTGCTGTTCCAGCGCCACCCTCAGTAAGGCTACAGGCATCACCAGGTTACCAGTGCTGTCTTGTCACCACAATGCTTCAGAAGTTTTTAAAGAACACCCCCCTTTGTGTCCATAAATCTTTCTCATCTTGACGTGCTTCCCCCTGAACCTCGATAAGCTGTATTTTTGACAGATCACTGTATTTTTCAACCACATTCATCAACACAACCATTTTCTCTTTTACATCAGGTGTTTTAAAAGTCATTACATTTTCTGAACATGCGGCAAGTTTTGCCTCATCATCTGCTGAGATAAAATCTGCCCTTTTAATGTGAGCTGCGCATTTAACGACCACGATGGCCACTGGGAGTTGCAGTGCCTCAATAAGCCTGTCCAATAAGGTGGTGTGCTTCACTGGCGTGCCATCTGCTCAGAGGTAGCCCCTCCTTTTCCAACGTGCTAACCCTGTGTGCACTATTGACGTCACATAGGCAGAGCCGCTGTACACTTTTACTTCCTGATCTGCATGATTTTCGAGCGCGACTATCAGCGCCACTAATTCGGCAGCCTGTGCTGAATAGTGTGGCGGGAGTTGTGCACTTACCAATGTCTGAAACTCCCCATTGTTTTTGTGCTTTACCACAGTGGGACCCGTATATCTCTGTCCATCATTTTGATCGATTCTTGAGGAACCGTCAATAAAAACAATTTCTCCACCTGCCAAGGCTCTTGGAATTTCGTCATAGAACTCTTCATAGTTCGAACAATCATGCGCATGCTCATCCTCTGCCAGTGATTCAGCTACAAACATGGCAGGTACATTACTTTGCATCGACCTATTTTAATCACTGGATTTGATATGGCTACCTCGTAGGCAGAAGCCCTTTGAGAAGTCAACATTCATTTTGGTTTCTCTAGAATGGCAAATAATGCTGTGTGTTCTACAAATAATGTCATGGAGCATCCCATCACTATGCTTGCAGCTTTCTCTATGGTGAACGCGATGGCTGCCAGTGATCGTTCACACGGGAAGTGATCCCTCATTACTGGGTGTAGAATCCCACTGTAACATGCAAGGGGCGTGTACCCCAACGTGGTTCTCTGCGTGAGTACTGCTGTCATAACAGTGCCATCTGTATGTGAGAATAAAAAGAATTCCTCAGCATAATTGGGAATCCCTAAAACTGGAGCCGTGCAAATAGTTTTTTTCAGCTCTTCAAGCTCTTCTTCCTTTTCCTCAGTCCACACAATTATTTCCTGTGTTGCTTGTGCCTTCTTTAAAGCCTGCAATAAAGGCCTTATATATGAGCTGAAGCCAAAGACCCAGGCTCTGACATAATTACATAATCCCAAAAATCTATGCATGTGCTTTATCGTGTGTGGTTTTGCAGTTTTCAAAATAGCCTCAGCCCTCTCAGGAGTAACTTTCTTTCCTTCATGTGAAATTAATTGGCCAATGTACAACACTTCTTGTCGACAATACTGTAACTTATCTTTGTCAACCTTATATCTTTTGTCAGCAAGTATAATCATCAGCTGAACAGAATCACGTCTGCACTCTTCCTCTGAAGTGCTGCAAACCAAAATGTTGTCCACATATTGCAAGATAACGTTTTCTAAATCAATATTGCTCAAGTCTATCTGCAGGACTCTATTGAAAATTGGTGGAGACTCACAATACCCCTGAGGCAAACGAGTGCTTTTCAGACGTGTTTGTCTCAATGTAAATGATGTCAGATCCTGCGAGTCTTTGTGCAATGGGACTGAGAAAAAAAACATTTTTCAAATCAATCACAGTGGTAATATGCTTCAACAGGTATATTACATAGAATTGTAGACGGGTTAGGAACTATAGAGAACTTGGCTTCTAAAATTTGGTTTATCGGCCTAAGATCTTGAATTAGTCTCCAAGACCCCCTTCCCTTTTTTCACTGGATAAATTGCCATATTACAGGGTGACTCTGACGTCACTAAGATACCCTGGTCCATCATGGCGGACATCGTCCTAAAAATACCTTTGTCTGCCTCTCAAGACATGGGATACTGTCGTGCTCGAGGTAAAATTGCCCCTGGTTTCAATTTAATCTTCACTTCTCCAGCTCCCTTCAACAGGCCCACATCATAGGAACCTGTAGTCCATAATGAAGCTGGCACTTTTGCCATGTCTTCATCAAAATACTCAGGACGTTGTTGAGCTATCATCATTTTCTGAGGCACCTCTCGTTTGATTGCTTTTACCCAATAAGTAATGTTCATGTCAAATATCACTTTGTCATCAGATGGATGATCGCCAAATAGATCATCATCAGTGACGTCAGTTAATCTGTAACCTTCCCAGTAGCAATTACTGCGCACCATTGTCTTCTTTTGTCATCATTCCCAAAGCCATTTCACCTCACACTATGGCTGCTTGCAACATTAAGAGAAAAACTTGTCCTTCCTCTTCTCGCATAGGTTTTTTTGGCCTAAACATAAATTCGTCAGGTATTCTAATTGCTCTGCCCACTAGGCCTGGCAGATATGTCAATAAAATGCATACTCCATAATAAAATACTTCTGGTTCTACAGGTATTTCTCGCATGGCTATTTGTCCTGTAAATGCCCTAATAATTTTGCACATGTTTAAGTAATGCATTCCTGGTGTTGAACATACTATGCCCTCATCGGTAAACAAAATTTCTCATATTCAACTTCGTCATTAAATCTCGACCCAATATATTGACAGGTGTCTGCCTCGAGTGTAGCAAAGGTACCTTCATGTTGCATTCTCCTATAGGGACTGGTAATTCTTCAGTGAAATGAACTCTACTTGTAGCTCCTGGAAAGCCTTGAGTATTCATGGCAGTGCCAGACATTAACAACTTTCCTTCTCGTATATATGAGCGCGTTGCACATGTGTCTACTAAAAATGAAAACCTCTTGCCTCTTTTATTGATGTCTACCCTTGGTTCCTCGTGAGGATTCAGCGTCACAGATAGTACTGAACACATCAAGTCTCCCAGTGAGCTGTCCTATTGGGGGTACAGCCTCATTCCGTTACCCGTGAAAGGATCAACAGTGACACCCCCTATTCTAGGAGTCGTTACTTGCCCTGTACTCGTGTTCTGTTGGTTCTGCATGGGCGTATGCTGTGACTGCCCTAATGGCAGAGCCACTGCTACCTGCTGTGTCTGCAAACCTTGCTGCATTTGTGGCGCTTGCTGCTGCATCGTTTGATTCTGAGAAAACCCTTCACCATGCTGCTGCGAATATGCAGGCAGGTCCCCCCTCTTAAAAACAGATCATTTTGCACAAACCCTTCACTTCTACACATACAGGCAAAATGCCCTGTCATCCCACATGTCCAAAATATAGGTTGCCTCCTAATCTGCCCATCCTGCATGTTTTGATCATCATTCTGCATATTTTGAAACACACCTGGATTGTTCTGGAAGCTTCCCTGATTATTCTGCCAATTTCCTTGATAATTCTGAAAACCTCTTCCTCGAAATCCACCCCTTCCACGTGGAGTAAACCCATTATTACTCTGATCAAATTGTCTTTGGTTATTCACCTGTGGCATATTTGCAATCTGCTGTGAATTCGATCCATCTACACGGGTCAACACCGCCCCTTCAATGGCATACTTAGACAGTTTTTTCGGCACTCATTTTGCCTCCTCGTTCTTTCGGGCAGAGTCTTTTTTGTGATTCTTTTCCTGCAAGAGTCTGCAATAATGCACAATGGTCAGCTGGATCTCTGACCACGGTTTTGCCTCTATACCTACTAACTTCTTGAGCTGCTTCTGTACAGGGTGTGGTAGCCCTTGTCACAATATAAGATAAAACACAAGTATAGATTTTCCCCAAGCCTCGTGTGTCTCCAGGCTCCATGCCTCTTGAAAATTCTGAATGTAAACAAGAGGATCATCTTCATCCTTCATCTTTTTTGTCATTATAGCCCCCATATCGGATGTGTCCGGATACAGTACTCAGAGCGCTTTCCAGACTGCCGCCCTACAGTTATTGAATGGTGCTCCATCATGAGCAGTATTGACTGTAGTCACACCAGGGTATCCTGCCCTTGTCCACACGTCATCAGATCTCTCACCAAGTATGGTGATTAAGAGACCCTTAAAGTCCGATATAGTCAATGTGTTTCCTCCCATCATTTTCTCTAACTCATGTATCCACTTCCCAGCACCAGAAGTTAAACTCAGGAGTTTACACCTTAAATTATCCTTCTTCATCTGGGGCCACGGTATATACTGTGGTCTGACCCCTCCTTTCTCTAACAAGGGAAACTGTGATGCCCCAAACTCATTCTCATCTCTTATCATTTGTCTGTCCACCGCAGGCACAATATTACCACATCGCCTTCTTCCTGGTAACGATCTTAACCTGCTCACATAATGTGGCGACTCCCCCCTCTCACCATGGAGTTGCCTTTTAGGTTGGTCTGACTGTGTCAATGGTTCTGATGCCCTAGTTACAGGTGCATTTAAATCTGACCATCTGACTTCTTTCTCCATTGAAAAACATTCTTGAGGACCACATACATTCCCTCTTTCTTCCCCATGGAAGATGTCTCTGTCTTCGTCCGACATTTCCTGTGCCCAACTCGTGCAACTTCTCTCCTCGTCATTTCTATTTAGAGTCAATCTATCTAGAGACAGTTTTTTTTTCCTCATACTACATGAGGCTCCCTCTATATCATATAACTGAGTGCTTTCGAGTTTTTCGAGTCGATCATTTTTCCCTTCACCTCTAATTCTTTCTGAGCTTTCATGTCATGACATACTTTATCGATCGCTTCCCCAATGCTCTTAGAGTCAAACTCGTCTTCTAGATTTACTCTTGATAGGCCTGGTAATGACTCATACTCTGGGAATAATTCCTCTATGTCCTCCCATGCTAATTCTGGCTCAGGATTTCTTATCTCTTTTTCCAAGCGATCGAGATCACGTGCTCTCTAGCTTCTTTTACGTTCCATATCATCATCAAATTCTCTTTGTTTCCTTGCTTCCTCTCTCACTCTATCTTCTTCTTTTTTCTTCATATCCCTTCTCTCATTTGCCCTACATATCTCCTCATCCTTTTGTCTCTGTATTCTCTTATCCCTTAACTTCTGTTCCTCTGCTTCTATTCTTTTTCATTCTAATCTTTCCTGCTCATCGATCGCTCTTTGTTTTTTATTATGTTTTCTTTGCTCTTCTGCTCTCTCTTGTTTTCTTGACTGCTCTTCTTGGTATAACTGCTCTCGTCTTTGCCTATCTTCCTTTTCGCTCCTTCATCTTTCAATCGTTCTCTTTCCTTACCTCTTTTATCTTGCTCCTCTTGATCTTCCAGTTGTATTACATCTTCAATGCCTTTACCATCGAGTTAAAGTAAAATCTGACCACCCATCTATTCACCCTGTAAAAGTGATATCTCATCAGTGTTATCTCTTTCTCCTTTCCATCTTTTTATTTCTCTTCCTATATCTAGAGATGTGCTTCCTCTATCACTTTTCCCCTTATCGCGTCCCTCCTTGTCTCTCAGGACCTTAGAGATTACATCTCTCTCAGTATTTTTCTCCGTGCCCTCATCACTGCTTTGCACAGGTGACTCATATGCTGGGTTACTATACCCTGTTGCTGCCTTAAGCTCCCTCAATGGGTATAACCAATCGTCTTTCTTGTTCTTGTCTGCTATTTCAGTTGGGGCGGGGGGAGCAGAGGGCTCCTCACCCCTTTCTTTGCATACATTAAGTATCCAATCTATAGGAGGCGGTTCATCTTTCTCCTCTTGGTACATCTTCCAAAGCTCTAAACTAGCTAATCGCATGTCCAACTTCTTTCCCGTGTATGCTGAATGAGGACTGCCTTTGACAGTGACCCTCCTGGAGGCCACGGCGTAAACATTTTATCTGCGGTTCCTTTAACCCATTCCGCACTATACTGTCTAAGCTTGGGTGCATGCTTCGGCAACTGCTTGCAGAGATGCACAAGTGGAGTAATATCCTCCATTCTGAACTTGTCTATTCTTAACCTGTTTGACACTCGTTTATTTTTAATCACAAATTTAAAAGGTAAGTTTCATAAAAATAATACAATATGAGTAAGCACCAATCGGTGCAAGCTCCAATCCTGCTAACCCCAATTTTTACTTTAATCTTGCTAAAAAACAGCCATCAGGTTCAATTCTAACCAATCAATACATTTGTTTCCACTTATGATGTCATTGCTTCAAAAAACCACATAAAACAATCACACAAACTCAACCGTTTACATAAATCTCCTACGATCTCTTCTCTAAGACCCATCTTGCCCTCTAAAATACTTTGTACGAAGTGTAAATTACCCCTTTAGATCTGCCTTTAATCAGATCCGTCTTCTACATGTTCCTCTACGGGACTCTGGGTTCAAATGTCTTCTGTTACGTTTGTGAAAAACACAGGGCAGGGCGTATTCTCTTATCACAGTCTCTCTCACGATTATATATTGCTCAGCCACACTTGAGTCAATATCTCATCCCCATATATATATATATATATATATATATATATATATATATATATATATTACACTCTTGCTCTCACGTTATATTTTATCCTGCTACCCTCCGTTACTCACTTTTTCTTCTCTCATCACCCATGCTTTTGTCAACTCACTCAATTTTTTACTCACCAATATCATTTTCGTCCTCCGACTCTCGGGATCGTCTGCCTTTTTTACTGCCTCTTCAACCTTCTGATCGATCCGGTTCACGTAGAACTGGGAGGGGATTCTAGGGAAACTAGGGGACCCGTGACATCCGGTCTTGCAAGATTTTTAAATTACACTAACCACTATCTACGGGGAGCTTCACGTCCTTTCAGCCAAATGGCAAAGGTCATCAGATATTGCCGAAACTCTAAAGTTTACTGAGATTGATGGCTCTGAACCATCCTCTCTCTGCTACCAAGTGAACTGGATAGCCCAACCCCTTTGATGAGTAGCAACTACCCTGGAGATGGATGGGGATGCAGACTTTACTCATACATCAATAATAGAGCCGACTCAGGAAGTTGACAAAAGGAAGACTCTTTTAGTATCAATTTTCTAAAAAAGAGAGCATAACGAACATCAACACAATCGCTCAGTCCTCTTACTCAAAGCATTTAAGAAAAAACAGAACATTTATAAGCAATATTCGTCATCAATGACGTTAACCTATGTGTGTACTATCATCATCCTACGTGGCAAACTACAAAAACCTATAAGCATGAGTTATTGGCTCTGAGTGAATATCTAAGTATATGATCCATACTAGTCTAAAAAAGTGTAACTATGTGATCGGTAACTTAACATCAGGTGGTGCAACTAAGCCCTCCCCTAAAAATGACCACTCTGAACGTTACTAAATACACAACGTCTAATTGGTTTACACACTATATGACCCCTACATACGCAGGTCCTCTACAATTAGTTGGCACTCTATCCTCCTTCAGTACTTTTCCACCTACATTAGCAGCCTGCAGGCTGGCCATCCAGGTGCTGGTGAGGTTGCCTTAACTTTAGCTTCCCACCAATTAGCATATCAATCTGTCATCACCTCAGTGGTGTACTGTCAATTAGGCTTTTGAAGCTAGTCCTTGAGGGTGTTCTTAGCTCTGAGAAAATTCAGGAGTGAGAAGCACAGTATGCTTCCGGGCGTAGGTGTGACCATCTCGTTCGTCCAACTTCATGCTTCCATGTGATTGGAGACCATAGAATCGAGCCTTTTCATGCATTTAATATTATTTTTTAATAAACCTCTGATGTCTTCCTTGTAATGTTCGTACCTTCTGAACAGGAGTCTTGTTCTTTCACACAATTTTGTAGCCAATGTCGGTTCACTCCAGTTTGATAAGACCTTGGCTTCTTGGCTTGTCCAGCCTCGCCTTCTGGAATTCACTTGTAATTCAACTTGCTTTTTAACGGCGACACACTAAAATGAGGCCCTCTTTGCAACTGTCCAATCTGTTATAATATGTTTAGTGGAAACATCCATAGTTTTCTTATTCCTATATATGTATACGTTGGCGCTTGCCGCAATCTATTCACTATAAGATTAAAGCTAGCTTCATGATTACTTCATTGCTTGCGTTTCTTTTGCATCTGTACACGTGTAAAATAACTTGATATCTTCATCTGTTTCTGTGGCATAAGCTTCTTCACCTTGAGCCCAAGGTGTCACTATAGAATATCTGCATTCCCTAGTCACTGCATCTCTTCTATGTACGTCATCTTGAGCTCCATGTAACATATAATGGCACTGGTTAGTGACATTACCATTCATCCTTGCCGCTTATTGACCCTGCTTCTTCAGGTATTTCATTCAAATTGCTATCATATTTCCTTGTATACAGATATGGTTTTCTCAATGGGTACCTTGGCTCCCAGATTCTCTTAGGTACTAGCACTTTTCACTGGTACTGGACTGAGTCCATACTCTGCTCTTTGTCGATTCAACTGTTCTGTGTATGTCACATAATCTGGTTTCCAGCATACAGGTTAAAGGGGCTGGACTGTTGAGGTGGGGGTACTTGGCTCCTCCTCTGCACTGCCTTTTTAGAGAGGAGACAACAAACACAGCTGATATCCCTCCTGAAGAAATCTGACAATGCATGCTGAAGCACAATCCAGAGGCAACAAAATAATCCTGGCACACCAGTTGGAAAATATGTCCCAATTTCTATGATAAGATCGCAGAGGCGATGCCGTTTTACATTCCTGTACCACCTGAGAGACCGAAGATGATAATCCCTGTTTCAACCCCACCCTCTAAAGGCACTAGGTCTGATACTAGGAGGAAGAGCGGTTGGGTGCCTGCCAGGTAAAGTTGGATAGGAAACCACCAAGAGAACACTGGCATCAGAACTCAAGGAATTGGGTGAATAGGAGGAAACATGGGCGGAAGACCTGTAGGTCAAGTGGTAGGAAGTAAATCCATCACCCATAACCTTCTCCCTTATCCTGGAGAAAAAAGTGTCCACCTTGTGGTTGTGTCGGGGAGGCAGAAATGTCCACATCCAGGAGACCAAGCTGCTGGACTATCCCCCTGAACATCTCCTGGGTGATCTACCACTCCCGAGAGGAGCGGAAGTTCCTCCTGAGGGCATCATCCATGGAATTACACTCCCCTGATGTGTGCTGCCTCCAGTGATAACAGGTCTTTCTCTGCCTAGGAACCTGACCCGAGAGATATCACTGCCATAGAGGGGAAGCCCATCCCGCCCTGGCGATTCACATAGGATACTGCGGGTCATATTGTCCATTCAGACCTTCACAGGACATGCCACAATCAGTTGCGAAAGCCCCTGAAGAGCCTATCAAACTGCCTCCAGCTCCTTCCAACGGGAACAACGACAGGACTCCCTGGGTGGCTATCATTTTTGCACAGTCATGGTCCTAAGGACTGCTCCCCATCCACAGCACTGGCATCTGCAGCTATCACTGTGGGCAGAAAGGGATCTAGAGGAAATTCCTTGAGCCGATAAAGACACCAAAGCAAGGCCCTCACTACCATGGCTGACATTTGGATTCGTTTCTTGAAATACTGGGTCAATGAATGCTAGAATTGATGCAGATGCCATAATAGGGGTTAGATTAAGTCTCACTCTTTGTGTGTTGAAAAAACATTCCTGCCATTAGACAATGGACCCTCAAAAAGTGTCTAGTGGAAGTTACCTTCTGATGGCAAAGGTCTTCTTCTGCCCTCATGAGAGTCCTTGTTCTTTCCTCTGGGAGACACAGCTGGCCCAAGCCTGCCTGAAAGTGAGCCCCAATGAATAGAATATTGTTAGGATTTTGCCCCACACATATCATCTCACCAAGGAGATACCTGATGCATCCAGAGCAAACTGCACTTCCTCCTACACTTGGCCATTCTATAGGGCTTACCGTCTGCAGGGAAGGGGGAATAGTTGACCCTGCTAAAAGACTTTCTCCAGTCAGTCCCGACGTTCACCAAGCCACTCCATATACCCGGGGTACCGGTGAGATCAGGGCCAGCATGCATGCATGAAACAGAGGTGTCTTTCCTCTGATTCAGGACGGCATGTAGAACGTGATCATGGTGTATAGTCCTTTTGTCTAATGTGGAATATGTTCTGTGTTGCCGCCTCAGAGTAGAGGAACTCCCTATAAAAGGGAAGGAAAGAAGCACATCTTTGTTCGTGCAACAGTCTATGTTTCCTTTGACCCAGAGAACATCCTGAGAAGTTCAAGCCATCCAGATCTAGTAGGTTTTTAGCCAGTAGTGTCCAAACCTTTTCATCTTCTTTGCCGTAGTCCTTATGGAGTCGAAGTTAATGATCTACATTTGATGGCAAGAATTTCTACTCTGCACAGGCTTTACCGTTACATTGTTTAAGTCAGTTCAGCAAAAACCTGTTTTGTCCCCTCTGCAGATCCTGAGATCCATTCAGTCAAGGGTCAGGGGGTGTATCCAGTAGCATTCACACCTTTTGGGAAGGGGTTTCCATAGATTGTTCCTCTTCAGCCTGTGGGGTATTTCCTTTGATATTTGGGAGGTATTGTCTTCAGGGCTCCTGAGAGGTCTGCATCCTGTTCCGGCCAAAGAAGTTGACACATATTTTGAATCGGTTTCGGCTGAGATTTCCTTTTGATAAAAAGAAAGCCGAACTCTGACAGGACCCTCAAGATTTCCAGGACAGCTTGCTGCATCTCTGTACAAGAAGCTCCTTGAATGAGAAGATGGTCCAAGTAGGCATAGACTCTTTGACCCTTCTCATGCAACAAACCCATTATTGGAGCCAGAGGCTTCGTGAAAACCCTGGTAGATGAATGGAGTCTGAACTGGTAGGACCAGAAATTGGAAATGAAGGCCTGCCACCACAAACTGGAGGAATATGTGGCAGGATGGATGGATCGGGACATGCAGATGGGCATGGCTTCGATACAATACAGCTAACCAATCCCCAATTGTGACTAACGGGATGATCTTCTGTAATGTATCCACCTACAGGGGCACATTTCTGACAAACGTTTTTACTCCCTTTAGATTCCAAACCAGCCTGACTCCCCATGACGCTTTTGGCAACCAGGAAGATCGTGGAGTAACATCCTATTCCCATGCCCTTTGTGGGACAAGCTGAATAGACTTCTTCTCCAGAAGGCTCTAAATCTGTGCCTTTAGAAAGTCTCTCTTGAGAGGATCCCAATTCAATGGGATCTCTATCACTCCTGTCTCCGTAGGTGGCGAAGAGAACTCTATGCATAACCTTCTGTCAAAATGTTCGTTACTCAGGGATCATTCATGTAGGAGTGCCAGGTATTCACACAGAGACAGATTCTTCCCCTCACTGGAATCCCTGCAATCCCTGGTGGAGTCTGCTCCTGAATCACAGACTTAATGTTCTAGCAGAAGAATGGGAGGGACTTGACTTCTTTGAAGACATCGAGACATGTTTCGCAAGCTGTGGCACCTTCTTCCTAAGAGGTCCAGTGCTTCTCTTGCTTTTTAACTCTGTGAACTTTCTCCTTCTCGAACTGCTTACTGCCCTGAAATGGTAGGCGAAATGCCACATTCTTTTGAGAATTCTTCATCTGACTGTCTTTAATATTGATGTGACTTCTAGCTGCGACTGTTGTTCCCATGGAGATTAAGGCTGCTCACAGGAGGCGTACGTTGAAGAATGCAGAGATGATCGAGAAGCCGCAAAATTATTCCTTAATGCATAATACACCTTTTTATCTGCTGCGTACCTAACTGTGGCTTGGATGGACAACCCCTGAGGCTCGAGAGCAGAGGCATCACTAGTGGGGGGTTGAGGGGGCTATAGCCCAGGTCTTTTGGTTGTAGCCCCGGATATAAGCTCAGGGACTACAAACAAAAGGCTAGCTAGCCTCAAGTCCCAACAGTCCCGACATTAGAGTAGCACCAAATCATTTCCAGGCCTAGCAACACCACTGTTCGAGAGCAGAAAATCAATTTCCATGGTGGTACGGTGTCCAGTCAACTGGTCGACTGCAATTTGGTCGACTGCAATTTGGTCGACACCATTTGGTCGAATGCCAAATGGTCGAATTTTTTTTTTTTTTTATATATATATGTGTTTTGTGGGTTTTCGTGTGGGGAAAAAAAAAAAAAGAAAAAAAAGGGGGTTGGGGGGGGGGACCCCCCCAAAAAAAAACAAAAAATGGGTAAAAAACAAAAAAAAAAAAAATTCGACCATTTGGCATTCGACCAAATGGTGTCGACCAAATTGTCTGTCGACCAAATGTTTTCGACCATTTGACTGGTAACCGGTGGTACAGCTTACCCATAAATCTGGGTATAATGAGTCTATAAGGCTCCTGCATTCAGAAAGTACTTTATCTGGAAAATATCTTCACGGGAAGTCCCATTTTCAGTCTTTTTGAATTGCCCCACCAGGGGTCTAGGAATGGGGAAGGCAGTCACGGCCTCTGTGAACTGCATTCTCAAGGCCATATGTTCCAAGACCTTTCCCACTGCCTCCTGTCCCAAGTATGTGCCTCCAGATCCAGACTCTTTCTCTTGCACAGAATGATCAGTCTATAAAGAAGAGCCACTCGTGCTAGGGGAAAAGGAGGAGATCTTTCTCTGACTTGATCTGGGTTCCTTAGCCCAAGAAGAGGACTATTCCTCCAGCAGAGTTTCACTAATAGTGGCTTTCATTTTGGCTTTTGAGTGTTCCTTTCCCCTTTCCTGAGGGGAAGATAAAGAGGAACTAGTGGATTCACTGGAGGTTTCCCTACGTCTTTTGCACCAGTTGCTGCTCCTTTGCTGCTTAACACACAAACACAAACAGTGCAGACAGATTTCCCTCAACACATTAGCACAACAGAGAACCTTACTAGCTCCCTTTTTATGCTGTACTTAAGCCGGACGACCTGTTTCACCTCTGTGCTGGACACAGCTTTCCTGCAGAGTGAAGAGATGGCCTCTCGTATTCCAGGTTACCCCCAAAACAATGGCCTGCACTTGCCCACAAACCCCCTACTGCCCAGCTGGGCAGATCTGCAGCATTTCCGGCTCACCCCATTGTCCCGGTCCCGACGGCCCAGCCCGGTTCTCGTGGCAGCTCCTTACCTGATCATGTTGGATTTCCCTGCTCCACCATCGTCTCAAGCCCAACGGAGGATGACGAGAGCTCCATCTTTACCCAGAGATGCCTCCAGCTGGGGCATCTGCTCTGTTTTTGCACAAGGGCAAAGTTTAGAGAATCCAGGGCCACATTATCGGAACGTTGCACTTGTGTAAAAGAATGGAGCAAATTAATTTATCACACATTTTACTGCTTAGATAATAAAGAATGGAGCAAACATATTTAGGCCCAATCCGTATTATTTTAAAAAAATGTCACAGGAGGAACCATGAAAAGAAATGTAGGAAATGAATCTATTTTTATGGGATGTATACTAATTGACCTTTTCACAATTGACCTCCGGAGAATTGACCTCGGCAGAATTGACCTAACTTAAAACATCAATTAGGACATATATGCGGGGGGAAATCTCCCACAACCCCCCACCCAATCCAAAAAAAAAAAAAACACAACCCCAACTGAATCCGAATTATAGTATTCATAATCCAAAACCAACCCAACACATATATAAAATAACTAAAATAATATAAAGGCCAATTGTGCAGAAGGTCAAGTAGGACCTCTATAATTAGGTTAATTAGGGCAAAGGTCAATTCTAAAAGGTCAATTTGGATAATACCTTTTTATGTTATGCAGTAAACGTAATAATACACACAAACATCTGATATTTTTTGCCCTAGTGCAAACGTTATTATACAGATTGTGCAAAACCTTGCATAATATCTAAGAAGTTGCTCATTTATTACCACATATGTTAATGTTACATAATATTCCCCATGGAGTATTGCCAAACAGCAAAAGCCCTGATGACTCAAGCTGAGCGGGTTTAACATCCTCAGCAGGCCTGCACCCAGCAAGTGCTCTAAATTTAAAATTCAAACTGGAAAACTTAAAAAGGCTACTGGCTGCAAGAGAAATAAAAACTAATACACTGTAAATCGAGAAGATTATCTCAAAACAATGGGCTGGGAATTATTATATGGGGCATGAAACCCAAACATACATCCTCAGTTTAGCCAACCCGCAGGGACCACAGGCTTTTTTGTAGCTCACATACACCAGGAAAGAAAATGGACTGAAACTGATTGTTGCCGAAGTGAAAGAGGAGCAGGCGAGCACATGTGTCACTTCGTTTTAATATGTTCTATCAATGAGGAATTAAGAACGAAGATTTTGATTCCATTATTAAAAAGAGAACGCTGTGAGGCTCTTAAGCAGGCATTAGTCTATGCAACCTCAGTCTTAGTACCGCAAAAGCATGGAAACAGAGAGTTGACGTAAAAGTGCACTCCAAATGAATCGCAAGATTAAGCACTAAATTGAAATAGCGCTAAAGGACTTGGTGACTGCTCTTGTTAGAGATTTAAGGGGTAACTATAAAAAAGACTTTATTAGTTAACCAAACAAAATCAAAGAAGATCTACGTCAGCGTTCTAATTACAAAAGGATGTCTTCTCTAACAGTGGCCTGATGTGACACCCTCGATCGAAATGAAGACAGCGTGTGGACTATCAGGCATATCATCCAGGTTAGTCATCAATATTCTCTCCTATTCTTTGGGTATGCATAAATAATGCTATACTGGGCAAATCCCTGATTAGTAGCAGTCAGCATGTTCAACATGGCTTCCTCCCACCCACAAGCAATGTTTATATGGAGCAAACCTGAAATGTTGGTGAACCACTCAAGCGATTATTTATAGATTCTATGAAACTTCTTGTGCTATGGAGATTCATGTATTCTCACAATGCACTTAATGAAATTTGTCTCGCACCTTGGAAATTGCGATGATTCCATGTGTTGGATGCCCTCTGTTTTATTTTGTATGTGTGGACTTGGCACGAAAGGTCAAATCGACCCAAAGTGGTTGTTTAATAAAATAAAGGTAATCAAATCTGTTGGCCACATGAAGTGTTAGGGTTATAGCGGTGGCTTAGCAGTGAACGCTGAATTAGTTCCACAAATTAGTGGATGGTCAGAAGATACTAGTGGAGTGTTGGTCATTACCTACTGCCCATTATTTGCCTGGCCTCCTTTTATGGAGAAAAAAAACATACCAGCTCTAATTTGCGGTGACTCCATGTTCATAAATGAATCTGCATTCTACATGTATGCACATTGTGAACGTTGAACACTCAACTGACTGTCATTCATACTGTTCATCCTGATCACTGAAGCAAAACAGAAGGGGTGATGGCTGGACGGTTTAGAATTAATCTTAACCTCTGGCATGTAAGCGATATTCAAACAACACTACAGCTAAATCAATACCTAGTCTGGGATGCTGAGGAAAACCCTTATTGATGTATTTTTATATTCAGTTCAGTACTCTGGATGACAACCCTTGTATAACACCCCCCTCTTAGAATCCCCCTGACCCAACTGAGCCAAGAAGTAGGTTTGTTTTGCAAATTAAAAGGTTTATTTGAACAATTCAACAATATATATCTATCACACTTCATAAATAAATTGATAACTGATATCACACTTCAGAATATGACCGTGATCAACAATGGATAATGTTACAGGGGTACACTGATTTGGTTACTTAGGAGTAGTGTAGAGGATGAGGTAGCTGAAAATGCTTGATGGTTTCAAGGAAATGCAAGTTGGAATAAAATGCAGTACAGAAATAACTTGTTATGATTTTAGCAAAAGGTAATATGATCACTTTTTCTTTTGACAATTCACTCCCCCCCTATGCAATACACGAAATGGAAGGAGAGCACACAGTCTTCAAGAATCCCAACAAATCACACTTTATAATGCGATACACAGTTCCAGTTCCCCCAGCAAGCTTAGAGAAAACAGGGATGAGTTTTAAACACAGGCAAATTACTTTAATGTGGTTTGCAAGGAAGTGAAAAGGTGCAGAAATTGCTTTTAATTCCCTCTAGAGGTTCAGGGTAGGTGATGGCTACTTTATATTAGTTCAGGCTCACTTTAACAATACTCTATGAATGATTAGCAGATTACAAACGAATTTTAGCAAAGAGAAGCAAAAAGCTGCTGATTTCTACAGATGAAGAAATTGTGCCAAATCGCGGTAAATTTCGCGAGTGCGTGTCTCGCGATTACAGAAAAAGTATAGGGCCTAGAATCACAGCTTTAAAATGAAAGTTAAATATCGTTCCTAGCCCAAACGGTTCCAGAGATACGGACGATTAAATAAAGGTAGTTTTTCGGATTTAAAGTAAACTCAAAATGACAGGTGACAGCTCGCAGCTGCAGAATTGACAGGTGACAGTTGTGCAGCTTTAAAAATGACAGAAGACACGATTTCTAGGAGGCTGTTCTACTTAGGTTAAAATAGTTTGGATTAGATTATTTTAACTAAGAGATTGGTTCTACACAGTTCTGCTAGGTACTCACAATATCAATTTGAAATAGGCCTCGTCACGGTCTGGTTAGGTTGGACGGGACTTCCGGCACGTGGTTCTGAAGTCCCGCTATCTGGGTCAGCTCTGCTCTCTGGGTCTGTCAAGCACTGGATCTGCTCACAACGGTCTGGTTTGTGGTTCTCTCGGGTTTCGGATACAGCACTGCTTTCTGGATACTGCTACAGGTTCTTGCAAAAATTCTTGGCAAAAATTCAAACAGCTCGCCCGGCTGTTGAATAGTTTGGTTGGTTTTGAGGCCTGCTGAAGAGAATTCAGCTGGTGGATTCAGGGTCTCTGCTACAAATTCTGGAGTCAATTTGGTTCTGGAGATTGATGGATTTGAAGTCTGGATCTCTGGATGTGAAGTTGTCGGTCAGCATGCTCCGCAGCAAATGGAATTGAATGTCTCTACCTGTCCCAGCAGTCTCTTTTTATGTGTTTTGAAAATGGGTGTGTGCCTGGGCCTAGCTAAGCCTGCCCCTCTCTACTTGTCATTGGCCCAATTCTCCCCTCTCCCATGATTGGGGGAAGGAAATGGATTGTCATCATGATGAGGTCTGTTTATGGGTCAGAGGATCCTCCCCTGGTCAATTTGCCTACAAATCTATTTCTGATCCAAATACATATTTATCTATGTACCATTTCTCTCATATTATAGGTCCAGTTAACATATTTTCTGTAGCACCAAACCATCCGATCCCTGTCTTTGTACGATGTCATGTCCACTGATGACAGAATTCTCCCCTTTTCATCCAGATAACGACCTCTAAACCTTTCCAGATTTTACACAAATGTGCACCAGGGATATGGGTTTCAGATGATAAAGTGTCAGATTTTTAACATGCATACATTTGGAGTGAGACCCTATTTTCCGCTAGCAACCCCCCAGAATACACCACAGGGTCCTAACGCCTCTGAAAACGTGCACAGAAAAATCACAAGAACAATGATATTAATTATATAATTTTGACCAGTCCGCACTATGCGTTATCTATCTTTTTATTAAATTATGCCCTGGTCAAAAGGGGTGTGGCTTCCCACATCACAGGGTGGAATAACTGGTTTATCCACTTCCCCCAAGCTCAGCTGCTAGCAGAGGAACTGCCCCTCCCAGTTCTCCCAAGAGGAAGCCACTTTACGGCCCCCCCAATATAACATTTGCCTGAGTCCAGGACAAGGCTTTGTTCAACCTCCTGCAGTCTGCAGGTCCCCTCCCTTAATTCAATCAGGGAGGTGTGATCTCCTTTTGGCAAGGGGCAGCAGGATGCAGCGAGGCCTGGGAAGAGTGGCTGAGCAGGTTTCTCCTGTCGGGGGTAGTTGTCAGGCAGAATTCAGCTAAATGTCACTTTAGTTCCCAGTTTAAATCAAAACTTACAATATTTACATGTACATTAAATAATTACTTCCTTCAAGTCATTTCAGAATATAGTTTTACATCGTATCCACCTCTTAGCAAGTTTTTCCTTGGCCTGGTTTTGTTTCATTTGTTCAGTTTTACACAAAAGTCTGGTGGTTTTAAAACACCGGCTTTCTGATAGTGGTGAGTACCGGTATTGCAACCATTTTTGGGATTAAGAAAATGAATTCCCCACAGTTCTGAGTTTCTTTTTGGCAATCAGCATTGCCATTCCCAATGGTTTCAAGCTACTGTGTGTGTAGCCCAATGGTGGTTTTAGGCAGTGCCCTCCTGTGCTCACAACATAGGCAAAAATGGGTGGCAGCCTATTCTTCATGTTTTCTCTGTGCACTCTCTGGGGAGTTCTGGCCATCATGATGTTTTCCATGCCAGTACTGCACAGTTTTATGGTAGGGCTTGGATGCATGGGTAAAAACATCCCACAAGCCCCCCTTCTTGCGATGGCCATTCTGTCCTTTCACTGATGGAACTCGCAAGATCTGGGATGTTCGCCTCCTCTTCTTCCAATTCCATAGATGGCACAGTTCAGCATCTTTTCCTCCCTCCAGTCGATCAATCAGTTCTCCTTGCTGGTCCTGATGGGAGGATTGGGTGGTACCCCTGGCCCCTCGGGTCTCTGCTCCCGGTCCCCGGTCGTCCTCCTTGGTCAGTCTCCATGGTTTCATCTCTCTTAGGATGATAAAGCAAAGCGGCAATACACATTCCTAGACATTTCTTCCCCACCATTGATATGGTGGGGTGGCATATACATTTTATAGTCAAAACATTTGCATTCTTATTTTAACCAAAACAAGATACAATTATAAGACATTTTTTTCCAAATCATAATATTTTAGAGACTATATGTGGGATATTTTAGGGTTGGAATTGAATTACTCTGGAGCGGTCCCCTCTGGTATTGCAGAGGACTCCTCCAGTTGTTGCAGAGTGTGTCTGGGATGGCAACACTTTAGCTGATTTATATGGTCCCACTTGTCTTCCCCCTCTGCCAAACCGCCTTTGGGGATGCGGATCTTGTACGCTACAGGGGAGATCTTGTCCATAATTTCAAACGGTCCCTTCCATGTAGGCAAGAATTTTCGCTGTTTGGCCTGGTTCTTTTGGAAATTGTATAGATAGACCCGATCACCCACCTTATATTCCTTTCGGGTAGTTTTTAAATCATAGTGGGTCTTCATGCTCTCGGCTGATCTTTCTAGATTCCGCTGAGCATAGGAAAAAAGCATGTTGAAGGTGTTTCCTTAAATTCTCCACATACTCATGAGTTGTGGAGGCATTTATCAGTGTCTGCTCTTGAGTCCTGTAGAGCAAATGCTGGGGAAGCACCATCTTGCGTCCGGTCAACAACTCAAATGGCGACATTTTAGTTGCATATGAAGGGGTAGATCTGATGGCCATTAGACCCAGAGGTAATCGGATATCCCAACATGGCCCAGAATCTGCCACAAACTTTTTTAAGAGGCTCACAATGGTTCGGTTATATCTCTCTACTGCTCCAGAAGAAGCTGGCCTGTAAGCAATGTGTAGCTTCCTTTTAACCCCCAGTATCTCCCACATCTTTGTCATTACTTCACTGGTGAAGTGGCTACCTCTGTCTGACTCAATCCTTTGAGGGAGACCAAAACGGGAAAAGATGTGGTTAATCATCAGGGCAGCTGCTGTTTCTGCCTTGCAGTTTGGGGCCGGGAGACATTCCACCCACTTGGTAAACAAGCATGTAACGGTCAACATGTACTTGTTTCCTCTAGACGAGCGAATTACAGGGCCTACAAAGTCAATTTGCAAATCTGACCATGGCAGTGTCATCCCCCTCTTTTGGAGAGGTGCACAGTGTGTGAGGGATGATGGCTGAAATTGTGCACACACAAGACACCCCTTCAAGTATTGGTCGAGGTCCTGCCCCATGTGTGGCCAGTATGCAACCTCTCTTAAGATTTCCAGTGTTGTGTGAAACCCCCTATGACCGGCGGTGGCCGCATCAGGGGTGTGACTTAACATCAGGCTTCGGAATGAGGTAGGAACCACCCACTGATCATGGCCGGTTTGGGATTTCCTTACCAACAAACCGTCTTGGATTCGGAACATTTTTTGGACATTTCATCAACACTCTTAGGTCCTCTTTCCCGATGTAATCGGTATCCATCAAGGGAAAGTTCTCAGGGTCCTCAATGTGTTGATAAAACTTACCAATTATTGGATCCCCCTTCTGAGCTGTGATCAAATCAGCATCAGGGGTCTCCTTACTCCATTGTGCAGTTGAAAGATCATTGTGAGCATTGGTCTGGGACCTAGTGATAGCAGTGAAGTGGATTTCCCCCAACAGGGACTCTATCTCTATTAGATCCCCTTGGATGGCCCCGGTTTTGGCCAGCTGATCAGCTAAGTCATTTCCAGTTTTGTCTGGTCCCTCTACTTTGGAATGACCCTTGATCTTTTTCCAGTAGATGGTCATCCGATTCGATGTGACCAGATCATCAATATTTTGGATTAGCTTCCCATGTTTCAGGGGTTTGTTATGAGCACATAACATGCCTCTGGTTTTCCAGTTGACCAGGTGCTCCACGAACCCGTTCCGTACATAATCCGAATCTGTGATTATGACCAGTTCGTGGAGTTGATGCTGGACAGCAGTGAGGATGGCCTGATGCACAGCCATCAATTCTGCCACCTGACTACTTCGGGGACCAATTTTGTATCCAGCGGAGGGTTCTGGAAACTCCTTCACCCATGCATTCCCTACGCTGGCCACCAGTTCTTTCTCCCCGTTGTTGTCAACATGGTAAGAGCATCCATCCACATAGACAGTGGGCATTCCCTCACACTTGTCTTCTTCAAACACTTTGTGTGGGGAATTAAGGTATGCCTCCATGTTGTCCTTGATTTTTAGACTTTCGTCCTCGAGACAGTTTTCTCTGGCACAATCATGCAAGTCAGCCAGACCTTGCGCGAGGGGACTCTTCTTGTTTTGGCCATATCTGACCTCCACAGGAAAGCCTTGCATTGACAGAATCCAGGAAGTTATTCGGGAATTACTCACATTTCCGGCCCGGATTCTGTCACTTTGGAGATATTGCAGAGGCTGGTGTGGAGTCTCCACTATGATGTGTTCCCCCTGGATAAACGGGCGGTAATTCTTCAAGGCCCACACCGTTGCCAGGAGTGCCCTCTCACAATCGTTGAATTTTTCCTCCACAGAGGATAAAGTTTTGCTCGCATAGGAGATTACTTTATTGACCTTGTCATGCTTTTGGTATAATACTGCCCTCAAGCATGTATTAGAGAACCCTGTCTCCAGGAAGAACTCCTTGTTTATGACAGGGTAAGCTAGGCAAGGCTCTTGTGAGAGGCTTCTTTTGAGTTGTCTTACTGCCTCGGATTGTTCTGGACCCCATTCCCACTTGACCCCCCCCTTCAAGAGATGAATCAGGGGTCTAGTGATCTCTGCGTAGCCTTCAATGAACTTTCTGCTGTAATTAGTCAGTCCAAGGAGGCTCCTTAGTTCCCGCAGAGTGGTGGGGTCTTTCAGTTTCTCAAGTGCTTCCACTTTCTTTTCCTGGGGACAGAGACCCTGAGGAGTAATCTCATGCCCCAAGAAATTAACACAGGTTCTACACCACTGTGCTTTCTGAAAGGAAAGTTTTTCTCCGGCGGCCCTCAACTGCGTCAGAACATAACGTATCTCCGCTATGTGTTCCTCCACAGATGAACTTTTGATGAGGACATCATCTACATAAGACAGGTTACCCCTCGCACCCAGGTCAGGCATGGCCTTATGTAAGAAAATGTTGAATTAATTGCCGGAGTTGAGGTATCCGAAGGGAGTCCGGGTCCAGGTGTACTGCTGGCCCCCAAAGGTAAAAGCCAGTTTGTATTGGTCCTCCCTACTGACAGGCATGGTCCAGTATCCATTGGTCAGGTCTATTGCAGTGAATACTTGTGATCCCTGGATCTGGGCCAGCCCTTGGTCAATGTAGGGCAGAGGCCATCGGGAAGTATGGACCCATTTGTTGAGCTCCCTAAGGTCGGCACAGAGTCTCCACTGGCCGTTTGGCTTCAATATTCCCAGCACCGGATTATTGAAGGTGCTGTGTACTGGACGGATTATTCCCCGGGACTCAAGGTTCTTAATTATTTCAGTAAGGGACTCCATGGATGCGAGAGGCAAACGATATTGCTTCACAAACACTGGAGTCATTCCAGGGTCCGTGGAAATTGTTGTGGTGTGGATGTCGGTGCGACCACAGTCATATGAGTCTACCGCAAAGAGATCTTGGAAATCCAAGAAAACTTGTTTCAACTTTTGCTTCTGTTCCAGAGTCACACAGGCATCAGCTAGGTTGACTCTCTCTTCCACCATCTGCCTGAAGCCGGGAAAGACTTCTGGTTTGGCTATCTCAGCGGCCTCCTCCAGCTGGGTGGAAAAGTCCCTGGTCAGAGTGCTGATTTGGACTGGAGGCTTCAGGTGGGAAAGGCAGCCCTCATGGACCTGGAAAATCACCTCATCCCTCCTGAAGTCACAAGTCACATCTTCCTTACCATAAGGGCAAGAAGTGTACACCAGGAAGTTCCCCCCATGCCGGGTGAAAATCCTGTCTGGTGTTGTATTGTCCTCACTGTCACTGTCAAAACAGTCCTTGGGGATCGGTCCTAACAGTTCATTTCCTAAATCAATGGAGAAATGTCGGTCATCAACCGCCATTCCAATAATGGTGCCTGCGGCTAGAGTAATACTCTTTAAGTCGCTGTTATCCACCTCTATTGGAATGGTGTCATGTTCTATGTTGACTAATGGAGTTAGGTTTACCCCCAACCCTTGCTGCTGGAGAGAAGCATTTAGATGAATATAAGCATCAGGGTTTTTCAATTTTTGTCCTCTTTTAACTTTCACTCCAGGGAGAATTGTCGGGTTCTTTCTGGGATGGTGACTTCCTCTTTGATCTGAATTTCAACTGCATAAGGTAGCAATTGAGCTGACCTAAATGCTTTTTCTGGATCATCAAAGCCCATGGGATTATCCGCTAATCGGGACCAAGCTTTGAAGTTTATTAGGTCCAAACTAATGGCAAAGCGATTGAGAATGTCACTGCCTAAGTAAAAGGCAGCAGTGACGTCTCGCACGACCCAACAATTATGGACAATGCTCTTGTTGCCAATGGAGATTTTGAGCATAAACCTGCTTGGCAGGAGATGTTTGGAATTAGGTGCTTGCAGGTCCATTTCCCATTTGTCTAGCAGTTTGAATGTGGGAATGGCTGGATCTTTTGGGAGTTGGCGGAACATGGCTTAGCTGATGAAGCTCTTACCGTTGTTCACACACACTCGAGCGAGAACAGAGTCCTTCCCATCATTTAGCTGAACAGGGATGAACAACTGCTCTCCAATTTTCTGAATATCAGCCAGGCTCTGAGCTTATTTCACATCTTTCTGGACTGTAGGAGTGGGAGTGTCTGATTGTGGATTGGTAAAGAATTTCAGAGTGTTTCCTTCCAGTGTGGAATACCACCTTAAACTGGAAGGAAGGTTGATTTTCAGAAATAGAGAGGACCCCCCGTCACCAGTCTGTTGTCCTACTGCTATTACTGTAACGTCTGGAATCTGGTTGTTCTGGAAGTGAAATTCTACTTGGCCAGATTTTTGTTCAACCATGTGGCAGGTGCCGTTTAAACTAACATGGTTGACACTCTGTTTTAATTTTATTGGTCGGCTAGTCTGGGTCCAGAGGACCTTGTTTACGCAATCTATTAGGGGTGACAACCTTCTCAGGAGGTCATTCCCTAGTAAACAAGGGGTGCCCTCTGGAGTCACTACTATGACCGGGTGTTTCACCTTGTGAAGCCCAATTTTGATGTCCAAATCTGCAGTCCCCTCGACAGGAATGTCCTTCCCGTCAAAGTTCTGCAGTTGTCCAGGAAGAGAGGTGAGAGGAATACAGTAATTCTGCCCCCTTACTGCATTTAGTTCCTCAAAGGCCCTTTTGGACAGAAGGGTAGCTTGGGATCCAGTGTCCACCAGTGCCAAAATTGTACCCTGCCCCTGTACTTGTACCGGGGCATAGTATCTTCCCTCCTTCTCCTCAAGGGGGCACAGATAATGCACATTTTTGGACAACTGGTGGGCTAACTTTCTGGTTTTGGACATTGCTAGCGAAGAGATTTGGGCAGAATTCTGTGGAGAGCCTTGGGAATCTGAAAGAAAAAGTTGGCAACTGGAGATCAGAGCCATTGTGGGTTCCCCTGGTTCTGGTTCTGGGCCGCCCTCCCCTTTTTGGAGGCAGTCACCAGGATGGGTTTGAACCAGGGGATTTTGGTATTGTCGGTTCTGGGATGAGATGATGGGTGGCGGTAGCTCAGTCTCCACATCTCCCCAGTCTGAATTGACATCCCTTGGGACCCATTTTTCCTTGGGAGGAGTTCCCCCATCTCTGAAGGAGAAGATCCTTTTCCCAGGATCTTCTGAGGATCCCTCTCCCTCAAATTGGAAGACCTGTACCTCCTCCACAAAGTGGGTCTGTTTGGGTCCTTTGTTTCTCCTACCCCCCTCTGCTCCTTGGGAGGCAGGCTTTCAGGGGCAGGAGATTTTGTTTCCGGTTCCTGGTTTTCCAGGGGCTGTTTACAAGTTGGGAAGGAAGCTTCCTCCAAGGCTTTACACCCCCTTCCCCTTGTGCCTCCTTCCTGGGAACCGGTGGGTTATCGGGGTGCTGCCCCCGTCATTGTTCTGGAGCACCAGGTCCAGATTCTGGGGCATTCTGCGGTGGCATGCTCATCTGAGGGTTCTGTTGAGCCCTCAGTATGTGACCCAGATCACGTGCCATATTTTGGACCTGGCGCTCAAGTTGTGAAACCCGCTCAGGCTGATACGGGGCTCTATTTTCTCCCCTGGGGTGATCCCGGGAAGGGTAGCTATCCCTTCTCTGGTAGTACCCCTGGTTGGGAAGATTTTGGTACCCCTCCACCCTTGGCCTCCCCTCTCCCGGATTAGGTTGTCTGGGCTCAGGGAATTGGGGAAAGAAGGATGGATGATTTTGGGGCTGGAAATTGGGTGGATACCTGGGGAAAAAGTTCTGCCCAGGATTTGGAGAATTTCTGCCCTCCTGTGGGAAGTTGGGAGGGAAGTTCCCTGGGTTAGGTGCTTGGCTGGATCCCCCCCCTTGGGCTGGAGGAGTCCACACATAACCCAGGATGGGTCGGTTTCCCTTGTAGCGGGGACTTACATAGTCGGGGGAGCGGGGGACCCCATTTGTGGGACTACCTCCTCGACTCCCTGTCTGTGACTGGCCCGAGGGCCTTCTGGGCTGTGAATTATTTGGTGCAGGCAGGTTTTTAGGCCCCCCCATCTCCAAATCTAAAACGGGGGCAACCTTTACCTCTGCCACCTTGGCAGCAGCAGGGGTGCTGTTGGTTTTGGGGTTTTTCGGCGCATTATTTTTATTTTCGATGGGCTTCTGCACCTCATAGATATGGGTAGCCTGTTCAATGACCCAGTCTAAAGATCTTTTCTCATGAAAATCTCTCACGAGCTGGGTCATTATGTATTTGGTTAAGGCATGGAAAAACGTATTGATAAATTCTCTGCTATCCGTGCGCACCCTTCTGGTGGTCTGCGCAAAAGCACGCTTTAATTCTTGCACAAACTCTTGTGGGGCCTGATCCTCCCCACATTGCAAATTGTAGGGTGCCTTGCGAGCCTCTTGAGGATTTCTGTGCACAGAAAAATGTTTCAAGATGGCCGCCCTGTATGTGGACCACCTTGAATGGTTTTGATCCTCCAGCCCTGCAAAGAAACTGGAGTATTCTGGTGAGAAGGTCCATTTGACGTACTGGATGCAGCTACTGCTGTCCTTCAAATGGAAAGTCTCCATCATTTGTTCATAGAGCTCCAAGTGTTCCCAAACAGAATACTTGGCATTCTTATGATAAGGCGTGATGACACTCCTTATTGCCTTTATTTGTTTCAATGGGTCCTTAAGCAAGGCCCTTTTTGCCTTATTGGCCTTTTTGGTTCGGGTAACCCTGGTCCATTCATCCTCCGACTCAGAAGCGCTGCTCCCAGAGGTGCCCGTCTGATCTTCCAGGTTTTCCCGGATTCTGCGAGCCTGGGAATGGCTGGCAGAATGTGGGGACCAGGTCTCCTGTGTCCTGTGACGCTCAGAGGAGTCTTCAGATCCCTTCTTGCTACCAGGATTTGCTGGGTATCCCCCCCACTGACCTAACTGGGCAGAGGTTTTCAGGATGCCCTTAGTGGGCCTACTCTCCTGGGGTTCCCTACTAAATTGCACTGTGCTTGGGTGCCCATACCCGGGTGCCCGCCCATCCATTCCTGGGAGGTACTGGCCTATGAGCCCCATACTTCTAGCTGGATAGTAATCTGCCATCCCCGTGGCCCTGGGCTCATGTGCGCGAGGGGACATGGGGGTGGCAGAGTCCAGGGACTGGGAGAGATGAAGGCCTCTGGTTCTAGGGCTCCTGAGGTTATGCTCAGGAGTTTCTCTTTCCCAGCGAACCTCATCTCTATCTGCCCCTGCTTCCTGTTGCAATGCAAGAGCCTGCGCTTTCAGTTCCTCAGTTAAGGCCTTACTACACTCTATCAGTCTCTCCTGCATGGCTACCTGTTGCTGGAGCCTATCATTGTGCTGACAGAGAGCCTCATTTTCTCTCTGTGCCTCCTGATTGGTCCTGGAGTACTGGGCCAGTCTCTGCTGCAGGAGGGTTACCTCCTCAGTCCCATCCTTACTGGCCTGCTCCTTTCTTGCCAGAGCCTCCTCCACCCTCCTGGTGTGATCTAGCAAGCCCTGATGCTCTTTTTGGAGGTCACCCAGCCCCTGGAGGGCTAAGTGATTTTCTTCAATTTTTCTTTTTAAATGGCAGACTTCCTGGCCTAAGGTATCCCTTTCCTGACCAAGAGCCTGCATTTGTGACGCCAGGTCGTCCCTCTGCCTTTGAAAGGCACCAGCTTTCTGGCGTTCTTTATCAAACTCTGCCTGGGTATCCAGGTCTTTCAAAATCAATTTATTGCTTTCGTCTTTCTCTCTATCTAGTTGGATTTGCAGGGTGTCTACCTGCTCCGTGCATGCCCTGTTGAAATTTATCTGTTGCTCCAGCCTTTTCTAACGCCATCTGTTGCCTATTTGCCAGATCTTGGCCTTCAGCACATTTGTCCTGCATGGCTCCCATACATAGATACAAATATGCCGCTATCCTGGCAATCTTATTGTGTTCATCTTTGGCCTTAGAAGCCATATATAATTCACTCAGGGCCACATGTAATGGACCCTGATCTCTCCATGTATCTGACCCTGTTTCAGTGACCTGTTGCGCGATTGCCTGCAACCAGACCGTTTGGTCCTGATGAGTCCACTCACCTCTCACAAATAGCTTATGTAAGAAGTGCTCTCTGGCTATTTTCATATCTACCAAGGTCGTCATTCTGGAATTTGAGTTCCTTCCTGACTTACAGAAGTTTGTATTTTATTTTGCAAAACAGACTGTTTCCTTAGAGCGTTCCTTTGAGGGATGCTTTCAAAGTGTAAAACAGCGTGGTGATCTAACCGGATATGTGTATCTGGTCAGTTGGCACACTGTATTAATCTGCACAAGTGGTAAATCTAACCCAGAATATCCCGGCTCCGAGCCCCCACTTTTGTAAGCAATATTCAATCAACACTACAGCTAAGTCAATGCCTAGTCTGGGATGCTGAGGAAAACCCTTATTGATGTATTTTTATATTCAGTTCAGTACTCTGGATGACAACCCTTGTATAACACCCCCCTCTTAGAATCCCCCTGACCCCACTGAGCCAAGAAGTAGCTTTGTTTTGCAAATTAAAAGGTTTATTTGAACAATTCAACAATATATATCTATCACACTTCATAAATAAATTGATAAATGATATCACACTTCAGAATATGACCGTGATCAACAATGGATAATGTTACAGGGGTACACTGATTTGGTTACTTAGGAGTAGTGTAGAGGATGAGGTAGCTGAAAATGCTTGATGGTTTCATGGAAATGCAAGTTGGAATAAAATGCAGTACAGAAATAACTTGTTATGATTTTAGCAAAAGGTAATATGATCACTTTTTCTTTTGACAATTCACTCCCCCCCTATGCAATACAAGAAATGGAAGGAGAGCACACAGTCTTCAAGAATCCCAACAAATCACACTTTATAATGCGATACACAGTTCCAGTTCCCCCAGCAAGCTTAGAGAAAACAGGGATGAGTTTTAAACACAGGCAGATTACTTTAATGTGGTTTGCAAGGAAGTGAAAAGGTGCTAAAATTGCTTTTAATTCCCTCTAGAGGTTCAGGGTAGGTGATGGCTGTATTAGTTCAGGCTCACTTTAACAATACTCTATGAATGATTAGCAGATTGCAAACGAATTTTAGCAAAGAGAAGCAAAAAGCTGCTGATTTCTACAGATGAAGAAATTGTGCCAAATCTCGGTAAATTTCGCGAGTGCGTGTCTCGCGATTACAGAAAAAGTATAGGGCCTAGAATCACAGCTTTAAAATGAAAGTTAAATTTCGTTCCTAGCCCAAACGGTTCCAGAGATACGGACGATTAAATAAAGGTAGTTTTTCGGATTTAAAGTAAACTCAAAATGACAGGTGACAGCTTGCAGCTGCAGAATTGACAGGTGACAGTTGTGCAACTTTAAAAATGACAGATGACACTATTTCTAGGAGTCTGTTCTACTTAGGTTAAAATAGTTTGGATTAGATTATTTTAACTAAGAGATTGGTTCTACACAGTTCTGCTAGGTACTCACAATATCAATTTGAAATAGGCCTCGTCACGGTCTGGTCAGGTTGGACGGGACTTCTGGCGCGTGGTTCTGAAGTCCCGGCTATCTGGGTCAGCTCTGCTCTCTGGGTCTGTCAAGCACCTGATCTGCTCACAACGGTCTGGTTTGTGGTTCTCTCGGGTTCCGGATACAGCACTGCTTTCTGGATACTGCTACAGGTTCTTGCAAATATTCTTGGCAAAAATTCAAACAGCTCGCCCGGCTGTTGAATAGTTTGGTTGGTTTTGAGGCCTGCTGAAGAGGATTCAGCTGGTGGATTCAGGCCTCTCTGCTACAAATTCTGGAGTCAATTTCTGCTACAGGTTCTGGAGATTGATGGATTTGAAGTCTGGATCTCTGGATGTGAAGTCGTCGGTCAGCATGCTCCGCAGCAAATGGAATTGAATGTCTCTACCTGTCCCAGCAGTCTCTTTTTATGTGTTTTGAAAATGGGTGTGTGCCTGGGCCTAGCTAAGCCTGCCCCTCTCTACTTGTCATTGGCCCAATTCTCCCCTCTCCCATGATTGGGGGAAGGAAATGGATTGTCATCATGATGAGGTCTGTTTATGGGTCAGAGGATCCTCCCCTGGTCAATTTGCCCACAAATCTATTCCTGATCCAAATACATATTTATCTATGTACCATTTCTCTCATATTATAGGTCCAGTTAACATATTTTCTGTAGCACCAAACCATCCGATCCCTGTCTTTGTACGATGTTGTGTCCACTGATGACAGAATTCTCCCCTTTTCATCCAGATAACGACCTCTAAACCTCTCCAGATTTTACACAAATGTGCACCAGGGATATGGATTTCAGATGTAAAGTGTCAGATTTTTAACATGCATACATTTGGAGTGAGACCCTATTTTCCGCTAGCAACCCCCCAGAATACACCACAGGGTCCTAACGCCTCTTAAAATGTGCACAGAAAAATCACAAGAACAATGATATTAATTATATAATTTTGACCAGTCCGCACTATGCGTTATCTATCTTTTTATTAAATTATGCCCTGGTCAAAAGGGGTGTGGCTTCCCACATCACAGGGTGGAATAACTGGTTTATCCACTTCCCCCAAGCACAGCTGCTAGCAGAGGCACTGCCCCTCCCAGTTCTACCAAGAGGAAGCCACTTTACGGCCCCCCCAATATAACATTTGCCTGAGTCCAGGACAAGGCTCTGTTCAACCTCCTGCAGTCTGCAGGTCCCCTCCCTTAATTCAATCAGGGAGGTGTGATCTCCTTTTGGCAAGGGGCAGCAGGATGCAGCTAGTCCTGGGAAGAGTGGCTGAGCAGGTCTCTCCTGTCGGGGGTAGTTGTCAGGCAGAATTCAGCTAAATGTCACTTTAGTTCCCAGTTTAAATCAAAATTTACAATTTTTACATGTACATTAAATAATTACTTCCTTCAAGTCATTTCAGAATATAGTTTTACATCGTATCCGCCTCTTAGCAAGTTTTTCCTTGGCCTGGTTTTGTTTCATTTGTTCAGTTTTACACAAATGTCTGGTGGTTTTAAAACGCCGGCTTTCTGATAGTGGTGAGTACCGGTATTGCAACCATTTTTGGGATTAAGAAAATGAATTCCCCACAGTTCTGAGTTGCTTTTTGGCAATCAGCATTGCCATTCCCAATGGTTTCAGGCTACTGTGTGTGTAGCCCAATGGTGGTTTTAGGCAGTGCCCTCCTGTGCTCACAACATAGGCAAAAATGGGTGGCAGCCTATTCTTCATGTTTTCCCTGTGCACTCTCTGGGGAGTTCTGGCCATCATGATGTTTTCCATGCCAGTACTGCACAGTTTTATGGTAGGGCTTGGATGCATGGGTAAAAACATCCCACAGGCATTGCTCTGGGCAACCATCCACACCACTGTTCTTCCCCTGCCAAGACATTACAAAGGGCAAAGACCATATGCAAATCAGGGTTGGTCTCACCCCAATAGGGGCAGGCCAGCCTGAACTGCTTGATCACATCCCTTCTGCACGAGATCACAGGCACCCCCAGACATGTTTTGGCCTCATTGGGCCTCATCAGTGAGGAGTAGCTTGGGTCTCCAGGACCAGTAGACACTGAGACAAAACATGTATTGGGTCATGACGAATTTTGAGGAATTCCTGCCACACCTGAAGGATCCACTTGTATTATGGGGTAACAGTGGCTAGGGTGCTCATACCCTCTGGCACATACAGAGTTTGAGCGATGGACATGTGTGCGTGTGACAAAGGGGGTGCAAGCTGATTCTGCTTTGCCAGGGCCTACAAGACTCTGCACGACGTTCATTGGCGGGATTGAATTTAAGGCCTCAGAATATGAGTGTTTATGGGCATAATATGGCATCGGAATACCCTTGTAGCCCAACTCCTTACATTCTGTGAAAACTATTTGTATGGGATGTTCCAATTGTTTCCCCCAAATATATGCTCATCTACACCTTTTAGGTGGAGGTCAAAATATTGCTTACATTTGTGTGGGATTACTCCTCGTAACTGCGCGTTATTTCCTGAATGCGTTTTTTTTTTACCACATACTGCATGTGGTAAATGCCTCACTACTCATAAGGAGGGTGGTTGAAATACCACCTTTACTGACTAACAATGATCCCTTTTCCTCTGTAAACACGTACCAGAGAAAACATGGCTATGTTTCATATAACTCTGTGTATAGTTAGGTTAAGCAACTCATTGGCATGACTTTTTTTTTAGTGTGTTGTTAAAACGTATTCATATGTAACAGAACACCTTGGATAATTACTTAAATGGGTGCATGCCATGCCTCACACCCCCAACACATTTTCAGCAAAGATACTCTGCCGGCAGTGTCTGGTTATTTGAGGCACGCATCTTCGCCGACCGAGTTGACAGCATCTGACAGTTGTCTTTCCTGTGGGAGGTACAGCCAGGAAGCCACCGCACACACTCATGGAATAATGATGGTGTACGTGGCCGTTGGCAGTGTTGGAGGATCCTTGCTACAGTGAACCGAGCTATGCATTTTATGGCAGTTATTCAGTCATTTAAAACATGGCTTCTCACCTCAGTGAACTGTCCGTTTTCTGTGGCGATTCTCAGCTTCTAGGTTCTAGGTACCGTAACGTGTTGGTTATAGAACACACGTTCAATAGAATACACAGGATTATTGCATTTCTGGGTCTCCCTCAACCTTTTATTTATAATAGTGCAGCCTTAATTGTGCACGTGGTGTTGACGAATGAACAATACAGCTAAGGTCACATGACACATTACAAAGGAACAATGAATAAAAAAACACCTTTCCTTTTCAATTTTAAAAGTTCATACCCAATCATACGTGCGAAATTTGGTCAACGTTGTCATGGCAAAGAATATGATGTAAAATACATTTGACAGCCTGGACATTAGCTTAGCCCCGGATCTTTTCCAGACCTAGCCACTCCCCTGTGCCATACCATCACAATCTGATGCAATTTACACCTGCTGTGCAAACGTAGTGCAAATAAGATGCAGCGCAAACATAGACGACAGCAAAACTGGCGTCAGCATGAGGGCCTGTTTTTCCTTTCCTTCCCAGTCTTTATTAGACGCTTTGAGACACTCACCGCAATTTGTGCCTGTACTCTCCGTCTCGCGCAGTCTTTATTGTACACTGTTGTAATTGGACTACAATTGCCAGAATTCAGTGTTTAAGCTTTATTTCTCTCAGAGTCATTAAAGAATACTGTGGTACTCTCACTTCATTTCCCAAAATGCAGCCTTCACCCCAACGTGTTATACTAGAGTGACAGGGCCCCTCATCCACTTGGCCGGTCCTCCTACTACTTTATCTTCCCACTCTGTTTTATTGCTGGCATCCAATGTCATTGACTTCTCTGGCCTCTCAAGGCACGTCATTCTGCTCTTGAGTTCTTAGTCATTCATATACAGCTCTTGGAGGACTTCTCAATTGAGGGGTAGCGCAGGGGCGCCATTTCATCAAAATGCCTGGGGTAGTGGAAGTGACATCACACAACCCTTGAACCCCTGATGACATCACAGTATGTGATGTAATTTGACCCAGGGCCACAAGAGACATCACAGGAAGTGATGTTTTCAAGATGCGTCTACACCCGTGTTTCCAGGTGCTCTCATTTGAGTCAGATATAAGAACTGAGGCACAGAGGGAGGCATGATTTGTCCACGATTACGCACTTGGAGAATGTCATTTTCCCCATTCGAAGTGGGGTCTATATGTAAAACATACATAATGCAGTATTTGTACCAGGGTAACCGAAATCTCTAAAGCAGGCTACAGCTAGTGTATGAAACATCTATAGATCAATGGGCACAGAAGTACGTGTTATCTGTGGTGTTGCTTTGTTAAACAAGCCAAAAAAGCACTGATGTGCGGAGGTGTGCGCTGCTGTTTACCCAGGAGTAAAATGCTGCACGAGCAAGGCCTGAATATTAAATTATTGACCAGGATTTAGTATCAACAACATTCCCTGGTTATAAATGTATCTATGAGTCAGCTACCACTACGATAGAAAAAACCTATTAGAGTGGTCTGCCTGCACACAGGGGAGTGCACCTGATAATGTTATCTTTGCTGGAGTATGATAACTGGGAAAGGTTCTTTCAATATACCCAAGACCCCACATCATTTTTATTATCTAAGCGTAGTACTGGGTGCCAGAGGACTTAAAATAAAAACACCATTTAATGTAATATCATTGCTGCACACTTAAATCCATGAGACCACACAGTTATTTTAAATTGAAATCACCCACGAGTTACTTCTCACCAGAGGACTCACTGGCAGACTTCATGGCGCGCACTGCACACCAGAGGAGCTCAATGGCATAGAACACAATTTGACAGCACCCATGTGAGCCATGCTGTACCCCCCCCCAAGCTCTTTAACAAAGCACAGGGCGCGCCACACCCGAAGCCATTCCGGGCCACCACCTGTGGGCAATGTCCATGATGATTAAGCTGCTGCAGGGGCATTCACTACTGCAAGTGAAAGAAGTAAATATGTGTTTCAATCAAAGCTTAAATGTTTAACGTGACAAACAAAGAAGGGGGCGGTGCTGGTCCACAAATATACCAGCCACCAGTGGTTGTTGGTGAGTTGCTTTTTTGGAGGGTGTAAATATGCGACCGAGTGTAGCAAGGGCGCTCAAAATAACGAAAAGGTGTTTGAGGCGTGTGGGGAAGATTCTTCTCCCTCCCATGGGCGTAATTATAGGGGGGAACAGAGGGTTCTGTCCCCCCCAACTTCTGTGGCATGCCTTTTTGTCCCCCCCCTTCTTTTGGAGGGAGGGCAAGGGGGCCGCAATCATCAATAATGTAATTGGACCGCACAAGCTCCGCTGGGGTGCCCAGCAAGGTTTGCGCTGTCTCATTACATAATGCTGAGATGCCTGGCAGCTGCGCTCCAACACATTCAGGACCGGGATGCCCTGCATGGCTCAGTCCCTCACCCTGGCTGGCCTGACTCAAAGTCAGCAGGCAGGGTGCTGAACTGGGTGTTGCAGGGCCTGGTGCCTGTGTTGTCACGCTAGCAGCAGCACTTCCAGGGGCTGCGGCGCAGAGAATCGCTTTCCGGCTTTGTGTTTGTGCGACACACAGACAGGAACTAGGAAGCTCATTCAGCTTGCTAGTTTCTGTCTGGAGGTGCGTGAGTGGGAAGAGGTTAGGTCGGTGTAACATGAGAAATGTCTCGGGCGGTATTTGAAAGCAGAGCAGAGGTAAAATATTTTTTTATATATTTCTTTTTAATTGTGTTTGTGTATGTCTGTTGGGCGGCTGGGCTGCGGACTGACCTTTGTGAGGGCGCGTGTCACATTTGGACAATGTGAGCAGAACTCACAGTACACATTAAGGCCCAAGGTTTCAAGACACACTAACAATAACAAATGGTGCTTTCTCTGTGGCAAGCCACAGCTCTGCAAAGCCTCTAACATTAGTCTTGCCACTTTTCAGATGCTACTAAACACCACCACCCTAATTTCAAAATGAAGTTGGCGGAAGGTGCGCCTTCCCCAAGTAGCGTGGAAAGAGTCAAGCTGAGAAAACCTGTGACCCAAAACTGTCATAATCTGCAAATTCTGTGAAATGAATTTGAGTGCTATACGCCTTCCAAACAAGGTGAACTTTTGTTAAGCAGCTTTTGCTCTAGGTGTGCAGAAGGAACTGTATGTGATTTTGTGTTAAAAGCGCACTTTCAGGAGCCCTGTATAGCTTTTCCCCCTGCCGCCAAAAATAATTTTCACCAAACTTGCAAAAAGTATTTTGAATTTTGCCGACACCTTTTCAGGACAATTTGGTGAAAATTAGTAAATGGGTGTCATGGTTCAGGTTACAGGCCATCAAAAACTGCTTCACTTACTAAACTAAGCAGGGGAGTATCCAGCATTGTAAGAGTGGGGGTAGGGGTTAGCGGGTGAGCAACGAAATGCAGTGTGTGGAATTCCACATGGTCTCATTGGCACCCCCAAACCGCCCACCCCTGCCCCAATCTACTTTTTTGGTAACATTAGTGGAAGATGGCATTTTAACACACAACAACAAAAATAAAACTGCAGGATCATTTCAGATGCAGGAAACTCATCTATTAGAGGTCTGTCCAAGCCCTCTGAGGCAAAATACATGCAAAATTCCTAATTATTGCATGGATTGCACCAACAGAAGTGACTTCACAGAAAATGACATTGCAAGGCTCATCATCAGTCCTTGATACTTGGAGGCACCATGGAAGTTACTTTAGAATAAGCTGCCATAAATAAGCCAAGTGACAAATAACTTGTGGTGAAAAATACCTAAATTGCACTATTGTTATGTGTGGAGCAACTCTATAGTCATTAGGCTTTTCCATTATAATACCATGATACATTAACATAAGCTTTGAAGTGACTCAGAGTCGCCTGCAGAGCTGCAGATAAGGCACAATGTGATTAAATGATTTTTTCAGGATCACACACTTGGTTAAATGGCAAAACTGGGATGTGGACAATTTAAGCGACCACGCACATCTTTCCAGGTTTAGTTGATATAGATATTTATTAAGGTTTTGCTTTACATTTCATGTGCTTAAATAATTATTTATAGCAATGCCTTGGAAGCAAATCACATTACATAATAAACTAGCCTTTCATAGTAAACTTACCATACACTATATACATTGTCATAGAAATATGTTGAGCAATGGGAGTATGGCTTTAGTTTTATATTCCCCATTCTGCATACAAAGTCACAATAGCATCATGTAGATTAATGTGAGCCTAACACATCCCCCTTGGGTTTTAAAGCCATAGTCATTATTTCATAAAGCATGCAGCATTTTGCTCGCTTCTCACTTCTGATCACTCCCTCCCATTCACATTTCTAAAGGGACAAAAGTCACTGCTAATAGTACCCCTGCCCTCCCATCAGTGCCTAATGGCTCACATTGCAATGCTCTGTTGCTACAGAGCAACATGAGGACCCTCTGCTGCCTGTAGCTCCTTGCTGCCAGGACAATGAGCGTGGTGGGCAGGAATTGCTCAGCACACATTGTCCTGCCAGCGGGACACCTTTGCCGTTGGGCGCCCTCTTTGATGTGTCCCATTGACAAATGTCCCGGTCTGGCTCTTAAAAGAGCCACTGGTGCAGCTTAACAACCCTCCCCCCGCCCCCGCCTCTCCTGCTTGGTACTCCACTGCTTGGAGCCATTTCAACACAGGAAAACATACCTTAATTTTAATCAGTAAGAATCTTGTAGAAAAAAACTATCAGCACGTACACATATAAGGTGCTGTGCAGAACCCAAGTTTGCAGATATATGGCATTTAAAAATTGATACCAAGTACACTTGGTCACACACTGCACTGCATTAACTGATGGCGTCTTCTTTTGAATGAAAGGAAAAATCAAGGGAATTGTTGACATTCCAGTGAATTTGTTCCTTTCGGCCATGGCTTTATAGTACAGCTAGGTCAAGTCAATTTAGCCCATACTTTCAGGGATCAGGGGGTGATAAAGTCTGGTCTGCTCAATGGACGTTGCACCACTATTTTCATGTGTTATTGTATATGTACATATAAATGTTGTGTGCACACTGTGTATGTCAATAGAGGTGCTGGGTGCATTTGTGTGTGAGTGAGAGTGTATGCACACATATGTGTGTTGGCTTTTGTGTCTGAATAAATGACAAATAATGTATTGTTTTTATGTTCTATTGGAATTAAGTTTGTGAATGTTATGTTGTGTCACTGGGTGCATGGCAGGCCGGCTGAAGATGTGTGGGGGCCCAATTGAATTTTAAAGATAAGTCACCAGTCTTATGAAAGTTATAAGAGAGCATCAGCAATGGACTCCATTGGTGTAGTAGTCTAGTGTTATCCCTCAGGGATTTAAGTTGTTTGACCGAGGAAGAAAATCACAACGGAAATGACCATAGTCATTGTCACTGTGAATACGTTTTTACCTCGGTACAAGAAACCAAACCCATGTCCCCCAAAACCACCAGTACACCCATAAAACCCCACTACTTACCTTTTCTCCACCCGCCGCCTCTCCTGTACCCTGCAGCGCCAGATCCATCCATCTAACATGGGTCGGATCTGACGCTGCAGGGTCCCTTTTTCTTTTTTTTTTGTTGGGTCCCCTGCCACCAATGCTGAAGAAGCGGGGGACACGCCCGCTACCGCCAAAGCCAAAAATACCAAACCTGGGTAGCGGGGGACATCCCCGTAACACCAGGTCTTCAAGTTCGGTATCTTCGGCTTCAAACTAATGGTGCAATTTGATCAAACTATTTGGCCGAGATGATCCTTAAGAGCCAGCACCTGGCCTCCCTCCACCCCACCCCTGTCCCCCCAACATTTTCAGCAAAGTTATTCCACTGCTCCCTGCCCAGACAAAATGTTTTGAATACTGGGTTAAAATGGTGCATTACACAGCACACTTTCTGGGTAAATGTGTGTAAAAGGCCAACAATCGGTTTTGTGGGGTCTACGGTAAATCATGAAAAAATATATGCCAGTATAAAAACACCTTTTAGGCTGGCTGTGCACATACATTTCCATGCTGGCTCCACCAACATATGCTAACATTCCCATATAAGACCATAATCATGTTCGCTTTAGGATGTTTTTTATGGTATCATTACTGGCTCTGACAATATATGCGACTGCTCCTGTGCAAGAACATACTCCTTATCGCTCTCTCTCTTCCCCCCAAGCCAAGCCTATCCCAACACAGCCACCTACCTTCCTGGATATCTGGCCCATGAAGCGTGTGTCAGTCGAGGCTTTTGCTGCCACCTACTCTCCCCCCGACATCCTCTGGCTGACTCACACCATGACACACCCCTGTCTCTTCTCTATTCTACTATTTCTGACACTCTTGATGTTCTTGCCCCTGTCATGAGGATCCACCTGAAGTCCAAAGCCAAGTGCAATTCCTGGTATGACTCCGACCTAGCTACACTTAAACGTAAGTGTAGGGCGGCTGAGAGAAAATGGAGGGATTCCTGTTCATCCTCTGACAAACTGGCCTGTCGCCTACTCCAAAGGCAATACCGTCTCTCTGTCCGTACCAGGAAGAGAGTCCACATTCAAGCCCATGTCTTTGCGGCATCTAACAGCTCGGCCGAACTCTTTAAAATCTGCAAGGAGCTGGCCAACCCTGCTGCAGTCTCTACCCCTCCCCTTGCCCTTGCCTCTCACTTATCTCAAAAACCCAGGACATCTTGTCCACCCTCTCTTCCACTCCCTCCCCTCTCCCTTCTCTGTCTGTACTCACCGACCCTCCTCCAGCCATCCCCCCTCCCTCCTTCTCTTCCTTTCCTCTTTTCTCCCCTGATGAGGTTGCTAGACAAGTCCGATCTATGAAAGCCTCGTCAAAACAGGTTAATCCCTGTTCCTCTAAAACTATCAAGGACCACATTGATACCCTCGCTCCGGCCCTTGCCGATTTCTGCAACCACTCCTTTGCCTCAGGATCCTTCCCCTCCCCTCTTAAGCACTCCCTTGTGCATCCGCTCCTCAAGAAACCCACAGCTAATCCCTCTTGTCCGGCCAACTATCGCCCAACTTCCATTACCCCCTTCTTGGGCAAACTCCTTGAAAAGCTGGCCATCTCTCAGCTAATCCTTCATTCTGACTCTGCTGGCTGTCTCCATGACCATCAGTCTGGCTTTAGAGCCGGCAGAAGCACGGAAACTGTTCTCCTGAACATCCGTGAAGATCTGCTTTCCAACCTTGATTCTAGCATTCCCTCTGTCCTCATCCTATTCGATCTCTCCTCTGCCTTTGACACGGTCAATCATACCATCCTGCTCAATCGTCTCTGTGATAACCTGGGCATCACCGATCAGGCTCTGGCCTGGCTGACGTCTTTCCTCTCTGATCGACCCTCCCAGGTCCAACTAGGGTCCTTCCTATCATCTATCTTCCTCTCCACCTGTGGTGTTCCCCAGGGGTCTAACCTCTCGCTGTGGCTTTTCAACCAATACCTAGCAACTCTCGCCCGCTGTATTGCCATTTTCTGCTCAAACTTCCAGTGCTACGCAGATGACACTCAGCTCATTTTCAGGCTGCCCTCGGCCACCTTCTCCACCTCTCTCATCAGTGATTGTCTAACTGCCATTCATGATTGGTGTGCTGCCAACGATCTCTGTCTGAATGCCTGCAAGGCTGAGATCCTCCTCATCGGCACACCATCACCTTCATTTCCCCTCACTCTCTGGCCAGCCTCCCTTGGCCCTCCTCCTATCTCTACCTGCGAGGCCAAGAACCTTGGTGTCACCTTTGATTCCACACTCCCCTTCTCCGCCCACAATGCTGATGTATCAAAAAAGAAAAGTCATACTTCCTACTGCACCTCCTCAGAGGTACTCTTCCTTTTCTCTCATGCCCCCAGAAGCTCACTGTCTTCCAAGCTCTGGTTCTCTCTAAGTTGGACTATTGCAACAGCCTCTTTCTTAATCTACCTACCTCTACTCTCCGCCCTTTGCAACTTATCCAGAACAGGACTGTGAGACTTGTCCTTGGCCTCAAGCCCTGGGATCGTATCTCTCAAGCTCTGAAATCTCTTGATTGGCTCCCAGTGGATGCAAGGATTAAATTCAAAACCCTCTGCATTGTTCACAAGGCTTTCTAAAACTTGAGGAGAACCATCTCCGGTTCCGGAAGCACCTCAAGACCTTCCTCTTTGCTTCTGCCTTTGCCCCCCATCTCCCCTGCTGACTCTACTCTCCCTCGGCACCATGCACCTGGCCACCCTCTTTCCTCTGGGCCCAGGTACCTGCTCCTCTTGCCACTGGCACGCACTGCCTCCAGGCCACTCCTTGCACTGGGGTCTGTATCTGTACCCATACAGCCCCACCCCTTTGTTTTGTTCTTCCTGCACTTATCAGACCTACCCAGCCTGCTGCCTTAAACCCAGCACTACCACTTGCTGGCTGCACTCCCTCTGTTTGTTGACTTTTTATTTATTAATTTATTTATGTTTTTTTTCCTCCTTTTGTTCCCCCTTCCATGCACTTCTCCCTCTTCCCCTCTACCATGCACTTGTGCGTTCTCAATGTCACTGGGCCTAGTAAGATTGTTGTTTTTGTTTCTCCTCTGTTCCCCTTCTCTTGCCTTGTCGCGCTCTGAAACACTGTTTCCAATGTATGCCAGTCTAGACCCTTAAGAACACTTATCATGATTGATTCATCATAGATGCTCCGTTAATAAAAAGTCAACACTACTTATCATACTTGCTTTTTTAAAGATGCTGAGTAATAAATGTCATGCCACAGTAAGCAATTGCTAGACTGACCCCACCAAAATGCCAGTCTAGCCAGGGAATGACACACATGAACTTGGCTCTGCCCAAAAATACCAGTAAAATATGTAAAGTCAATAAAGGATGTGGCAAAAATGCTCCAGTGATCCCCAGTCTCCCAGGGCCTTACACAAACATGCATCCCCTTTCACGCACCGGTTACTCACCCACACATCCCCTCTCACATTCACTCACACTGGATTCACCACACAGGCACACACCAAACCCTACTAGAACATTCAAACACACACTACCACATGTATACTCATTCACCTACCAGTCACTCACTCAGACCTTCTATAACATGCACTCATTGCATTCTCTACATAGGCACCCACCCACCCAGGACATTCAAAAACACACTATCACATTCATACTCATTCACCCACCATTCACCCACTCATACACCTTTTCTTACCTCCACCCATTGCATTCTCTACAAAGGCCTACACCCATCCACTCATTACATTCTCTACACAGACACACACACACCCAGAATATTCAAAACACACACATCACATCACTTCTCATTCACCCACCAGTTACTTACACCTTCTCTTACATCCACTCATTGCATTTTCTACATCTAAACAGGAACACACACACCATTCAAAAACACACATCACATCACTTCTCATTTATCCACCAGTCACGTACCTTCTCCTACATCCACTCATTGTATTTTCTACACAGGCACCCACCCAGAATATTCAAAAACACACATAAAATCACATTACATCACATTACCTCTCATTCACCTACCAGTCACTCACACCTTCTCTTACATCCACTCATTGCATTTTCTACACAGGCACCCACCCACCCAGAACCCACCATTCACATAAATTCATTTGAGATGCACTTCACACATGCAAAATACACATCATATTACAAAAAGAAAAAGCCTTCTTACCTTTTTCTTGCAACTTCGGTCGTCCTTCCAGGCCCCTTTGGCTCCTCTGTGCTGCTCACAAACAGGAACCAGGAAGCTGCAAGAGTTTCCTGGTTTCTGTGTGTGAGCTGCAAGGAAGCCGAGGGAGAAGGGGTTGGAGCTCAACCACATGTCACAGTCAGCTCCAACCCCTACCGAGTGCCTCCCTGACCCAGCATTCACCCTGATGCAAAACGACTGGGCCGGGTGACCCACCAGACCTAGTGTGGCAGGGCCCCCCACGCCACAGGGGGACCCACTACACCGGAGCTCCTGTTTGTTTCTGCCAAATTTGTATTTATTTATTTCTTTATTTAATGTTGGAGTCGCAAGGGAGTCCCCAGGGGTTGCAACTGCGGCCCCATGGTCGCAGCTGCGACCCCGACCAGCAAATGACATCCCTGTGGTTGCGCCGCTGCCATCCCCTACTCAGTGGCCATTGCTGTGTTCTGGATTTGCTGCCAACCTACTTCCACTGCCTCCAAACCTTAGAACCCCTTCAACACCTGCATTCTCAGATGCAGCCTGCCACCTGAGTCCAGTCTATCAAATGTCAATGTCCTCCAGGCATCAGCATCTGTTTCTGTGCCTACTATGCTAAGTTTCCAAGGCCCTTTCCTCTGATCATGCCACTCTTGACTTCACCCAATTGGTGGCGAGTCCTGAGGCTTATTTCCACTGGTCTTATTTTTCTTCAGGTCTCTGGCTCATCCACATTCCCCAATATTCACTGCTTCTGATCTCTAGTCACATGTCCTAGGAAGGGGAGAGCATAAAAGCTAAGAGGCCATGTTGGATTGCATTCCCATTTCTCTCTGACACTGTTTGATCAAAGAACATTGTTCACTGTTCTCCTGGTTTGCTTTCTTAATAACTTTCGAACCGCTTAACACATTTTGTCCACAATTTCCAGTTTGAAGAGGCCCATGTCAGACGTATTTGTTGAACAATTTAGTCTAAATCCGTCCTGGGAGTCAAAAGTTACTATCAATAGAATTAGGTAAACCTTACTATTATTATTTATTCTTTTATTTATCAATGCAAATTGGTGTTTTCTTAAATATAGGGAGGCCACTGCTGCCCTATTATATAAATATTATTGTAGTCACTGAAAAAGGGACTTTATTGTAAAGTTGCACTAATAAAAACCTATGAAATTCACTGAAAAAACGTTGTTACAGGGACATTATGGTTAAATTGCACTCATAAAAACCTATGAAATACAGTGAAATAACTTTGTTAAAGGGACGTTATGGTTATAAGTAAAACTGAAAAACATCAGAAATTCATCAGGTATGGTAAGCTAAGCAACCATAACTCTAGCCACCACTGTGCACTGCTAAGACTAACACCCAGGACATCAAAGAAGACACGACATATATCAAACAACTGTAAACATCTTTAAAGAAACATATTTTTGCATACTGATGTGTGGCGTTATCAGCAGTGCATGCTGGAGGGTGCATGCAAGTCATGGTTGAATCGCGTAGGGCATGTGACTCGACCATGAACCCAGCCCCACCAAACCACCGCCATTATCCATTTCGCCTACGCTGAATCCTAGTTCAGTGCCTACTATACCCTCATAATCTAACCAATGGCCAGTGCTCATGGTTTGCAGCCATGGCCAGTCTCCACAATCCATGGGGCATGGGCTTTGGCCATGCCACATTCCCCAATAGGTAAATCAGAGTCAGGGCCATCACAAGGGGAGTGCAGGGGGGCAAACTGCCACGGGCCTCGCACTTGCAGGGGGCTTCGCGGCCCCCTCGTCTAAGTAGAAGGCAGCACAGTCCACCCGTGTCCATTATTCACACGGCGGACTGTGCTGTCTCCTCTCTACCCCTGAAATGATTTTGCTGTTTGTTGCAAAGTCGTGTGGCTCCGCAACAAGCAGCAAAATAATGGGAGACAGCAGGGCTCAGAAGTGAGCTCTGCTGCCTCCCGTTATTCAGCTGACAATGTGGGCATGCTGAATGACAGGAGAGGACTCCTCTCCTGTCAGTCAGTGTGTTCACGTTGCTCAGTGTGAACACGCTGACTGGTAGGAGAGGAGTTCTCTCCTGTCATTCAGCATGTCAACGTGTCGGAGTGCATGCAGGTAAGGTAAGTGTTTTTTATTTTAAATTAAAAGAAATTAAATTAGTATATATATGTGTATGTATGAATACATGCGTGCATGTTGGTGTTTGTGTCAATGCTGTGTTTGGTTTTATGTATGCATGTATGTATGGAGTTGTGTAACTGGTGGATGAATGCATGGGTGGAAGTGTTTTATGTGAGTGCGTGTTCAGCCTCAGCCCTCAATTTAGCCGCCCTGGGGGCCACTTCATGGCATCAGAGGTCTACCTAGGCTAAAATGTCACGGGGGAGCGGGGACTAACACTTAAAATGTTGGGAGAGGCGCTAATATCCGAGGCTGTGAGGGAGGGGCAAATCTCCTTGTGTGGGGGCACCTAACATCTTTTCACATGCGTATGAGACTATTCTGGCGAAGCTTCAATGTTACAAGCAGCTACCTCTTGCCTTCATTTCTGAAACGTCACACTTAAGGACGGACTGCTGTGAGAATGAGATGTCTCATGTCACCACTTCCCATCTTCTCATGGCAATGCTAATCCCTATGGAAATTCTGACCCAATTCCTGTCCTCCCCACCCAAAACACCTCCTCACTGAAACGCTTTGAGCTAGCTTTAAACGCGCCTTACCATCAAACTTTGCCCACAATGTGCCTGCAAGTGTTTCCTCAAAGGAGTCTTCTGAGAGTTCATGACTTCATTGGAGTTGTAAACATGAACTGGTGTAATAATAATGTCTTAATCAGGTCTGCCTTTGGCCACACGATTTAAAACCACCCTGCGTGTCTTTCGCTGAAGTTCTGTTAAAAACAAGCATTGGCAAAGCCAACAGTTTTGGCTTGTGTTTAAGTATTAGGCATTTGCCAGACACTGCTATTAGCTGCTCAGGTACTGAAACCATTTTGCACAGGCACTATCAATGGCCAGCTAATACCAATACAGAAGTGACTTTCCGATGCCTACACGAATGCCCAAACTGTTAGCATTGCCAGTGCTCTTTTTGGTTTATCCTTGATGCACAGGACTATACATCAAGGTTAAAGCAAACATACTACTTGGCTAAATTGGCCCACATTGAATGTAGGCCAATATAGCCAGTAATAACACTTATGGTACACAGTCAGCCTGGATATACTTTGTGTGGCATGCTATTTTTACTAGCTGGGAGTATGTACATGGTAATAATGGCATATATTGATGCAGCCTGCATGGACATAATTAGAACAACCAGCATGAATATATTTTTATACTAGCATATCTCGCGTGGAAAGGCGGCATTAAATGTATTGGAAAATGATCCTATGCACGGTTTGTTATTTGCAACTATTGGGGATTTCCATGTGCTTCCATACAAAACCAATTGCAAACTATGGATTTCTACCCAATTTTGCAAAGAAAGTTCTGTAAATTGCATAATTTTAACCCAAGGTTTCAAACATTTTCTTGGGAGTGAGAACCCCCCTCAAGCAACCCTTGTTTGGTTTGGGCTCCTCACTGTGCTCTGCTGATCCTGCCTAATTGGCAAAAACATTTAAGCCTCTAAAGTTCAGAAATGTACCAGCCTCCGCTGTACATCATTTGTCACTGTGTATGATGTGTGTTTTAATGCGCACACAGGTGCAGGGTGCTTCTTAATGATATGATATGGCATTTATAACGTGCTTGTACACAAGTGTTTCTAGGTGCGACAAGGCAAGGAGGGAGAAACAAAAGAGTAGGACAAAACACAGATATTACTAGGCCTTGTGTAATTCAGATCGCGTAAGAGCAGGGAAGGAGGGAGGGGAGAAGTGCCGAGGGTGGGGTAGGATGCAGAAGTGCAGGAACAATGGATAAACAAGAGTGCAGCCAACAGGTGGCAAGTGTGGGTACTCAAGTGCAGCCAACGGGTGGAGAATAAGTGCAAGAGAGGGGACTGAAGGGTTACAGATAGACTACAAGTGCAGGCGAGCCAAGAGGCAGTGTGTGATTGCAACAGGACCTGGGCCCGAATTCAGAGCTTGGCCAGGTGACCAGTGCATGGATCAGGCAGGTGATTAGCAAGGGAGAGGAAGAGAGAATGCAGAAGCAAAGAGACAGGTCTTGAGTTACTTCCGGAACCAGAGATGGTTCTGCTCAAGTTTCAGAGAGGCAGGGAGGCCGTTTCCAGAGGGAGGCCCCAGCCAAAGAAAGAGATCTGCCCTCAACTCTTCGCTTGAATAAGTGTCTGACCCTCAGAGAGTTGGAGGTGGCGCAGTGGAGAGCTCATGCCATCCTATATATATTTTTGCATATGATACAAAAGTTAGTCTGGCATAAACCTTTCGTCAGTAGAGAAATCTAACTTTGCTGTAGTTGATTTGGAGTTGTAGTAATAAACCATATTTGTTTATCAAGGGGAGATTTCTCCAGTCTTCTGTTTGCAGAGGTGCCACCGCTGGCCGAGTGCAAACAATTGTAAGGGGGGGCCTCACCAAATATTTTGCCCCGGGCCGCACCACATCTTCTGACAGCCCTGATCAGAGTAGACATTTGTCCTTGCCGAGGGCCAGGCACACTACCCAGGCAGCAAAGCTATATCACTATTTTTTGTACTTACTTTTTGACACTTTCAAAAAAGTTAAACACAGGACAGATTTGCAAATGCATGCTTTCAAGTACTTTCTGATGCTCCTCGCACAAGTTTTCTGCACTCTCGCCCAGCAAATCGGGTTGCAGCAGCAAGCAGAATCTGTTTTCACATTTAAACTTTGGGCTTCAGTCATTTTGCATTGAATTTCCGTCACGCCTACAGCCCAAATCGCTGGACGGATTTTCATCAAATTTGCGGCAGGAGTGGCGGCTTGGTCAGGAAAGCATGCTTTTGTAAATTTGGTGAAAATCTGTCCATTACTTTTTTAAAAAATGACCAAAATGTTAGTCTAAAAACATGTGTGATATCTATGTCTGCTCCGCGGACACACTTCCCTGTTCGCTCCGCAGACAGGACACCGATTGGCTAATCGGCTTACGTCATGTCCACAGACACGTGACATGTACGCTGATTGGTTGGGGTAAAGCGTGAGGCGCGTCCCTTGTTTCGATGCACCCGGACAGCGCAGCGTAGAAGTGAGCATAAATCAAATTTTGGGGAGTGTGTTGGTTTGTAGGAGTGCTTGGGGATGGTGGGGGAGTAAGAGATGGGTCGAATGCTGTATTTGTTTAGGTGGGAGAAGGCCTTGATGTGTTTGTGGTGTCCGTGGTCACTGCGGTTGTCCGCGGACATACTAAACACTGGGCGCACTACTGGCTATTTTACTTTAATATGATGTTGGTTTGGGTAGTTAGTAGAGCATTGGGTTAAGAGGGTATGTATTGAAGAGTTTGTGCGTTGGTTGTAATTATTTTTTAGAATGTTAATTGAAGTGGATAGGTTTTGAGGTGGATGTATTATGTTTTTGGGTTGTGGTCATTTGGTAGGGTTTTGCTTCTATGTGTGTGTTATGCTGTGGGGGTTGTGGCCAGGGCCTAGAGTCTTGGGTGCCTGGCCGAAGGACCGTAGGCCTTCGGCCAGGCACCCAAGACTCTAGGCCCTGGCCACAACCACTGCAGCATAACACACCCATGTTACCAAACATTTTGACCTTGGTATGTGGGCTGCTTAGGGGATATGTTTTCAAAAATGTGTGTTCTGATTGGCAGTAGTGTAATAGTGTTTATAGGATAGTGAGACGATGTGTGTTAGTTTGTTTGTTGGATTGTGTTCAGATTGTTGGTATTGAAGACTCTAGGCATTTGGGGTTATATTTATTGGTGAGGTGTTCATTTGCATGGCTGTGTTATGTTGCTGTGTTTGTGAGTCTAATTATTATATACTTACTGTTTCCTTTGTTGAGGCTGTATGTAGAGTTTTGGCCAGGCCATGCAGTCAAGATTGTAGGGTTTGGCAACAAGCACTGCATCATAAGATACCCATGGAAGCAAACATTTTGGATTGTGGTCTATGGTCAGATGTTTGCTTGAATGGGTGTGTTATGCTGTGCTGTTTGAGAGTCCAATTATTATATACTTACTGTTTGCCTTTTTGTGGTTGTATGCAGGTTTTTCATGACATGGGTAATTGGCGCAGACATTCTTTTTCAATCTCTGTGATAACAGAAAAGATCATATGTTAGTATAGGTAGTTCATAATGAGTTATTGCACTGCATAGTAGACATTTCTGTATTTTGTCTACCCTCATAGTTAGTACTTTAGAAGTACTATAGTTCAAACCAGTGTACTGTGCAATTTGCTCAGTTCCTGTGTTTGTTTATTAAATCATTGGGTCTCTGTGAAAAAATCCAGGCTGGATTAAAAAAAAATACTTTCTATTTTGTGGTACAATATATTTCTTTCATTGTTTTCAGTAGGAGGAATTGAATAGGTGTATGTTTTTTTATTTGGAAGTGGTGGTAGTATTGTTGGAATTAGATAACAGTTGGTGTATTCTATTTGTTTATTTCTTTTTCCATTTTAGTGGTATTCATCTATCTGTTGGCGTCGCAGATTTTTGGGGCAGTTAGATACCTGTTGGCGTATTCTAACTGTTTATTTCTTGTTTCATGGTATTCATCTATCTGTTGGCTTGGTGCAGATTTTTGGGGCAGTTAGATACCTGTTGGCATATTCTAACTGTATATTTCTTGTTTGATTTTAGTGGTATTAATTTATCGGTTTGCTTGTTGCAGAATCTTGGGGCAGTTAGATACCTGTTGGCGTATTCTGTTTATAGTTTTGAAGTTGAAGTTTTGTTCACGTTCATACACTGATTAGTTATTAAATGTTGGTTTTATGAATATTAAGAAAGTGTTTACAAGATTTGCTGGTAATCTCTGTTTTATAGTAATGGTGGTATCATTACATTCGAACCACCCACAATTCTTTTTTATATATGCAGTGTAGTGACCTGCATTGGTCGTGGGTCCTGCGTGGTAGATTTTACCTATTGTTGTGAAGGTTTTCTTACCAAGTGATACTTGACCATGTGTGAATCCAGTCAGCTTGCAGTTGTTTTTGGTACCATCTGCATTGTAACCTAAAAGCATTACTATTATGTATTTATTATGTGTCTGTATTTGTAAAGTGGAACGATTATCGGAATTGCAGGTAGTACAAAATCTGCCATGGTTTGCATTTTGTACAAGTTGCTGAAATGGAATGGATTCACAGTTAGGTATGGTTACATACACAAAGAATTCATTAGGAACTTCTTCTTGTGCGACATGGCTGCAAAGAGTGCATGTATGTTTCAACATGTTTTTGTTTTCTAGTACTTGTAGTAAGTACATTAGAAATTCTTGTGGATCTTCTTGTGTGTTTATAGTGAATTTGCCCATTCCAGCACAGTAGTCCAATTCCTGTCTTATTCCAGAAACACTGTAAGTGTTGTCAGGATTGTTGGTTGCATTTCTGTGAAGGACTAACATTTGCAAACACAATTGGTCTTCCCAATGTAAGTAAATGTTGTCAATAATTGGTGGCAATTGAAATATAATATTGATTGCTACATTTCCGTAGCAATTTACACCAGTTGTATTTGAAAATGTGAATGGACCTGACAGTTCTGTGTCCAAGTCATTTGTTTCGAGTGTGCGTTGTTTCTTTGAAGAGGTAGTTGAGTTAGATTGAGCAGTAGATTTTTCTTTGGTTGTGGTCCTTGATGAAGTATTAGCTTCTTTTACTTTCTTTGGAGGAATTGCTGTGAGATCCTGCATAGTTTGAGTCTGAAGTCGTTTTCTTTTATAACGTTTTGCTTTTTGCGGAACAGGATAGGTTTTTAGATGGGGGGTGTAGAGTGAATGCAGTCTATTGTGTTCTAGAATGCAAGGATTATCAGCATTTACTTTACTTGCATCAAAGTTGATTATAAATAGTCCGTCAAGTGTACGTAAGCGTGATAGTGCTACATAGCTCATGCCTTCTTTAAAGACTGTGCTACCAATATCTATCAATGCTTTATCTAGGATAAGACCTTGTGATTTGTGAATGGTGACTATGTATGCTAGAGTTAGAGAAATTTGCGCTCTGCGTACATACATGTCTTTGAAAAGAAGGAAGCGGGCTGTTGAGCGTCCTATACTTTTAACTTCTGATAGTTTGTCAAAGAGAATATTGACAAACTGAATGTTGTCATGTAGGTATATGTGAAAGCCAACAACTGTACCAAGTGCTCCATTAACTAGTCCTTGGTCCACGTCAAGGTTACGTTTAAGCATTACTCTAAAGTTCAAAGATAAGTTTAACATTTTCTCCAAACCAGCTGTGTTAGAGATAGAGTTTTCCAAGGTGTTTAGCCTTGTTGTGGCTTGTTGAAACATGGGTAGTGTCATACCATGTACGTCCAGTTTGTCTGTGGAGCAAATTTGAACTATTGGTTGCATTTCTTTTTTTAACATTGTTTCATAAAATTTTGACCAGCTTGCAAGAGTTGGCATCAAGGACATACAATTGACATTTTTGTGTGCTAATTGTTCCTTGACATCAACAGCACATGAGTTATGGCCATAGAGTGCATGGATGTGCCTGGTTTTTTATACAGATTGTGCTTCTTGAGATAGTAAACCAACTCTAATACTTTTTAAAATGTTGGCATATATGAGGTCTGCAGACTGATGCATATTTTCAGTTAATTCTCTGTATTGGAAATGTTGCCAAAGGTTGACATTTCCTATGCTGCCAAAAGTTTTACGGCATAGTTTGTGCCCTAAGGTTTTAAAAATAGGTTCACCTTTAACTGGTGTTAATTGAAGAAGATCTCCGAAAACTAGAATGTGTTTTCCTCCAAAGAGGTCTTCATAGTCTGTTTTCAGTACCTCTTGTAATCTGAGGTGAATGAAGGCTAACATTAGATTGGAAACCATGCTCACCTCATCTATTAGCAGCATTTTCATTTGTTTAAAAACTCTGCGTAGTTCCATTGTAGCTTCTGGAGAAAGTTTGTAATAGTTTAATTTGTTTTGGTGTTCTACTGGAAGGAGTAGTAATCGGTGTAAAGTGACACCGCCTATGTTGTAGGCAGCTAAACCTGTGGGGGCAGTTTCTGTCACGTTCTCTAGTCTCCTCCCTCCCTTCCTCCTCACCTGGGCCTTCAGTGGAACTGTCAAGAAGCTCTGTCTTCCTTCTTTGGCATGCATGGAGCTTTCCTTTCGTCTTCTTCTTGGTCCTTTTATCATGTAAGTAGGGACGAGCTCCCTGGGATGCCACGCTGTTGGGAAGTTGAGAAACTGAACGGCGGGGATTCCTGGGAGCCGGTTCCATGGCAGGGAAAAAGCCACTTGGCAGAAAAAACCCTGCTTGGATGGGTGCACTTGGAGGATAGCAGGTACTGGTATACTATTTTCCCATGGTCGAAAGGAATCAAGACAGCAGCTAGACGTCTGGAAGAAGATGGCCAAATGCATTCCAGGAGGACGAGGAACAATGTAGACACACAGGTAAGTTGGAACACTGGATCACAGAGTGGATGTGGGGAAATAACCCTAGGCAAGGGTTGGAGGAGCAACGCAAGGCGATAGATGGAAAAAGCAAGAACAAGGCAGAATAAGAAAGAAGGAAACTGCAGGGCACGGTAGAAGAGAAAAAGGAGAGAAATAATGGAGCAAAAGAAATGCTAAGGGCTGATAATCAAGAGAAAGTTCAATAGAGGAAAATACAAACTGGCGCTATGGAAGAAAGCTGGCAACATGGCACCCAGAATACGGAGGAAAACAAAGAGGAACGGAAGAAAGCACAAGAATGGGAACACACGAACACAGCGATACCTTCAGGAGGCAGTGAAGGTGCAACGCAGAGAACACTGCACTGAACCGGCACTTGCAAATAGAGTGGCCATCTTGGGGCAACAACTACATCCAGACCGCAGCCGACGTAATGGCACACCTAATGGCGTCTCCAAGAATCCCATAGTCGGCACCATGCAGAATGCATGACAGTATGTCCTCTTCTACTCGGGGGCCCCCCGGTTTGCCAGGATGCAATCTGTGGAATCTTCTAATGAGTAAAGGAGCATGTAAGTGCCTCTTTGGTTCCCATGTATGTTCTGCTGCAGGATACCCCTTCCAATGCACCAAGTATTGCAGAACCCCATGATGGTAGTGTTAATCCACTAAATAAGAGACTTCGGATTCAGCTGGTCCTGATGGGGTTGTACTGGCCAATTCCTCTGGTCTCCTCTTGTAAGGATCGGGTTGGTAAGGCTTAAGAAGAGAGGTATGAAAAACAGGGTGAACGTTTTTAAGGTAGGTTGGTAGCTTGAGGCGAAAGGCCACTGGATTTACCCTTTTGATGATTTGAAAAGGACCAATATATCTTGGCGCAAACTTCCCAGTGTGTGTCCATCGAGGAAGGTACTTTGTGGCCAACCATGCCTTGCTTCCTTCTGTCCAAAGTGGAGTAGCTTCCCTCTTCTTGTAGGCCAGACCTTATAGGACTGACAGCTGGCAGTCAACGTCTCACTGGCTAGTTTATGAGTATACTTGAGGTCTTGCAGGAGTTGCTCAATGGCAGGTAACTTGGAAGGTTGCAACTTAACAAGTGGAGCATGCTTTGGATGGTACCCATAGGTGCAGTAAAAGGGGGACATATTGATGGCAGTATGTCTGGTGTTATTATAGGCAAATTCAGCCATGGGAAGGAAAGAACACCAGTCTTCCTGCTTCCTACCGCAAAAACAACAGAGATATTGTTCTAAGGTGTGATTAAGCCTTTCGGTCTGTCCATTGCTTTGTGGATGAAAGTCAGACGAGAGAGCAAGCTGAATACCCAATTGTTTACAAAGGGACCCCGAGAATTGAGAAGTGAATTGTGGGCCTCGATCGGACACCACCGTGTCAGGAAGACCATGGAGTCTTACAATCTCTCTCAGAAATACTCTGGCCATCTCCGGAGCTGTGGCTACTCCCTTTAAAGGAGTGAAGTGGGCTAGTTTGCTTAGGATGTCTACAGTCACCATGATGGCCGTATTTCCTTCAGAGCAAGGTAGCTCTACGATAAAGTCTGTAGAGATGTGGGTCCATGGTTGTACTGGTGCTGGTTCCTGTTGAAGCAATCCTATGGGCTTAGAGGTCTGATACTTGGTCGATGTGCAGATAGGACAGGAGGATACATAAGACTGAACGTCTTGACTCCAGTCTGGCCATAAAAACAGTCTAGACAGGAGATCCCTGGTGGCACGTATGCCCTTGTGACCAGCCAAAGGTGAATCATGGCACCAGGAGAGGGCACGATCTTGATGAGTCTTGTCAGGTAGCTACAAGGCGCGTCCTTTAAAGAGTAGCCCCTCTCTTTCTTCTAATCCTGTTTTCATTGGTTCGCCAAGTTGATTGGTTCAGACATCATGTAGAAAGGTGTTAGGCACAGTCTTGAAATCCTTGCCTGCTAACAACAAGTCATGACCGCGGTCAACCTCATTGTCCGAACCATACTTACGGGATAGGGCATCTGCCAATATGTTTTCTTTGCCGGGTAGGTATGTGACTTCAAAATCAAACTGGGAGAAAAAGTATGCCCAGCGGGATGTCTGGCATTACGGCACTCCATTTGCTGAAGGACATGAAGATTGCTATGGTCTGTACGTACTGTGAACCAATGCATGCCCCCTTGGAGAAGATGCCGCCACTCCTCACAGGCATGTTTGATGGCCAGTAACTCCCTTTCAATAACAGAATGGTTCTTTTGACTGGGTGAAATTGTTCTGGAAAAGTAGGCCACTGTATGTTTCAACCCGTCCTTACTCTTCTGAAGAAGGGCTGCTCCGATTGCCCCCCCTGAGGCATCAGTTTCAACTACGAAGGGTAGAGCTTGATCTGGCTGAATAAGGATCAATGCCGTAGTAAAAGCCTCCTTTAAGGCTTGAAAGGCAGTTTCTGCCTCTTGCGTCCAGCTGAATAGTACTCCCTTTTTTAACAATGAGGTAATCGGAAGAGCCATTTTGGAAAAACCTGAGATGAAGTGCCGGTAGAAGTTTGCTAGCCCTAAGAAGCATTGTATATCCTTTACGCTTCTGGGTACAGACCACTGAATAACTGCTTGAATCTTACTTGGGTCTATACGGATTCCTTCTTGAGATAGAATGAAGCCCAGATAGGACATAGAGGGTGAATCAAAGATGCACTTTTCTGGTTTGGCATAGAGTTGATTCCGAAGCAGACGTCCCAATACAACACGAACATGTCTTCTGTGTTCAGTAAGGGATGATGAGTAGACCAGGATGTCATCTAAATACACCACCATTGTGGAGTATAGGAGGTCTGCAAACAATGTGTCCATAAAGCACTGGAACACGGCTGGGGCATTCACTAGGCCAAAAGGCATGACTCGATAGTCAAAAATAACCTAGAGGCGTCCTAAAAGCTGTCTTCCACTCATCCCCCTGTCTAATGATCCAATTTTGTGAAGAATGATGCACCTTGTACAGCATCCAGCACTTCTTTGTTCAGGGGCATCGGGTATCGGTTCTTGATGGTAAGTTGATTTAAACCCTGATAATCAATACAGGGGCAAACGTCGGTAGAACCTTTCTCGGGAATAAAGAACAACGATGCCCCTGCCGGAGACTAGGACTCCTGGATGAGACTCCTTTGTAGATTATTGTCCATGTATTCTTTGAGGGCTTTTCGTTCCGGAAGATACAAAGGATACATCCTCCCAAATGGGATAGACACACTTGCTAGGGTTTCTATAGCACAGTCTCCGCTTCTGTGAGGAGGAAGGGAATGTGGCTGTTTGTCGACAAATACCTCCAGATATTCTTGATAATGTTCTGGCACCGAGTGTAAGGATGCTGCTAACAAAGATCCTCCACTGTATGATTGCCAAGGTGGGTGAGTATGGTTGAGGCATTCCTGGAGACAATATGATGATTGGAACTGTATGGTGTTGGTAGACCAGTCGATAAGTGGGTTGTGGCGGCGCAACCACGGGATCCCTAATATCACTGGAAAATGTGCTGCCTTAATAAGATCAAACACCATCTCTTCCTGGAGCTGGAATAGCTGAAAGTGGAGAGGGAGTGTTTCCTGAGTAATGGGACCAGAGGATAGAGGGTTACCGTCCACTCCTTCCACTGGAATTGGCTGATTCTTGGTAAGGATGGGTACGTTGTTTTCCTTAGCCCAAGAGACATCAATAAAGTTCCCAGCAGCCCCACAATCTAGCATGGCTAACACTTCCCAAACAGATGAGGATCCCAGGGACAATTTGACTTGAAAGACCATCAACCGGTTGTCTTCTCTGGTTGAGTGAGACAATGTGTTGTTACAGGGATTCCTACCGTCATCCCTGGACCTTACCCTGTTCAGGTTCGGGGAAAGTCGTTTCCCTAATGGCACGGAGGGACTTCCGGGCAGTTGCGAAGCAAGTGTTTATTGGAACCACAATACATGCAGAGGCCCAGATCCCTTCATCTTTTCCTTACTTCAGCCGTTAAGGGTCCTCGGGCGGTGCCTATCTGCATAGGTTCTTCTCCTTGTAGTGGAGTGGGTTGTTCACCCGAAGGGTGATGAGACAAAGGTAAGAGAGGTGGTCGAGGTCTTCGCCTTTCTTGTCTTCTCTCTCCTAACCTAAATTCGATCTGTAAGGCAAGTGACATGAGTTTCTGGAATGTCTGAGGTCTTGTAATGCGTGCCAACTCGTCCTTAAGGTCCTTGTGCAGGTCACGACGAAACAGTGTCTGTTGGGCTGAGTCAGGCCACCCAGCATTAGTAGCTAGACGCATGAAGGCCATCACATACGTCTGAACATCATGGGGGCCTTGTCTGAGATCAAGAATGGCTTTGTAGGAGGCCTATTGTACCTCCGGTCGTTCGAAACGGGTCTTGAAGAGTTGAATTAATTGATCATAATCGTTGACGAAGGATCCGATTGAGTGATGAGCGGTGTGGCCATTGCAAGAGTGTTCCCAACTAGATTTGAGACTAGAAACCCTACTTTGGCCTTAGCCGTCTCATACGCCGGGGACGGAAAGTGAAGTACATCTTATAGGCGTCCAAAAACTCTTTTAGGGTTTTAGGGTTACCGTCATACTTCCCAAAGGGTAAAGGTAGCGGGGGTAAATCTCCTCTGGCTTCTTCTCGAGCAGCTACCTGTTGTCTCAAAGACTGATTTGCAGATCAGAGAGATTGTACTACTACTGTTAGTCCCTGGATGGCAGCAACCAGTTCCTCATACTGTTCCAGGGATGCCATTGGAATCTTCTGGCGTTGCACTCTGTCACATTCTGTAGTCTCCTCCCTCCCTTCCTCCTCACCTGAGCTTTCAGTGGAACTGTCAAGAAGCTCTGTCTTCCTTCTTTGGCGTGCGTGGAGCTTTCCTTTCGTCTTCATCTTGGTCCTTTTATCGTGTAAGTAGGGACGAGCTCCCTGGGATGCCACGCTGTCGGGAAGTTGAGAAACCGAACAACAGGGATTCCTGGGAGCTGGTTCCTTGGCAGGGAAAAAGCCACTTGACAGAAAAAACCCTGCTTGGCTGGGAGCACTTGGAGGATAGCAGGTACTGGTATACTATTTGACCACGGTCAAAAGGAATCAAGACAGCAGCCAGATGTCGGGAAGAAGATGGCCAAATGCAGTCCAGGAGGACGAGGAACAATGTAGACCCACAGGTAAGTCGGAACACTGGATCACAGAGTGGATCCGGGGAAATAACCGTAGGCAAGGGTTGGAGGAGCATCGCAAGGCGATAGATGGAAAACAAGAACAAGGCAGAATAAGAAAGAAGGAAACCGCATGGCACGGTAGAAGAGAAAAGAGAGACAGAAATAATGGAGCAAAAGAAATGCTTAAGGCTGATAAACAAGAGAACTTTCAATAGAGGGAAAAACAGACAACCGGCGGTACGGAAGAAAGCTGGCAATGCAACACGGTGCCCAGAATACAGAGGAAAACAAAGAGGAATGGAAGAAAGCACAAGAATGGTAGAATCACGGGAACACACAAACACAGCGATACCTTCAGAGAGCAGTGAAGGTGCAACGCAGAGAACGCTGCACTGAACAGGCATTTGAAAATGCGGTGGCTATCTTGGGTGCAACAACTAGACTGCTACATCCAGACGGCCGCCAATGTAATGGCACACCTAATGGCATCTTCAAGAATCCCATAGTCGCCGCCATGTAGAATGCATGACAATTACAACAGCTGACAGTTTGTTGTTTGTCAATTGTTGGAGGAACTTGCTGATGGTTTTGATTAAGAACGTTTTGCCTGAACCAGCTTGACCACTCACATATAGCAGTATAGGTTTATGGTCTTGGCAGATACAATTTTTACTTTCATGTTGCATACCATGTTCAATTTGTTTTGTTACTTCTTGGAAAATGCTACGCTGGTCATTGTTTAGTTGCGATTTTAGTACAGCAAAGTCTTCTGTAGATTGCTCATACTGACACATGGTGTTTTCTACTTCTGTCATGGCTAATTCTGCCTCATTTGCTATTAGTGGATGTCCAAGTGCTTCTTGGCTTCCTGTTACAGAAGGTTGACTACTGTCAGGAGTGTCCACATCTAGTTGGGCCTGGAGTTCTTCCTCGTGTTGCTGTTCATTGTGCGACATTGTTTTGCACTGTATAAAGTTTACATCTGTCATAGTGCTTTCATTTGCTTTGAAAGCGTCTTCATAGAAGTCATAGGTATCTAGTAAATCTTCTTTCCTCAATGGTTTAAAAAGTTGTAGCAGGGACATGTAATACAGTTCTTTATATTAAGGGGTTTTTAATGACAATTTGATATGATTGATTAAGCTTTGTTTGTTAAGTTTCACTAAGATGCCTCCACAATTTTCCACTCTGTATCTACCTGTCTTTTCATCTGGTTTAATATTATTTTTGTATGTGAAGTTTTGGGCTACGTGGTATAGACACATGGTTTCCAAAGTGGTACTTCTGTTTGGGTAGTATGTGTCTAGTAAATTGTTTTTTAAAATGTCTTGGCTGTGGGGTTCATTTTTGGCTATTGTTTCTATGTCTTCATATGATTTGAGAACTCTTTTTCTAGATTTAGCCAGACCAAGTCTTAGCCATACTATATTTTCAGATTTTCCATACCAGGCAGTACCGGTTAAACGGTATGCAGCTTCATAGCAGCCACATTCTCTATGGGAGAGCATTTTCATGCCTAAGCTGTACAATTTCTGTGATAGTGTTTTGTCAGATGATATGTCATACCAGAAGTCTTGAAGCTCTGTTTTTTCTGCTTTGGTTAATTAGGCTGTGACATATTGTGAAACTGCAGTGGAATTGTCTGCAATGTAGTACACATCTATATTTGCATTCCATAGGAGGGAAATGATTGCATTGTAATCATTGATATATTTTGATTCTTCTTTTCCTTCTATGTAATATGTGTTCTTAGGGGATTTTCCTTTGACACTATGTCTAACTGAAGACATGGTGTTGTTTACTTGACCAGTTGTTGAAACTGGTCTAGGGAAACCAAAGCGGCATTTGGTGTAGTATTTCCCTTTGTTTTTATATTTGCGACGACAATACTTCCCACATTTGTGTCTTTGGAATTCTAGAATTTTTGCATGAAGGTAACTATGTCTTGTTTGTGAAGGGATTTCACAAGTGACATATTTTTGGATGAACTGTAAAACAGTGGCATCACTGTCTTGACCAAATTTAGGAGCATCTTTAATCCACAAAAGAATGTGGATGTGTGGTGCTCCTCTGGCTTGTTATTCTTTTCTCCAAAAGAAGGGTTGCACTTCTCCGAGGGGAGGAACAGTCTTATTACAAATGGAGTGTATCATAGCAATGAAGCCATAATGAAAATATTTTGATACATTTACAGGATCAAGAGAGCAGTGTTCTCCTGGTGTTTTTATATCTATGTTTATTTTGTTTGCTATGCGTAGGAATTTGTGTAAATCTTCCCATGCATATCCTGCACAACTTAATGTCACAAACCAAGTCGGTGGGCCAAGGTTTGTTATCATACAGCGTACATCTCCGTGATGTCGGAACCAGTATTCTTTTGTACAATGCCTGTTTGTAAAAGATTTGTAATGCCTGACTGTAAAACCTTATCTTTTTCTTGCACTTTTTGTAGTATTTGTGTAGCTGACATATTTTATAAATGGGTACCTGATATCAATGTATGTGCAACTCCGTAGCATAGAGTTGCTAGTTCACTTTCAAAGAGAAGGTGGAATATGTATTCCACGTTTTGTCTGAATCTGGGGTCTTCAGAATACATTCGTAAAGAGCGGTATTCTGATACTGTAATTTATGTGGGTCTATCAGCGTACCTTTCCAGTAGGAAAGAGTAGAGGAAATGCACGTGCTTCTATACTTTATTCCCATATGCTGATCGGATATCCTTTGGTTTGTCGCATTTGGTACGTTTCCAGTGCATCATCTATGGTGTCTTTAGAGTGTAATGGGCGAATTGTATAATGGTCTAAAATATTGGATTGTGTAGCAGGATCTAGAAGTTGAAATTGACCAGTTTCTGATGAGTCTTAAATTATTTCAGTGGTTTCCCTCAGGTTTTCTTAAATATCAATTTCTTTGTAGCATTCATTGTTGTCTTTTATATATTGCAGGGCTTGTCTAACTTTATGTAAGTCGACAAGTTGTTGCCAAATTTCTTTGTCTTTTGTAGGTACGTCATTTACTAAGATAATTAAAGATTGATCTATTGGACGATGCACTCCCAATGTGTGTACATTTTCTATGAGATCTAATGGCAAATAAACTACTTTGCCACAAATGCCTTTCACTAATTCAGAGGGAGGTAATTTTGCTGTTTTTGGTTGAAGGCGTATTATTGCTTAAAATGGGTGCACTGTTTGAATTATGATGCTTTCATATAAGTTAAGTTGTTGCAGGGGTTTTGGTAGTGGGAATAATTCCAAGTTATTTGTGATAGCACATGAAGGTGTTTGGTTGTTGTCAAGTTTTGCAGTGCAGTAACTGCAAAGTATTAAGGGGTCAGTAATTTTGTATTTGTTTTCTGCTATAAGGTAGAGAGCTAATTGGAACCACTTGGAATCTTCATTGTCTTCTATTTTGTACGTTATGTCTACAGTTTTTGTGCTATTTTATAAAACGTCCTGCGGCAAAACACACACACACACATGGTTTGGTACTTCAGCAGATGTACTTTTAAACTTTAGTATTTCTTTTTTGTATGTGTTTAGTTGAAGGTTGCCATCTGTAAAGTTGTTGCTAGTCTGTTGTAAAGGTATTGCATTTTGTAAGTGGCTTTCACTTCCAATGTATTTTCTCTGGATATGCTCTATTTCTTCGAGTAGTTCTTTGGCTGTACCATGTAGAAGATTGTTATTTAAATTGGCTAGTGCTAAAGCAGGACTTTTGGCATAGTACCGTTTATGAACCAGATTTCTTACAGTTGAATGGTGTGTTGATATCATTTTGATATGGTGGAAGGTGCTTTTGCAAATAGGTCCAGAAATGCAGGCTAATGAATGTCCTTGTAGTCCTGTGTATTTGCGCACTGGACAGGAGTTCATATTTTGTAGTAGTTTCATTTTGAATTCGTCTTTGCCTTTCACATACTGATTGAGGAACTGGCGTAAAGACTTGAAAGATGTTTTGGCTATGTTACACATTGATGTGCACGGCCATTTGTAGAATGGATGTATTGGTTCAGTGGAATGGAGAGTTGATACTAAGATTTCTGGGCATATTTTTGTGAGCAGCGTTTCTTGTTCCATAATGGTATTATTAAGTTTTTCATACCCTCGTCCACTGCTATGTATGTCAATAAGGTTTATTTGCTTTAGTTTGTAAGGTTCTTCATTGAAATATGGTTCTGTGCTCGTGGTGTGACTCCATTCACCTCCACAGATGTTTGTGAAGCTATCTTTGTTGATATTCCTTTTATTGAGAAGTATTTTTTTGTAGTTTAGTACTTAGTTTTGTTAGTGGTTTCATTCTGTTTAAAATTAAAATAAATAATTTCCTTTTGAGAAGGAGTGCTTCTAGGATTAATATTCTACGGTATGTTTTAAGGGTTGTGAGTGATTTCTCGCCTGTTTTTATAAGGTTCTGAAGGACTATGTGGCGGAACATTTTTTGTATAATAATATTTTTGGTATGCTTACTACAATGCATGCTACATCAAGATTTATAGTTGCAGTGTTAGCACTAGTGGTAGCTGCAGTCTTGTTAATCACTTTCTGTTTTGTTTTACATTTTGAAAGAGCAGGCAAAGTTTCTGTACTGGAAGCTTGTTTTGTTTCGCTTAATGACTGTATTAGCTGTTTTGTTTGAACTTTGTGTACGAATTCTGCTAGAGGTGGATGCTTATTTTGGAGCCTTTTATTTTGATTTTGTTTACTTTTGCATTGCTTTCTACGGAGTTGCTTTTTGGTAAGCATTCTTTGGGGTCTGTTGGGGAAAAAGAAAGTGTGGGTTGTGCAGTGTATGTGTGCTTTGTGCCTGAGCATCTGAGTATGATGTTAAGGATGTATGTAGAGGTGTGTGATTGTGCAATGTGCTGCTACTTCAGTTTGCGAAGGCTATTCTTGTATTTGTGTGTTACTATACTGGTGTTCAGATGAAAATACAAAGTATGCAGCTGGTGAGGGGAAGCACTAATACTGAATCTAATGTTGCAGGGTTAATACGATTGTTTGTTCTACAATACTAGAATTCTACAGTGTTTGAGTAACAGTTAGAACATTAAGGCAGTATTGCACTTACTTTTTTGGATGGAAAGAGTAAGTTTCTTCTGAGTTCTTGTTCGTACTTCAGACACTGCTGCTTTCCAGGAGAGTGGTCTTCATGGCAATTGTAAAAGAAAGAAGTTAGTAAATATGTGTGTTAATAGCACTGTTGTTAATGTAGACATGGATTTCTTTGTTTTTGCAGTAGTGCTGCTTTCTGATAACTGTGCATAGCATATACATGCACTTTTCTTTGCCTATGTGCATTCTATATATTTTACTTAGAATCTGTTAGTTGAACGTGCTTTAGAAATGATTACAATAGTAGGCGCACAGAGCAGACTTGGCTTCTTAAGGCGGTGTTATTGGATGTTAGGGGATAGAAGAAATAATGTATGCTTTTTTTGCTATTTGTACAGGGTAAATGGCAGGAACTGTAGGGAAAAGCATGCAATGTATGCATTTGTGAAGGTGTGGGAAAGAAAGCAGAAGGATTAGATGGGTTCAGCAGCTTATTACTCAGCAGGTGATTACCAAACTACTGGTTAACCCTGTGGTGCTTGGAGATGGGAGAGCCTGAAATAAAATAAGGGTTGCAATGAAGGATCTGGTACCAGCGTTGCAGACTGAAGGGAAGGGGGATATGTTGTATGTATTGCTTTAAAACATTGTACATAGTTGTAAATGATGTGATAGACATGACTGCACCTGTGCATAGTTGAATGCTGTTGTAAATTCTAGAACAGAATGGGCAACCAGCTGGAATGAGAGAGCTGTGTAGATTGGAAGAACAGTTGTAGAGGCAGTAGTGTTGTTTCAGCTGGAAGCCTTTAGAATGAGATTGGCTATATGTGTGCATGAATAAAGATGCATGTACTCATCCTGGCTGCGTGTCATTTTATATACTGTTATTTGTTCCATCTTTTAACATGAAATGACACTTTGTGTCTTGTGTCTGATTACTATTATAATCATTTCTAAAGTTAGTACAAATGATAAAATGTATGTTAAATATGCAGCATTGTATGTACATCCTATGCACTATAATGCATTAAATGCTATTATGGTTGAAATGTGGATAAATAGGTGGCACTGGTTACAGAAATGATGGAATGAATGAACAAAATAATAGTTTGCACATTATAGTTAGTAATATGGGTAAATAAACATTTGGAGAGCAGACAGGTTTGCAAGTGACACTTGATCATAGCAGATGGGAGAAATGACAGTAATCTTTTTTTACAGGTTGTACAGGGTAAGTGGCAGTTACTCTGTTTATATGCATTTATACAAGAGCTGTACATGTACTGTGCAGAAAATAGTCATACCTGTAGTTTGTGTTCATGCATGTGGATGTGGATGAATCTGCAAGTAGAAATGTTGGAGAGTTTTGTAATAGTTGCTGTAGGTGCTTTGCAATCACAGCCCAATTGTGCTCAGAGTGATCAACAGTACATCTAAAGTGATGAACTGTGATGATGGAGTGGAAAGGGTAGAAGGGCTGCCCCAGTGTTACGCGCTCCGCAGACACTGCGGCTATTCATGAATAGGGCGTGCCACATCCGGGGTTTCTCAGCAAAGGGGGATGTAGGGATTAGCCAATCAGGTGTTGAGGTTCTGCTTTGTATTGAGGGAGGTTGTGTGTAGTGAAGATGGCAGAAGTGGAGAAAGTCAGGGTGTTGGTGCTTGGAGATATGTTTGTGAATGGTTTTGAGCAGTATGCTAAATGTAGGAATGTGGCTAACAATTTTTTTTTAAACATATCTTTATTGGATTTCACATATCAACCAACATTAAACAGTATAACGCACGCCCCACAACTCCCCCCTCCCTCCCTTAGGGGTGCAGGTTACCGTTATTCTAGGATTGCATTATGCACTGAATACGTCCGTTACTTTCATGTTGTGTGGGCACCATTGTTCCATAAAGTCTGACTGGAGATACTCTAGGACTCATTCCTCTGCAAACCTGTCCCTCATTCCTTGTACTGTGTGAGATACTTTCTCCATAGCCATATATGTCCACACTTTTTGTAGCCACGTGAAAGTCAGTGGGGTGTCTTTCTTTTTCCAACTCGGCTATTGTTGACCATGCCGCTATAAGTCCCATAAAAGCTCTCCTTTGCGTTTTTTTGTATTTTCTAGCAGTTTCGTCCCTTATTCCACACAACCAAACTTCCTCCCCCATTTGTCCCATGTCTGGAAACATTTTCCCCAACTCCCCCTTCACGTCTTCCCAAAATGGCACAATCCCTTTACAATCCCACCAGGTGTGTTTCCACGTTCCCGTCTCTCCGCATTCCCTCCAGCATTGGTTTGTTGAATTGGGGAACATGGTATGCAGTCTTTCAGGGGTATAGTGCCATTGTGTTACTATTTTGATCCACATTTCTCTTGCTTGTGCTGATCTAGTCATCTTAGGGATCAGTGTCCATAGGTCCACCCACTGTTTTCTTGTTGGTTCCTCCCCAATGTTCTGTTCCATTTGATCATGTAAGTCCACTTGACCTCTTCCTCTTGAGAGTTTATGAAGGAGTATAGAGTGGAGACACATTTCTTTGCCCCTGAGTTGGATATGAAGTATTTCTCAAATGGAGTGAGGGTTCTCGTTGCGGCCTTAACAATTCCCGGTGTTTTTAACCAATGTTTGAGTTGTTCGTATCTGAATTTATCCCGTTTGCGGAGTGATGTGCGTGGGTAGCATGATTCGTGAGTTCAGACTTCAGTGTCCATGAACATTTGACCAATTTTCGTTATTCCCACTTCTTCCCAACTTTCATAGGCCCCCTGTTCCATCCCCGGTGGGAACTGCGGATTCCGCGAAATGGGTGTAAAAGGGCCTATTGTGGTGGTCAATATACCTTTTCGTGTTTGGGTGTCCCACGCCCCCATTGTCGTCTTCAAAATTTCGCTGATCCCCAAGTTGGGGTGTCTGCGTTGTTTCTGTTTCAAGAGTAATTCTACCAGTGGGGTTCTTGCTACTGCCTTATCTTGTTTCGCCCAGATCGGTTGCGGGTTTTTGCCGATCCATTCCCTAATTACCTTTAGCTGGGCCGCTTGGAAGTACTTTTGGAAGTGGGGGAGCGCCAGTCCCCCCTCTTTGGTTTGTGCGGTTAGGGTCACCCTTGCCAGTCTCGGGGTCTTCCCTTTCCACACGAAAGACGAGATCACTTTGGATAAGGTTTTAAAGAATGTTATGGGGACCCCCACCGGAAGCGAATGAAAGTAGTACAGAAGCTTTGGGAGGATGGTCATCTTGACCGCTTGAATTCTGCCCCACCAAGAAATCATCAGAGGATTCCATCTATCCAGGTCTCTGCGTAAGCCCGCCATGAGCTGCGGATAGTTTTTCCCATACAGTTGTCCTACCTTTTGGGTTAATGTAATACCCGGATATGTTATGCCTTCCTTTACTATCTTAAGTTCCAATACGTTTGCCTCTCTTTCTATTCTCCCCCAGTCCCCTGCCAAAATTAATATTTCCGATTTATTCCTGTTAATTTTTAGGCCAGAGATTGCCCCGAAGTCTTCCAGCTCCCCCATCACTGCCGCTAGTGTTCGGGCTGGGTCTTCTAGTGCGATTAACATGTCATATGTGTATGCTATCACTTTATGTTGCATGCCTGCCATGTCTATCCATTTGATGTGATTTGACCCCTTAATTTCATTAATAGGGGTTCTAGGAAGATAGCGTATAGTAGCGGGGAGAGCGGGCAACCTTGCTTCGTACCTCTTGATTTTATTACCTTCTCTGTTACCTCCCCATTGATGGCTACTCTACTGGATGGGGAATTATAGTTTGCTCTTATTCATGTGATGAATTGTTCCCCAAAGCCCATACATTTCAGGGTTTTAAATAGCATGGACCATTCTACCCGGTCGAAAGCCTTCTCGGCATCTACTGCGAGGAGAACCGCCGGGGTTTGCGTTATGCCTATTCTTTCCACTACGTGGATGAGCCTTCTCAGGTTGTCGTGGGTTTGCCTTCCCGGGATGAAGCTCGGTTGGTCTGGATTAATTAGGCGTGGGAGAAGCGGGATAGTCTTGCTGCTAGTATTTTTGTGTATATTTTTGCATCTATATTTATTAGGGAGATTGGTCTATATGATACTGGTAATGACGGGTTTTTCCCTGGTTTGTGGAATACTAGGACCTTCACTTCATTCATTGTGGGGTTACGTTGCTGCTATCTTTGAATGAATTTAGGAGCTTGGTTAGGGCTGGGGTCAGCATGTCTGCATATTTTTTATAGAATGGGGCTGTGAAACCATCTGGGCCGGGAGCTTTATTTACCCGGAGGTCCCTTAAAGCTTTTTTAACTTCCTCTTCCCGTATCGGATTCTCCAGAGCCCGTCTATCCTCTTCTGTTATTTGGGGGATGTGGAGGGAGTTAAGATATTTGTCCTGTGCCTCTTCATCCGGGTGATCTGTGGAGTATAGTTTCTGGTTGAATTTTCTAAATGCCTCCCCTATGTCTTGAGTGCGCGTCAGCTGTTCCCCATTCGTGTCTCTAATGTTCTTTATCATTGTTTCTTTGTTTTGTGCGAAGTTGTCTTGCTAGTAGCCTGTCTGCTTTGTTTGCTTTTATGTAGTATCTTTGTCTGAGATATAAAAGGCTCCTTTCTGCTCCCTTTGTGTGAAGCATCTCTAGCTGGCCCTGTGTGTATTTTAACGTTTTCTTTAAAGCTCTGGTGGGGCGGGCCGTAATTTTCTCCTGAAGGTCTGTTATTGCACTTTCAAGTTCCTTTTCCCACTTATACCCCTTTTTGTCCCTTATGACTTTCAGCGCCATTATCTTCCCGCGTATAACGGCTTTAAACGCCTCTCAGACTGTGGCCATAGAGACTTCCCCAGTATCATTTTGCGTGAAGTATTCCTCTATCATTTCCCTCACCGTTTCCCCCATTACCGGGTCCTGGATTATATCCCCTGGTAGTCTCCACCTCCATAGCCCGTTGGTTTTCCCCGGGAGATTCAGATCAAGCCACAGGGGAGCATGATCAGAAAGGGCAATAGTTCCCAGTTCCAGCCCTTGAATCTTGCCCATGAGCCCCACTGATACCCAGAAGTAGTCTATTCTTGACATTGTGCTATGGACGTGTGAGAAGTACATGTACCCACGTTGCTCCCCCTTCAGTTCCCTCCACACATCATTTAGGGCTAGCTGGTCCATCTGCTGTTGTAGGTGTTTTGAGGGTGCCCCTTGGCCATGTGGACTCCCTGAGCTTCTATCCACTTGTGGGTTCCATGCTATATTCAGGTCACCCCCCAGTATCACCTCCCCCTTTTCAAAGGCTTCCAACTTACCCAGGTCATCTCGGAGGAAGCCATCCTGTCCCATATTGGACACGTAAACTGCCGCCAATGTGATGCGCTGGCCTTCTAACACTACATTTGCAAACGCATTCCTTCCTTCTTTATATTAGGCTACTTCCTCTAGTTTGGCGTCCCACCCTTCCCTTATCGCTATGAGAACTCCCAATCTTTTTTCTGTTGAATTTGCTTGGACCCATATTTTGTACCCTCTAATTCAAGTTTTCTGTTTGTCCCTTGCTCTAATATGGGTTTCTTGGAGCAGTAGTAGATCCGTCCATTCCCTTTTGAGTAGTTTCTCCAACTTAACTCGCTTTGTGGGGTGATTCAACCCCCGAATGTTGTATGTTACAGTGCGAATTCGCCCCATTTTGTGGAGTATATGCACCTTAACTTAGGTTCCCCTTTCATTGACGTTGCATTTGTATTCCTGGCCCCCTCCCCCTTCCCCTTCCCCTAAACCTTCCCCTCAACCCCCAACCATAAACCAAACAAAGGGCCCCTGAGTAGGGCGAGGGTTTCTACTGATGCTAAGGTGTTGCGCCCTGAGCTCCCTGCCCTCCGTACACTCGGGGGACATTTTCGTAGGGAATCCTAAACCCCACATAACCGTCTGTCCTTACCGGATTCCAAGCCAGTGCGTCCCGCCCGGGCCGCCTGGACCACCATTCTTGTAGCAATACATTCTCCTCCCCCCCCCCCCAGCTGGGCTTCATTTAGCTGCCACCAACCTTGTCCGTGGTGTTCCTCTTTCCTTCGTCTATTCATGGCATTTTCCTGCGGTTTTCCCTTCCCATGCTTGACTCTTTTTGCTTAATAGTTTCCCCTTGGTTTTCACATTTGGTCTCCCCTTGGTTTTGATTGGTCTGTTTCCTCTTCATCTTCCTGAAGGCCCATTATGTTAAGGCCTTCTTCCCATGTGGTCGCTCTTCTCTGTTTTCCGTCCCAAGTGAAGGTCAGTCCAAACGGGACGGTCCATTTGTATCGGATTTGTTTCGCCACCAATGCCTTGACCAATGGGGCCATCCCCCAGTCTTTTCTGCAGTGTGACCAGGGCTAAGTCTTGAAATAGTTGTATTTCTTGTCCATTCATCCTGATATGCTCCATTTCTCTGGCATTGTCAGAATCTGCTCTTTTTGTGGGTATGAGGAGAGAACGACCAGGACATCCCGTGGCCTCTCACCCGGTTCTCTGGATCTTTTCGGTCCTACCCTGTGGACCTGGTCCACTCCGATTGTGCCCCTCTCTGGTGCATCTAGAATATCCCTGAACACTTCCTTCACTGCGGTCATAAGGTCTTTGTCCAGTACAGTTTCCGCCATGTTTTTGATACATATATTGGACCTTCTGGAGCGATTCTCCAGGTCTTTGCATTGTATTTCCAGGTTATGGGTGTGTCTCACCAAGTGTTCCTGTGTTTCACTAACCTGTTGTGATTCTTGTTCGATACTTTTGACTGCTCTCTCCAGTATAACTGTTCTCTCCTCCATTTTGGCCACATCGACCTTCAGATCTTGCACCACCTGTTTCATGTCGTTTTTCATTATCATGAACAGTTCCTGCACTGTTGACATTAATTTTTCCTGTAGTTCCTGGAACCATGCTTGCATGTCTTCTCTAGAAGATGGTTGTTGGTGGTTCGTTGGTGCCATACACTCCCCTTGCTGATCCTCCTGACACTTCCCTTTTGCTTGCGATGTGGGGTCAGTCGACCACATCTGAATGATTTTTGCGTCCTGTTTTGAGGACTGTGGGGTCTGCTGGGTGGCGTTACTTTTCCCTTTCGCCCTTGACATGTTCGAGGAAAGTACCTGGAGTGCTCAAGGGTTTCTGTGATCTCCTCCGAGCTAAGTATAGAGCCTCTGCCACCAATGGGTACTCTTCCAGCTATGGACTGGGACCTGCCCTGGTAGCCCTTTCTTTGTTAGATTTGTGCTTTATGTTTCTTTCTTATATGGCCCCTTCCTCGCTTGCCTGGCCTCCCAGTGCTGGGTTTCCTTCTTCCAGTGCCCCTGCTTGGGCTGTTTCCGGTGGGCCCCTCCAGTCTCCCCCTCCACCAAGGCAGGTCCACCCCTCATGGGGTTTATCGTGCCGTTGGGTACCTCTGCCTTCTCTTTATGGCTATTATCTGTGTGCCGAGCCCGCAATCCTAGGCACCTTAGTCTGTGCAGGGGGGGACTCCTTCCCCGCGCCCCCCACCCAACGGACACGCTCACCTCCGGGTGTTAGTGTTGCTGATGCCCGTTTCCCTGCCGGTCACTCCTGTGACGGCTCAACTGGAACGCTGGAGGGCCTTCTAAGGCCATCAGCGCTCATCCACCTGTTGTCCGTCTCCTCATTTCTTTGAATTGTCTCCCATGGGGAGGGATTCCGCCCGAGGGTTTCACCTCACTTCCAGACCGCGGAATGGAGCTGGGCCGCCCGCGCCGCTCCCTCTGCTTCGCGGCTCCCTTTGCTACGCGGTTAATGCTTGCAACGGTGAAGGAGGGGAGGTGTCTCTGCTGCGTCTGGGCACCTCACCGTGGTTGATTGCTGTGGTGGGGGGAAGAGCCCGCCCGAGGCCCCCAACTCGAATATTTGCTTCTCAGCTGCTTTCCTGGATCGCTTGGTGAAGCCCGCAGGCCGGCCCACGGTCACCTCCCGGTGGGGGATGGGCGGGCTCCGCACCCCACACCCACACAATGCACCCGACCCTCTTGGGGACCAATTATCACTCCTGGGGGACCTGGATAGTCGGGGGGAGCGATCCCAATGCTTGCCGTTTCTATTTTGCGGTTGTTCTGCTTAATTCGGCGGCCCGGGCGGGGAGCGTTTTATGCGTGTCCCATCGCCCCGGCGGCCATCTTGGAATGCCGCGGCTAACAATTTTGACGTAAAAGGAGTGGTGGTGGTGTGGAGCACTGTGCTTGGTTTCAATTTACAGGCAATGCTAGAAGTTTGCCAAGATATGGCTAGGGTTAAATGTCCACATGTGGTTGTCCTGCTCTGTGGTGTTCTGCATTTGGGCTATGTCAGAGCCCCTACTTTGTTAGAAGATCTGGAAAACTTGGTTCAGGCAGTAATGAAAGTACTTCCAAATGCCAAGGTTATTTTTTCTAGTTTGGTACCTAGAGCAATATGGGACAGTAGTTCTTTTTTTTTCCTCAGCAAAAGGCTGCAAGGTGTTTAATCAACCGAGGCATGTTTGCTTTTATGATTAGAGCTGGCATGTTCTTTTGAAACAATGACAACATTGATTCTGGTAATGTTGTTTACTTTAAAAGAGATGGCATGTCTTTATCTTTTATGGGAAATGCCATTCTGTTTTGGAACATAAGGATTGCTTTGGAGAAGCTAATGTGAAGATATTTGGAGGAAAATAAGGAAACAAAAACAAAACAATGTACAAAATGAAAGGTGTTTCTGAAGCATCTGCAAAAAAAACAAAAAGGCTCTTTTCAGAGCCAACCTCAAAGGGGAAATGGGGCACACTATTTACATTTTCATTCCCCACTCTCAGATTTTTCGATTTGTCTGCGGACACTGCAGTTGTCCACGGACAGCGCGTATTACATATGGGGAATTTGAGGCTGAGAGGCATGCAAATGAAACTGTGCAGAGCAAGGGATTGGTCAATAAGGTTTACTGGGTGTGATGTGTAAGGAGAGACTTTGTCAGAAAGTCTTTTCCCTGAGAGGAGAGCAGATATCTATGGCCGTGTGTTTCAGAAAGCAGATTGCCTTGATTTTGGGAGATTCATGGGTAAATTGGTTTGAGGTGCATGCAGATCGCTGTGGAGTGGCTGCACATCTTGGATTCCCTCATGTGGAAGTGCACTGGCATGGAGTACGTGGAATGAAGTGGCTGGATTTGGTACCTCTTTGTGCTACTTTGGTGACACAGTGTCATCCAGACATTATTATTATTCATTGTGGAGGGAACAGTTTAGGACATGTCTCTGGAATCTCTTTGCAATTTGCAATGAAAGAAGGACTTGGGAAAGTCATGGAAATGTTTCCAAAGTCCCGAGTAATTTTTCTCGTATTGTGCAGAGACAAATGTGGCTGCGTTCTTCTTCATTTGGTCCACAAATGGAGAAATCAAGGCACAATGTCAACAAGGCTGTTTGTGCCTTTTTGAGAGATGTTGGCATGTCCTCTTTTCACAATGAAAATATTTTGTTTTGTAGTACACACATTTTCCGCAGAATTGCCTTTTTTTCAGTAGGTGTTGACCATTTGAAGATTTCGAAACACAAAAAAAACACCACAAAAAGGCTCTTCTCAGAGTCACCACTTCCTCCGAGAGAAAAGTGCAATGGTTCTGACAGGGTAGCACTGCAAACATTTTAAAGTTCCGCTGACTGTTCGCAGACTTCTAAAAATGCACACTACCTTGCAGCATTTAATTTACACTTCTATTTTTGAACTGTGAAAGGCGGCTCTGAAAATAGCCTTTTTTTGGTTTTTGTTGTTTTATATTTTTTTGTTTTTTTTTAACACGACACACAAGGAAAGGAAGGGAAAGGAGGGTAAGGAAGGGACACCAACCACAGCGATAAGAAAGGGCAGGTGGAGCAAGGAAGATGTAGGGTGGGCCTTATTCAGGTAGGTAGCAGTTCTTCTCATGCTCCCGGACCGCAGCCTCAAAAGCACTTTGAAGGTTCTCCCCCCTGCAGAGTACTGCATCACAGTTCATGCACAATACTGTGACCCTCGAAAGGTAAGGGTCATCAGCATCACGTATGGCCTGTGAGGCAGTTGGAGGGATACGCCGCCCCACAGGAGTGTCTCTTGTGTTGGCAGGAGCGGAAACAGAGGATGCTGCAGGGGAACTCAACCTACTATGTTTATCGCAAGGTACAACTTTACGAATAGCCCCACCGTGGAACAACCTTAGGTGTCGCTTCATTGAGGTAGTACCGTAGCTGTACAACCCCAGTTTGCAGCGCACCTTGTTTTCACAAGCTTTCAGTACTCCATCAAGATTGGCAAACAACCTCCACATCCAAGATTCATGGTGAGAACGTCCACTACCTCATCCTCGTCATCCTCTTCATCACTCTCATCTGCATGCTCACGCCTGTCCCCTCTGCAGGCCCTTGGGGAGGAGGTGGTGTTGGAGTGGGTGGGTGTGGTACTGAGGCAGAAGTAGCACCAGCAGGAGCAGTAGCAGCCATGGTTGCCATCTTCAGTGGTGTCAGGAACCACCAGAATTTGAGCAGTCTGCACACAGGAAAGAGCAAGAGCAACAACAGCAAAGAGCAAGAGAAATGCACCAAGGATCAGTCTCTGTCCTGGAAGCCCAAAAACAGAATAAAGAGCAGCTCTGGGGTGTGGCCTTTTATAGGGGTGCTGGGACGCACTTTGCGGACACCTGCGCCATCCGCGAACACTTCGATCACCAAGAAAGGGCTCAAAAAGTTCCAAAAAGTATGTAGATCACCAGGGACATTGTCTGGGACATGTGCATGGGTGAACTTTCAATGGACAATTCCTTGGATTGCTAAAAAAATCCCTTTTTAAATGTCCGGGGGCCCAGACTGTGTTCGCAAACAAGGACCCATGCTTAGCGTGCTTAGCGTGGGTGCGGTCACATGATGACGTCGCAGACACGTTCGCGAATGGAACAGCTGTCTGTAGGACACGAAATGCTTGGGGTCGGTTGTGCGCATGCGTGCGGGTGTTCTACTGACAGTGTTCCTGTCCCTGAAATAATTAAAAGTGCAACACATGTGCGGCGGACAGTTGCGAACAGGCGCAATGTTCATAGGAGCCAAAGGTGTGATACGTATGCACGCAGGTGTTCTACAGACAGTGTTCAGGTGCCCGAACAAAATAAATGTGCGTCACAACTTTGCAGACAGGCCAACGGGATATGTGTTCTGCGGACATATTCATTCTGGTTGCGGACAATGTGAACAGGCGGGATGTTCTTAGGACACCTTAATTTGTTAGTTGCGGACATGCAGACGGATTTAGTGTCCTGCGGACACCCCCATTTTGACTATGGACAGTGCGAACAGGTATAGTGTCCTTAGGACGCACCCTTTTCGGTTAATTGCGGACAGGCAGATATCTTGTGTGTCCTAAGGACACCTCCATTTCGATTGAGGACACTGAGAACAGGTATATTGTCCTTAGGACATCCTCATGTTGGTTAATTGCAAACATCCCAGACACCTGCGCTGTCCGCGGACACCCTAAAAGCCTTTTTTTTAGAAAAAAGACACAGAGGAATAAAGTAACCTCACACATAATATTTTATTATTGTATACAAATATAAAAATTATGAAAGAGAGGAGGAAGCAGAAGGGGAATTAGGGATTTGTACATGTTGGATAGTAGGGGAGGAAGGGATTGAAGTCTCATCATAACGTTTTTCTTGCTGGGTAGTTTTTGAGGATGTTTGGCTGGGACATGGAGAAGGGGTACAGGTACATTTGGGGCAGTGATCTTTAATTTTTTTTACTTTATATGGACCTCCACGACGTTTTTTAAAAGAATGAAATTTCTCATGAATAGATCAATTTTTTGCTCCACACGCTGCAGATGAGTTTCTAAGATTTCTGTTTCTTTATTATGTTTAATGTCTGTATGGTATGTTAAAAATAAATATATGTTAAGTACACATAAAGTAATGGTTATTCATTGGTTTATTTACAGAAGTGTAGTGTCTAACATTAGTATCACTCTTTTCACTCATTTCATCCCGAGGAAAATGTTCTTCTAGCCATTCCAAAGTACTATACATTTCTGTGTAAAGAACAAAAAAAAATACTTTTAGTGTACCTTATACAGAAAGTTTATAAATATATAAAATTAATGTAGTGTACATACTAGTTTATTTTTAAGTGTTGCTGTTACTGCTGCATAGGTGTGATGTTGATTTTTCCTGTGCAGTTTCTGTGAGGTAATTCTGCTGGAGGCATATTTATTTTCTTTTGGTATGTTCCATTAGGTTGCATATACTATGTAATTGGACTGTTGGTGTCTTACATATACAGTTTCACTTCTTATTTATTATTGAATGTAATTTATTTAGGTGCTGCTTTTTGAACATGTTTTGTGTTTTTTTTGATGATATAACAATGTAAGATACCCCCTGAGTTTTTGGATAGTGTTAATGTTGCCCGAGTCCGTCCGCAGAGATGCGCACGGTGCGCGGACATCAGAACCACTAGCGTAGGACTGGGGGTTCAGTATGTTATATGTTACATGTATTTAAACTAAGGGAATCCTACTAAACACCTATCAAATGTATGGTATCTATCTCTATATTGAATGAAAAAACTTTGTTAAAGGGACTTTATGGTTAAGTTGCACTAATAAAAACCTATGAAATTTAGTAAAAAAACATTGTTAAAAGGACGCTATGGTTACAAGTAAAATCAAAAAACCCCTGAAATTCGCCAGTTATGGTAAGCTAAGCAAACATAACTCGCACCACCACCATGCACTGCTAAGACTAACACCCAGGACATCAAAGATGACATCACAAATATCATTGATGACATCACTGATGACCTCACATGTGCATTTACTTATCATACAAGGGGTTGTGAATGTAATTTTGGCAAAAAAGTATCAGGGATTATCGGGAGATGTGTAATAAACGACATACTTCATCACGCAATGTAGTGTTCTAAAGAAAATTCCATTGCAGTGTTCTTTCTAGTACAGGAACTTACTCATACAGAAATGTAGGTATTGGCTGCAGCATACACCACAGAGGTGCTATCTTTGTAATTTTCCAAAGTTATATAATAAAACGATGAATGCTTCTGTATCAGACTTTTCCGGTCTGTGAAACATGTACTAAGTAGCTAATAATGCATCACTTACTACATATGTCTACTAATACACACAAAACATAAATAGACTACAATGCATACAAATATGGGGCTTATATATGGAGAGTAAAGTAAGCAAACAAGAGGCAGTGTCATTAGCAACTGTGTATAATCTACATGATTGTAGTCACGCACAAAAATTATTGCTGTGTTTCAGGCCTGCTTCTTCCCCTATATATGTACATCATAAGATGTGATTAAATTCTAAGGAAAGTAGTGTAAGAACATTTGAGAATAGCGAAATCTATAAATGTAATACCTTTTGAAAGTTATGTTTCTAACTGTCAGTAAATAAACCCACCTGGCCTAGATATGGAAGAGAACAAAAAAGAAGGGGCTAGACATGTGATGTCATCAGTGATATCATCAATGATATTTGTGATGTCATCTTTGATGTCCTGGGTGTTATTCTTAGCAGTGCAGAGTGGTGGTGCGAGTTATGGTTGCTTAGTTTACCATAACTGGTGAATTTCAGTTTTTTTTTTGATTTTACTTGTAACCATAACGTCCTTTTAACAATGTTTTTTTACTAAATTTCATAGGTTTTTATAAGTGCAACTTAACCATAACGTCCCTTTAACAAAGTTTTTTCATTGAATTTCATAGGTTTTTATTAGTCCAACTTAACCATAATGTCCCTTTAACAAAGTTTTTTCAGTGAATTCCATAGGTTTTTATCAGTGCAACTTAACCATAATGTCCCCTAAACAAAGTTTTTTCATTGAATTTCATAGGTTTTTATTAGGGCAACTTAACCATAACGTCCCTTTAACCAAGTTTTCTCAGTGAATTTCATGGGTTTTTACCAGTGCATGTTATTTTCCTACAACTTACTAATATCATACTTACCAAAGATAACAATATGTGTGCCCAATTTACAAAGTGTCACCTTAAAACTCTGCCTGCCATTTCCCACCTTCTAGAATCATTTTTAACACTTCTATACACTTTTTGCAACTATTTCAACTAGTTTTGCATCCTTAGAGATCTACGAACATCTGACTTCATTGCGGACCTTCCGGACAGTGCCACATGACCATACGCTGGCGCGTGGCATGATGATGTGTCTGAGAACCCGTCTGCATGGCACGATAAGATCCGTCTTTCGCTGACAGTTCGGAACCGCATTTTCTACTGATCTAGGAACTTTCACCTTCAAAATTTCCCTAGCATACCCTCTACACCTTTTCGTACTCATTATCCCTTACCAATTTAGTACACAGCACGTACTTGGAAGAAACTTATCAAAACTGCTATTTATCTTAAAAATGGCATCAGTTATTGCCATCCCTCCTCCCCAAGAGCCACCACACCACCACCACCAGCTGGAGAACCTTCACAACAAAAAAAGGGCAGTACTTCCAAAGACAATAAAGAGGACCAAGAAGATGAGGTAGAGGAAGTGCCTACTTCTAACACCAAGATCGAATCATGGGTGTGCCAGTTCTTTGCTACTGTTGGGAGTGTACCAAAGGCTAAAGCTACCAAAGTGAAATGCACTGAGTGCAATTTTGTACTCAGTCGCAGACTACCTGGACAGTGCTCCTACGGGACCACCTCCATGCACCGCCACACCAAATCCAATGACCACAATGCTTTTAGAAAGGTTATTCCTTTCTCAGCAAGTAGTAAGCTGTCTTCCTCCACCTCATCTTCCTCAACCAATACTGTAACCACACATCCTGATGTCTACGGGCATTGGTGCATTATAAATAAATAAATAAGGAGGGCTACGGACCACTATCGTCCATTGCACTGAAATGGGGGATAAAGGCCATTAGCACCCCTGGTTGCCAAAGCGGGAACCCAGGATGCTAAAACATAGATTTTTCTTCCTATCCTACCTTTGAATAACTTTACCACATAGCCGGTCCCAGGTAGACATAGCCACTTTAACACCATTTTTCATCCCTAGCGGTCATGGCCAGTAGCCAGATTGTCCGTGTCATAACCTTATGCCATGACCCAGACAATCTGGCTACTGCCCACGGCGACAGACTATACCTCAGTCACCAAAGGTATACGACTATATTTTGTACCTACATTATTGCACTTGTTAAAAAATAAAACACAGGCACATTTGCAAAACCATGCTTTAATGTCCTTGCCAATGGTCCTCACGAGTTTGCTCGAAATCCGCCCATGTTTTATTTTTTAAAAAGTGTCAAAATGTATTTACATACAATAGTCATATAACTTAGCCCCCACTCAACAAAATCCATTCAGTCCTTACACAAACATTGAAGGTTTGGTCTATAATCTTTCATAAAACTTTTGTCCACATTCGGCAAATAGCAACAAAGTTATAAGCCATCAAAAAATGGTGAGACCCCCCTCTAATTTCGCCCCCTCTTGAGAAAATCCCACCAAACTTTAGAAAACCATTTATATCTAGATCCAAAATCGTTTCGCCAAATGTTGTGCAGATTCGTCAAATGACACCACATTTAAATGCCTTTACAATATTTTGGGACACCCCCTCTAATTTTGCCCCCTTTAGTTCTAGAATAAAAATAGCAAAATTACATGCAGTTTCATTGAGTGGCGCAAAAGTTATAAGTCATCCAAAAACTGCTTTTCCCCAACCCTGTAATGCAGAAATAGGTACAGATGTCGTAGGACATCTGAACTGTCCGCAAACACCACAGGACTGCCCCAGGACATCCGGAGTGTTTGCAGAGTTTTGGGGGTGAAACAACCCATTTTTTGGCTTCTTATGGCCATATCCAATCCCTCATCCCTCACACATCCCCAGAGATTGTTTGTCGAGTTTGACAAGTGAAATGCTGCTTTTTTTTAAATTTAAAGTTTTCACTGCGCTGTTCGCAGACCCCAAAAAAGCCTGTGAATCTAAGATGGCGGGCGCTTCGGGAAAACAGACGCATTTCGCGTTTTCTCACCATCCAATCAGCGGCCACGTCCCGGTGCCTGCGGACCACGCAAAAGTCAGTGAATTTTTCTGGTCAATCGGAGGCCAGTCTGCGGACAGTGCAGCCAATCAGAGGCCAGTCCGCAGACTGAACAGGGAAGTGAGTCCGCGGACATAGTTATCACAAATTTTTTTGCCTTACGTTTTGGTCATTTAAAAAAAAACTACTGGACGGATTTACACCAGCGGTTTGGGTTGTAGGCGTGAGCAAAGTTTCTTCCCATTATGTCTTTGGGAAAAAAAGACATTTTGGGAACCCCCCCTATAAATTTGCCCCCGCTGGACCAAACCTCACCAAACTTTGCAGCGAAGTTATAAGCCACCCAAAAAGTGCTCTTCCTATGGAATTAGCAATTTAACCATAACTACACAACCACTACCGTGGCTGTGTAAGATATTCAGTGAAAAAAACTTTGTTAAAGGGGCATTATAGTTAAGTTGAGCTACTAAAAACCTATGAAATTCAGTAAATAAACTTTGTTAAAGGGACATTATGGTTAAGTTGCGCTACTAAAAACCTATGAAATTCAGTGAAAAACTTTGTTAAAGGGATGTTATGGTTACACGTAAAACCGAAAACCCCTGAAATTCGACAGTTATGGAAAGCTAAGCAACCATAACTCACGCCACCACCATGCACTGCTAAGACTAACACCCAGGACATCAAAGGTGACATCACAAATGTCATTGATGACATCACTGATGACATCACATGTGCATTTACGTTTCATGAAAAGTCTGTACAAGGGATTCTTATTATAATGTTGACAAAAATGTGTCAAGGATCATTGGAATAAATATCATGAGTTACGTAGTGCATTAAGCAATGCATTGATATAAATAGCATTCTATTATGAAGTTCTTTCCAGTATACTAAGCTACTCACGTAGAAACATAGGCATTGTGTGCAGCATACATGATGGAGGTGCAATATTCACAATCTTGCCGTGTTGAATAGTGAAATGATAAATGCTTACTTATTAGAGTTTTGAGTACTGTGAAACATGTAATAAGTAGCTAATAAAACCTACTTACTACATAATTATTATTACAGACAAAATACAAAGAGACAACGACACATACAAATATGAGCATATACAGGGAAAGTGAAGTAAGCAAAAAAACAGCAGTACTACCAAACAATGTTTGTAACCTAACTGATTATCCTCATGCACAGAAATGATGGCTCTGCATCAAAACTGCTACTTCCCCTATTTATAAGTATCACATGATGTAACTGGACTGTAAAGAAAGTAGTGTGAATCCAAAGTATACAAATATGAGCATATCCAAGGAAAGTACAGTAATAAAAAAACAGCAGAACTATAACAAAGTGTTGATAACCTTACTGATTATCTTCATGCATAGAAAGCATTGCTGTCTTTCGTGCCTGTGCCTTTCCCTATGTATATGTTTCATATGCTGTGAGTGGACCCTAAGGGAATTACTGTAAAGACATATTTGAAGGATAAGTCTACAAATATAGTACCTTTTGAATTTTTAGTTCCTTACTGTTACTGAAGAAAACCATGTGGCCTACAATTGGCAGTAAATGAAAAAAGAGGGAGCCAGACACATGATGTCATCAGTGATATCATCAATGACCTTTGTGATGTCTTCTTTGATGTCCTAGGTGTTAGTCTTAGCAGTGCACGGTGGTGGCACGAGTTATGGTTGCTTAGCTTAACATAACTGTTGAATTTCAGGGGTTTTCGGTTTTACGTGTAACCATAACGTCCCTTTAACAAAGTGTTTTCACTGAATATATATATATATATATATATTTACAGCACAGTTTCCCCCAGTAGCCACTACTGTAAGTTCGCCTCCAGTTCCAAACCAAATGGCAATTGCATTGTGTGTATGGAAATGAATCAAATGTCAGGTTTTTGCTCCAGGAAAATGCCTTTCTCTATGGGGCAGTGCTTTTTTGTACATAACATTTTCACCCCAAGACAAACATCTCCCAAGGATTCAGACAGCTGTTCACGTGAACCAGGAGACTTACAAGTAAACGTTTAGAACCCTGAAGTTGGGCCCCCATGAAACAACTTCCTAGCTGTATTATAGATTTAGTAGTAAAGTGGCTCCAGAAACCCACAAATACTAACCAAGGTACCATGGAGCAGATCATTCTGGGGCATTTCCTTTACTCATTACCACTAGATATATGGAAGTGCTTTAGACAACACAGTTTCCTAAACCTCGAAGAAGAAGCAGTTGAGATAGCATTGGCATATGAATAAGCTATAATGCCTTGAAGGCTTTTGCTCTATACTAGATACAGACAAACAGAGAATCCCTGGAGGCTGAAAATATATGATATACAACAGTGAGCAGGAGTAATAGCCGAGCAGGTGCCCTAGGGGTGAAAAGTGAGAACACCATAGGGTATTAACAAATGGGAACCCAATTACAATTAAAGAATGGGAGGACCACAGCCAGGATGAGATGACATTCTGCATAGAAAAATAAATTTGAAACCCTTTATTGGTCCTGAGGAAAGTGGGAATAAGCAATTATAACCCACTGAAACCGGTTGACCGCTAATGTTTGGGATGCCACAGCAACTTTGAGGACAACTTATTTTTATTTGTATTTCTACTGTCTTTTTTAAAGAAATGATCTGAACAGATGAGAAGGGAGCATTAAAAGTGATCTAATAAACTTCCCTCCTTGCTCATGAATCCAGCCTCTTTTTTATGGGTTCATTGAATTTCTTAACCTTATACAGAGTAATTCTACAGGTATGAGAAAATAATTGGCTACATCTGAGGTAGGGTAAGTTTCCTCTTTTTGTCTACTCATCCTAGAGAAGCGGCCCACTAGCGCTTTCTAGGGTCTAAAATTACATACATAGGGACAGTTAGTTTTGGTTGGAGGGACGTGTGAGATACATGCTATCTACTAGCCCATAAAAATAGAAAAATAGCAATTTTGGGCCATTACTCTTTTGTGTGAGGTGCTAATTGTTAAACCTGCCATTTTAGCTCTTTTTAAAACTTTTATGGTTGTTCTGAAAGAACAGTTGTGGAGTTAAGGAGGGCTGGGAAATGGGGATAGTGGATAGGAAAGTAGACACTTTTTAAATAAAAGGTTGTGTATTTGTTTTGTTTTTTGTTTTTTTAATTAACAGTCAGGTAAAACATACCTGAAATAGGGGGTAAAACACTCTAAAAAACAAAAACAAACTACTGGCAACTTTGCCCATGCTCCACCCAGGAATCCTCAATTGCTTCAAAAGTGGTTGTATTCAGTGCTATCAGTGCTATTGGCATATAGCACTTCCTGCAGGTGAAAACGTCACCTGCTGGAGACCTGCATTGCCCTGGAGGCACCATCGCAGGGGCGGTAGAGGCGGTAGAGGAGACACTCTCATCATTGGCACCAGATGAAGCCAATGGGAGAGGTCTTGAGAATAATGCACTTGGTGGTGGTGGTTTTGCTTGCTCTGAGGCCTGTGGCGTTGCAGGTCTGGCAGTGGGCTGCAGGGCATTACAAACCAATGTGGATTGCCTGTTTTCAGAACCTGCTCGTGAAACACTTCTTCACTTTCCGTCAGCTGTAATTACTCAGGTGGTTGAAGAATGCTGTGGTACCCAGGCTCTGCACCGGAACCGTAGGGAATCCTCTCCTGCTCACTTTACCACAAATGTGCAGTTTCCCTTCTCAACGTTTGACAATGGACTGTCTTTAGGGACCTTGAAGTATTGCCAGCACAGGGAAGGTGTGAAACTCCTGCAGCTGTACTACTTTGGTGTAGATGGCTGCTCTACCATACAACGTCTTCCAGGTCTTCAGGGACAGTTACGAGGTTGATCTCTTCACCGCAGGGTGGTGCCCCAGGAAGTTGTATTTCAATCTCTAGAAAATAACGTAAAAGAAAAATCTGAGGAAAAAACAAAACTGAAAACACGAAGGATCAAAAAATCATTTAAAAGGTCATTCAAACAGAAATGAATATACAACAAACTAACAGAAAACAAAGTACAGCAAAGGGAGAACACACAGGCAAAAGGTTTGGGTAGCGAAAAGTGGCAAAGTGCTATTTGGACAAATAGGACAGTCAAAGTTTGCACTTCAACTAATTGAATTTGTCTCCAAAGCATTGAGAGTATATATATATATATATATATATATATATATATATATATATATATATATATATATATATATATATATATATATGTTGGAGTATAAGGAAAGAGGTTCTCACTACATAAATTGTATTAGGCCATGATGTGCCTGGTTTAGATGCAATGTTGCAACTAAATATGTGTTCAATGTAGTTAAAGGAATTGAAATGAGTGTTACATTGTATTTTAGTTGGATACATTTTTAAAGTCACAGTAGGCTGCAACATGAGTAGCAGTGGCATGGATAAAATTTATTGTGCAATGTACAATTTGTTGCGCTGAGAAATATCTAACGGGGAGCTTTATGCATGTGAGAGAGGAGCTAATTGAAGGGGAAACTAATTTGTGGGAATTCAACAATGGTTTAGATTGCAGACACATCTAGGGCATTGGGAAATATAGGGTTCATTGTGGGAACTTGAAGACTTGGCAGAATACAGATTTTTCCTACTTGGAGTTTTAGTAGGCTGCAGAGTTCTTAGACTCGCAGGGATGAGTTTTTGCCTAGTTTTGGAGAGCTGAAGGACTAGGTAATGGAAGGGAGTTGAAAGCAAACCACATATGGGCAGTTGTGGCAAGCCATTTGTTCGATTTCTGTGGTCAGATTGGGTACTTAGATGTAAAGTGTAATTTTCGTAGGCTTGTTGTTTGATGCCCAGAAAGGTCTGGTTACATGGGGGTTAAATTGAGAGCTGATGGGTTTTGGGCTTTCAGGGAAATAAATAGAATGAATGCCGAAGGATGTATGACTTGAGGTTCGCATTTGAAAATAGAATTGCATGAGAAAAAAATGCAAGGAAAATGGTATGGGACACCTGGAGCATCTGGGAAGGTGTGCTTCTTTGTTTCTCTCCCTCCCCATGCCTTAAAATGTTTATGGAAAGCCTTACACAATCACCCTTTGTGTTAATGTGTTTCTATCACATGGTCTGAATAATAAACAGAGTTATTCATGAACAACACATGATTGTGTGGAGTACATCATGACTGAATATGAAAGTAGATCACATGTCAAAGGGTTTGTAATTTGTGAATGTATCCAATGGGGTTTTAAAGCTAGGGGGATTAAAATACTTGGTATGTTTAAGTTACTTAATTTCATATATATGTGATATGCAGCCTGTGTGTAAATAAACCAATCAGCTATCAATTTTCATAAAGTTCATCTGCCCTTAGGCCAATGCGTTAGCAGATTTCTTTGCTCATGTGAATCAAAAAAAGAAATGTGTCTGTTTTTATTCTTTTTATATTAAGGATTTTTTTTTTATAATGTTAAGTGGTTATTTGGTTGTTGATTAGATCAGGTGTGGCAACTACTTTTTCTATGACTCTTATATGTATGTTTTTCTTTATATGAATATTCTGGCAAATCACGATTTGGGAATCGAATGTGAAATTTTCGTCCTGCTCACACTGCAGTTTAAATTGCGAAGTTAATCAAAATAGTGTTTTTTTCTGTTATTATTGAACTTTGCCAAAAGAGAGTGCAATTATCAATTTTATTCTGTAGTATTTCAATCCTCCCTTCACATAAAATATAGTTATTGGAAGAATAAGAGGCAGTTTTATTTAATTGGGTGCATACTTGGTTCTTGAACTGCATTGTTGCTCAATCTTCTCTTCCTCAAATCTATTGTCTGAATAATTAGTAACTCAAGTTCTCAGTTCGTTTTCTGTGGGGAAAAGAAACAAGGTACACTTCAAACATATTATTTTGTCTGGTTATCGATTCACATAGGGGGTTATTATAAGTTTGGTGGTGCAGTAAAAATGCTGGTAAATCCATTACTGGCACTTTTACTGCACTGCCAAACCACAACTTTGGCAGTGGGGGTCCTGATTTTCCTCCAGCGTAAAGCTGGATGGAAATCAGGCCCCCAGTGGTAAACAAATGCTGGTAATACTGGCAATCCCCTCCATGGAGACCTATGGGGATTTACTGCCCTTTTCACTACCTGTAATATCCCGGTAATAAGGAGCCGGAAACAGTAGGTAGGTTTGTCGGTATCCCGCCGGAATTATGGCAGGATACCAACAAGCCATTAATGACCCCCATAGTGTCTTTTTATCTCTCCTCTTTTGTTAATTCTTGATCTCAATACTGAAAGACATAAAATCTAAACAATATATGAAAGGTATGCACATGTCATTCAAGGTAAGTTACTAATGAATATAGTCAATATTTTGAGATGTGTATGTAATTCAGATGTGCTGACAAACAATTTTTTGTTTCAACATTGAATTTGCGATGCAATAAAGTACTGGGATGATTAAGAGGGCTGTATGGGTATTAGATCTAGATTGGTGATGAGTGGCTAAAGAGGCCATAACAAACAGAATGCATGGATTTCACATGTTATGAGTAATGTTCAATTAGTACAGTGTTTACTAATTTGTATGAATACGGTTCATGAATCTAGATCTCATATTAGCACGTCCCTTTTCCTCATCCCTAGTACTTCCGTAGATCTCAATCTGAGTGTTATTTTTGAAAAATAGTTCATATATATAGGTAGTCCTTAAGAAGAGTTCTGTGTTTATAATTGGTAAGGTATATTTGTGTACCAGCTCACTCATCCTTGTCACAGTCCCCCACTAACCACACCTAGCTATTCCTCATCACAGTCCCACACAATCCCACCTCACTCTTCCTTTTCACAGTTCCAAACTAACCCACCTCACTCTTCTTCATCACAGTTATTCAAATATACAACTTTAATCTGCGTCTTCACAGTCATCCCAATAATCCCACATTGCTCTTTCTCGTCACAGTACTAATCCCTTCTTATCTAGTGGACACAAAAAAAAGAAATACTTGATAAACCTGATGTTGCGTAGCTCATGAAAGGATAGCTCAAGGGCAACATGCTCATCTTGGAAGCAAGGTGACACAACTAATGGAAGCCCAATGCCTCTGTGTAAGTTACTGTCACACGGTGCCCTCCTTGCAAGCCCATGGAAAGGGGAAGCAGGAGTGGCATATGTGTCTGGACCCCAAGCCTCAAAAACAAACACAATACAAGCCTGTATGGGCCCAGCTGGAGCACCCAGTGGATGCCTTTGGATGCCACACAAAGCAACACACTGTTACATGAAGGCACAATAGACAGAAAAAGAGAAAAGAAAATAAGAAAAAATGGCCATGGTCGACCAGGAGGGGGTGGGGGCCACCCAGGTGGGAGGAGGTGCAGGGCGCAGCTCAACACCCACATGCGTGAATGTTGAGAAAAAACAAATCCCTCCATGGGCTCATGGCCTGCACGGCTAGCCGATAGTGGGAGAACTGCCATTGCTGTTGTCACCCTCTGGTGCAATATGAGAAGGTGTGCTTGGTACGGGAGGCAGACCATGCTCCTCCATGGCAGCAAGCATGCAGGTTTGAAAGGTTTGGTTCTGCAGGATGATGGTCCGGAGGTCCCCATGCAGCACCTCACGTGTAGCACAGAGTTCTGCCTGCAAGGCCTCACGTGATGCACGGATATCCTCACGGGTTTTCTGGAGCTGAGCTGAGATGTTGTGTGTTAGCTGCTCCTGCTGCTGTTCTGACCGTCTACTCCGGGCCATCTCAAGTGCACCCAGAGTAGCTCTGAGGGAGCTGTTATCTTCCCTCAGGGCATCCATGTGGGCCTGTGCCTCTGCAGATATGGCTGTGCGCAGAGTCCCCAGTTCAGCCCATTGGTCCCTGTGGGCGGCCAACATGTCCTGCCTGCGTGAGCGGCACATGGACCACGTTGCCTGCTGCTGGAGCTCCACCTGCCTTTCGGGGGAAGAATGGAAGTGGCCACCTTTTCCACAGCCTGAGCCATCATCTCTCTCACATGATGCCCCCTGTTGTTGTGCAATTGCATAAATGGAGTTCTCCCACACAGTATTGCCCGGTGGTGCACGGCCACCGCATTGTCGGAGACGACACCTGTCGGGCCCAAGGAGACATGCACCTTGCTGTGCTGGCGCTGCCTGTGGCTGCAGAACTGCATTCCTCCTTTGATCTGCTTCTCCAGGAACAGGAACAAATAGTGTGGAGTGTGACCCTGCATCCGCAACCGCCACAGGTGGACATTCCAACACTGAATGGGCCATTGAGGGATCTACCCCCAGTGCACGTGTGTTGGACAGAACAGCATCCCTGCCAGAAACACTCACCTGCGACGGGACATATGTGTCAATGTCATATTCTGCACCTGAGCCATAGAGATCCTCAGAGGTGTACTCAGAGACACCCGTGGACAGCATGGTCTGTAGGAGCAATGGATTCTCGTGCAGCACCACCCCATGTCCTCCACTGGTGCTTGGTTGGGGCTCTGAGTACTCCTGCCCCCGCGCCATCTGCTCCTCCTCCACAGCTTCCAGTGCCTCATCACCTTCACAAAATGAAAAAGAAGTCATGAACACACACGTGAACAGCATAGCCCAAACACATAGGCATCACAATGTTGACATCCAATACATTAATCAGACATGTCACACATGACACAAACTCAGCCATGCATGCAGTGGCAATGAAGTGGAAGGGGGCCCTGAAAGCAGACACTGATTAGTCTAAAATGGAAAAGCAACACATGTGCTGCATGGTTCATAGCACCTGCATCACACATAAGGATGTGAGTGGCATGGACCATCCACAAACATGACAGATGCCAGCACACAGATGGCACGTAGCATAGCCATGGCAGAACTAACAAGGACACCCAGATGGTATTTAATCACTACTGTCCCCCCTCCATGTCAAATGTATTTAATCAAACAGAACATGCAAAAGAGTGTGACAAAAAACATGTGTCACACGCTGCAACAACGCCAGTGTGTTCAAATACAGTAATGGGAGGCACATGGATACATCAAAGGTAGGTAACTTTGACATGACACAAGTCAATTGGCATGTTGAAGGTTGAAAGAGGGCTCAGAAAAGAGCGGGTGCAGTACATGTGTAGGTCCTCAGCAGTCAATAAAGAGACAAAAACCGTAATTGCAATGTCGTGTCATGATGGCAGCTTAAGGGCAAGTGCAGTCATCATGTGCAAAGTGTTTTGAAGTGGTTAGTAGGGATACAATGAACCCCAAACCCAAGGGCGGGGGATGGCTTGGAGGCACTACATGGGTCACATATGGCAGTTATGACTGCATAGCCTGACCTGGCACACAATCACAACACATCACCCAAGCAACATACACATAGTCTGGACATAAACGCATGGACACTCACCAGACATTGTCTCAAGACCTGGGAGGTCTCCCATGCCTTGGATCTGATCCTCTGCGACAAACTCATCAGCGATTGCCTCATGTTCTGCAAGTACATTGTCCTCTGGTGGTGTTCCACTGCCAGTCAGTAGAGTAAGGCGTAATTAGAAGCCAGCTTGTTTTTAGCTTGGCGTTTGAGGTCATTCCAATGCTTCGAGCAATCATCAGCTGTGTGCTTCACAAATCCCAAGGAACTAATGTGATCCGGGATGCACTGCCAGTGGACCCTACGCTGAGCAGGCGTAGTTTTGCACCCTGCCGTCACCAGCATGTCGCGGCTGTGTTTCGACACGTAGCCCACAAGTGCATCCAGTTCCACATTGTTGAAACTCTGCTTCCTTGATGTGCCGGAGGGCCGAGTCGTATCTGGGGTCCCAGCCTGTTCCACAAGAGCAGGCGTCTTCCTCTTGAGAGGTGGTGCAAACCCTGAGTGGCTTACGCTGCTCCGGTCTGGCCACAGGTGGACTGGCCACTGGAAGCAGGCAATGGCATGATGACCAAAGGTCTCACTGCAGGCATTGGCTGCTGGGTCCTGTTGCCAGAACCAAGCACCACAACTGCCTCGGTTTGAGGGGCCGGGACCAACACTGTCCACAACTTGGCTGCTCGGGGCAGCAGATGACATTGCTGCCCTAAATCCACGTGGCCTGGTGACAGCAACTTTGAGTCATCCTGTGCCTGTTCCGTTACCAATCTGGGTCGGGCTAGCAGGGCCTGTTACGCTCACCTGGACCCCACAGGGGCGTCGAACGGAACTGGACTGCCACGGACTCCACCAGCGTGACTCGCAGTGTGGTGATGGTTGATTGGACTGGCCCTCCTAGTTTTGTCTGCTTGACCCGTAGGAATAATCTCCTAAAGGTAGGAAAAAAGGATTTAGCCACCCGAGAGGATGCACACACTCAATTGTTCCCCACTGAACACCTCCTGTATTCCCTTTCACTAGTCTCACCTTATTGTTTGAAAAGATGAGCTCTCCATCCTGCGTGGGGGGCAGGGGTGCGTAGAAAACCAGTTACTTCACTGATGACTCCGGGGTAAGTAGCATATAGTTCTTTAGAGTTCAAAATGTCTGTTATTCACTCTTGCCCCTCTTGCCCCTCTTTTCTCCCTTTTTTCTTGCAGCTTGACCCGAAGGATGATCACCTCATTGGAAGCAGAAGTGCTTAGGTATGAGTCTGTATTTCACAAACTGTCCGGTGAAAAATAATGATCCAAATATATTTAACTTACAAGCTTTTGTCTCCCTACAGGTGCGGCGTAAGAGGGAATGGTGTGCAGAAGAAGAATGCCTCGGGCGATGAACTCAAGTAAGTATCTTGCGGTGAAAGAAAATTTTCCTTGTTGGCTATTGGCTCACCTTGTTATTTGTTTTGTCTTTTCAGATGCCAGGATTTCGGCGACGAGGCGATGGAGACTGCGCCGGGTCACGGAGATGCTGTGAAGACTGGTGAGTATGGCACGGCGTTGCAGCTGGCGAAGCGACGCGTTTGAATTCAGGGTCTCTTTCTCGATTCGATGGTGCGGCAGCTCTGAGAACTGCTGATGATAAAAAGGTAATGTCCTTGTTCTAACTTTTCCTTCTTCTTCCCCTTCTTTCTAGGATCTGGTCCGAGGTCAAGGTGGGCGTGGCTGAAGACAGGATGCTCGGCTTGCAGGCACGGTGAGCATTACGCTGCAGAAGGCAGAATAACACGAAGCGTGTGCTGTTCATTGGGCATGGTTTAAATAGCCTTCAAAGTAGTCCCAGGTAAGAAGTCCCAAAACCACACCCAAGCAAAAAATAGTCCCTAAAGAAAAGTAATCCCTTCCAGGCCTCACAATGGACTATGCTTAAGTTCCTTGCAGCATGGTCTGCATGAGGTAAGTTTGACAATATGAGCCTGGCGCCTACAGCACCAGGACCGCACCCATATAGCTCCTAACTGGGATGGTGGGAACCCCAGTGGGTGCTTGGATGCCTGTTTCCTGGGCAGAAGGACTTGATCCTGATGTCTAGGGGCAGGCATCATGACAGGGCCTGAGCTGGGATGGTGTCAGCTGTATCTTCCTGACCCACTGGGGGGGCGTAGCTGTCCCTGAATGGTCCTGGACACACTGCCCTCTTGGGCCACCCTGCCCACGTCGCCCACCGCTGCCACCTTGGCCACCCATGTCGTCCTGGCCATGTCCCCTACCACGGACACCTCTGGGAGGTCACCCAGCTTTGCCTCCCTTACCACTTGGTCGCTTCCCACCCATGGCACTGATGTACTTGTGCAAATGGGAGGTGCTGAAAACAATTGTCCTGGGCAATTGGGGTGAAGGGGGCAGGGTTCTAGATGGAATAGGTACCCCTGTGCTCCTGCAAGGCTTTCTATGTCCCCTGGGGAAAAATGACAGGTCACGCAATGCTCAGGTACCCCAAAAACAAAAACAAACGTGCACGCGACCCCTCGGTACCCCACGTGCATGGAATTGAGGTCCCGCAGTACGCTGTGGCACCCAGAAACACAAATAATGCATATGTGTGGAACACGCAGGCTACTGTGAGCTCATGAATGGGGTAGGCGACACATGGGGGAATCCACAGTGAAATAATACGTGCACGTCTTATCGTCTGTCTGGAAAAAGTACAAAAAAACACACTTCCAGGCCTCACGATGGCCTATGCTTAAGTTCCTTGCAGCATGGTCTGCTTGAGGTAAGTTTGACAATATGAGCCAGGACCGCACCCATATAGCTCCTAACTGGGATGGTGGGAATCCCAGCGGGTGCTTGGATGCCTGTTTCCTGGGCAGATGGACTTGATCCTGATGTCCAGGGGCAGGCATCATGACAGCACTCCCCCCAAGTCTCCTCCTAAGGTTGTTCTTCTCGCTGGTCCGGATTTATCTGGGAAATTCTGATGGAATTTCCTTATCAACCTTGGCGCATGGATATAGTCACTCGGTTCCCATGACCTTTCCTGTGGCCCATAACCCTTCCAGTCAACTAGATAAAAGAGCTTTGATCTGACTATTTTTGAATCCAAATATTTTTAACTTCAAATTTGGTTTCCCCGTCTATTAGGATGGGATCCGGTGGCCTGGTGAGTCTTGTTCCAGGTTGTACTGATTTCAGAAGTGAAACATGAAAGACGGGGTGTATTCGCATAGTTGAAGGTAACTCCAATTTAGCGGCCATAGGATTGATAATGGCCTTAATAGTGTAAGGTCCCAAATACCTAGGGTTAAAGGTCCGAGTTCCTTTCAGAGGCATGTGTTTTGTAGCCAGACAAACTTGGTCTCCTATCTGGTATAGCGGGGCCTTGCTTCTGTGTTGATCTGCAGTCTTCTTGTATCTTTCCTTAGCTTGTTTCAAATGTTCAGTTGCTCTTTTAAAAGCCTGTGTAATAGTGGTGTGTAGATGGTTTACAGCGGGCATTTCTAAGTGTTGGGGTGAGTCGAGTTCTGAGGTCCGAGGATGTCGCCCATATATGGTATAAAAAAGGGCTTTGTCCTGTTCCTGAATGTAAAGAGTTATTGTACGCATATTCGGATATCCACAAGATTTCCTTCCAATTGCCTTCAGTTTGGTGTGACATGCACTGTAGGTATTGCTCAAGAGTTTAATTGGTTCTCTCCGTCTGACCATCGGTCTGGGGATGGTGGCTGGTTGATAATCTCACGTCGATTTGGGCCAATTGACAGCATTTTTTCCAAAACTGTGAAATAAACTGGCTACCTCGATCAGAAACCAATACGGAGGGGAATCCGTGTATTCGAACAATATTTTCAAGAAATTCCTTAGTCAAAGTTGAAGCTGAAGGTAGCACCTTCAAGGGGATGAAATGAGCCATCTTGGAAAAAAAGGTCCACAATAACTAGAATGTTGTTAAAACCATTACATGGGGGCAGGTCAGTAATAAAGTCTAGGGATAGGGTGTGCCAGGGCATAGGTGGAATGTCCAAGGGTTGTAAAAGACCAGCTGGTTTCTTCTTCTGGGACTTGTTTTGAGCACAAATACCACAAGACAACACAAATGATTTTACGTCCTTCCGCCAAGTCGGCCACCAGAATTGTCTTTTGATTTTGGCCTCAGTCTTGGAGATTCCAGGGTGTCCTTCAATCAGAGCATCGCAGTAATTGGAGATAACTAATTCCCATAGTTCCTTGTTTGGTAGAAATAGACGACCTTGATAGTAGGGTAGACCATCGATGACTGAATAATCTTGGCCCTTGTTTAACCAATCTTGTAATGCTGCTGGGTCGAACAGTTGTTTGATTTTAATATGGACGTCACCTAGAGTTTGCAGAGTGGATATACCAAGTATTCTTTTCTCCAAAATTATAGGTACTGGATCAGGGCTTGAGCATGCTTCTCCCATTCCAATAGGGGACAGGGCATCAGCTTTGCCATTTCGGCAACCTGGCTGATAAGTAATCACGAAATCAAATTCCGCAAGGAATAGGGCCCACCTAAGCTGATGTGATGATTGGGCCTTGGCTGTCTTTAGGTATTGCAAATTCCTGTGTTCGGTGATTACAGTGATGGTATGCCTATCACCGAGAAGATAATGCCGCCAAGCCTTAAACACTGACTTGATGGCGGGTAGCTCCTTGTCGGTAACAGCCTAGTTTAGTTCAGGTGCTGAGAATTTTCTTGACCAGAATGCCACTAGATGAAGTGGCCAGTCTCAGGATCCTTCTGAGAAAGAACGGCCCCCATGGCTAAGCTGGATGCGTCAGTTTCCAACACGTATGGAAGTTCAGGACGTGGATGTCTTAAAATGGGAGCAGAAGTGAATTTTTGTTTTAGATTCTGGAAGGCCCTTTCTGCTTCTTCGGTCCATAGGAAGTGTTTATTCTTTCGCAAAAGGGCTGTGATAGGGTGTACAATATGTGAGAATTCAGGAATAAATCTGCGGTAGAAATTAGCAAATCCGAGCATGCTTTGTACTCCTTTAACTGAGGTGGGTGAAGGCCACTTGAGGATAGCGTCCACCTTTCGTGAATCCATTTGAACTCCATTTGGGGTCAGGATAAATCCAAGGAATTCCACTTCAGTAGAGTGGAAGACACACTTTTCCAATTTCGCATATAGCCGATGCTTACGTAGTTTTTCAAGGACAGCGCGAACATGTTTCACATGGTCTGATTCTGAGGAGGAGTACACTAAAATGTTGTCTATGTATACAACAACACAGACGTCAATGAGTTCATGAAAGACATCGTTCATAAAATACTGGAAGGCTGCCGGTGCATTGCACAGCCCGAAAGGCATCACCTGGTATTCGAACAATCCGTACTTGGTGCGAAAGGCAGTCTTCCATTCATCGCCTTTCTTAACTCGTATCAGATGATATGCCCCTCTAAGGTCTAACTTCGTGTAGATACGGGCTTCTTTTACTTGGTCCAGTAATTCCGGGATCAGAGGCAACGGGTATTGTTTTTTTACCGTAATTGTATTTAACGCGCAATAGTCTATGCAAGTCCTAAGGTCACCTTCCTTTTTTGGCACGAAGAATAACGCTGATGCTGCTGGAGTCTTGGATGGACGAATGAACCCATTAGCTAGGTATTGATCCAGATATTGCCGTAGGTGGAGGTTTTCAGGTTCAGTGAGGGCGTAGATCCTACTGCATGGAACTTGGGCACCGGGTAAGAGATCGATCTGACAATCATATGCTCTGTGAGGTGGTAACATATTTGCTTGGTCTTTTTGAAAAACATCCTGAAATTCTTGATATTCCTGAGGTAACTGAGTCATCAGGTTTGTGACCGTGGCCAGACCTTTGTCCAAAGTTTCTACTGGATAACAAGTGTGTGCACAATCCGGGAAGGTCACTCTCTTTTCTCGCCATTCAATACAAGGGTTATGTTTTTCCAACCATGGTATTCCCAGAATTATTTGGAACTGGGGGGCCTTGATTAAGTCAAACACAATGCTCTCTCGATGCCCATCTTGACCCAACAGTGTCATCTCTGAAGTTGAATGAGTCACTGGTCCATAGGCAATTTCAGACCCATCGACAGTGGTAGTAACATCAGTTGTGGTCTTTTTGCAAAGAGGTAGGTTCATCCTTGTAGCCAATTTGTGCTCCATGTAATTTCCTATAGCTCCGCTATCAATGTATGCTTTCACTCCGTGCATACGAGATGGTTGCCTGGAATCAATAAGGACCATTGGCATAATTAGGTGCGAGGCCTGAGTGTGCTTCTTAATTCTCGGCAAGCGGACCTCTACGCTTGTCGGGTGTGGTCGTTTCCCGACTCAGACTCTATATTGCTTTTGTCAGCAGCTCCTACGATCTTTTTGGGTGGTTTCACTGGGCAATCCCGTAAAAAGTGTCCCGAGGTTCCACAATACAAACACAATTGTAACTGCCTTTCCCTTTCTTTTTGAGTTAAAGGTCCTTTAACCCCTCCAATTTGCATAGGTTCAGATACATCAGTTCCTTTAGGAATAACATTGTCTTTAGGTCTTACCACTACACGATTCTCGAACCCGGTTCGATCCGCCTTACGATTCTGAAGTCTGTGATCCAACTGGACCACCAGATCTATGTATTCTGCACAATCTTGGGGTGGGTTCACTGCTTGTGCCAGAACGTCTTTTAGTTCACCTCGTAGACCACGATGAAATAATGTAATTCGTTTGACCTCTGGCCACCCGGTTTCTACTATCAATCTGTTGAAAGTTGCGATGTAAGTTAACAAATCCTGGTTACCCTGCCGTAAAGACAAAAGTTCATTATCCAAGGCCTGGCCTTGGGAATGTCGGGCAAATAGTTTTTCCATACTTAGTTGAAAACTGTGGAAATCCAAAAGAATGGGGTCATCCTGATTGACTAATGGAATAGACCAATCGGAAGCACTGCCGCTGAGATATGATAATACAAAGGCCACCTTCGCTTGGTCATTCGGAAAGGCTCCTGGTCTACACAAAAAATGCAGGCGGCATTGGTTCATAAACACAGCAAAGCATTTTGGGTCCCCTGTAAAGCGTTCTGGTGGTGCTAAAGGAACTGTTCCTGGTAGGTTTATCTGTACTGGGTTGCTTGATGGAACTGGAGCAGCAGCTCCCCCGAGTCCAGGTAAAGGTGTGTGCCCAGCTTGGGCTTGAAGTAATTGCCTGGCAAGATCATCCGTACGTTCCTTGGACACAACCAGTTCTCTCCTAAGAGCATTAGTCTCTTGACGGGCGGAATGCACTTCTGCTCTAAGTTCACTTAGTAGTTGGGCTAATTGGTCAGTCTCAGAGGTCTCCATGACGCCCGGGTGGATGTTTGTAGAGAGGCTTCTCGTTCTGTTACGCTCACCTGGACCCCAAAGGGGCGTCGAACAGAACTGGACTGCCACAGACTCTACCAGCGTGACTCGTAGTGTGGTGATGGCTGACTGGACTGGCCCTCCTAGTTTCGTCTGCTTGGCCCGTAGGAATAATCTCCTAAAAGTAGGAAAAAAGAATTTAGCCACTCGTGGGCGAGAGGATGCACGCACTCATTTGTTCCCCACTGAACACCTCCTGTATTCCCTTTCACTAGTCTCACCTTATTGTTTGAAAAGATGAGCTCTCCATCCTGCGTGGGGGACAGGGGTGCGTAGAAAACCAGTTACTTCACTGGTCTGAAGGAGTTGGGCGAGTTCCAGACAACTGATGACTCCGGGGTAAGTCGCATATAGTTCTTTAGAGTTCAAAATGTCTGTTATTCACTCTTGCCCCTCTTTTCTCCGTTTTTTCTTGCAGCTTGAGCCGAAGGATGATCACCTCATTGGAAGCAGAAGCGCTTAGGTATGAGTCTGTATTTCCCAAACTGTCCGGTGAAAAATAATGATCCAAATATATTTAACTTACAACCTTTTGTCTCCCTACAGGTGCAGCGTAAGAAGAAATGGTGTGCAGAAGAAGAATGCCTCGGGCGATGAACTCAAGTATGTATCTTGCGGTGAAAGAAGATTGTCCTTGTTGGCTATTGGCTCACCTTGCTATTTGTTTTGTCTTTTCAGATGCCAGGATTTTGGCGACGAAGCGATGGAGACTGCGCCGGGTCGCGGTGATGCTGTGAAGACTGGTGAGTATGGTGCGTCGCTGCAGCTGGCGAAGTGACGCGTTTGAATTCAGGGTCTCTTTCTCGATTCGATGGTGCGGCAGCTCTGAGAACTGCTGAGGATAAAAAGGTAATGTTCTTGTTCTAACTTTTCCTTCTTCTTCCCCTTCTTTCTAGGATCTGGTCCGAGGTCGAGGCAGGCGTGGCTGAAGACAGGATGCTCGGCTTGCAGGCACGGTGAGCGTTACGCTGCAGAAGGCAGAATATCCCGAAGCGTGTGCTGTTCATCGGGGGTGGTTTAAATAGCCTTCAAAGTAGTCCCAGGTAAGAAGTCCCAAAACCACACCCAAGCAAAAAATAGTCCCTAAAGAAAAGTAATCCCTTCCAGGCCTCACGATGTCCTATGCTTAAGTTCCTTGCAGCATGGTCTGCATGAGGTAAGTTTGACAATATGAGCCTGGCGCCTACAGCGCCAGGACCGCACCCATATAGCTCCTAACTGGGATGGTGGGAACCCAAGTGGGTGCTTGGATGCCTGTTTCCTGGGCAGATGGACTTGATCCTGATGTCCAGGGGCAGGCATCATGACAGGGCCTGAGCTGGGATGGTGTCAGCTGTAACTTCCTGACCCACTGGGGCGTGTAGCTGTCCCTGAATGGTCCTGGACACACTGCCCTCTTGGGCCACCCTGCCCACGTCGCCCACCGCTGCCACCTTGGCCACCCATGTCGTCCTGGCCACGTCCCCTACCACGGACACCTCTGGGAGGTCACCCAGCTTTGCCTCCCTTACCACTTGGTGGCTTCCCAAACATGGCACTGATGCCCCGCAGGCAGCCCACACCACAGGGGCCCACCCATCACCCGTCACCATGCCCCTCAGGCAGCCCACACCACAGGGGACTACCCATTAGCCCTGACCATACCCCGCAGGCAGCCCACACCACAAGGGACCCCCTAGACCCCTGACCATGCCACAGAGGCAGCCCACACCACGGGGGACCACCCATCACCCCTGACCATGCCCTGCAGGCAGCCCATCACCCCTGACCATGGCCTTCAGGCAGCCCACACCACAGGAGATCCCCCTACACCCCTGACCATGCCCCGCAGGCAGCCCACACCATAGGGGGGACATCCCGACACCTGTCACCTCACGCAGACAACTTTCCATGTGATTGGGCTGGTGCAAGCAGGGTACGCGTATTGAAGGGGGTGCGCAAGGAGATGTTCAGGTGATTTGGGTGGCCGTGCAGGGTACGCGTATTCAAGGGAGTGCGCGCGTAAATTTTCATGCGTTTTGGCTGCCGCGAGTGGGGTACGCATATTCAAGGAGGTGCGTGAGTAGATTTGCCCATGTTTTGCATGCCACAAGCGGGGTACACGTATTGAAGGGGGTGCGCGGGCAGATTTTCATGCATTTTGGCTGGCGTGAGCGGTGTGTGCTAATTTTTTCATGCAATTACGGTGTAGGGGGGCTGTATGCTGGTCGCGGGTAAGCACGGTCCATTGCGCCGTATTGGATATTTCTGAGGCTTTTTCTGGTGCAAGGGGCGTTCTTGGGGGCATAACTGGCACTGCTGGATGCTCGCTGCTCCACGGCTGCAAATGGGTAGGGAAATCCATGAATATGTGGTGCGCCTTAATCCTGTTTTGCACTGCGCCTGCGGCACATGTGGCGCACGCTCCCTCTCTGCGCTAGGTGCGTGTGCTACTTCTGCGCTGAATTCTATGAATTGGCCCCTAGATCTGTGTCTTTCCTATATTATCTCCTCTTTATAAAAAAAATATATACAACTTGTATTCACACCTTTATACACACCACACCCCATACACCTACTTATCTACTCCAAAGAATTATTTTCATCCCTAGTGTGAGTTACTTACCCCACTGCCATTCTCTTGTCTATTCACCCCGATCTTTATGGAACTGTTACACCTCTCATTCCCTACTGGTTTCTCCAATCTGTTCTAGCCTTTTTAGCTCATGCTTTGGGTGGAACAGCTTTATTTGACTGATGTGGACAAATTGTTCCACAGACAGATCTCCTTCCTTCATCATAATCCTGTAGACAAGGGCAAAACCTTGTCCACAATTTTGTACAGGCTGCGGCAGGATGCTAGAAATTTTGCATTTTTATTTTTGCCTTTTGTAAAATTAAACTTTAACACCTGGTCACTCGCTTCATACTCCCTCACAGATGTCTTCATATCATAGTATGATTTGACACCTTCAGCTGCCCTTTACAGATTTTGCTCTGCAAACGCAAATGAGTGCTGCAAATACTTTCTCAAATCTTCTACATATTCATGAATCGTGGATATATTTACCAAGACTTGTTCATTGGTCCTGAGCAACAAATGTTGAGGTAGAACCTTTTTCCTACCTGTCATAATTTAATGTGGACTGAGGCTTGTGGACCTTGATGTTGTTGGTCTAATGGCCATTAGGACAAAAGGGAGTTGCAAATATCAACTGGACCCTGCTTCAGCCACAATTTATTTTAGAATGTCAATGATTGATCTATTGTAATGTTCAACCCCACCAGAAGAGGATGGCTGATAGGAAATATGCAGCTTCCTTTTCACTCCCAGAAATTGCCACATCTTGGTCATCAACATATTAGTCAAATGACTTTCACGTCTGATTCTATTCTTTGAGGTAAACCAAACCTGGAGAAGATTTGATTCATAAACAAGGTGTCCGCTGTTTGTGCGCTGCAGTCAGGTGCTGGCATGCACTCTAACCATTTCGACATCAAACAGGTAACTGTCAACATGTATCTGTTCTCCATGCTGATCTTTGGACTGGGTCAATGAAATTTATTTAAAAATCTGACCAGGGTTCTGTTAGACCTCTTTTCAGCAATGGTGCTCTATGTGTTGGAGAGGCAGACTGAAACTGTGCACACACCAAACACCCCTGGTATACAACTCTAAGTCTTGGAATATTTGCATCCAATAAGCATATTCTTTTGTTATTTCCAATGTTTTAGGTAAACCTCAAACCCATAAATGACAAGGGAACCACCCATTGAATTTGACCTGACAGGGTTTCTTGAATTAAAAGTACTTCTTTCAATTGAAATCTCGTTGTATTCTTTAACAACACCATCAATTCTTCTCTCCGTCTGTCAAATGATTTTGTTCTGCATCTGACAAATTATTGTACAACAGACCTAAGATGGGGGTCTCCTTTTTGTACCTTGATCAAGTCCTAATCAGGTGTATCAAAGCTCCATTGCACCACAGGCCGATCAACTGCACCCTGAGATATGGAAAGTGTTACCACATCCACCTGGATTTTACCAAGCAGATGATCAATGGAAAATAGTTCCCCCATCACCGCCCCGATTTATTAGCCAACTGATCTGCCTTGTCATTTTCCTCTTTATCTTCCCCTGGGATTTTCAAATGGCCTTGTATCTTTCTCCAGTGAATGATCATGCCATTCTCTGAAACTAAATTATCGATGGCCTGAATCAATTTTTCATGTTTGAGTGGCTTTTTGTTACATATGACCATTCCTCTCAATTTCCACTCTGGTAAGTATTCCACAAAACTGTTTCAGGCATAATCAGAATCGGTAACTAAAACTATTTCTTTACATTTATTTTCTACTGCTGTGGATATTGGCTTATCAACTTGCAACTTGACTGCTTTTGGAACCTAGGCTCATGCTTACTCTTGGGATGCCATTGCATTTGACCCACACATTCCCTCTTTCTGCCACTAATTCCTTTTCAAAAACACCCCCCCCCCCATGGTATGTACACCATCCACATACTCGATTGGGAGCTTCCTGCACACCTCTTCATCCAACGCCTTGTGTGAGAAAAGTTCAAATTCGGCCAAATATGTTTCTTAACTCTGCATCATCTGTCACACCCATGCCTGCACAGTCATGTAGGCCTGCCAGCCCTTGAGCAACTGGGCTCTTTTTATTCTGTCCAAATCTTACTTCCACTGGGAATCCCTGCAATACCAATGCCCATGATTTGATTCTTGACTGAGCTAAGTTCCCTGACCTGATCCTTTTACTCTGCAAACATTGCAGTGACTGATTATTAGTTTCAACAATGATCTACTCCCCCTGAATAATGGGGTGGAAATGCTTTAAGGCCACACAATGGTCAACAATGCCTTTTCACATTCACTACATTTTGTTTCTACCTTTGACAATGCCTTGCTGGCTTATGCAATGGTTTTGTTATGTGAATCATGTTTTTGATATAAGACTGCTGACATAGGGCCTGATCACGACTTTGGCGGTAACGCATATTCAAGGAGGTGCGTGAGTAGATTTGCCCTACCGCCAAATAGCGCCGGATCAACGGCGGTAATGTAATTCCCCATTCCCCATTGAGCCCATTCGGGAATGCCCCATTCCCCATTGGGCTCAATGGGGAAAATTTGCGCTCTTACCGCCGGCGGATTTCCTGCCAGCGGTAATAGCGCAAATTTTCGCCGGATTTCCCCCCAGCCAAGAGCTGGGGCGAAATCCGCCGAAGTCCTGATTTGGCGGACCATTAAATCCGGCGGTAATAGCGCCACCGCCGCATTTAAGGGTTACCGCCAAAGTCGTGATGAGGCCCATAATCTGATCTCTGAGCCCTATTTCTATAAATAAATCTGGGTTCTTCTTTGGATAAGCTAAACATGGGGCTTTTATCAGACAGTTTTTTTTATTTGGCTTCTGCCTCAAATTGTTCCGTCCACCATTTCCAGCGCACACCCTGCTTCAGAAATTTAGTCAGAGGTTGTGTAATTCCGGCATAATCTACAATACATTTCCTGTTGTAACCTGTCACCCCTAACAAACTCTTCAAACCCTTCAGATTTGTGGGATCTTTTAATGTCTGGATAGCTTCAACCTTTTTCTTCAGTGGGTTTAATCCTTGCTCTGTCACTTCATGTGTACAGGGGGTTTGTCCTGTCCACAGAATCACTCTAATGCAATCAATTCTTGCAGTACTGATTTCAACCTTTAATAACAACCAGAAAACTAGCTTTCAAATGTGTGTCCCTGTGAGAAATAACCATCCAACCACTAAGATGTGTCTGCAGTTGCCTTTTTATTTGGCTACAAATGTAGATTTATTGTATTTGTATAGTCTAAAATAATTTTGGCTCATAACAAAATATAGGGATTTGATCATATGTACAAACCAATCTGTGAGTGATGCATACAATCAATAGTGAGAACAGTCAGATAAGGGCTTAAACTTGCCTTAGTTTTATGCCTATTCATGTACCCACAGTTGAGCGACCAGACAAAATATTTCTTCATATCAGTCAGATGCTGCACAATCATTAGCAGTTCATTGGGTACTTTTAACTATTGCAATTTAGTATTTTGAATTCAACATATTATGCACAGTATGCAGAGTTCACATAACATTGTGTGTACAGAAATGCATACAAATCAAACAAATACATCTCAGACACCTGATATTGTGTGTGTGTAGGCATTGTCACTTGCACATTCAACCATAGACAGAGTGGCTTTGAGTCTGTAGGTCTAATGTCTTGGTGTCAGTAAGCAGGAGTCTGATGTATTGGCCCACTGAGTGTGGAGCTTAGACCTGGAGGTGTGGTCTACTGAAGCCTGGTGTTGGAGGAATGACCAAGAAACTGGTCGATGTGTAGGTGTAAATGGAGAACAGTTCATATGGTCCTCTCTTGAAAACCCCCCTGGTGGGGGCTGGATGACCACTGATGTTTCGGCTTGATTGATTATCAACCTTCTTCTGGGGCCAAGTTTTAGTAGGTCTCCCTAAGGAAAATAGATATATGTTTGTGCTTTAGTATAAGGTATAATGGACGGTAAAATCCTGGTTAAGGATAATCAAAAAGAAAAAGGTAAAAGGGCCCTATTAAATTAGGGATATTCAGTAGGTAAAGGACCTGTGGCCCTGTAGCACAAGGACTGACCTTAAAATAGAGCTGTATATGGGTAATGCTCTAAGTATATGTCTTCCAGGAAGTGGAAATCCAATGTGTAGGGGCCGATTCTTTTTTCAGAAACAGCAAAATAGGCAGATTGGAGCAGCCTAGTGGTTCCATGGAGCGTATCCTTAGTTCTGTCTTCCCAACAGGATGACTCCTAGGTAGGTTACCACCACTCTGCAGTAGGGAGCAAGGGGAAGGTAGACAAACAAGTCTGTGTTAGGACTCTAGAAATAAAGAAATGCTCGTGAATGATGGACCATAAAAATATATCGCAGGGTCATTCCCTAGTTGTAAGGGGGCATGAGCATTCACCTTGTGTGTGGCTGTATGCTTCTCATGTATCGGACTGCCTGCTATCCGCATCTGCTGACAATAGGAGCTGTGTGTATGCGCTATTAGTGCGCATGCGACTATGAGCGGTGTCTTTCCCTGGTGCATGCGCACTATTGGTCGACTCTGGTTGCCAGGGCTACACTGGCGAAAGCGTGGTTCACGTGGGCATGTTGCAAGGACGGGGGCTGTGGGGACGCTCCTCTTATCGAGGGCTTATCAATCGCGGCACGGTCCGCCACTCGGGAATTAGGTGAAGTCAGAGGACGGCAGTGCTGGGCAAGGGGGTAAGGGGGCATGCCCGGGGCACCCCTACTCTACCTGTGTGGCCAGGGTGCCCGGGTGGGGGATACTTTAGGACTCCCGAAAGGCACACAAAACCTAATGGGGTAGCACTGTAGAGTGTAGTGAGCTCTAATTGTGCTATGGTTAGGAAGTGTTGTGAATCAATGTACGGCTGTCTGATGTACTGACAGATGAAGGCTCTGTCAGAACAGCAGTGGGCCTAGAAAACTGTGCTCTAGATAGTGAGTTGTAATGTTAGGGCGACTGCATCAAGGGGGGCAGCATATCAGTGTGTGTCAAGGGGAACACCTGCACGTGTGGTCCTGGTGCGGGCCCTACTGAAGGTCAATATATGAGATAAGTGCCCTGTGGGGGCGTCTAGCTGAAAGTGGTCAGCCCTGGGAGTGAATGGCTGACAGGAGGGAATGGAGCCTTAGAGCATTGTGTATAGGTGCTACTGCTTGGGGCATGCAAAATGAGTGAGCAATCTGTAGCACTTAAATAAGAGGTCTACCCTGGCAGCAAGTAGAAGTAGAGCCGGCAGAGGAACTCATAGGTGGTAGTCTAGAGGGGCCGCTTCATTAAGGCCCCTGGTGATTGTTAGTAATTTAAAGATCCACCAGGCCTCCTTGAAATTAAGAGCGTTGGTAATATTGGGGATTTCCAGTATTTTTTCAATCACCCATCATCTGAGTGAGTCATGGCCATGCTGAAATTCCATAAAATGTGAAACGAGAGGTGCTGAGTGGGCTTTTCACCTGATCCTTGATTTATGTTCTCCAATTCTCTTGTGTACCGGTCTTGAGGTTTGACCCACATATCGTAATTTACATGGACATTCAATTAGGTAAACTACATTAGATGTCTTGCAGTTCGTAAATTGCTGCAGTTCCCATTATTTACCTTCTTTAGGGAATGATTTCATTTTTTGGGTTTGGCTAAAAGCTGCGCAGCTGCCACAGGGGTGGTGCCCTCGGATTTTGCGCATGTTCCAGAGGGTAGATCTGGCATTTTTACATCTGGGTCTAGCGTGAGTGAGGAGGTCTTTAAGATTTTTGGCTCTTCTGAGTGCCATCTTAGGTAGTGGTTCTTCCGGTAGGCTTAGTTGAACTATGGGCCAGAATTTTTTAATCATGCCTTTAAGTTGTGTTGTGTTGGCACTGAAGGTGGATACGCAGGCCGTGATGTTTTCTGTGTCAGGGTTGCGTTGTTTTGGAGTACGTAGTGCTTCTCTGGGTGTATATAGATCTCTTTTCTTGGTGTTTTCCAATAGTTTCTTCGGATAGCACCCGCGTTCTAGTCTGTGTTGTAAGTCAGCTGTGTGTTTCTTAAATTCCTTGGTTGCTGTGCCGTTCCTCCGGATTCGAAGGAATTGTCCATAGGGAAGATTATCGCGAAGGTCTTTTGGGTGATGACTCTTGTAATGAAGGATTGCGTTCCTATCAGTTTCCTTTTTAAAGATTGAGCATTCTAACTGGTTATTTGTGATGATTTTCAGGTCCAGGGAGTTGATGTTCATGTTGCTGTTATTGATGGTGAATTGGAGTTCCTGAGATTGATCATTGATCCAGTTGAAAAAGTTGTGAAGTTCTTGGCTCTGTCCTTCACAGATGAAGATAATGTCGTCAATGTATCTTCGCCATAATCATATATTTTCCCAGAACAGGTTGTTCATATTAAGTACATGGCTTTGCTCATATTCTGCCATGTAGATTATGGCCATGCTGGGGGAAAAATGCTGCGCCCATAGTTGTACCACAGGTCTGTAGATAGAACGTCCCATTGAAGGAGAAGTAGGTATTGGTGAGAGCTAGCTCAAGTAATTGCACTATTAAGTTCGCCGGAATTCTCCTTTGGATCATAAGTTGTGTGAGATGGTTTCTACTGCACTCTACTGCTTTGTCTTGCAGAATGCTCGTATATAGACTTTTGATATCCATGGTTACGAGCTGGTTGGTGTTACTGTCGAAGGGCTGATGCTCAAAGATTGTAATGGTAGCCATGGTATCTTTACCGTGTCCCAGGAAATGTACCCTTTTTCTGCACCACTGCAATTTCATTGAAGTGGCTTTTTATGTCTTCAATTTTGGTCAGGACATCAACCACATAGATCACAGTTCCTCTCTCAGTTGCATCTGGGAGTGTTTTGTTCAGAAATATCCCAAGCTCACTTCCATGATTGATATACCCAAAAGGAGTACGATGCCACACATATTGCAATCAATCAAACGAAAAGGCAAATAGATTTTGTATATCTACTGCCAGGGGCACATACCAATACCCTGCTGTAAGATCCAACATGGTAAATCCTTTGACCCTTGGATCTGCGCAAGGCCCTGATTAATAAATGGAAGCAGCCACCTTGACATAGGTACCCTTTTATTTAATTCTCTCAAGTGTGCACACAAACACCATTGACCATTGGGCTTCAGCACACCTAATATAGGCGTATTTGAAGTACTGTGTATGGGTCTAATGATTCCTCTGGACTCTACATGTTTTATTATTTCTGCCAAGGACTATAAACAGGCCAAAGACAGCCTTTACTGTCATACAAATACAGGCTCCCTACCACATCCTTCTGGCAGTGTAGCAACATGCAAATCAGTGCGCCCACATTCATAGGCGTCTTTGACAAACACCTTTTTCAATTCCATAAATATTTTCGTGCAAGCATCTGCAGCTTGAATTTGCTCCTCTACCATCTTAGAGAATTCTAGGAAACCCTCTAAATTAGGAACTTCAGTACTTTCTTCTAAGTGTCGGGCAGTATCCCTTTTGAGGGAGGCCACCCTCAAGTATCTTGGCATTTGCTGTTTTTCCTCATGTTCATTCATTTGAAATTGGATGCAATCATCCTCATGAAGACAAATTACATCCTTTGGTCCATAAGGGGTCACTGGGCCTCATTACACGGATGGCGCCTTACTACGAGGTCCCTTTGCGGGTTGGGGGATTTAACGCCTGCTATTTGCAGGCGTTAAAATCCAACCCGCAAAGGGACCTCGGAGCTAATTACGGCACCGCACCGCAAAATTGCGGTGCCGTAATTAGCGCCTTCCCCATTCCCATAGAGCCCTATGGGGCAGAAATGGGAATGGGGAAGGGCAATGGTGGAAGGGGGATTTACCGCCCCTCCAACCTTGGAATGGGGCGGTAAATCCCCTTTCCACCAAGGCGGTGCCGGTATTTTACCGGCATGAGCCATGGCGCTAACAGCGCCATGGCTCACCGCCTACCATGTAATGAGGCCCACTGACTGAATTTTAAAAATCTCCTTTGGTTTAGAATCTAAGACTCAGGCAGTTCACCTTGTGAGTTGACATAATTTTCAGGAATATTCCCAATGACTGGGTTGTTTAAATCTGCAGTGTAGTGTGATTTTTGCATTGCCATTCTCATTGCATACAATTGTACACCGGTATCCAGGCCTGAGCTTTTATCACGTGTATTTCTGCAATTGTTGAAATATATTTTTCTGATCTGTAAATTTTTAAATTTACAGTAAATTTTTAAATTTAAATTTTTCTCAATATTTGGATCTCCTTCACTTACATCCACTCTCGAGGACAATTATTTTGTATCTTCATTAGCATCGTGGGACAGAACATCAGCATCTTGTGTTTGATGGTTACCTGTTTCTTGTACCGTACCTGTCTGCAAGTTCTTTTTAAATTGTCTTCTGATCCTTTGTTCTTTGGGTTCTTCCAGTGTTTTTCTCTTTTCCCCTTTCTCCTCTTAACATACATGAATGGTTTGGTTCACCTTTAAATTAAACCACACTCCCTTCTTATGTGTGTTCTTATTTCCTATGTCATCAGTAATTGACTGTTTTCTTGGTTTTAAATTGCTAGACAATTCGGTTTGTTCATTTAATGGTGAACCATTGTCATTTGCGCTTCCATTATCGGAAGTCTGGCTGAGTAGTAATTTGTCACTGTTCTGTGCAATGTCACTCTTGTGAAATTCTGCACTCTCACTCAGCTGCTGTTTCTGCACTACACAGTTTTCCTATCTGCTCAGCCAACATTTTCACTTGTGCCTCTAAGCACTCGCATCTATCCTTATCCCTAAACTCATCCCTCTGTGCTGTAGGCTGGCACTGGTTGAATTTGAATTGATCAGGCCTATTTTGGCTCCTTTCAGGAGACTGATTTCTGTTTGTGTTTCCCCTGAATTCCTGGGACACAGGGGGAGGGGACCATGGTCTGCCTGTGGAGAGGAGTGAACATAAGGTCGAGGGCCATAGGTTACATTCTGTCTCTCATTTAACTGATATTGTTCCATTTGTTGATTTCCATGTTCAATGAATCTATCTACATTACTTTGCCTTGCCTTGCTTGATTGCCATATACCATTGTGGCAGGGTCACATCTACTTTGTGCCCCTAATGCCTGGTATGGCCGTTTTACATATGACTCTGGGTGTTATTAGGCCCCAGCATATCATAGCAAAATCCCACCTTTGGTGAAAAACCAAGATACCTAGGACTAATGTATGAGCTTCTGTCGCTGGGGGTCTGTGGATTGAAACACAGTGGCTTGGGATGGTGCTGCCTTCCCTTGCATGGCTGTGCCCCTCTGGTTATGTGGTGTACCATTCTTATCTGAGCAGTCTCCAAAGGCATTTTCCAGACTTTATTTGTAACACTGCAGGGACTGATGATTCTTTCATTTTTTGCAGTTTTGACTCCTTATTTCTACCCTCATGTGAGATTACCTTATAGACTTTGGTAGCCTGCTCGAGACTCCATTTCAGACTCCGGTCTCTAGTGAATTCACGCCGGTGCTCAGAGACTACTTCTTTTTGCAGCCCATAGAAAAAAGTGGTCTTGAAATCTATTGAGTCCGTGTCACAGCTCACTAGCACTAGGTTTGGCAAGAACTGGCATGGCGATTCATATAACTGAACTATCATGGTGTCTGCTGCCTTTTTGGTGCCCTTAATGGAGTGATATGGCTAGAACCTTTTCCTAATTTCTCTTTCAAAGTCATCCCATGCTTAATTCCCCTGTTCATTTAATCTCTGTATGAAGCTAGCATAGCTGGGGTCCATAATGAGATGGAAGAATCTGGTATACTAAGCCTTGAGAATGCCCAACATCTGAAACTGCTCAACAACAGCTTCCAAGTGTTCTTTGATACTTACATCTGAACCCTTCTTTTAAGGCTTAATCAGACCCTTAATATTCTTCATGATTTTGATCGCATTAGCCTGCAATTCATCTTGACCCCCCCCTTTCCCTGCTCTGAGTTAGTAGGCCCACACTCGAGCAATGGAGAGTAGCCAGCGTTTGCCGAGTGAAGAGCAGCTGGCAACTTTCCCAGACTGTGGCTGCATTCAGTCTCAGTGAGAGTAATTCCCCCGTGTCAGGAATCAGGGTTGGCAAAGGCGTGGAGTGTGTAAATACGCCTATTGAGGCATTAAGGGCTCGAAAGGACGTGGACATTACAATTCCCAGCATCCTTTGTGGTTTTGGGTAGTTCGGCACGTGCGCGCCTTGCCAGCTGTATTGCATCAAGAATCAAGCACCGCATAAAGGCAGGCAACGACTGCAGGCAGGTGTGGCTTATGGTTAATTGTGCAGCAGGAGGCAGAGAGCCATTTACGACTACAGGAGTGGGAGTCAGCGTGCGATGAGAAGCCATGAAGGGGAGAAGCTATTAATCTTCCGCGGTCACAGTTCAGCAGGAGCAGGAGGGGCGCTGAGTCACCGGCAGAGACAACGCTTTCAGGTCTTCGTCTGGGAAACCCAGAATTAAGATAAGTACTCATGGGGGCAATATTATTCGCAACTGCTTGAAAGTGATTTACAGCGATTCCATGTTTGTCTGGGAAGTCCAGAGGGGCTCTCCAGACCTGACATAAGTAACGTCCTCATTTTCTTGAATTCAATCTCAGGGGAGAAAACAAAGTGTGCTTGTTACGAATGTGTTACACAAACTTTGCAAGCCTTGTGTTGAGTTAATGCAGGAAGTACTGCATATGGACAAGGGCATTTCACTAGTGAATGAAACTAAGGGGAAATGCATTTATGTTGTATGTGCTAACGCCGCCCTACGGGCCATTTGTACTGTGTAATCATTCCCTTATGTGTTTTCATTTTGCTTGCTTAAGTGTTGTTCAAGTCAGAGCATGATATGTCTGAGTATGGTACAGTACACGTATTAAGGTGTGCTATTACAGAATTAAGTACATGTTAGGAGTGCAGGTGATATTACTGTTTGTTATAGGTTAAACAGAGTAGGGTTTTCTCCTGGTGCTTCCCCGGTCCCATCCACATTAGGAGTTCCTCACCCTCTTTCCGGTGTTCCTAATTTCCCTCCCTATCCACAACCTTCCCTTACCCCTCTTCCCCCCATTCGCTGCCACGTGGCGACCTGTTGTCTAAATCAGGCGCCTGTGCCAACCACGGTGGGAGGGTCGAGTTCATTCGGCTTCAGTGGTTTGGGGGAGAGTGTCGATTTCTCTACCCTCCAGTTAGTGTGATTGTGACACCCCGTGGCTCACAGGGATTTAAGAACAGCTCTGTACTTATGACACCAGAATTTTGTCATTTTATCTCTCGAAGCTGTGCATGTTATTCTTGCATTTCCTCTTAAAATGTAGAGTTCTCTTTCCTCAGTTTAACAATTCACTCATTCATATCTGTGACTTTCATTTCATAATCATGGATTGCTTTCAACTTCCGATCACCTTCAGACATCAACCAAAAAATCACATCTTCCAACGACTCAATGCTCTATGTTTTTAGAGTGTTGAAAACTACGTTTGCATAGTGCCCACATCTCATATAAGGAAAGATCTCTATCTTTTCAAATACTCTCCACAATATACTTTAGATTATCAACTTCACCTTCACATTATACTAACTGCCTCTCATTCTGTGCGAACTGCACGTTTAAATTGTCATATCTGGTTTGCTATTGTACATCGAGTTCACCATGTTTCAAATTCTCTTCTAATTGTAACATTTCCTCACGCATAGTCACCTCATAAGCCTGTGATAATCTCATTATCCTTAAATCTCAGTTCAATTAGCCTATGTGAAGCAAAAAAAACCTTTGCAGCAAGGTAAACCAAACAATCAATCTGTGTCTTCCGATCCTCAGAATAAAACAGTCTTAATAAACACGTCTCTAAAACAGTCCCTTCTGCAAACAGTTTCTCAGGGCATTCTTCTCTTATCGCTGACACTATTAGTTCTCACCAACTTGAAATATTTTCAGATGTCCAGCTTGCTAGGGCACACAATTTGGTTGCCGCTTAAGCGCAGAGGTCGGCTATTTCCATCTCTGTTACATCTGTATTTTCCCACTGTCACTTTCACACAATGGGCCTCATTACACGGTAGGCGGTAACCATGGTGCTATTAGCGCCATGGTTGCCGCCGGTACCGTACTGAGTCCGCCTTGGTGGATGGCGGAATTACCGCCCTACTCCAAGGTGAGCGGGGGCGGTAATTCCCCATTCACCAAGGCCCTTCCCCATTCCCATTTTTGCCCCCATAGGGCATAATGGGAATGGGGAAGGTGCTAATTACGGTACCGCAAATTGCGGTACCATAATTAGCTCCGAGGTCCCTTTGCGGGTCCCGTCCTTAACGCCTGGAAAAACCAGGCGTTAAGAGAGGACCCGCAAAGGGACCTCGTAGTAAGGCGGTAAGGGTTTACCGGTACCGGTGCCCTTACCGGTACCGGTAAACCCTTACCGCCTACCGTGTAATGAGGCCCAATGACACTGAAGTAATAAATAAAATTCAAAGTGCACCCAGCACAACACAGTATGACCACGGTATACAGGGACATGCCCAACAACTGCATCTAGACAAAATGTCCCCAGCATCTCCACCAAATATGTAGGGAATTATATATAGGTCCCTTTATTTTCATTTGCTAATGCATGGGAGATTAGTTCACTGTTATACCCTTTTATACGGGACGCTTAACTAGGGCAATGCCAGACCTGGTGCTAAGCCGGGGACACTACTCTTTCACATCAGTTATATTGGATTGCCAAATGAATAAGCAGATCTGGCTCGACACAACATATGAAAGGCCCCATTAAAAAATAGACCAGCACACAAACTTCCATTATCATGTACCTTCATACTCGTTTGAAAACTTCAGGACACAATGATACACTTACATGCATCATGTATGAGAACATTAGTAAACGTCAATCTGGATATGCAATTTCACATTTTATATTGGAAAAAGAAAACACTCTGTAATGTGCAGGCCAGTGCAGCCTCATTTATCATTTATCATTCCTCCGCCCTATACTTTTAGTGGACTGATGAAAAAGTTGAAAATACCTTCACATATATTTCAGTGACCTAAACACACTTTAATTCCCTTATATGCCCCCACCCACAGCAGAGATTTCTCTTTGCTCCTATCGAGACTATTTATATATCAGCACTTGGCAGAAGACGTATGTTTGTTTTATCTGTAACCTTGAAAGTAAGCTGACAGCCGTTAGTGCTTTTGCTGAATTTAGCTTTTCATATGGGAGAGCCAAGCTGCTCTTTGGTAACTAATAACAAATGTGATTGTGTACCCTTGTATTTGTTTTATACCGATTTGGCACCTCCCAAATCAGGCCAGTGGTTATCCTAATTAATTGTTTCAATTATTCTTCTTGTTTTAAACCTACACTCACCAAGAGCCCTGTGAGATGGGGTTCAGCCTGAGATATCTTCTATGAAGCAGGCTGTCTCCCTCCTACTGTCAGCTGCCTGCAAGAGCCCAGTGAGGATTTCGTCCATCTCCCTCCTTTCTGCACTGCCCAGTTCAGCTCAGCTTCCGGCAGAACTCCATCGACTGTCTTCCCTTTTCCTTTTTTCTTTCCCCTTCTGCTCACTCTTGCTCTTTTTGTAGCCAAGCCCCAACACTATTCCTTCTCTGGCTTATAAGTATTTTTATCTTCACCACCCCCTTTGCCTATATCGTCATAAATAGCCATATTGTTTCACCACCCATTTTCGTGCATTGTGCTGTGAGGTCATCAATCAATCAAACGCCTCCACTTTAGCCAACACCCCAGTAATTTTCCAAAATCCTTTCTGTTTCTCCACAACGACCTTTATACAGCACTCTTTTCCAGACCAGATTAAATGTGCTACAGAGCATCCTCATATCCTCTCTGCATTCTTGTTTAAACAAAGGAGCTGTCTTTAGGAAGCATATTCTGTTGTCTCATTGCGCTCTGAGCCTCATGTCCATGAAGCACACTGCAGTTTAGATTTCTTTTTTTTGCATTTATTTTATAAGCCAACATTGAGGTGCGTACGCTCCTGCACCCACGACCTGCAGTGTGGGTTATGGCCTAAGCAACCCCAGTCTAATTAAATTATTAGCAATCACTAGTATTAGTCTTGTTAAGATTAGTCATTAGGAAGATTAGTAATTAGTTGTGTTAATTGTTAGCATCCTACACTATACTGTGCTAAGCTAAATCCCAAATCACCTCTTCTTTAGTTCACCCTTAGTGTCTCACATCAGCACTAATCCACACACCTAACAGGTGCTGCAACATTAGCATCATTTGTGCATGGTGCACATTACCCGTATTGAAGTCAGCGGCGCTGCTCAAATTAGTGCACAATTGAAATTCGTGCACTAATTATCCCTACAGGTGACAGGGTTACATGTAAAGTGTTTAGATGTGATTTCTGGATGCATGTGTGCCTGTTTGAAAGTAGCCAATGAGGGAGGGCTACACAGATTAAAGTAAAAAGGGTAGAAGAGCTCTCCTGTGCGATGGTGTCCATGGATGTCGGCGATAGTCCCCAGACCGGCACGTGCCATCCAAGTCTTTTAATGATGCCTTGCATGGAAAGAGGACTGTGGAGACCGCGGATAGTCGCAACCGTCAGTGGTGATCGGGGGGACTAGCCAATGAGGTTTTGTGGTTGTGGAGGAGGAGGAGTTGAAGTGTACAGGAGCACAGGGTAGCAAGTGTTTTATTTCTAGTGTGAAGTGCTGGAAGGATGGCTATGGCTATGAAGAATCAGACTGTGTGGATTCTGGGAGATTCATGGATTCATTGGATGAAGGTTTATACAGAGCTGCTTAGCATCTCCGATAAGTTTGGATTAGAAGAACTGGCGGTGTCATGTATGGAGTTTGTGGGTTAAACTGGAAGGCATTATTACCCTTGTGTGAGACTATGGTTTGGTTTAAACATCCAGATATCATTATATTATATTGTGGAGGCAACAGTTTAGGGTATGTTTCTGGAATATTCTTGCAGTTTGCCAAGAAAGATACATTAAATGGGCTAATGGAGCTATTTCCAGCTAGGAAGATTATTTTTTACACAGATAACTCAAAGGCAAATGTTGAAAGGTTCAAACTTGTTTCGTTCACAAATTAAAAAAGCCTGTTGGAACATTTATAAAGCTCTGTGTGCTTTTTTATGAGATCTAGGTATGGCATCTTTCCACAGTGAAAATATAAAGTTTGATTGAGTGAACATTTTTCGAAGAGATCAAGTACATTTAACAGATGATGAAAATTAGATTTTTCTTTCCAATGTTCAGAATGCCTTGAAACAGTTTTTGTGCAAGAAATGAAAATGAAAGACGCAAAAAAGCAGTAAAGTATCTGTTATTAGCTATAGTACATAAAAACCAAAAACACAAGAAAGTTTGAAGCAGTTTTTGTAAAAGTTATTTAAAAAAATAAGTACAGTACAGAATGTGTTAGTATAGTACATTAAACCAAAACAAGAGAAAAAGTTTTTTTTAAGAGCCTCAACTGTAGAACGAAAAAAGTACATTGGCCCTCATTCCGAGTTTGGAGGTAAGTACCGTCCCTTACTGGCACGGCGCAAATAGCGTGTCCGTGCTCGCACCAGCCCGCCAATAAAGGTAAATTACGACTTTGTGGGCACGAGCTTTGCGTCATGCCGGTAAGGGACAAAGCGCCATGCCGCAAAAGGCCCCCAAAAAGCCCTTACCGGCATGAAGCCAGGCACAGATAAAGCCTCCAACACAGTCCAATGCGACATTAGCGGTGATCGTAAATAGCAGTGACCGTAATTAGCGAACACCGCTATTTACAGTCACCATTAAATAGTGGAACCGGAAATAGCGTCATCGTAAAGGAACGGGCAGGAGCTCGGCGGCCATCTTTAAAAACACAATCCATTGCCATCCTCAGCACACAGGACCCCTGACACTGGTGATCGACCAAAAAGCACATCCTACCACCCAAGAATGCCTAAAGCACCCAAGAAGGGATCTACCCACCTACGAAAATAGAGATTCAGCCAGGATGAACTGCAGATTCTCAGGACACCCCGCATGAGCATGCAGGGACAGTGTTCAGCAGCAACCTGAGGCGGGAGGCAGTGTTGCGCAAAAAGGAGATTTGGCCACTAGTTGGCCAGAAGGTCAGTGCAGTGGGCAACACACCCCGCACGGTGAAGGATTGCCGGAAACGGTGGGATGATCTGCGGCTGAGGGTGCGGAACATTCTATCTGTAGATCGTTCCCAGGCCTTGGAAACAGGACCAAGTTCTCCCATTAAGCTCACCCCATGGGAGGAAACATGTGCGTTGTCCCAGAATCAATAGAAGGCATAGGAGAGATGGAGTGTGGCGCCACGACATCTGCTGATGGAGGTGAGTGTCCGAAGTAAAAACTGCTAAGCCAAATCTGATGAAAGTCAATGCCAATGTCTGACCAAAGAGTGACGCCATGGTCGGCCACACACACACTTCCTGTAAAGTATGCTGAAGCAAGTGAGACACATGCCGATGCCTGGTGCTAGGCCATAACGCACATGACACATACCACACAAAGGTGGAATTTCCATGAGGCACACAGCGTGCATGACCTAAAATGTGAGCATGTCAGACAGCACGGTAGCTGGCCAACATCAGCGACACCGACATATGTCTGCATTTACCACCCATGTATGAAATGACGTGCCCTTCCCAATACAAATGCCTATTACCCACAATTGTGTGGATGTGCAATGTCCCTGTGTATGTATGATGCACATCCAAACATCACTCATGCCGTCCCTCTCTTTCACGCCCACAGGCAGTGATCATGACAGTGAAGAGCAGGACACCACCCCTGTAGAGGGCAGACCCAGCAACCGTCGTCTACATCAAGGGGACAAGGCAGGGGGCACCGGGTCCCAGCAAGCAAGCCACCACAGGGACACATACCACCTGCAACACCAAGGCCTGTGGAGGGCACACCACCCCCACCCCCACTGTTCTGCCTGCACACACCTGTCCAACTCACTGTTCGGAGGAGTCCAGTGTGGCTGGGGAGGTGGCAGCCACGGCACCCCTCGCAGTTGAAGACAGCCCAGATGACATCTGGGGCACCTTTGAGGATGATACCCTGGATGTTGTCCATACCCCAACACAATAAGCATCCCCCCAGGTACCCATGACTGATACCGTTGATACCAACACCCCAGAGCAGTCTGGGCAAGACCACACCCAGGGACATATCAGTCCGGTATTCAGTGCCAGGGAGGATGAACAGGCTGGGCATGCCAGCCAGATCCCCAACACGGCCACAGGTAAAGCCGCAGGAGCACAGCGGGCTGACCTGCTCACTGCACTAATCCAGGAATTTGTACAGGACAACCGTCAGGCCAGGGAGGAGTGGCACAGGGAGTTGACAGCATTGGTCCGGTCCATCACGCAAAACACCAACCGCCTCTGCGAGGTGCTAGGGCGCGTCGCTGATGCTTTGGAGGCAGGTCTTCCCGCCCAACAGCCTCAGCATGAGGCCACACCATCCACCAGCAGTTCTACACAAACAATCCCACTCCGCCGGTCGGCCCATGCACTGCACCGACGGGACATGATATGATATGATATGGCATTTATAACGCGCCTATACACAAGTGTTTCAAGGCGCGATGAGGCAAGGGAGGGGGAACAGGGGAAGAAGATAATGATCCTACTAAGCCAGGTGTCATTCAGATCGCGCAAGTGCATGGGAAGGGGGAAAGGGAAAAGTGCAAGGGTGCAGGGAGAGGGTAAAGTGCAATACATGGGATAGGATACAAATAAAAAAATGGCCAGCCAGTGGCAAGTGCAAGCTAAGTGCAGGCATGAGTGCAGGTAGGGGGACTGTAGGGATACAGAAACAGTCTCCAAGTGCGGGGTTGCCAGGGAGGCAGTGCAGGTGAGCGACTGGCAGGGCGAGAGGGAGGTCATGTAACCAGTGCAGTTTCAGCCAGGAATCAGCAGGGGAGAGGAAGAGAGAAAGCAGAAGCAAAGAGGAAGGTTTTGAGGTGCTTCCGGAACCGGAGATGGTTCTCCTCAAGTTTCAGGGAGGCAGGAAGGCTGTTCCAGAGGGAAGCTCCTGCCGCAGAGAGAGATCTACCACCAACTCGTTGCTTGGAGAAGCGACTGAAAATGAAGGAGTTGGAGGCAGATGAGCGAGAGGCTCGGGAAGGAAGATATTTAGGAAGAGAGAGTTGAAGGTATTTTGGCCCCAGCCCCCAGAAGGCCTTGTGGACAATGCAAAGGGTTTTGAATATAATCCTCGCAGCCACTGGGTGCCAGTGCAGAGATTTCAGTCCTGGAGAGATACGATTCCTGGGCTTGAAGCCAAGGACAAGTCTCGCAGTTCTGTTCTGGATAAGTTGCAGAGGGCGGAGAGTAGAGGCAGGCAGATTTAGATAGAGGCTGTTACAGTAGTCCAACATAGAAAGAACCAGGGCTCTGGAGACAGTGAGCTTCTGAGGGAAGGTGAGGAAAGGAAGAATACCTCTGAGGAGGTGCTGGTGGTATTGGGACTTCTTAGAGATGTCAGAGATGTGAGGACAGAAGGAGGGTGTGGAGTCGAAGATGACCCCAGGGTTTTTTGCCTTACAGGTGGGAGCAGGAAGAGGGCCAAGAGAGGCAGGCCAGAGACCTGCAGGGAAGGATGGAGTGGGTGTGCCGATGAGTAGAATCTCAGTCTTACTGGCATTAAGGCAGAGGTCATTGGCTGCACACCACACCTGGATAGCAGACAGACAGTCACAGATGAGGGAAGGAGAGGAGGAGGCCGAGGGTAGCCTGAAACTGAGCTGGGTATCATCCGCATAGCACTGAAAATTGGGGCAGAGAGCGGGGATGTGGTGGGCAAGGTGTGCCAGGTATTGGTAGATCAGCCAGGGAGAGAGCTTAGATCCCTGGGGCACACCACAGGTAGAGAAAAAGATATCAGAGAGGAAAGACCCAAGTTGGACCTGGGAGGGTCGATCGGAAAGGAAGGAAGTCAGCCAAGCCAGAGCCTGACCAGTGATACCCAGGTTATCACGGAGGCGGTTGAGCAGGATGGCATGGTTGACAGTGTCAAAAGCAGAAGAGAGATCAAGCAAGATGAGGACGCAGGGGGTGTTGGAGTCAAGGTTGGAGAGCAGGTCTTCACGGATGTTCAGGAGAGCAGTTTCCGTGCTTCTGGCGGCTCTGAAGTCAGACTGATGGTTGTTAGGAAAGATTTCGTAATTGTAGGTAATTTTCCTTCCATGTGGCAACCCCTAAACTTTTTGCTGTTGTTTCTCACCTTGTTCTTGACTTTGCCAGAGAAGTGCAGCCTTCTGCCGCACTCCTCTGGGCTTTCGCTCCTTTCTTACGGGGAAACTGACATGCCCTTAAGACAGTCAGTACCGGGGAACGCTGTTTCCCGTAGTTTCCTTTATCATGTTGCGGCTTTTCGTGCAACATGACACAAGAGGGCACTGTAAGCTAAGTTACAGCTCTCTTGGGTCTCTAGCCTTCTACGGGCCCTAGATACTCTTTTAGGATGGTATTTGATCGGTGCAAGTCATTCAGGGACTGGAATGGTGGCAGCGATCGTTTTGTTTATTTTGAGCTCCTTTTGGCGTTCTGAGCACGTTTTTCGCACTGAACCCAAAATGGTGGCCTGGCTCCCAAAATGGCCAGACCACGAGGCTCCTTTGTCCTGTCCACTGACCGTCTTGCTCCCTTCACCTTCCCCAGGTCGAGCGACCCATGGCCTTCCTTATTTGGGTATGTACTTTCCCGCGAAACACGGATGCTTTCGCGGGCTTCTACATGTCATTTGTGTGCCTCTAGGGTGTGGGCTGGGATGTCTGGTCCCAATACACATCCTGGGTGCCAGAGAGTCTAGGGTGGTGTGAATGCCTGGGACCACCGTGGTCCGTGATTGGTCCACGTATGCTATGTGTGTTGATGAGCGGATCTCCCATTGGCTCCCCTCCATTTTGGCGCGAAGGGAACCGTGGATAAGAGGGGGCTGGAAACACCACTACCATGTCGATCTCCTGAGTTCTCACGAACGAAGGAATACAGGAGCCAAGTATCCTGCAACCACGAGGCTGGACCGAGGAATCGCTGGTGACCCGCTGAAGGAATCCTCCTTTGCACTGCTGTCGTCCTGTGAAACCCTTTCCTCCTTTGATCGAACCAGAAGGCCTGTACTGGTGCTTCGACCTTTGGAATAGCAGGAACAGCTATTCCCGGCGACTACATCATCTCCTGCCAAGTAAGCCTTCGGAAGCGTCTCTGGGCCATCCAGTTGACTGACCAGCTTGCAAGGGAGTCCTGCTCTGTAACCGCCGCCAGGTTGTGTTGTATCTCGAGTCCTTGTCACTCTCCCACGCTTCGTGCACTTGGCGTTCCCAGGTCTGAAGGGAGGAGTGTACATTTGGCTCAGATACACACGGCCGCTCCGTTGTCCTGCTGCGGCAACAAACTGTGCCGGTTTCTTCGATTGGGACGTCTTTTTGCTCTACACGACGACGAGGCATTCCCGACTCTTCCGAACCTGCCAGCTGCTGAAACTAACGTGGAGAAGCCTGGGTCTGCTTGCTTCGGGGACCGGTGAGTAGTATAGCTAGGATCTGGTCGTCCTCCTGCAGTAGCCCATTGCTTTTCCCCACTGTGTAAAAACAGCACCCTTTTGTCCGTACTCGCGCTCTGCTTCTGCTAGCTGTGGAGGCTGCGCTTGAGTCGCGGAACCTGTTCTTCTTCTTTGTGCACTATACTGAACTGCCTGACTTCCTCCGAAGAGCTTCTCCTTTTGCCCGTTGGCACCGGCGTGTGCAGGTACTTTGAGCACAAGGCTCCACTCTTCGCAGGGCTCGGACTTCCATCTAGTTAGGTGCCTCTGAAGGCGAACTGAGTCTATAGCATTATCGCACTGCCTGTTTTCCTTCCCTTTCAGGTGGATTACACATTTCGTGCTTATAACGCTTGCGACTGTCGTATTTGTATATATATTGTGTTGATATGGTATGTGTTGGCTTAGTATTGTGATATTGTGATTTTCTCGCTACGGTCATTGTTTTAAAGGCCTTAAAATAAATGTGTATCTATTTTTGATATAACAACTGTTTGGAGTAGTTTGTAAGCGCTCTTGCTTTGTGTGCTCATTGCGGGCTTTCAGTCACCCTCACCCCTCTTGAGACCTAGTCTTGACCACCGCGATCGCTACCTTGATTGGTCTGGCTCGTCCAGAGGTTACCCTGTTCCAAGTAATTAGGTTGGCCTTCTGAACTTCTGCGCCACCAGGACAGAGTTCAGAAATCCGTCTTAACAATGGTCATAGAGACAACCAACAGATTCAGTGTGGAGATTAAGCTGGGAGATGGCTAGTTTCTCCAGGAGCTTGCCCAGGAAGGGAGTGATGGAGATTGGGCGATAGTTAGCCGGGCAAGAGGGGTCGGCAGAGGGCTTCTTAAGAAGAGGGTGCACGAGGGAGTGCTTCAGAGGGGATGGGAAGACTCCCGTGGCGAAGGAGTGATTGCAGAAATCCGCCAGGGCAGGAGCCAGGGAGTCGATGTAGTCCTTGATGGTTTTGGACGAATAGGGGTGAACCTGTTTCGACGAGACTTTCATAGATCGGACTTGTCTAGAAACATCTTCTGCGGAGAAAAGGGGAAAGGAAGAGAAGGAGGGAGGGGGGGTGGCTGCAGAAGGGCCAGAGGAGGAGCAGGCGATAGGGGGAGGGAGGTGATAGGAGGAGAGTGAGGACAGGATGTCCTGAGTTTTAGAAATGAAGTGAGAAGCCAGAGCCGTGCAGAGGGCCTGGGAGGGGACAGGAGAGGTAGAGATTGCGGCAGGATTGGCCAGATCCTTGCAGATTTTAAAGAGTTCAGCTGAGTTAGATGCCGCAGAGATGCAGGCTTGTATATGAGCTCTCTTCTTGGTGAGGACGGAGAGCCGGTATTGCCTGAGTGACTTTTCTGGCAGCCTCATGTAGGCTCTGTGGACTCTATGGGACTTGTGTGGGAGAGTTGTGGGGGGAGGGGGAGGTGGTGAGGGTGTGTGGGGGAGCGGGAGGGGGGGTGAGGGTGGTGGAGGGTTTTCTCATTCACGTTAATATTGTTCATTTTAATACACCGGTTGTGTTAAAAAAAAGACCAGAATGGACATTCATCATGGCGCATGTGTCATTTAATCTTGCACAGTGCATAATGTACATGTACCCCCCCACCCAGTGCCCTATGTCCAACCATTATGTCACCCTCTGCTGACATGTATGTCAGAAATATTGTGCGATCACTGACTAGCGCACAGCAAGTCCCTCCTGTGCATTGCCACCGTGATGATGTCCTGCCACATCTTCTTCATCCCCCTCATCATCATCAGGTGGTAGCAGTTCCATGTCAGGGGGCATGGGCATGTTCCGGCGGATGCACATATTGTGCAGCATTACACATGCCATGTTGATCTAGCCCACCTTCTCATGTCTGTAGAGGAGTGACCCACCCGACCGGCTGAGGCAGCAAAATTGTGCCTTCTACAGGCCAAAGGTCTGCTCAATTACCACATGTGTACGGGTATGGCAACAATTGTAGTCCTCCTCGAGCCTGTTCTGTGGGTTTCGGACAGGGCTCAGGAGCCACGGCTTCAAGGGATAGCCACCATCACCTGCATGAGAGGGGAATTAAGGTAATTGTTCGCAAATTCATGTTGGACAACTGTACTAGTCTCACATGCCTGCAGGTAATCCGTGCCCACATGCACATGTCCCTGGATGCATTGACCCCATTTCAGGTCCCTCTATGTGTCCTCTGCCATAGACTAATGGTGTGGGTTGCATCTTTAAGATGATTCATGGTGTGCACTGACATCTTGTTGCACGTGCATCGTATATGCATACAGCAGTGTTGGAGTCAAATTAGTGATGTGTTGTGCTCTGTGAGATTTACTAGTAGGGAGCGTTGGCAGTAGTCTGTACAATATTGGGCATTCTGCGATGATCATTCCCATGGTGACATGCAGCACTCCGATGGGTGTGCTGACCCGGTGACACACTGTGGAATCCCTACTTGGCTCAGTTCAATGCACTCCCTGGGATTATTGTCCTGTGTGGTGATATGCTGGAGACAGCAAGTTAGTGCATATGCACTGCATCATGCAGGATGGCCTTACGGTGGGTGAGGGCCGCTGATGTGTGGTGCATGTGTTGTGGGATGTGGGCTGGTTACCTGTTAGTCATGTAGTGATAGGTGTCGACTTTAATTCATCACTATGGGATTTGGGTGTCATGTACCGTTTATGATGCTTTGGGGCACAGTGTTCGGTGATGTGCACATCGTGCAGTCACATCAACATTCCCACCCAGGTGGAGTATGCATTCCCCCCCATTCCCACCCAGGTGGAGTATGCATCCCCCCCCATTCCCACCCAGGTGGAGTATGCATCCCCCCACCTCACAACCCCGATGCACTGCCATGGCCCAGTCAGGCAACTCACCAAGCAGCCAGGCACGTCGTACAGCATGCCGCTCCATGAAGCATGGTAGCGTGGAGTTCCTCAGGACCATAGAGTCATGAGTTGATCCGGGATATCGGGCACAGCAATGTGTGATGATCTAGCTTGCGTCACATACCATCTGCACATTAATGGTATTGCTTGTGGTTGCGATACACCACCTCCATGGCATGTGGGACCACCAACTCCACGTGGGTGCAGTCGAGGGCACCTACACAATTTGGCATGCCTGCAAGTGCATGGAAGGCAACTTTTGTATCGAATATCTCCTGGGGAGTCCGTAGTATGGATATGTAGTCCCTTATGTGCTTGAGGAGGGCATCCAGTACTTGGTTCAGAATCCGGGAAAATAAGGGTTGTGATATGCCATGCATGTGCCCCACTGTGTGCTGGTGCTGCCTGTGGCAAGGAAGTGGAGCACAGACACTACCTTCAGTAGATGGGGGATGGCGGTGCGTATTTCTATGAGGCTCACTATGTCGTTGTGTATCAGGTCCACTATGGTGGTGATGGTGTCCCGGGCAAGCCGGTACAGGGTGTGTATCTGCTCAGGGGTTAGATTGAATGGACTGGCTCTGATGCGAGGGATTGTGGACTGCCGGGGTGGTAATGGTGGCTGCACTGGTGGGGCATGCCGGGCCTGTCTCACCCTCCTTCTCCTACTGCGTCTCCTCTGTGGTGGCGGTTGCTGTTGTTGTTGTTGTTGTTGTTGATGTTGTGGCAATGCAAGCAAGTCCTCCAGCTCCAGTAATGCTACTACTATTGGAATCATCTTGGTGTGGGAGGGGGTGTGGTGTGTGGGTGTGCTCCTTTTGTACTGGGCCTGACTCCATTGCCTCCACCTGTGCTGATTGTGTGCACCTGTGGCAGTTCGGGACACTGTTCGGGGCTTTTTCTGGCATGTCGGCGATGCCGGTATTTACGCTGTGCCGGTAAGCACTTTTTTCGGCTTCATGAGGCCGTTATTTGCATGTCCGCCTCACTTGTGATCTACTGCGGTTTACGGCATGCCGCTAATGCCGGCACGGTGGGTCACGTGCACGCGACCAGTCCGCTATTAACTACATCGCACTTTACAATGCCGTTAATAGCGGTCTGGTTGGTCCGAATATGCCATAGCGGTAATCGATGCCGGTATTCCTTTACCGGCATCGTTTTTCCCTTTGCATCAACCTCGGAATGAGGGACATTGAGTTTAAATCCCCCACCCCTTTAATTCCCCAAGAAGACCGCAGACAGTAAAACTGTCTGTGGACTATATGATTGCAGAAATGGTGGTGAGTCATTTTTATTGTGGTAGTGTAATATGAGAGGGAAGTGTGAATGCCATAAACAATGGCTAAGCACTTCCTTTCCCACGTTACACTTTATGTGCATATTTTGTATGGCAGAAAAAAGGGGTTGGGATAGATTGTATTACTGTCACCTTTTCTTTTCTTTGCTATGCAAATTGTCTACAATTTCTGAAAATGTTAGATATTCTTATAGAGTCTTACTACTTTAAGTATGAATATAAAGTAGATGATTCTATAAGAGTATTTCTATTCTCATTCTATTTTTAAACTTTGAAAGGTGTTTTTTTATTATGTTTTTTGTCAGAGGGAAAGAGGGAGCAAAGCAGGAAGGAAGGATGTATTAACAACACTTCAATATAACATTTCTGTTTAAATAAGTACAATTTTGATACATTGAGTAGTTCATGAGAGGTCTCCCGATCACCCTTCAGCAACATTCCAAACAGAACCCTTTGTAAGGACTGTTCATTAGGATTGAAATATGTGGTGTCATCAGTGATGTCATCAATGATGCCATTTGTGATGTCATCTTTGATGTCCTGGGTGTTAGTTTTAGCAGTGCATGGTGGTGGCACAAGTTATGGTTTCATAGTTTACCATTGCTGGCACATTTCTTGCATTTTTGATTTTACTTATAACCATAACATCCCTTGGACAACATTTTGTCTCTGAATTGTATAGGTTTTTATTAGTGCAGCTTAACCTTAATGTCCCTTTAACAAAGTTTTTTCACTGAATATATATAATAACATTGTATAATATATTTTTGCAGTTTGCACATTACACAATTTACTTCTCTTGAAAACTCAAATCAACGCTCTTATGAGGCATACCATTACAACAGACGCTCATATGACACATGCTCCTATTACATAAGCTCAATGACACATGTGGTCCTACAACTCGGGCTCCTATGACATGCACACTTACAACACACACTCCCCTAACACAGGTTCCTACGATACAGGCTAAGACCTACACCTCTATGATGTACACTCCTACGCCACTCGCAACACACAGTCTTACCACAGACGTTCTTACGACACACACACGACACCACACAATCCTACGCAACATAGACTTAAGCCACATACTTTCACAAAATATACATATTTCATACAAATTGTACAAAGAGGAATATGAGTTTCACAGTTGCTTAATAATGCAAATTACATCTCGTGAATACTCACATCAACACTCCTATGACACACACTGTTATGACACACACTTTTATGACACATGCTCTTACAACACATGCTCCTAAGACATTGGGCCTCATTACGGGTCCAGCGGTTACCACGCCAGTAAAACCAGCAGGTAGCCGCCGGACCTGTAAACAGTTGCTAGTGCCTGACTTACCGGTAACACCGGGGTAGTACAACCCCGGTGGCCGGAAAGTCAGACACCGGTAAAATGTTTTTCCCCATTCCTATAGAGTCCTATGGGACTCTATAGGAATGGGGACCATGGAAACACTGGCACCGGTAATAACCCTGCCAGTGCTTCTGTGAAACTCTGCGGGCACAGAATTGTACTTTGCCGGTCCAGAAACAATGGTGCTGGTGAGCTTACCTGCACCGTTGTTTCCAGACTGGCAACGGATGTAACGAGGCCCATAGTCTCAAATGACACACACTCCAATGACGCACACTGTTATCTGCGCGCTCCTACGATATCTGCTCTTATGGCACATGCTCCTATGACACACTCTCCCACAACACATGATCCTATGTCACACGCTTGAATGACACACACTTCTACAATTCACACTCATACACCACACACAACACACAATCTGACCAGACAAGCTCGTATGACGCACACACACACGCACACACAACACACACACTTACAACACATACGCTTATGCCACGTTCTGTTAAACATGCTCTTATGCCACACACACTTAAACTACCTGTCCATACAAGACACTCTATTAAGGCAAATGCTTAGTATCAATGTACACCTTCTAGAAAAAACGTTGTGGTACATGTAAAAGATGTACATTTATTTCGTAAATGTACTCTACTATACATATGAAATCTATTGCGTACATGCAGTAAATGTAAAGCGTATGGCTCATATGACATGCTCGTATGCTAATACAGTAACACAGCGAACACATTCACCTATACTGAACACAATCACACACTATATACTGAACTCAGCCACGGAAATGATAGAATACATTTATAATTTTAAACAAGGGGTAAGGTTATTCTAACAAAATAATAAAGTACCCAAAGAGTCGGAATAATAGTGTTAATGTACAAACTGTGGTATTGATGTACATATCTTATATCTGAAATTAGTGTTAGGGTTTGATTTGTATTGGTATGGACTGCGTGTTCATACTTCGAGTTCCATGGTGTTGAATGTATAGTGATATACAGTGAGGAGCTAATTTAGCTCCACTGAGTAATTTGGCGGTGGGGGCCGTTATGTGTAGACATACGCGTAGGCTGCTGCCCGCTGTCAAATTTTGGTCATTTGCATAGCATAGTGCAAATGTGCTGGGCAAAAGGCAGCGTACATGCAAGCATGCCAGGCAGCATGTACAATCCTTATGGAGTCCACTTGCTTTATGCTGGGGCATAAAACCGGCGGGCTCCATAGGAATCTCCAGCATTTGGACTGGCATGAAAATGTATGGCAGTAAGGTTGGAAGGCAATGCCTTCTTCCCCTGTCCAACATACACATTGATGAAAATATGGCCTGCATGAAAAGTGTGAAAGGCTTTACACCTTTCATTCACGCCACAGAGCAAAATGAGCTCCTGAGTGTGTGTAACTCAATGTTGTTGTTCCCACTCTTTGTACACCGTTTTTTTTAAATTAGCCATAAAATCTCCATAATATACATATATACGTGTATCCCCCCACCACACACACACACCCTGACCCAAAGAAAAGGGCAAAGGCGGTGTTCCGGAGGCAATCACTGTACCTATTGTGTAGGATACTTCAGATGCACAATTGTTTATCCCTTCCTTACCCCTTTTGGCTTAGATAGTTCTGAGAAAGGAACACCCTTATCATTGGAAGGTTAACCTAGGCTACCTATGGGCACTTATCCCAAACTCATCCTGACAACAATAAACATTCTTGAAACCTCATTTCTCTGGCCTGTGTTGTGTTGGGCCACCCCTGTAGTGGTATCCCTATTGCTACAGTTATTTGTGTCATTTCACAATACTTGTTTATACTTATCATCTAAACTGTGTGCGCCCGCCGTGCTTCAGCAAACACATTCCTTGTTTCCTAAAAAGAATGCCTCTTCTTGGGGCTATTGGGCAAAACAAGTGCTGTATCGGCGGCATTAACAAAGGCAGGCTGCTGCAGGAAAAATCTCATTTCCAGTCAGAAAATGCCATTCCACTTAAGAAGCAGAAAACGAGTGATTGGCAAAAGCGAATCGCCTGAAGTGGCACGTCCTGGCAGCTCGAGCAAGCCAGGCAGGGCAATGTATAGAATCAGCGCGATGCAACGACTGCTGTGCCCAGGTTCAGAGAGGATCAGTGCTGCGCCCGGGGAACTGCTGTCGCACTGGAGCAGCTACTTGAGATGCAGCTGGGCCGTATAATTAAATCTGGGCGAGAATGAAATAAACAGGAACGGGAATAGAAAGATATCTATCGTGACATAACATACCCCGGGCTAGCTCTGTAGGCACCCAATAAAATGACTGTTCAGTTACTCCGCAAGAAATGAATTTGAATTAAGCAAGTAATGGAAAACGGTCTTATCCTTCCCCATTTCTATTAGAATTTAGGGAGTATTTGTGCGGCCGGTTGAACTGCACGGAGGGTGCTTATTGCAGTGCACCCTACACATTGTGTGCTTCAGAGAAATGTAATGAATACCTATTCAAAATGTATCTTAATTGTTAGGACTATTGCTTTTTGTACAGGTATTTTTGCATACTTACTGGCAGAGTCAGACATAAAAATGTGCTGTTGTGTGTGGCAACTGCCTTCGCAGGAGAGGACACAGCCTGCATTCTTCAGGTGGCGGCATTCATTAAAGTGAATCTGTCCGTCCCACTGGCATGACGCAGGCGCATTCCTGCCACCTGCAGAATGTGTGCCATAAAGGTGTGCCGCGTCTTTATAGAAGCCTCCTTTACATGGGTGTAATTATAGGGTGGGGGACAGGGGGGTTTGTCTCCCCAACTTCTCTGGCATGCCTTTTTGCCCCCCCCCCCATCTTTTGGAGGGAGGGCAGGGGGGCCGAAATAATCAATTATGTAATTGGAGAGCACGAGCCCGGCTGGGGTGCTCAGCAAGGCTTGCGCTGTCTCATTATATAATTCTGAGATGCCTGGCAGCTGCGCTGCGACACATTCAGGACTGGGATGCCCTGGATGGCTCAGTCCCTCACCCTGGCTAGCCCGACTCAAAGTCAGCAGCCAGGGTGCTGAACTGGGTGTTGCAGGCCCTGGCGCCTGTGCTGTCACGCTAGCAGCAGCACTTCCGGGGGCCAATGGCACAGAGCATTGCTTTCCGTCTTCGTGTTCGTGCGACACACAGACAGGAACTAGGAAGCTTTTTCAGCTTCCTGGTTTCTGTCTGGAGGCGCGTGAGTTACGAAGAGTTTCGGTCGGTGTAACATGAGATGTGGCCCGGGCAGCATTTGAAAGCAGATCAGAGGTACTTAAAAAAAAATATATATATATATATATATATATATATATATATATTGTGTTTGTGTATGTTTGTTGGGGAGCTCTCTCCAAGCCCTCTGAGTCAAAATACATGCAAACTTCCTAATTAGCATATGGATTGCAGCAACAGAAGTGACTTCACAGAAAAGGACATTGAAAGGCGCATCATCACTCTTTGATACTTGGAGGCACGATGGAAGTGATTTTAGAATAAGTTGCCACAAATAAGTCAAGTGACAAATAACTTTGTGGTGCAAAATACCTAAATTGCACTTTTGTAATATGTGGAGCAAATCTATAGGCATTAGGCTTTTCCATTATAATAGCTTGTAACATTAACATAAGCTTTCAAGTGAATAAGAATCACTTACAGAGCTGTAGATAAGGCACACTGTGATTAAATCACTTGCTCAGGATCACACACTTGGTTAAATGGTGAAACTGGGATGTGGACAACTGAAGTGACCGTGCACATCTTTCCAGGCTTAGTTGATATAGATATTTATTAAGGTTTTGCTTTACATTTCATGTGCTTATTATTTATATAATGCATATAACATATAATTATTTATAGCAATGCATTGGAAGCAAACCACATTTCATAATAAACGTGCCTTTCATAGTAAACCAACCATACACTATATACATTGGGGGTCATTACGAGGGAGGCGGCCGTGGAATGAAAGGTCCCGGTAAGGGACCGGCACCGTTCATTCCGGGCCGCCACATTATGAGGTCTGCAGCGGGTCCAGCTCTTCACACCTGGCCAGACCCAACATGAAGACGGGGACCCGTTAGCAGGCCAGGATGCTAACAATGGGCCGGTCATTAACGGGTCCGGGTCCCGAGAATGGGAATTAACGGGTCCGCTCAAGTCGGCATGGCCCGGTAATTCACTATTTTTGGGACCCGGTACCCAGTTTGGGGGTAGCCATGCCGGTAAGAATGGCATGGCTACCTCCAAACTCCTAATGAGGCCCATTGTCATAGAAATATGTTGAGCAACAAATCCTTCTTGGGTTTTAAAGCCATAGTCATTATTTCATAAAGCATGCAACATTATGCACCCTTCTCACTTCTGATCACTCCCTCCCATTCCCATTTCTAAAGGGACAAAAGTCCCTGCTAATAGTACCCCCCTCCCTCCCGCCAGTGCCTAATGGCTCACATTGTAATGCTCTATTGATACAGAGCAACGTGAGGACCCTCTGCTGTCCACCGCTCCTTGGCACATTGTCCTGGCAGCGGGACACCTCTACCATTCGGAACGGGTAAGGTGTCCTGCTGCCAGGACAATGAGCGTGCTGAGCAGGAATTTGCTCAGCACACATTGGGCCTCATTATGATACTGGCGGTATCATTTCTTTAATCCGGGCGCCAGAAACTATTCTTCCCCATTCCCATTTAGCCGCGTAGGGCTCAATGGGAATGGGGAAGCCGGATGCACCGTGAATGGTGCTGGTGCATCCGACATGCTCTACTCGCGTGTGACGGTACGCCGGTGGCGAAACGGCACCCATCAGGCCAGACCTGGCAGGCGAAAAGGCACCAAAAGGTGAGCAAAACTTGTAGTTTCCCAGTCCGGTAGTAACGGCGCTGGTAGCTTACCGGCGCATTTACTACTGGACCGGCAAACATATAATGAGGCCCATTGTCCTGCCAGAGGGACACTTTTGCTGTTGGGCACCCTCTTTGAGGTACCGAATGGGAGAGGTGTCCCAATGACAAATGTCCCAGTCTGGCTCTTAAAAGAGCTACGGGGGGGGCAGCTTGACCACTCCCTTGCAACTCTCCCACTCGGTACTCCACTGCTTGGAGCCATTTGAACACAGAAAAACATACCTTAATTTAAATCAGTCAGAATCTTGTAGAAAAAATCTATCAGCACGTAGACATATAAGGTGCTGTGCAGAACCCAAGTTTGGAGATATATGGCATTTAAAAATCTATACCAATTATACTTGATCACCCACTGCAAATGGTTTCTACCTTTGAATGAAAGGAAAAATCAGGCCAATTGCTGACATTCCAGTGAATCTGCTCCTTTCGGCCACGGCTTTATAGTTCAGTTAGGTCAAGTCAACAAAGCCCAAAATGTCAGTTATCAGGGGGTGATAAAGTCTGGTCTGCTCAATGGACGTTGCACCACAGTTTCCATGTGTTATTCTAAATGTACATATAAATGTTGTGTCCACACAGCGTGCTTTAGTGGAGGTGCTGGGTGCATTTGTGTGTGAGTGAGAGTGTGTACAAGCATATGTGTGTTGACTTTTGTGTCTGAATGAATGATAAATAATGCATTGTTTGTATGTTCTAGTGGAATTAAGTTTGTGAATGTTATGTTGTGTCACTGGGTGCATGGCAGGCCGGCTGAAGATGTGTGGGGGCCTAATTGAATTTTAAAGATATGCCAACAGTCTTATGAAAGTTATAACAGAGCATCAGCAATGGACTCTTGTGGTGCAGTAGTTTAATGTTATCCCTCAGGGATTTAGGTTGTTTGACTGATGTACAAAATCACAGCGGAATTAACCGCAGTCATTTTCTCTGCGAATACGTTTTTACCTCGGTACAAAAAACAAACCGATGTTCCCTCAAACCGCCAGTACACCCATAAACGCCCCCCACTTAACTTTTCTTTATCCGCTGCCTCTCCTGTAATCAGCAGCGTCAGATCCATTTCTTTAACGCGGGTCGGATCCAGGGACGTCATTTGGGGGTCACCAGAGGTCGCAAGTGCGACATCTGTGGTCACAGTTGCAACTTCTGCCGACCTCCTGCGACTGGGGCATGGGTTTAGCTAGTATTTCTTTAAGAAACAGTTTGTTGTTTTCAACAGGGGACACAGCCCTGTTGAAAATAGCAAACTACTAGTTAAAAAAAAGCAAAACATTTTTAAACGCAAGAAGTTAATGTTGTCATGGTCCATGAGAGGACGCAGATAATTCAATGCATAGTTGAACTCAGCAAGTCAATGTATTCGTATTGCTTCAAGAGATAATGGCCTGACTCTCAAAGGTATGCACAGGGACAAACGAGGCCATGCCCATGAGCATATCAGATCTGCACCTGCAACCTTATTCCTCATTCAGAAAGCCCAAACCCACAGCAAAACCAGAGTTCTTCTCTGAGATGCTCTTGAGCAAATATTGTGAATTGTATTTGCGCGTGACAACCTGCCAGATACTCCAGGCATCACACATATGTTTCAGTTGTAGTTTCATTTTTAAATCAGGTAGCAGGTAGTTTGTAACAAGTGCACATTTTAGATATTCACTGAGATCTCCTGGTTTTGTCAAGAGCAATTCTTTGAAAATCAGGCACAATGAGTATAGGAACTGTACCTTGCAAAGATGGATGATGGTGTAAACCAGGAATTCTTATTGTGTAGTCTGCAGGTTAATTAAAGCCTGTCAGAACATTTCTCTGAACTGTATCACTTTCTCTCCCTCCATCACTCTCTCACTGCCTCTGTCTCTCCTCTCCATCGCTCTTTCTCTCTTTCTTGCTCTCTCTCTCTCTCTCTCTCTCTCTCTCTCTCTCTCTCTCTCTCTCTCTCTCTCTCTCTCTCTCTCTCTTTCACCGAACTAATAAATCTCGCTGGTCTCAACGCAGGTCAAAAATAACCACAGCAGAAGAGAGCCACAAATAATGCTTTGTTGTAATGTGTCTCTTTCCTATCTCCATGGCATGCTGTTCAGTATGTTTGTTTGCATGTATGAGGTAATGAGTGCACAGAGTATGGGATGGCATGTGAGTGTTCTTCTTTCCCTATTTTTCCAATCTCTGAAGCCTGAAAAGTAGATCCATGCATGCTTGGCATGCAGCCAACTTTGCACCAGACCTGCAGATGAACTGGCCTGCTGTTAAATCTCAGTTACCAGTTTAATGGTCCCACTACAGTGTGTAATTTGCTTCTGACTTTGAGAACCTTCAGACATGTGATTGCTCATTTTCATAGCTGGTAAGATAGCTCAGTGGGTTTAGTGCTTGCTGCTGCAATGTGTGTGATCTGCAGGTTGCAGGTTTGAATCCTGGCAAGGCCAACTCAGCCTTTCATCCATCTGAGGTCGATAAAAGAGTACCAACACAGGCTGGGTGATATTGTATGTATATCTGTTCTATATAAAGCACTTAAGCTTAAGATCTATATATTAACACATCATTATCATTTGGCCTTGGATGTCTGCGTGCATGCATAGTAATTTGGTAATATGGGCATATACACACTGATATTAATGATACATATGGTGGTCCATTCTTGTATGAAATGAAGATCACATCTGTGTCTTGAAACACTTGTGTATAAGCACGTTTTAAATGCCATATCATAGCATATTATATTAGTGAAAAAGTAACCATATTTCTCATAGTGTACTTAGAAACAATGATATTTGATGGCACTTTCTGTTTTGTCAAGTGGTGAAAGGTTGTGTTTCATTGCTTCCCGTAATGTCACTTCAGGGTGGGGTCAAATAACATCACTTCCTTTGGTGTCCTCAGAGGTCAAGGTCGTGTGATGTCACTTCCGCTACCCCAGGCATTTCGGTGAAATGATGTCCCTGGTCGGAACTGATGCTACAGCGTCCCTTTTCTTCGCTTTTTTTGTTGGGTCCCCTGCCACCAATGCTGAAGAAGCAGAGGACACCTCCGCAACCACCAAAGCCAAAAATACCTAACATGGACTGAGGGGGCCACCCCTGCAACCACTGCTCTTCATGTTCGGTATCTTCGGCTTTCGAACGAATGGTGGCGACTGAATTCAGTCAAATTTACCATTCAACCAAATTTGTTTTAATAATTTTGCCGAAACAATCCCTCAGAGCCACCATCCACCCTCCCTTCACCCCACCCCTCTCCTTCAATTGTCATGTCACCCCCAACATTTTCAGCAAAGTTACTCCACTGCTCCTTTATGCGTTGCCATGGAATGCCCGCTCCTTCTGGCACCATTCCTATGCACCTGGCAAGTCAGGCGCAGGGTAATGCACACAGCAGACAACATTCCTGTATTTTTGTGACACAAATAGAAACATTCATGAATGGCGTGAGGCTTGATACGTTTTACCATTTACAATCTGAATCTGGGGTAGGAATGTGAAAAACGGCATTGACAGTGATCACATTTTAAGCTCCAACAATGTATTTATTTATTTATTTAGTAATTTGTTTATTGCTCCAAGCCCGAAGGCATCTGGGCCCTTTAGTTGACAGGCACAAGCAGAGCACGTTGCAAAGGTTACAAAGTTACATGAATGTTCTGGTTGCAATGTGGTTTATAGAGTTGCAAGTATACAAGGTGATTATGACAGGACCAGACATTCTACAGTACCTAGTGGTAAAAGGTTATTACAGTAAGGCAGGTGGCATGGACGTAATGCAGTACAAAACAGTGATAAGGTATATACAATGATACAATGGAGCTAGGTGCATTGGGCGTATGTAGGGAGAGTATTGAGGTTATTTTGCTAGTTCCTGGGTGAAGAGCCAGGTCTTGAGGTGCTTGCGGAAGGCCCAATAGGAACTTTCAGTCCTCAGTGTGGTTGGTAGGTTATTCCACTGTGTAGCAGCCACCACAGGAAAGGTACTGCCACTGGCATTCTGCCGTTTGAATCTAGGTGTGGCGAGGCAATGCATGCATGCAGAGCAAGTGGGTCTCAATGAGTGATTGAGTGTACATTTATCTGTGAGATATTTAGGAGCTGTCTTGTCTATGCATTTGTGGGTCAAAGTAAGTGTTTTAAATTGGATTCGCTGAGAGATGGGAAGCCAATGAATGTTCCTTCTGGTCTCTGAGATGTGGGATTTTCTGGGTATATTTAGGGCTGCTCAAAGTGCGTTATTCTGGATCACTTGGAGTTTGTTGATATTTTGGGTCTTCGTGCCTGCATACAAGGAATTGCAATAGTCTAATCTAGACAATATGAGGGCTCTAGATAGGGTGATGCAGCTGTCAGGTGATAGAAATGGTCTGCAGGCAGATATAAGCTTGGATGTGTAAGCTGCAGCTGATGCAGTGGCATTGACTTGTCGAATCAATGTTAAGGATGAGTCCAGGTAAAAACCCAAGGTTTTTACTTCATTCAACACCTTGATGGAGTTGCCATCTATGTTAAACGATATGAAGGAGTTGGGTAGTTTGTTGAGACATTGTTGGAAGCCTATGAGGAGGAGTTCCGTCTTATCGTCATTGAGGCAGGGCCCATGTAAAGCCATCCAGGCTTGGATTGTTTGATAGATTGTATTTAATGATTCAGAGTCAGTATTGTAGGTGTGAGGATCTGGGTGTCATCTGGATAGTTAGTGTAGGTGACATCCAGTTCGTCGAGTCGATCAAAAGGAGGCCTTGTGAATATGTCATATAGTGTTGGGGAGACGCAGAAGCCTCGAGGTAGACCGCATGAAACTGGAGATGGTACAGCCACTGCGGTCGGAGAGAAGACTCATGGTTCTGTCCCAAAGGATGGATTTAATCCAGCAGATTGCTTTCGTTGAGAAAAGACCTTCTAATGCTAGGCGGTTGCAAAGTATGTTGTGGTTTACAAGTTAGAACGCTGCAGAAAGGTCTATTAAGAGGAGGAGTTGCCGTTATCATTTAGCTCATCCTTTTGTATTTTAAGGTCAAGCAGGGCTGTTTCCGTCCCATGACTTGGGCAGAAGCCAGATTGTCGAATGCCGAGGAGATTATTGGTTTCCCAATGGTTTTGGATCTGGAGGTAGGTTGCTCTGTCCAGTATTTTTAAGAGAAAGGATACTGTAGTTATCGGTCTGTGATTAGTCCGTGTATTGGGGTCTAGAGTAGGTTTTTTTAAGAGAGGGGAGGACCCAAGCATGTTTAAGATTGGATGGGACAGAACCACTTTCGAAGGATGCATTGATTACACTGGTGATGTAAGGGGTCAGTTCAGATGCGCAGTCTATAATCAGTGAGGCTGGACAAATGCTGCCCTGACATCTTGACGGTTTGAGGCTAGAGATGATTTTTTCAGTTTCTGGTTTTGGTGTTGTTAGAGATGAGTTGAGCAATGTCATCCTTGAAGGACGATATGGGTCCAGCAGGCCTGTAGATGAGATGTATGTTCAGGGTTGTTGTGCGTAATATGGTCATTTTGACAGAGAGTAGTTTGCCTGCATGGAAGGCAGTGTTGGGCGCTTCCCAGATGTTGGTGTTGCATTTGGTGAAGATAGCTACTCTACCGTCTTTACTGTTGGGTCTGTCTTTCCTACATATAGAGTAGTTTTCAGGCACAGCTAGCGAGAGTGCCATGTTTCGGTGATCGCTAGGAAGTCAAGATCATTGGCTGTGATCAGGTCTGCAATGTCTAATGTGTGGGCTAGGAGTGATCTGGCATTAATGAGGGCACCTTGGATGCTGGACTCTTTCAGAGTGAGGTTTGTAGTGGAGGGGTGCTTAGTGTTTTGTGACTGAGGCGTGATTTATGGATTGCTGGAATTTGCTTTGGCAAGAGGTCTGCGGGAAGCCTTGCAGGTGGTTGATGGTGGGTGTATGGCTTTAGGGATGCCTGATTTAGGAATCTTTACTTTAGGGCTGCCTGATTAAGGAATCTTTACTTTAGGTCCAACAGGAAGGCTACTGGCCGTGGCACCAGGATGAAAGGGGAGTCTGGAGTTCAGATGTGAGTTTCTCCAGGGGAGCAACGGTATGGTTGTAGGGGCCATGGTGCTTGTGTACTTGTCCATCCATCTTTGCTGTCTGTTGTTACTGTCAGCTGGTGAATTGATTGGTTTAAGTTAGGTAGAGGTTGAATCGTTCTGGTAGTCTCAGTGGAGTGGGCATCTGGGTTGGCTTGATGAGGGTGAGGATTAAAGTGATGTGCAGTGAGAGGTCGTAGGAAACGAGTAGGTGAGATCAAGTTGGAGTCTGGGAGCTTGGGAGACATAGTAAGGTGGTGCTAGGTGAGTGAGCCCAGGTGAGTATATGTGCAATGTCGGATTGTGACATGGTGAAACACGTACTACTCGTACTCACGTTATGTAGTGCCTCGCGGCAATGTCAATGCACTCTGTGACAACGTTGTTGGATGCTGACTCCAGCCCTCCCCTCAGGAAGGCGTCTACTACGCCATAAGCATGGGGAGGGTGCAGACTGTGGGTAACAGCTAGTCCCTCCTCCTCCACACAAGTCCCGTTACTATAGTGACCTTCTAAATGTGGGGCTGGCCCATGTACAGGGGCCTGAAGGATGTGCCGGGTGAGGGGGCGTGAAGCACTTCATAATGTGAGTACGATATAAGTGGTGGCAGAATGCAGAATGCAAGGGTCAGAATCTAGAATGCAAGGGAAAGAATACAGAAAGCAAGGGACAGAATATAGAATGCAAGGGGTAGAATGCAGAATGCAAGAGGCAGATGCAGAATGCAAGGGACAGAATACAGAATGCAAGGGACAGAATATAGTATGCAAGGGGTAGAATGCAGAATGCAAGAGGCAGATGCAGAATGCAAGGGACATAATACAGAATGCAAGGGGCAGAATGCAAGAGGCAGAATAAAGAATGCAAGGGACAGAATACAGAATGCAAGGGAGAGAATATAGAATGCAAGGGGTAGAATGCAGAATGCAAGAGGCAGATGCAGAATGCAAGGGACAGAATACAGAATGCAGGGGGCAGAATGCAGAATGCAGGGGGCAGAATGCATAATGCAAGGGACAGAATACAGAATGCAAGGGGCAGAATGCAAGGGACAGAATACAGAATGCAAGGGACAGAATACAGAATGCAAGGGGCAGAATGCAAGGGACAGAATACAGAATGCAAGGGGCAGAATATAAGGGGCAATCTGATCGTTCATCTCTTTGGTCATTGTTACAAGAGGGTCGGATTTTCAGTCATTAAAAATCCTGCATTCTGAGGTGTCGTGATTCACAGGACAATTACCAGGGGAGTGACTGCCACACATCAAAGCAAATGCCTTATTCACAAAGCGACGTGCAACAGCTCCTGCAGCTGTTTTACCTGTCGGGCGCAGTGGAAGATCGATACTGACGTAAAATTTCAGACTCCTATTTGCATATCTAAGCTACGGGTGACAATGGTCACAGCACTGTATATTGTACTGTGATAAGTTTTACTGTTTACTTGATGATTTGCGAAATTCTTGCTTAAACTGTTTTATGTCCTGTACAGCGCTCCATTGCTCCCTAACTAGGTTTGCACTATAAACATATGTAATAATAATAATAATAATAAAAATATACTCATAATAATAACAATAACTGCAATCCTGTGACCAAAAAACAGGGTGTGTTGTGAAGCAGGCTATTTTGTTGGCATGGGAATTGACGATGGTTGTGGCACACCTCAGCTGCAGTATTGATTGCTGTGGGCCTCATTCCGAGGCTGGCGCTATCCATGGAGTAAATAGCACCATGGTAAGCAACCATGGAGCTATTTACTCCATGGAAATCCGGCATGGTGAATGGAGTAATTACCGGTCCATTCCAAGGTTGGAGGGACCGGTAATTCCCCATTCACCATACCGGTTCCCCATCCCCATTCCTGCCCCCATAGGGCTCAATGGGAATGGGGAAGGAGTAAATTACGGCACCGTAAATTACGGTGCCGTAATTTACTCCAAGGTCCCTTTGCGGGTTGGATTTTTAACGCCTGCTAAAAGCAGGCGTTAAATGCCAACCCGCAAAAGGGAACTCGGAATATGGTGGTAAGTGTTAACGGTCACCGTTGCCATTAACGGTGACCGTTAACCCTTACCTCCAGCCTCGGAATGAGGCCCTATGTATTTGCTCTTTCCACCATATAAACCAATAAGGGTGTGTCTGATGAACATGTGTACCAATCAGGAGTCGATAGATGGAGATGCCCTGCCCCTCTCAAGAGATGCTCATGGTCACTGCTCAGGCTCATGCGAGCTGACAGCTGGAGAAGCACTTGCATGATCTGCCTGGCAGGGCGTGCACCTTTAAGGCTGCACCTGGAGAGGAGCCAGATGGTGGAGGCACAGTGGCACTGCCAAAACTGAACCCGCCTTTTACCCCACACTGTACCCTCACACCCTCATGCACCTTGGTCTGAAGTCCCTCTCCACAAGCACCTCGACTCCAACCCACAATCAGTTTGGGGCCTTCTGAAAGCATCTGGATTCAGCAGCTGATCCCCATTGGATGTCTTCCTGCTGAGCTCTTTGACACAGGCTTCATGTATCTGGAGGTCCTACAGATTTTAGGTGCCTGACGGCCTTCAGTAATAGTGAGCCGACAGTCTGCACAGCACACAATATATCACGGTTAAACATTCACACAGCATGCACCACACGCTTAGCTTTTCGAATATAACTCAATTCCCTTGTACCTGTAGGCTCTGCCTGATATCAGGAGTCTGACCATTTAGGCCCAAGACAGGTAACTGTTATTGACAGAGAGCCAGCAGTGCACTCAGTCTTGTATATCTGTAACAACACAACCCATTTGGACAACACATAGATGAATAAGTTCCCTCCTGTGCTTATTTTGACTACCTCTGAAAATATCAAGTTTGAGTCGTCCCTTCCAGATGGCATTGTGTACCTAGAGATTACAGATCAATACCGCAGCTGATCAACCATCTAAACCATCTAAACCATAAGGCGTACACAGTCTCTGGAGGTCAAAGGGGCTCAGCTAGTTGGTACAAAGGCAGAAAGATTTAGCAGCTGACTATTGCCTGAGCCATTCGGCTTGTACTGTTAATTATTCATATTCAGACCTTAAGCCAGGTAAAGATCAATTGTTATGTATGAAAATCCTTACTTTTCGTCAGTCTCGCTCTAATATAGGCCATGAACTCTACAGTGAAAGCGTCATGCGCTTTGAAGCACCAACTATGCTGCACTCTGAGTCAATTATCTCAGAGAATAGGGTGCTGGTAGGTGAAATAGGAGCAATTTCTTGATGATGCATGGCGTCCAGATGAAGATGGGACTCTGCCAACCCTACTGACCTCTCAAAGGCATTGTCCTGCTGAGAAACGTCTCCCTGGTACACGACTGACTCTGCCCCAGCTCTTCAGGCCTTTAAAAGGGTTTAGGCTGTTGGATGTCTCTAATTGACATGTGACTTATTCTGCACCAGCCCTTCAGGTCATTCAAAGCTGCTAGCCTATCGGGAAGACTGGCTGACATGACTCGTCGGCCGCACCCCTTTAAGCCTTCCAAAGATGCTAGTCTATATGAAATTCAGAATAAGATCTTTTTTTAAAAAAATGCATGAGTGTTCATAAAAAGTTCTATTCAAATAGTTAGTTATTTCATGCTTTGGAAAACACAATATATTTGGAGTGTGCAGTTGTTTATTGAATTTAAAAATTACACTCACACCACAATGTTTTTGACTAGGATATGGCAGTAGTTTACAACCTAGAAAACTCGGAATTTCCCTTCTTTGTATCCCCGTGATATGATATGATATGATAAGTCATTTGTAACGCGCCTGTAAATAAGTGTTTCGAGGCGTGACGAGGCAAGGAGGGTGAAACAGAAGGAGGACAAACAACGATCTTACTAGGACTTGTGTCATTCAGATTGAGCAAGTGCAGGGAAGAGGGGAGTGGCGAAGTGCCAAGAAGGGTTGGGGGGGAGGAGAAGGGCAGGTGACTCAATAAGTGCTGCTGCCAGAGGGTGGCTCTTAAGTGCAAAGAGAATGGACTGCAGGGTTACAGATACAGACCCTTAAGTGCTGAGGGTGCCCAGAGGCAGTGCAAGGGCAACTGGACATGCAGGAACCTCTGCGAGAGTTCAGGGGTGGCCAGGTGACCAGTGTGCAGAGCTATCAGGGATATTAGGAGGGGAGAGGAAGAGAGAAAGTGGAAGCGAAAAGGAAGGTCTTAAGTTGCTTCCGGAACCGGAAGTGGTTCTCCTCAAGTTTGAGAGAGGCACGGAGGCTGTTCCAGAGGGAGGCCCCAGCTGAGGAAAGAGATCTGCCCCCCATTCTCTGCTTGGAAAAGCATCTGACCCTCAGAGAATTGGAGGTGGATGATATGATAAGTTAGGTGATTTATAACGCCATTAATACCCAAAGGTTTCTAAACGCGGCCTCGGGGATCTAACCTGTGTTGCTCCGTGTCGTCTTGTTTCCAAGGTGAGCACATTGCCGCTGAGCTATCCTCCTGAGGATAAGCAGAGAGCACGAGAAGGAAGATGTTTAGGAAGGGAAAGTTGGAGATAGTGCAGTCCCCTTCCCCAGAAAGCCTTGTGAACGATGCAGAGGGTCTTGAATTTGATCCTTGCAGCTACAGGGAGCCAGTGCAGAGATTTCAGAGCTGGGCTTGAGGCCAATTACAAGACTTGTATTCCTGTTCTGGAGGAGTTGTAAAGGTCGAAGAGTAGAGACAGGCAGATTTAGAAAGAGGCTGTTGCTATAGTCCAGCCTGGAGAGGACCAGGGCTCTCAAGAGAGTGAGCTTCTAGGGGAAAGCGAGAAAAGACAGAACACCTCTGAGGAAGTGCAGCTGAAAGCATGACTTCTTTGAGACTTCGGAGGCATGAGAAGAGAAGGAGAGGGTGGAGTCGAAGATGACACCAAGGTTCTTAGCCTCAACGGAAGGAGCAGGAAGAGGGCCCAGGTAGGGCGGCCAGAGAGAGAGAGGAAAGGAGGGAGCAGGTGTCCCACTGAGGAGGATCTTGGTCTTACTGGCATTAAGGCAGAGATCATTGGCAGCACACTATTACTGAATTGCGGCCAGACAGTCTGGTATGAGAGAATGAGCAGAGGTGGCTGAGGGGAGCCTGAATGAGAGGTGGGTGTCATCCGCATAACTTTGAAACTTAGAACAGAACCTAGAATTGTGTTGGGACAGAGGTGCCAGGCAGTGGTTGAATAGCCAGGCAGAAAGGTTAGACCCCTGGGGAACACCACAAGTAGATAGAGAGAGATAGAACAGAGCAAAGACCCCAGTTGGACCTGGGAGGGTCGGTCAGTGAGAAAGGAGGTCAACGAGGACAGGACCTGGCCAGTGATATCCAGGTAGTCACGGAGGCGATTGAGCATGGTTGACTGTGTCAAAAGCAGAGGATAAATTGACAAGAATGAGAACAGAAGGAAGATTAGAGTCAAGATTAGAGAGCAAGCCTTCACAGGTGTTCAAGAGTGCAGTTTCTGTGCTTATGGCAGCTTTGAAGCCAGACTGGTGGTCGTGGAGACAACCAACAGATTCAGTATGCAGATTAAGCTGGGAGATGACCAGCTTTTCCAGGAGTTTGGGCAGGAAAGGAATGATGGAGATCGGGCAATAGTTAGCCGGAAAGCTAGGATCGGAAGAGGGTTTCTTAAGAAGGGAGTGCACAAGGGAGTGTTTTAGGGGGCAGGGGAAGGTTCCAGTGGCAAAGAAGTGATTGCAGAAATTGGCTAAGGCTGGAGCCAGGGTGTCGATGTGGTCCTTGATGGTTCTGGATGATCAGGGGAGAATCTGCTTTGGCGAGACTTTCCTAGATCGTACTTGTCTAGAAACATTGTCTGGGATGAACAGGGGAAAGGAGGAGAAAGGAGGAGGGGAAGCGGCCAAAGACGGGCCAGGGGTGGCAGAGGAGGAGGAGGAGGCAGAGGAAGAGAGAGTGGACAGGATGCCGTACGTTTTAGTGATGAAATTAGATGCCAGGGCCATACAGAGGGCCTGGAAGAAAACAGGAGAGGTAGGGACAGCAGCTGGATTGGCCAGATCCTTGCAGATTTTGAAAAGTTCGACCAAGTTGTGAGATTCCACAGAGACGCGTTCTTGGATGTAGGCTCTCTTCTTAGAGAGGACAGAGAGTCTGTACTACCTTTGGTGCAGTCGGCAGGCCAGTTTGTCAGAGGGTGCGCCTGATGCCCTCAACTTCCTCTCAGCCGCCCTACGCTTGCCTTTAAGGGTGGCAAGGTCGGAATCGTACCAAGAGTTGCACTTGGAAGTGGGCTTCAAGTGGCTTCTTATGACAGGGGCAAGGACGTCATGAGTGTTAGAGATAGAGAGATGAAGGTTAGAGAGGGCTGTGTCAGAGTGTGACCCATGAGAAAAGGAGAGCAGCTCCAGTAGATGTCCATTTTTGGTAAGCCTTTCGCAGCACTATTGTAGGGTGGCCGAATTTGTGCACATTATGAACAGGCCCCGAGTACTCATTTTCACTGCATATCATTAAAGGGCGTTTTGATTACAGGACAAATTAATTGTTCTATTCTCCTCAAAACAATCTCTCACACACCCCTCACACTATCCCCTCTGTAGCCAGTCTTCAACCCACTCAGCTATGTTCCCATCGTTGACTTGCATGTTAAGGTATGTGGTGTTATATGTATCTGATCACACTGCATAAGTCAATTGCTAATTGATATGTGGAAGTATGAGTTTTTCCACCATGTTACTCAACTTCTCAAAATAGTTACTCATGGTGAATCAGTGCAATTTTCTGATTTTAATACACAGATTCATTTTTAATCCATTTTTAATCCAGGCACTGGGTTGCCTTGTACTCATTTTTGCAGAAAAACATTCTCGCTATGCCCTTAAATCAGAGATATGCTTCATTGAACTCATAGTACCAGTGCACCCTTTGAAAGACAGCTATGTAGAAAGAATTGCATGTTGGTGTACAACTGAGTATGTGATGGGAGGAGATTTAGTCCACTGTCTGATTTGCAAACTGTAAAACCAAGAAACCTGAGCAATAATCCTCGCATGCCCACTTGACTCAAGTCTGTGCGACCTGGCCATACCACTTAACATGCTCCAGTGTTGCAATATATATAGCATGTTATTGAGTAATATGTAGACCATGGTTCTCTCGTGATTTTGTGAATTAAATGATTCTACAATGTTTGCTAGGTGTGCGTGGGTTGGTCGGGGAAGGGCGATTTCATACCATCTTCACCAATGTCTGCAACATTTTGTGTGTGAAGTGATTTGCCTGTAGATATGCATCAGCATATATTTTCACATTATATGCTAAATGGAGTAGCCTCTCAACGAGTTTGGCAACATCTGGGGAGTTCATAGCAATTGGACCTATATGTATAGCAGTCTACATAGCATTTTAGCCATCTTCACACCAACACTCCAATTCCATGTGGCATAATTTTGCAAGCACCGGACAGCCTACAGGGACCATGATTGTTGACAAATAGAGAGTGAATGTTATGTTAATATGTTATGTTAACATGATTTATAAAGTGCAACATTCACTCTGAGGCCTGTTGGCGCTAGAGAGGGAGGACAGTAGTTATTAGCCAAAAGAATGGATACCTAAAACAGGCATGTTTTGAGCGCTCTCCTAAACTGCAGGTGATTTGACAAGTTTAACTGTCAAAGGCAGGTCATTCCACATTTGAGCGGCAACAACAAAGAAGGCATGTCCTCCAATACGTGACCTTCAAAATGTCAGAACAAACAGCAGGCGAGCAGAGGCTGAGTGCAGATGGCGGGTGGGGAGATACTTTGTAAATTTAGTCTGGAGGTACTCTGCCCCCTTCCCATGCAGCGCCTGATGTACGATACACAAAGCCTTGAACTTAATCTGCTACATAACAGGAAGCCAATGGAGAGTCCGTAGCACAGGGGAAATATGGGACCCATAAGGAGTCCCTATGGCCACCTGAGCGGCTAAATTCTGTAAGCGGTGTAGCCGTTGGATCGTGCCCCTGGACTGAGCCAGATATAGAAAGTTACAATAATTAAGTCTACTCAACACCAAGGCTGCAACCACCAGCTGATGAAGAGTAGCTGGTAACAGAGGGAGCACCTTTTTTAGGATTTTAAGTTGGAAGGGACCCGCTTTGCATACCATAGACACTTGATCTTTCATAGAAAGAGAAGATCAAAGAATTACTACCAAATTCCTCACCTTGGACACTGGAACAGGAAGAATACCAAGAGAAGAGCGCCAGAAGAAAGACACCCAGAGCGTTGGATCAGGAGGGGCCCCTACCACCATCACCTCTGTCTTGTCCCCATTCAATTTCAACCGGTTATGACTTATCCACTCACCACAGTAGTCAGGCACTTGTGGAGGCACGATGACACCTCAGTGCGATCGAAATCTAACCATATCAGGATCTGGGTGTTGTCGTCATAAGAATAGCACCTGATGCCGAACGAGCGGATGAGACAGATCAAAGGCTAGATGTAAATGTTGAAAAGAATGGTTGACAAGGTGGAGCTCTGGGGGACACCACAGGAGAGGCGGCAAGAGCCCGAAAAAAGAGGCAAGAGACAGTACCTGAGTGCGGTCAGCCAAGAAAGAAGAAAACTGGGGCAATACATGGCACAAGGTACAGGCATCATACCAACATCAAACGTCATCTTGACATTATTGGGAATAGTCATCAAATAATGTAGGGGGCATGTTTCATTTTGGTAGGTATAATTTGCTGCTTCCCATTCAGCCTTATCATCCCGTATGTCTGTCACACTTGATAGCTCACAGGCAACCTTTGAAACATTCTCCCGTTAATTGAGGGGTACCCAATATCTTTTTGGTCTACTGCTGGAACCCCAATTTAAGACCATCTGGTTGTAATCCCTTTTCACATTGATGGTTACTGTATATTTGGACCCCTTGTCCTTCCCTCATGTGTTCTTTCATCTAGGGCATCCATCTGTTTTAATATTAGTGGATGTGAGTGCTCTGGTAATGTACCAGAAAAGGGCATGGTCGGATCCTGGCAAGTCTGGTTCATGGAATCTGACAACATTTAAGCTGGCAACATGTTGTTGGAAGCAGTCTACAACCAAGAAGCATGGTGAATGTGAACATTTCTCATGTTTTCCTCTCCATCCTAGAGGCCGCTATACAAAAATAAAGGAACCAAGCTATTGGAGATAAATGCTATATACATGCTCCCCCATTGACGTCTTAGCTGCCCATGTCTACTACCATGGCTAATGGAATTCTGGGTTTCACCAGTGGTGCACCCATGTGATCTAGCGCAGGTGCTCCCAATTCGTTGTTTGTATCCATCTGTTTTTATTAGAGCTCGTTGTAGCCTTGACACTGATTTGGAAATGTTAAGTAGTTGAGACTTTGATTTGTTTCTTCCAACATTGTAACTTTCAGATCCTCTTCACACTTTTCTTGCCAACTGCTTCTTTTGAGGGTCCCCCCTCTGGTTTGGCCAACACCTCATTGTCAATCTACACATTTTGAGTAAAAGTGCACAGTTCTGAAACATTATATATTATGATCATTTGATATTCATATCATACTATCCGTTATTCATGCAATTAAATGTAATGTCTTTTGAGGTAATTCATTAGTATTCCACACAACATTCTCCGATACTAATCATACCTATCAGTAAGATTAATTATTTTTGTGTTTATTTGTTTTATAGTTTATTTTGTTGTTTAATGCGCTGACCTAGCTTTAGAGCCGCAGAACACTGTGCAGAGTGGGGGTAGCCAGAATTTGGGCTGGCATCTTTTAACAGCAGCGCTGATGTCTGTGAATCGGTATGTGCATCCATTGGAATTAGTCCTTGGTCAGGTGTTGTTGAAAAAGGCATGTTTTGAGAGATTTGCGAAAATGAAGAATTGTGGGGGAATTCCAAGCTGACAGCAGGAGTGAGTTACAGAGGGTGGGTGCATGACAAGAGAAGGATTGTTTGTGGGCCCTCTCTTAGCAGACGAGCTGTGTTTCAAGATGGCAGGGTGATTTGCTGCGTGAGAAGGGTGTGCCATGAGATATGTGGAGCTTAGCCACCAGGTATGCTGGTGTGCTACGCGTGACTGCCTTTTAGATGATACATGCAGTCTTGAGTAGTATCCTGGCCTATAGAGGAAGCCAATGTAGTTTCCGTAGGGTGGGCGTGATTCGGTCAAATTTCCATGCACTCTTAGATAGACGTGCTGCAGCGTGGTGGACTGCTTTTAGGGGAGACAAGTGAGCAGCTGGGAGACCTGTCAGGAGAGCATTTCACCTATCGATGTGCGAGACCACAGGGGTTTTCACTACAGTCTGGAAGTCCTGCGGTTGGATGAAGGGGTTGATTTTTTGAAGGGTACAGATTGAGAGCCAGGCTGCTTGGGTCTTCTTGGCTATGTGTTTCTTGAAGGACAGGCTGCTGTCAATGTTGAATGATTAGGGGTTTGATGAGTCTGAGAGTTGTGGATCAAATCCTTCTAGGCGCATATCATTGACCCATTGTTGGACAAGTTGTTTTTTAACAGGCAGATCGATGAGGATGAATTCAGTTTTGGATGGGTTTAATTTGGGGGAGACAGTCAACATCCAGGACTGGACGATAGCTAGGTAATCATAGAGATGAATCATGTCCTGCATGCTATTTACTCTCATGCACAACTGAGTATCATCCACGTATTGGAGGATGGCTATGTTGGGATCTTTGGGGAGAGTGGCAGAGGCTACATGTAAAGGTTAAAATGGGTAGGTGAGACAATGGAACCATGGGGGACTCCGCAAGAGACCTGGAGTTGCTTTGAATGCAACAAGTTCATCTGGACGGCTTGGTGTCTGCCTGAGAGCTAGGAGGTAAATCAATTCAGGACAGTGCCAGAGAATCCCATCCTGTCAGCAAGGAGGGAGAGAAGCATGTGGTGGCCAAAGATGTTGAATGCAGCCGAGAGGTCATGAAGGATGAGGAGGCATGAGTCGCCCTTATCTATGATTTTGAGGGAATCATCCACCACCTTGATGGTAGTTGTCGCGATGCTATACATGGGTCGGAACCCTGACTGATAGTCATTTAGATGTGGAGTTGTTTGATTCTGGCAAGTAGTTGTGTAAATGGGAGGTTTGTAATGGGCTGGTAGTTGGCCAGGTCGTTTGGATATAGGGTTGTTTTTTTCAAAAGAGGTAGTATCAGCACAGTCTTGAGGGTGTCCAGGAATTACCTTTCTGTGAGGTAGGCATTCATGATGCTGAGGAGCGTGTTGAGTGCTGGGCCCGTCAATTGTTTAGGGATGGAGGCCGGGATTATATCGTCAGAGTAAGAAGTAGGTTTGAGGGAGGCAATCCTTTTTAAGAGATCGGATGAGAGAGAGGAGGAATTCAGTCCAGCAGAGCAATGTGCCTGATTTGGTGCAGAGGGCGCTAATGCTGTGAGAGGTTGATTTGATGGTCTATCAGATTGCGTATATTTTTTCAATAGAAACTGTGTCAATTCCTTGGCATTTCTCCTTAGTTGCTGGTACCTTGGGGTTGGGGGAGGGTTTGGTACAATGCTTTACTACTTCAAAGATGTCTTTGCTCCTGTTAGAGGCTGCCACAATTGTGGTGGAGTAGTAAGCCTAACGTCTCTTGATTACAGGCTTTTTCGCGCCACCATTTCTCTAGGGCTCTGGTTGAGCATTTGTTAGAGGCTAGCACGGGGGTGTACCAAGGGGCAGATACTTTGGTCTTAGCCCAGCTGAATTTTAGGGGGGATATGAGTTGCCACCAGTTTCATAGCAGAGTTCTTAAATTATTTTAGGAGGCCTGAGGCATTCCCTGTCGTGGGGAAGACTGCAAAGTTTGCTTGTAGCTTATTAACGGGGAAGGTTTTGAATGAGCGATGTTGAGTGTGGGGGCATTTAGCCTGACCTTTGTGGGCCATAGTCAAGTGGGTGACCTATAATGGGATGGCAGCATGGTCAGACCAGTCAAGTGCAAGAGGGTCTGCACAGGTGATGCAGGCAGATGATGTGAAGACTAAGCCTTGCGTGCTTCACGTTTGGTTGTCAATCTATGACTCGGGGACGTGCAAATCTCTGAGGAACACATTATTAGAATGTGCTAATTTGGCAGAGGAGAGTTAATTAGTGATGTCCATAATGAAAGAGTCACTCCTGTGAGGTGGTCTGTGGATGAGGTGGAAGGTGATGGATTCCTTTTGCGATAAAGGGATATGGCAGGCGAGTGATTCAACCCAGGTTGTTATGGGAGAGGGGTGATGGAGCATGGTCAATCGCTCCTGTGGATGATTGCCACTCTGCCTCCTGCCCTTCCTGTCCGTCAGCATGTTGGATGCAGTAGCCTTGGGGAAGGAGGACATAGAAAACATGTGGGCAGGATGGGGTAAACCATGGTTCAGTGATGAACACGGCATAAAGGTTGTTCTACGAGATGAGGTCAGCGATCTCTGTAGCGTGAGTGACTGCTGAGTGAGCATTAATCAACATGAGAGGGTGTGTGCATGTGGTCCATGGGTGTTGGATGGGACAAGGGCAATATTGATGAGGTTTGCTAGAGTAGCTTGCTGGGGTTGCCCAGTGCGCTTGGCCATTCATATCCTAGTAATAGTGGGCATGGGCTGTGGAGGGATGAGACACATGGTGATGGTTTTTGGCGAGAAGCAGTAGTAGCGACTAGTTTGTAGGCGAAATGCAGGATCAAGCCTTTGACCCTATCAGGCCCAAACAGGCAAAAACAAATGAGGTCCTTGTCTTCATATGTACATTGCTGAGAATGTCGGCGATGAGGACGCCTAAGGGGGACTGTTAAGCCTACTCAATGCTGTTTGCCTGGCGCTGGCCTATAGCCCTTAAGTAGAGTCTTGGAAGGCACGAAAACCCGTAGTGGGTGTAGCAACTGAGTGGCAGGGCCTGGGCATGTGACCAGCAGCCTACTCAATGCTGTTTGCCTGGCGCTGGCCTATAGCCCTTAAGTAGAGTCTTGGAAGGCACGAAAACCCGTAGTGGGTGTAGCAACTGAGTGGCAGGGCCTGGGCATGTGACCAGCAGCCTACTGAATGCTGTCTGCCTGGAGCTGGCCTAGAGTCGTTAAGTAGAGGCTTGGAAGGCATTAAGCTCGGAGTGCACAACTAAAATGTGCTCAGCCTTTATTAACAAATATGTGCTCATAATCTTTGTAGATGAACTGCACCAAGTTTCACAATTCATTCATCTTCACTGAGCTTCCTCCTGACCTATGAAGATTATTCTGTCGCCAACATTGTAAATAAAGGGTGCAGCCATGGAAAAATAAATCAGAATCAGTGAGCACAGTATTCACAGGTGTCTGAGGCCCTAGAGTAGCATCTTTCCGAGTTAGAACCAGTTCGTTCTGAATATTGACCTGCCCTGTTGCAGATCCACAAAGACTTCTGTGATTGGCTGGCTCACTTATATCTGTTGTCAATGGAAATTCCACTTGTGCACCAGTTCCATCAAACATAACTGCTATTGGACAGATGTGATATTCCATCAATATAATACACTGGTGCGCCATTTGGTTCTTTCTCCTGGCAACGTGCCTTCATTACTAAATGCAGAGACCCCTTGGGTTCAATGACACATTGGCGTGATTCTCCTGACTTTTAAATTAGCCGGTAATACAGGTGCACTTAGGGTTATTTATTCTCATTGGAAAACCATGTCACGCACAGCGACCATCTATTAGGCAGGTTGCATAATGCTAACATTGTGAAGTTTATTTTGTCTTTCAGAATCACTGTCATTTGATGCTCAAATAAATGCACGTGATTTGAATAGACCAGGACACCCACAACACCCTCTATCAAACCCAGAGTACTTACTTAAACTCCTGCATCTTCAACATGGGGGAGGTATATATGCATCGTGTAATGTTGACTTCCGTATGTCTGACAGATGATGTCGGCAATTGTCCTGTCTGTAACTAGGGGAGTATGTAAAACGGTATCTGTGGGACAGGGACAGCAATTACGGGAGCTTCTGTGAAGGCCACCTTTAGTTTCATCACTGCATTTGTGTGTTGAGGAACCAAAAGAGTGGGCTTTGGGTCCTTGCTAACATTTGAAACACAATGGAGTGGAATTACGAAAGAATAGCAACATTCTCAATAGCCTTTGAAAAGAGGTGATAGGTGGCTCACTAATTTCCTTCAGTTTCTTCCCGGATTCTCTTTCCTTCAGCTAAATTCTCTTGACCCAGAAAGGTGATTGAAGACTGCCCTGCCTGCATTTTGGGGTTGTTCATTTTGAGCGCACCCTTCCGAAGAGCCCCAAAGACTCTTGCTACATGCTGAATGTGTTCATCCTCGCTTGTACTGGTCATAAGAATGTCGTTAACATATTGCACCACATTTTTAGTGAACTTCAGGTCTACAAAATCATTTTTATTTGCTTGCAGAAAATAGTGAGAGAATTCCTAAGGCTCTTATGGAGCCTGTTAACAGGATTCGCCCCTCATTTAAGGTAAAAGACGACAGGACACGTTTGATGCGTTTAACATTTAATTTCTAACTGAACTTCCTCCGTTCCTCTCCGGGCTCCTCCTCTTCCTCCTCCTGCCTCACATTTCTCTTAACCCTTTATGTCCCTTTCCTCCTCCTTCATAACAACTCCCCCTCACAAATCTCCTTACGTCCATGTTACACTTCTTCAAAGAGTCTGCATGGTCTCTTGATGAGTCGCCGGGGGCGGCCCTCGGCTGGGTCTCCATCCCCTACTCGTGCTGTGGTTGGGGGATTGTCCTCTGTCTCTTCTGCTTCGCATCCGGAAATCGTCGTCTCCTGTCCAGTGTCTTCCTCTGCTTTGAAATGTTTGAAGAATGATGCATTCCTTTTAATGGCCCTCTGTACGTTGGCGGCCATTATCATGGTCCCTTTTATTTCTGTCACCCAGAGGGGGTTGCTGTCATATCGGGCATCTGTTTTCCTCTGTGTGCGTTGCTTCATCAACACCTCTTATCCTTGTTTGAAGGCCTTCTCCTTTGTTCCCCGGGTCTGGTCTGTCCTTTCTTTGGCCGCTTCCTTGGCCGCTGCATCCTGTGCTCTCACCTCGTCTTCCAATGCTGCTCGGCATTCTAACAACTTCCGATCATGGTGACCCCTTGGGTAGGTGCATCTTGGCATGTCCTCATTAGGTACCCGGGTGGTACTGCGGTCACCGACTGTGGTGTGTTTCGGTAGTGGCGGAGCATGCAGCATAGAGCCTGCTGGTTTGGCATCTCCTCGAGGGCTGCTTTTTGGATGGTTCTTTGATTGATGACATGAACCGCTCTGCCATCCCGTTGGCCTGCGGCCTCAGTGGTGTTATCCGCTGATGATTAAATCCTAGATGTCTCGCAAAACTCTGGAATTCGTGACCAGTGAATGGCGGTCCATTGTCGGTCTTTACCGTGGTGGTGGTGCCCCACTCGATGAATACTTCATCGAGGATGCCTACGACTTGGGTGAAGGCTGTTGACTGTGTGTGTTTGACTATGCGGAATCTGGAGAATTCATCAATGACCACTGGGAGATAGGCCCTGGTTTCAAGTGGCCCATAGAAGTCCATTGAGACCCCCTTCCACACTTCTTCAGGTATGCATGTTGGTTGTAGAGGGAGTGGCGGGTCGCTCCTGGTGGTGCATTGACATGGGAGGCAGCTTCTCACTGTCTCTTCCCCAATGTCGTCCATCCGCGTTAACCATGCAGATTGTCTTTGTAGGTTCTTGGTCGCCTCTACCCCCGGTGTCGTTCGTGCACCAACTGTACTAGTTCTCTGCGAAGCGATGACGGGATGACTATCTGGCATCCTGTCAGCAGTATTCCTTGTTCCGACAGTGCCAGTTCCGTGCTGACTTTTGACATGCATTCTACTTCTTGTTTGTTCAAACCCTCACACTGGCGTGCCAGCCTTCCGTAGTCCCTCCATTTGTTCGCAATAGTGAGTTCCCTGGCCCACCTGGTTGATGGAGCAGCCTGTGTCGCAGTGGCTATGTCCTTGATGGTGAGTGCGGGTGGTAGGGCCTGCTCTGTGACATAGCATAGTTATTCTGCATCGCCCCCCCGTGGTGACACGCTGGATATCTTCGGGTGCCTTGAAATATAGTTGGCCGGGTGGTTGTCCCCTCCCAGTAGGATGGTATAGTCATATTCTTGGAGGCGGATGCCCCTCCTTTCAATCCTGGGAGGCATTTTTGTTCTTGGCTTGCCAAATAGGGATGGGAGAGCCTGGTGGTCTGTCATGAGTGTGAACATTTTAGCCACTACAAAGTGATGGAATTACTTCCATGCCCACACAGCAGCTAGGCTTTCGTTTTCTGCCTGTGAGTAGGCGCTTGCCGTGGGGGATAAGGATATCCTTGCATATGCCACGACGCTGCTCGCTGGGGCATCTGGCTTCACCCCTTGAGCCAGGATGGCTCCTAGGCCAAATGGGCTAGCATCTATGACTAGCTCTGTGTGCTAGCTTGGGTGGAAGTATGCCAGGTGTGTCACAATGGCATACTCTTCCCAGCGTGTGGGAAGAGCTGACCAAAGCGGTAGCGCAATCTCTGGGGTCGGGGCCCTGGTCTCAGCTTGGCATATCAATCTCTCTGCGGTCTTCTTGGTGGGGTCTGGTTGTCCGTGGTATTCCTCTTCCCTTTGCTGCCACTGGTGAATGCTGCTGCTGTCTCTTCTCTGTCCATTTTCTTTTTCGGCATCTAGATCGCAGAGGCCTGTATCTCGACTCGCTTGTGTACTCTCGCCCTCTCTATCACCTCGTCTATCGATAGGAGTTTCTTCTGGAGTTTTTTCCGGAGTACAGATGACAGACACCCTTCGATTACATGGAGCCGAATTGCCTCGTCGTTTGAAAAGTCAGTGAATTGGCAGTGGACGTGTTTCTGGCGAAGTCGCGTAATTAATTCTTCCACTGTTTCGTGGGAGGCCCTGGTTGAAGACATATCGTTCATGTTCCCTGTTTGGTTGAATTATGAGCCTCCGTTCGAAAGCGGCCACAAGTGCTTCGTAGGTGTTTCTGTCCTCAGGCTGGATGGTTTTGATAATGCCGTTTATCTCTGTCCCAGCCAGATTCGTGAAGATGTCTTTTAATACTGGAGACTTTCCTTCTCCTGCTGCTTTGATGAAAACCAGTGAACTCTTCGACCCAAACCTTCCATCTGGGGGTCCCCGGTCCGCCTGTGGTTGGAGGCTGAATGGGGCAGGTTTTCTCAGGAAGGCTACGCTGCTTGCGGTGTGCAGGGGTGCGTCTTGTCCATCCGTCTGGTCCAACATGCATTCTGATGTTTCCCGCGCATAGGCTGGGTACCTTCCGACTGTGCTCTCCTGTATGTTGGGTCGTGTTTGGAGGTGTATGGCCCCTGGTCTATGGTTTCAGTCGGGGCTTAGGTGTGCAAGCGCTCTGTGTCGCGCCTGGAAGAACGGTCACCGCTGGCTTGTATGTTGCCCTTGGTCCTGATACCCCTTTCTTGCCTGTGGTGTGTGGGTTTGGTGTGGGTTACTAAGCCCCCCAGCAGTGAGTTGTTAGGCAGTTGCTGCGGGTTACTGAGGCACAATCCACATCAATGGGAGTATAGACAGTGGAGCCATGTGTGATGTAGGCCGCAACTTTGGGAACACCACCTACAGCTTGGGCAGTCAGTGCTAAAACGAATCTGGCTTCCCATCAATGACAGCCTTCTTCTGGCCAGGTCACGTGGGCAGGCCACATTTATTGTGACTTCTAGAAGGCTCTTTGAGTGCCAACTCCATGCGTGGGCAGTGCCAACTCCATGCGTGGGCTGTTGCTTTGTTAATGGAGGTAGGGTACAGTTTCAGATGCTTGCAATCCTGTGTCATGCTAACATGAATCCGTGAACCTACCTTCCCAACGCCAAGCTTGTATTTGTAGAAATGTCCTCATATGGGTCAATTAGGCAGCTTAATGCGGATGCCTGGGCTCATCCCCTATGCTGCGCCTGGGGGTGAATGAATTATAAAGAGCACATTCTCTTGGGAGTTTGCCTCTGGGAGCCCCTACTAATATGTCACAACAAATATTGCGTGGGGCCAACCAATACATGTCAACGTGGTCACACGTGCCCATCTCTCACACTCTGCCCTTAAAGAGACAGAACGTATCATCTCCATCATGGAAAACACTGTCCCTTTTGACCCTGTAAATATATTGTTCGGATACGCTAACAACATTATGTACAGGGCTCAAGTTGAGGCTACAAGTGGGTGGACGGAGTCTGCCCACTTTTTTCAGAGGGTGGACCCAATGCCCCCTGCTAAAATGAGGAACATTGAAAGTCTTCTTTGAATTTATGAATTAAAGCCGACCTTGGTGATCAAACCGCAGTCAAATTTGCAGGCCTGTCAGACATTTCACCACTGCACTATATAACCTGATGAAAAATGTCGGTCCTACATTTTGCAGGGAAAGCATTTGTATTGGTTTTTGGAATTTAAAACATGCACACCTTTTAACGTTTAGAAGAAAATATCCTCTCTTGGTTTTGGGTGTGTGTTGATTCTATGAAAGGCAAATTCCATTCGTCCTGTGCTGTTTGGGTGGTTATGGAAAGCCATTTTAGTGAAATGTGCATATTTCACCTTGATATGATAATTCCTGGCGAGGACACATCCCATTGCGTGTGTTGATGAGTCCCCCCACTTTTATTTTTAGGACTTGCAGTCATGGACGCTGCAGCCCCAGTGACTAGAAAATAGTCATCAGCTGCACTGCCAGCCCCGATCATTGCCTGTAGTGTCAGTCTGAGCCACCAATCAAACATGATGTGAACTACCCTTTTAAAAGTGTCCAATTCTGTGGGGTTCGTGATGTGTGTTGGGGGAGGGTTGTCCCTCTCCTAGTCTCCCATCAATGTAACAATCCTTGGCCACCTCCACCAGTTCTGCCTGTAGCAGGGCCACGCAGGTACTACCTTGCCTGACCAGTGGATCTTGCATTTTTGCAGAGCCTTCGTTCTCCTTTTGCATGCCCACAGTACTCTCTGTATAGTTTTCACCCTCTGCCGTACTGTCCCATCCATTTCACTACACATGTTTCTGATTTTTAGGGTACAGAATCGGCGCACTGTATACCCATTGTCTAATTGCTTGGTGTCACCAGATACTCTTGTTCTCTCCCTTTCACATGCCCCCCTTTGAGTTACTCACCTCTGCTTTGCCCCTGACATATATTCGGGTATTCTGACCACTGGCACTCTTTGTTATGTTATGTTATGTTATTGGGGTTTTATAAAGTGCAACGAATTACCCAAAGGTGTTTCAGCGCTATAGAAGTCAGAACATAACTTTGTGTGTTTATAATCAATTTCATGTTCCGCCTAGGAACCATGATAATAGGCATATCTTTTCTGGATGAGAACATTCCACAGTTGCTGTCCCCTTGCTCTCAACTCATTTGTGGGAATAATTCCCTGATTATTTTCCAATACTCATCCCCTCTGTACAATTTTCGCTCACCCTCTCTATCTCCCTGCCGCTTTCTTTCGGTGATTTGCCTTTACCATCCTATTTTAAAAAATATATATATTTATTGGATATTTGTAAGCCACCTATACAGCAAATGGTGTTTCAAGGTGAATCAAGAGAAAAAAAGGGGAGGGCAAGGGAGAAAGACAACAATAACGGTCCTACTAGGCCTTGTGACATTCGGATCGTGCAAGTGCAGTAACAAGAAGTGCGATGGAGAAGGGGTGGCGGAAGTACTAATCTGCGCGAATGCGAAGTGCTAGGGTGGGGAGGGAAGTGCAGGGTAAAGAGGAGAGAGTGCAACTAAAAGGGCAAGGAGGGCAAGAGGGGCTAGGTGAGTGCTATGGTGAGGTGAGGAGGGCAAGTGGCAGGAAAATACATGGGGTGCAGGGGGTGAAGGTCCACATGCTAAGTGCAGGAGGGTGATGGACTGGAAAGGGTGGGGGGGACTAGTCCATGTATAACTCAGAGGGAACCAGGCAGCCAGTCACTGCAGCATACAGGATGTTAGCAGGGGAGGAGGAGATGGAATGAAGAAGAGAAAAGGAGTGTCTTGAGGAGCTTCCAGAACTTAAGGAGATCCGGCTCAAGCCTGAGAGGGGAAGGGAGACCATTCCAGAGGCAGTCTCCTGCAGAAGAAAGAGATCTACCCCCACTCTCTGCTTAGCGAAGCGTCTGATCTGCAGAGAATTGGAGCAAGAACACCGAAGGTTCCTAGCAGGGATGTATTTAGGGTGAGAGAGTTGGATATAGCTGGGTCCCAGGCCCCAGAAAGCCTTGTGGATGATGCAGAGGGTCTTGACTTTGATCCTAGCAGCAACCAGGAGCCAGTGGAAAGATTTTAGGGCTGGAGAGATGCAGTCCCTGGACTGGAGGCCAAGGACAAGTCTTGCAGTCCTATTTTGGATTAGTTAAAGGGGGCAAAGGGAGGATAAAGGAAAATTGAGGAAGAGGCTGTTGCAGTTGTCCACCCTGGAGAGGACCAAAGCTCTAGAGATATTGAGTTTCTGGGGAAAGGTGAGGAAAGAGGGAATGCCTCTGAGGAGGTGAAGCTGAAAGTGGGCCTTCTTGGTAAGGTATGCGATGTGAGGAGAGAAGAAGAAAGATGAGTCAAAGATGACACCAAGGTTTTTTGCCTCACAAGACTCTGAGGGGAGGTGACCCATAAAGGTTGGCTGGTTAAAAACATCTGAAACGGTCAACATACAATACTTGTCAGTACAATAAGCTTGCAAAGTATCAACCATGATTGTATCTTTGTCTCCCTCACTCCTCGACATCTGCTCCCTCCGCTTTTCCTTTATAACACTGATCCTCTGGGCTCATATCCATGTTAAGCAGACTCCCAGCTCCCTACTCTAGTATTCCAAAATATCGTCTATTAAGGATCTGAAAGGTGTTACATTAGCCCATTAAATGTACCATATCACTGTTTAGGTACACTGCTACCAGTTGTATCTTGTCCAAGTTCCGTATTGCCCCTTCCTTGGGGCTCTGAGGGTGTACCCACAATTCAAATGATGACTTGTTTCCTGTCATAAATAGGGGACCAAACTTAGGGGTCAGTGGGTAGGTACTATCGTTTTCCAAGAACTCGAGGGGGCTCTATTGCACAAGGTACCCATAAATCCTGCTGGTAAAAAAAGGGCGCTGGGATCAGGTGATTCAATGGAAGGGTGTCCCTTCCTGCTTGTCACATCGGCCTCATTTGCTTCATGTAAGTATTACTGAGATTTCTGCACCTAATCTTCTATGTGTTTTTTATATTGTGACCCATCTCTAGCCCTATCTCTGAGGTTCTGTACTGTTCATTCTCAAAGTCAAGGTTCCTTCTCTTGGATGCCCACAGCTCCATCTCCTCTGCCACTGTTGACAGTACCTCATATTGGGGGGTTATTACAAGTATGCTGGCATACGGTAAACTTGGTGGTAATTCAGTTTACCGGCGAATCACGAGTCGGCAGCAATACCATTGTTGGTATTTCTGGCACCAGCGATACTGGTGCTGGTAATACCAGTGCTGGAAATTCTGGCAACAGTATATCCAATGATGGTATAACCAGTGCCAGTATTACCGGCACAACGGTATTACTGACCCATTACGAGATGGGAAATTACGGTAATACTGCAGTTTTTTGCCATTACTACCGACAAAAGGAAGGCAGAGATACCTCCACCTGAACGCAGGTGGTAAATGCATACAGATGAGGCAAAGGAAGCCACAGGTGCACCCAATGCACACACAAAGGGTACAAAAGGGTGGTTATATGTCATTATTTCGATTTGTGTAGGTCACACAACAGAAACGACAGATTATTTTTCAGCTGGTCTTAGGCACCCTACAAAAATGCAAATAATGACATTTCTCCCCCCCCAATCTCCCATGTTCCACCCCAACCTCTCTTCCCGTTTTAAGTCCAAATTGAGGGGTTTCACCATCCAAAACCCCTCCCTCAGCCCCAGCCGCCTCCCTCCACTCCCAAACCCTCCCCAAAACGCACACAAATACACACAGCCATACACATACACCCAACACATACACAAACACACACAAACGTACCCGATCTCCCTCATGGATGCTTCTGGGTCCTGGCGTGCCTGTCAGCCCTTGCGCGCACCCGTGTGGATCGCAAGGGCTGACAGTTTGATTTAGAAAGACCGCTCTGTGCGGTAACAGAGTGGTCTTTCTAAATCGTTTTTTTAAAATGTTAGTTTTTAGAAAAATGTCTATTGACCTAATACCCAAAAGGGCCGCATGCCACTGGTGTGTGTGCCCATAGACATGCAACTGCCCCGGCTGAACATTGAGCTGCAGGGGCTGCAGGACCAACACAGGGAACATATAGCAGGGGAGATGATGATGAGGAGGAGGATGGTGAGGAAGAGATGCCTTGCAAGGTGAGCACCCATACCCCGGGTCAGGGCTGTACCATGGACCGTCACAGACAGCCAGATACTTACCCTTTACCGGCTCAACAGGGAGACAATCGCTGAGCTGCTGAACCTGATCCAGGAGGAAATTGGAAGCAGGATCAACATCAGTACAGCCATTCCATTACTGGTAAAACTGCACTTCTTTGCAACAGGCACATTCCAAAACACTGTGAACACACTGCATGGCATCTGCCAGCCCACATTCTCAAATTTGCTCAGTCAGATGCTGGAAGCACTCCTGTGTGATGTGTCACAGCATATCGCCCTAACGACCGCCGTGGCACAGGTGAATGTCACAAAGACACAATTCTATGCCTTGGCACATATGCCCAATGTGCTAGCATCCTTGGACTGCACCCATGTAGAGTTGGTGGCATCACAGGCATCAGAGGGGATCTACTGAAATCGCAAGCAGTTCCACTCGCTCAATGTCCAGGTAACCTGTGATGCAGATCTCTCCATCATGCACTGCTGTGCCTGCTTCCCAGTATCGACCCATGATGCCATGGTCCTGCGGAAAAAAGTACGCTGCCAGCATACATGTGACATACAATCTGAGGGAGTCGGGGTTACACACATGGAGATTACATGCCCTGACAAGGCCCTGTACATGCAGTACCTGCCCACACAGCCCACACGTGATATACTGCAACCCACAGGAGTAGGACATGACTCATGGTGCAGAAGTAAATAGCCAAGGCATGTTACCCCAACAGGCCAGCTACACACACTGGACTACAGGTACCACAATGCAACATCCCACAACATCTACGGGATGGCAACAGGGGGGGGGGGGGCTGGCCCACCTCGGGGTGTCCAAAGTATGTATAGGGCGGGCCCCAAGAGTCAGGGAAAAAAATGAAGAGGACAGTTGGCAAAATCACCAATGATCATAATTAGCATACAATCAAAGTCAAATCACACAGTACAATGTAACACAAGGAGAGTCGTTGCCCCAACAACTCCGTTCAATTCTGAATAGCCTGGCCACCACCAGACACCCTTCGTGCGACCTAAGGGGGGTGGCAAATGATTAGGTGCATGGCCCACAAACACCAATCGAAATCATGGGGTGTCCATTATGTAAAGGTGTGAAGACCACTGGCATACATGGAATTACATTCTGCTAAATTGAAACTAAGGGACATAACACTGGCAGTTGACATTGCATGTACTCAGGTCACCATGTATATGAATCCATCATGGACTCCACAAAGACAACCTGCACAAGTAACCCAGGCTTCCATCAGTAATCATGCATGGGAGCAATGCACAGGCCCTAACCACCCACCATGGCATGCTGCCATTTCAATCATAGACCATTAAAACAATGTGTGTTGGCTATGAGCAGTGTGCAAGGCGTACCATGACAGACTACACACGCTCCCTGAGTAGTTGACTCCACATGCAAGGACTGGAATGTGAAATTGTGTTGTGCGATGAAACATTTGACATGTATGCACAGACTGTATATTGAGATGCTGGTACAGGCAACGCATCCACAGATCATCATGATTGACACCTATGTCCTTTGCCCTTGCAAGTGATTCTGGATACCCCCAGTTTCTGTGGCTAATGACCCCACTGAGGAATCTTCAGAGACCACAGGAGGTTGCATACACCGGGCACATGTACGGACTAGGGTTTGTGACGAACGCACATTTGACCTGTTGAAGTCTTGCTTCTACTGTTTACACCACTCTGGAGGAGACCTTATGTATAGGCCCAATAAGGTGGGACAGATTGTCCTTGCATGTGCAATGTTGCACAATATCTGCATACGGCGGAACATTCCCCTGCCCTGGATTTGGACATGCCACCCCCTGAGGAGGACGACACAGCACCTGGGATTGCTATGCATGCACACACTGAGCAGGTAGAGGCCAGTAAGGGGTGCCTGGATCAGCAGGAACTGATAGACAATTCTTTCTGAGCACCATCTCATAGCACTTCCTATGCACCTTTGTCAATTATAAATTCTCACATTAAACACTTGCACACAATACGAAATGTCCTAGCACTGGTTCAAGTTAAAATATTTGTATGTAAGAAAGTGCAACGTTTAACGACCTTCACCAGAACAACATCCCTCTTCCCCCAAACCCACCCTCAACTCACCTTCCCCAAAAACCCACCCTCAAAACACCCTGGCAGTGTCCAACTGTCACTTTCTGTGCCTCTTGGCCATGGTGCTCTTCATAGGCTCCTTGCCATTGAGGAGGCACTGTGAGGGGCGCCTTGGGGTACCAGGTAGGGAGCCCTCTGTGGGCAGTCCCGGAGGTGGAGAGCTCTGAGCCCACATGAACTGTAGGGCGAGCTGGAAGGCTTGGTTGAGTGACTCAGCAGAGACTGAGGATGACTCTACATGCTGTTGCACTCTCTGTCCCAGTGAGACCATGGTGACGGTGGCATGGCTGAGTGATGGGGCAATCCTGCGGGCACATCCCGGCAGGCAGTCATGCATGGCCTGCCTTTCATGCAGCTGCTGGCCAGCAACTGCCTTTATGGATGCCTGTTGGCACCCAATAGCATCGAGCCTCGCCCGTAATGCCGACATGTTGGTCACAGGTAGAGGTGGTGGGCTGTGTGGGCTTGTGGTGGCTCTGGGCTGAAGCATGGTGATGCCTCAGCCATACCATGCTCCTCCACCTCCTCACCCTCTTCCTCATTGGTGCTAGGAACATGGGCCAAATTAACAAGGGGGGTCCTGGGAGTCCCTCTGCCAAACATTAGTCCTGGTTACGAGAGACTTACCCAGAGTCTTTAGCTCACTATCTTTCACAGAGAAGAAATATCCCAAACATATCAGTCTTTGTCCTGCCCTGGGGCAGTCCAGCACCGAAATGCTAGGCAATTCTCCTCTGAACAAGAGTACCAACAGCAACCCCAGACACGTGTTTCGGTCTGGTTGTACCTCATCAGTAGGGTGGAGCTGTGCGTCTCTAAGAATAGTGAGCAAGGGGTCCACGTCTGGATTCCCCTAGTAATTTAGGGTGAGACCCAAAGTTACTTAAATATGCCATGATATACCAGTGGCTGTACTGCACGTGCTGGAGATGAGGGCTTGCTGGAACCCTGATGGTTGTGCAGCACTGCTGGGACGGCATCAATATGTGCCACAACATGTGGTGGCTGTGGCATGATAGTGGTGGCTTCAGTGATAGCTGTGTCACCTGCCAGGGTGGTGGAGGGGCCACTGTGCATCACTGAAGGGATGGTGTCTCCCTCAAAGGTAGCTGGAGTTTACACTGTGGTGTTGGGTGGAGGTTGAGTAGGTGCTGGTGGTGTTGGCCTTGTGGCCCTGCTCTGCACTAGTAAAGGGTCTGGCCTGTGCAGGGGTGGTGGCAGCTGATATGCCTACAGTGGAACGTCCAGCCTCGTCACTAACCATGGACTGTGTTCCTGTTGGAAATAAAATGACATGCTGTCAGTCATCTTGTGTATTTGTTTGTAGGCTTGCAGGACACTCATATGACATTGTGTGTGTTCTGGGAATTCGCATTTTGCATGATTGTCATGGTTGATATCAGTGCAATGGGTGCTGCCACTTCTACTTGGTCGCAGTGCCTTCTGAGGGTGTACATGGTGCATGCATGTGCTCACTGGCTGTGGCATGTTGTTGTTTGTTTGTTTGTTTTATTAATAGTGTGCACCAGACCCAGGGGCATCAGGGCGCAAGACATAAGAATACGTTCAGCTTAGCTACATAGGTACATGGGTACGTGAGGGATCATAAGGACATCGTAATTTACGTGAGAGACTAAGTACAGAGTAATAGGAATTAATATACAGAGTAAGTGTCCAAAGTGGACTAAAACACAGTAAACAAATGAATATACAGAAAAAATGTATAATGAGGATGAGTATTAATAGTCAGGTGTATAGTTGGCAAAGTACTAGGGCTTGCCACGACGTAGTAGAGGCAGCTAAGGTAAGGGTATGGCATGGCAATTTACTTTTCGTTTTCTTTAAGCCAATCAGGCATGTTTTGTCTAAATTTGGCGAAGGTTTGATATTCTCTTAGGTGAGGAGGCAGGGAATTCCACAGTTGAGCTGCCTTGACTGGGAAACTGTATCCCCCAATGGTGGATAGTTTAAAACGTGGTACTAGGAGGCAGTTAGAGTTGACAGATCTAGTCGGTCTGTGGGATGTTTTTCTGATAATCCTATCAGTTAGATATGGCGGTGCTTTGTTATTTAGACATTTATAAGTAAGGGTGGCAATTTTGAGTCGAATTTTGTTGAAAGTAGTTATCCATTTGTATTTTCTTCTGGTGGAGGAGATGTGTTCCTTTCTATTTATCTTAAGTGCTGCTCTCAAAGCATTATTCTGGAGTACCTGTATTTTTTGGATGATATGTTTACTCGCACCAATGTACAAGGCATTACAATAATCCAATTCAGAGAATATGAGGGCTCTAGAAATAATTAGGAAGCTATTTGTCGAGAGAAATTGTTTAGTTGCTCTGATTAATTTACATGTATATGCAGTAGCAGATGCCAGGGAGTTGACTTGTTTAGTAAAGTTGATGGTGGCATCTAGGTAGAAATCTTGGGTCTTCACCTCCCTAGCTACTTTAATGTAATTGCCATCAATGGTGAAGTGGGCATAATCCAGGCTTAATTTAGATAGGTGAGCCGTGGCGCCTAGGATAATAAACTCTGTTTTATCATCGTTCAGGAATATTCCATGGGTGGTCATCCATGCCTGAACAATGCCATAGATTCTATTCACCAAAGGCAGGTCCAGGGAGTAATCTCCAGTAAGAGGTAGGAGGATTTGGGTATCATCTGCGTAATTCGTATTGGTGATACCCAAATTGTCCATTTTGTCAAAGAGGGGCTTGGTGAATACATTATAGAGAGTCGGTGACACGCAGGATCCCTGTGGTACACCACAGGTTATAGGGATAGAGTCTGCTGATGCCGAGGGTGAGAAGACTCTCATAGTCCTATTGCTCAGGAATGACTCAATCCATGATATAGCTTCCTTAGAGAAATGTGCTGCACAGTCTAGGTGGCTGCATAGGACTTTATGGTCAACCAAATCGAATGCGGCCAAGAGGTCTAAGAGGAGGAGTAGGGCTGATTGGCCCTTGTCTCTGAGTTCATCTATTTGGGCCTTAGGATCAATTAGAGCTGTTTCCGTGCCATGTTGAGGACGGAAACCAGATTGGCGAGATCCTAGCAAGAGGTTGGATTCCAGACAGTTCTGGATTTTAATGTATGCCACTTTATCTAGTATTTTTAAGAGAAATGGCACAGTCGTTATAGGTCTGTAATTTGTGGGTATGGTTGGGTCAAGGGTTTGCTTTTTGAGGAGTGATAGTACCCATGATTCTTTCAGATTATTAGGTACGGTACCTGATGTGAATGAGGAATTAATCAGTTTAGATATGAAGGGCGCAAGTTCTCTAGCAGTGTCCTTAATAAGTTGTGCTGGGCATTGGTCACCCTTACAGTTCGAAGGTTTGAGTCCAAGTATGACCTTCTCCACCTCAATGACAGAGACTTTTGAGAAGCAGAAACGTGTTTCTTGTTTGTGGTGTGACAACAGTATTTTGCTGGGAGTGGTTTGAGGTGCTAGAGAGGCATTCTTATGGGTAATTTTAGTTTGTAGGTTAGAGACTTTGTTGGTTAGTGCATGCTGAATGCTGGAGCACCACATTTTGTCTTTGGTGAAATTTTCTTGCGGTAAGATGGGTGTTTCTAATTCTTTTAGAATTGTGAACAGTTCTTTGGTACTCAATTTAGACTGTGAGATTCTGTTATTATATGTCTCCTGTTTGGCTAGGAGGATGTCTGTTGTATGTAAGGTGGGGCATCACTTGGCACTATGGACTTACATCTTCTCGTGTTTCCATACTTTGGCATACAGTTTCACCTGCAGTGCATGTACATGGTTACGTTTCCCCACCTCCACTGACACATGTTTTTTCTCACTGTGTATTTGCTGTGAAGGACAAGTGTTGACCCATTCCCTTGCCTATGTTGTATGTATCTGCTGGGGGATGCCTACTGTTGGCCATAGCATTCACATGTACATGGGGTCAGATGGACTCACCTGCATCACTGTGGGACCTAGCTCCAGCCTCTGCACTGCCAGTCCCCTCGATGCCCTTCATGTGGAGGATAGAGCTGGCCGTGTCCTCCCATGGGATGAGTTTGAGGGTTTCAAACGTGCTAACTCCTGTGGCAGCACTCTTCCTCCTGTGTTGGGATATGAGGCTGTGCACACTCGTCTTTCTTGTGGCACTCTCTGCCCTTGCAGGGTACAGTGCCCACTGCTGATACCCTTGACATGATCTCGACCCATATGGACAACTTCCTTTGTGCAGAGGTCTTGCACTGCCTGCACTCAAATAGCTCCTAAGCATTCTCCACAACTACATCAGAGAGTGCAGTGAGCTGTGGCTCAGTGAACTTTGGCTTACACAGGCACAGTTCTGGGAGACGTGCCTTCTTCTGTTGTGCCATGATGATGCAACTGGTATCAGGACTGGATGACAACACAAAATGGAGGATTCAGAAAGGACAAACTTTTTAGAGATTGGTGCCGCAGCACTACCTCTTCCGGCGCCAGTGTTATTTCTGTTGCCGGCATTACCAGCTATGATATCACTGTTACCAGTAATAACAGCAATGTGATACCAGCAGATGTGTTGCTGGTATCAGTGATACTGCTGTTTGATTGGTGGTGTTACCGACAAATTCAGGATGTTGATGGTATTACCGGTCCAGCATTATTACCGTTAGCGGTGGGGTGGTGCACATGGCAGCATATTTTTGTAATATGGCAGTACTTCTGCCAGTAATCCCGCTGTTAACGGTAACACCACCAAACAGGTATTGCCACTTTTTTACCGGCATATTCGTAATGACCCCCATTGTCTTCAGTCATCCAGTTCCCTTAACGTAAGAGCCTTTCCCCCTAATCTGGTGTATTATGGGTGCCTTCTGTAATGGGGCTGAAGCATGCGAGTGATATGGAGTCGGGGTCTCAATGGGGGTGGTCGGGCACACTGGGCTCGTAGCTCCTCTTCTGTTGTAGAGTACCTCTGGTTACAGCAGTCACACATCTCATGTCATACCACATATTTCTTTCCTGCCCAAATCGATACTTCTTGTCAGGATTCGCCACAATATCTTCATGTATGTCATCCAATTATTCCTTCAACTGACTACCTTTCCTCACTTCCTCAAAGTCCTCACTGGTAATCATCAAAGTATTGGTTGATTGCATGCAGGCGTATTTATTCAGCTACTTTCCCAACTTCATTTAATTGATATTTGCTAACATATGTGCACAATCATTAGGGACTGTTGGTGATTTCCTGTCTTCACAATGTTATCCCCACCCTAACATTGTAATTATGTCGGTATTAATGTTTCGCAATTATATTTTAGAGAGACTGCATACAGATTTCTTCTAATATCCTCTCACATGTATCTGATTTACTATTTGTAGCTTTCTGAGGTTCAGGGTCTGTCCGCTTGAAGAATCATTTTGCTAATACTCTCCTCCAACTTCTGCCCATCTTTACCAGTTGGTGATTTCTTAACTGAGACTGACATTGGTGTGGTACGCAGCCCCTGTTCCACCCTAGTCCACCATCTACTGGTATTTCCATCCGATGCTCATCTGTACCTTGCCGTAAGGAAGGGATACTTTGACCTGGGGTCTGTCAAGGGAGACCTGCACTTGGTCTTAGTTGTCATCTCCAGTGCCAAGCCATGGGTCGGTTCCTTGAGGGATGCTTGGACCCTCAGCACATGATACTCTCAAGACTCTTCCAGACCCAGGTGTTCCCTCTGAACAGGACAGACCCTCCCAAATCCTGGCTGCCTTCTTCACCACGCTGGCCTGACGTCTCTGGAACAGATTGGTTAACCCTGTACTGGTGCTTCTCCTCCACCAGCTACCCCTCCTGCTCGAATTGCAGTATACTAACACTGCACAATATGCAAAGCGCGAGAGGTGCCCAGTAGCATACCTACTGCCTTCCTATCTGTGGAAACCCTCGCTCCGAGGGTATGATCTCACCCTGGGCTTTACAGTTGCATTTCACTCATGGAGGGACTGCAATCCTCGCTGTGGATCTGACCTTGCATTTTTCCCCCTGTCAGACTCACCCCTCAATTTAATAAAGAGCTATAAAGACTAGGCTACAGCTGACCGTGTTTGGTCTTGTATTCTCTTGGCTGGAGTGAAAAACCAGCAGGCCCGCTGGTAACAGGGAGCTGTTTAATTCAGATAAACCCCTAAAGTCACAGATGTCAACATTGCCATCCCTCACCCCATCTTTTTGACTGGTTTTGCCCCTAGACTTGTTTGAACCCTGACCACACTTTGATTGGCAAATCCTTTGTCTATAGCATGTCTGTTGGCCAGTAGTTTGACCGATGGATGTCTTTAAAGTCTTCAAAGAAATCCAGTTAGAAGTTAAAATACTAGTACAATAGTTACCTGCACTTCAGGAGAAGGTGGGAGTGGGGGTGAAATGACCATACATTAGCTCATTTTTACAAGGTACAAGGGGTGGCAGTACTTCCGCCAATAACTCTCTCCTCATCTGGAGGCATCTGGGCCACCTCCTTCCTTCAGGATAGTCAACTCACTGTGCTCAGCAACTCCCAACATAGGCCCAGGCGAGGGGAAGGATTGTTTTTGGAAGAGTGCCCTGCCAAGATCCCTATCATAGTGTATGGGCCTGGAGGAGATACATTTGTGGAGCTCTGGATGCACAGCTCTTACTCGATGGGAGAGGGTCCTGATGGAAGAGCAGAGCTAATGCGGAGATAAGAGCTTAGATTGGAAACAGGTATCTTTGGCAAAGCTAATAAACACAAATCCAGCTTCAACCAGTACCTCTAGCGGTGCCTGGCGTGCAAGGACCCATAGCAAATAGTTGATTAAGTACGGTGGGGGCAAAGTCTGTTTTCCAAGACTGCTTAATCATCATCTTCTAGTGAAACTGCTCCCAAAGGCCAACAAGATAGCATCAGTGTTGCTCATGAACAGAATATGCTCTACATATGTAATGCCAAAGGCCTAGAACGTGTCTCTGTAGCAGCTATTACTAACAAATTACGCCTATAAACTATCTTCCACATGTTGCTGCTTTTGGAAGGAAGGACGAGTGTATTATCCAATCACTTACATGTGTGTGTGGCAAAGGATACCCCTGCCAGGAATCAACCGCATAATCCTCATGGCTATTCATGGAACTGATTTCCCACCAAAGAGAAACCAAGAAAGCTGCATTGATGTGGCCAAATAGGAACATGTGAATATGCATTCTGCATATTTAGAGAACCAGCCCATTCATCTGCTGTAAAGTCTTTACCCTGAATCTGATGGTGGGGACAAAAAACGTTTTCATGTACAGGGCAGGTCCCCAGTCTACTGACTGTAGAACATTGAAAGGGATCGAAAATAAAACTTAGTATTAATCGACTTCTGAAACTTGGTCAATAGCCTCCTTTTTAGCAATTTTCTGGGCTATTTTTGCTGGACATCGCTTTTGGTTGGATCTTGAGGAAGAGGAGTGTCCAAAATATTTGGGTGATGAAAGACAATGCAATCGAAAATCTCTTTCTGATGGCCTTTACATCCCAAGCATCTGAAATGTTGGCACCACATCTGTCGACAAAACGAGAAAGCCAATCTTCCACCACACTGTCCTAAAGGGGGAAGAATATTGGAAGGAGAGAGTTGATGAGGCTTTGCTGTATTAGCTCTGAGAAGAAGAGCCCTGCCACTTAGTTGGTGCTGGATGTCCGACGAAAAGCTCTGGTCTCCATTCCTCCTGCATATGTGTTTTATCAATAGAGGGGGAAACCATTGCCTGGAAAACTTTCAGTACTGAATTGGCTGCATGGGCAATGTAAGCATCAAAAAAGGTCTAGCCTATGTCCAATGAATGATTATTTCGGAGCAGCATCTGCCTCACAGTCAGTAGAATCTAAAGGTGTAAGATTGACAGGGAACAGAGCTGGAGCCCCATTTAACTGAAGGACCATTAGGTCCACCTGTATCAAAATATCAAGCATAGGATTCACTTCCACTAAGTCGTACATCTTCAAGAGGAACTTTACAATGAAGTTTTCAAAATGTCAGACTATTCTCTTGATTCTGTGTTAGCATTGCAGGAGAGTTATAAGCCAATGAGGTGCAGAGGAATGAAGACTGAATCTGGCAATAGAAGAAAGCGCTATATCCCAGCCATCAGTCCCTCTCGCGTGGGTCACCACCTTATTTCAGGTTCTTTGGCCCAACAGGCAGTCCTGTGGCCCCCAAAGCCCTCACCCCCTGCTCACCTTGTCCCTAGACTCCGAATGCCCATGATAAACTGAGCACAAATTACCTGCGTCGCTCGTTCGGCTCCTTCCTCAACACCAGTAACTTCCCCAGGCGGTGGCAGTCATGTAGAAAGAAAAGGGACTCCTACCTGAACTCCTTTACTATTTCTGTCAGTGAGCATCTTGTGTTGTACATCTTTTACGGGAAAGTGGCATTCATGGTATAAGCACCCCAGATTTTTGCCTGGGGTGATAATAGTCTTAATGGCCAGCGGGTAGATCTTCGTTCGGGTCTAACACTTTGGCCTATCAGGACTTTACTGACCTGGTAAACCCTACTCATGCCCTTATTGCTATACTGTGTAATCATCTAGGGCAACTAAAACGACTTGTGAATTCTGTAGAAGGTCTGTATCCTTGATTAGCAGGCCTGCTCAGGAGCATTGAAATCAAGATTGTAGCTGAAATGGTTAATTTATTCCATCACAGCCACCTTTGGAGCATACTGCCCTCTAACCTCTGAATTTACAGTTGTGTCATTACCTGAGGTGGATTCCTAAGGTAACAACACAGAAGATGGACAAGAACCTCTTCTGGAAGTGTTCTGGGAAATAGAAAGGTGGGCAGAATCTTCATAATATTATCAACCTGTCTCCGTGAAAGGAGCAATGCCAGTGTCCCCACCTCTCTGGGTAGTAGAGGCCTGGGTCTTGCTTATTACGGTTCACAGGCTCACATGCTGACCCTTTTCCAGATTAGCTGCACCAATGAAATCCCAGCCTGCCATTGTCATAAGGTAGCCAATGACTATCAAACTGTGCTGGTCACCCAAGGGAGAAGAAAGCCCCAGAAAACTGAAATGGAGACCTCCAGGCCTTGGGCGGATGCCGACCTTTCAGAGGCAGTCATAAAACAAAGGGGCGGTGGGGGCTGGAGTCCCTCTTGTAAGCACCTGAGTAAGGCATGTTTAGTGAGATTTAATAAGTTGAAGTGTCCAGGTAGAAGTATGACGGGGTAATGCGTTGCCTTAGTACCTGGTGGAGGTGACATGTGTCTTGATTGGAAGGATTTAGGATGCAGGTACATTGCGTATGCAAATAGAATGTACACAGAATGTGTTATTATAATTTTGGAATACACAAGTGGTTTGATTGACTTTATAACAAGCAAGCACCCAGCAGAGTACGTTTTAGGGCAGCCATTCTCTATTACAATAGTGCTTAATATGTTGCACTCGGTTTTTTCTTTCCGCATTTGTGCCCGGCGCGTTGATTGATGAATTCACATAACAAATAACACAGTTTTATGTCACCATACTGCAACGTCCCCTCCCACCTCTTCTACATTCCTTTTGTGTTGCGGCCTTGGAGCGCCTTGGCTGGATGACAACACGCACTTATGGCGGGATTCCGTGTTCCATGTTGACTGGAATGTGTTTTATCCGCTCGAAGCTCCGTCACTGCGTGAGGTGAGGCAGCATTGTAGAGCGCTGTTGATGACAGCAGCTTTAAGAATGACTTAGGACCACCTTTGAAGTATTTGTTTTGGGCGGTCCTGTAGAGCGGGTTTGGCAGCATTTCTGAGCTGGGTAAGCACAGGTTTTGTACTCCTGCGCCTCGGGGTATTATGCTCCCTTTACTTTCCTTTCTGACTAGCCATCCTTTGGAATGCCCTGTAAACCTCTCTTTTTGTCTCATTTTCGAGGTGCACATTTCAGATCAAAGGGAAGGTGGTAAGACTGGGACAAACCTATCCCCCGACCACCTAAAAAGGGGTCCCAAATGCCACATCGTAATTGGTGACTTTTCACTACAAAGTGTTGGAGTTTAGTCACCGGCAAATATTTTGCAAAAATGTGTGGAAATGCTTTAACATTTGGTCGGCAACGTTGACTAGGCCTGAAAGCTAAATCATTAAAGAGGCCCAGACTAACAAGGTGGGCTGGCCCTTTGGGAACTGCCCTTTTGCCCTTAAATTCAGTCCGAATCTGGCAGTTTAGCAAATCAGCAGCGCGTTCTCAGTTCTTAGTCCGAATCGGAATTATTATGTATTAATTAGATGGGCTGTAGATGCTTGCAACCTCAGCACAAGCCAAAGCATTAAAACGTAAATACTCTGATACACGTCCTGTCACACTATTAACTATATAAACCACAGCTTAGGCAAGATAATTTACCAAACCTACCCTCGTATAAACCTTTTATTTAAGTGGTGTACTCATGCTGCTTTGGCACTGTTCATTTATGCAAACAGCGATTGGATGAACACTGGTGCAGCCAGGCTGTGGCCTGAGTGGCAAGGCTTGCTCTCATTCCCCCACGCCCCAGCTGCCACATTATTGGAGAGGAGCTGTGTGGAGGGGTTGCTCAGCTGCTTGTGAGTTATGCTGTTGGGACTCATACCTGGTCTGCATGGCATAGGCGTTGCTGGGGGGGAGGTGTGAGGGGGTTATAGCCAACCCAAAGGCTAGCTAGCTCCGAGTCCTGACAGTCGCGACATTAGCGTAGCCCCAGATATTTTCCAGACCGAGCAACACCCCTGCTGCATGGTCTCCGTGCACTTTGGTCAATCTGAAAGAGAGGGGTAGGGTGCGGTTAGTGGGAGGGTGGGGAAAATATACTATAGCGTGGCTGTTGTGTTTCTGCATGCAGACTGAGAGCACCATGAGCTCCCAGTGGGGGTCGGTTTCTAGGGGTTCTGTGTCAAGAGCATAGAAGCATTTGCGCCCATAGGGGGAGCCCTGTGTGACCATGTTTCTAGAATGCATTGGCTCGCGGTTTGGTATGTAAGTTGGTTGTAGAGGTGTGGTGTTTTGGCGTTTGATGTCTGTTGTGTGGGGTGTTTAATTGTCCTGTGTGGGTGGCTAAGTTGGTATGCATATTTTGTGCTGGATCGAAGAATTTGAGCTGGATAATTCAGGGAGTAGTCAGAGATCTTGAGGGGCAGACACACCTGAAAGATATAGCCGATCATAAAATGGCATAGGACGTCATGCAACAAGGCGTACATGTCGTCACAATGCATTAGAAATCATAGAAACATATGGTAAAGGCCTTACATCCTGGGCTCTTGCCACTAGCCTCCTGTAGACAGGTCTGATTTCACATTCCCTCACATTGCCACTGTCAGATCCCCCTCGCTGTCTCTCTCTGTCTCTCTCTTCCTCTCAAATGGCTGCATTTTACAGAATGTTCTACAGGTATTTAGGAATTGGCAGATGTAAGAAGAGGGCAGTGTAGAGACTCCAATCATTACCATGAACCAGCTTCTAGGGGTTACGGGAAGTAAGAGCTGTCGTTTGAGAGAAACAGCTGCTTGTGATATGACGACCAAAGGCACGTATGGTATGCTAGCAGCTAAGGTAGGGATGCAATGGGAGGTGAGAAGGTGGAGTGTGATGAGGTAGGAGAATGTTGAAAGTAGTGGAGTGTGGTTGAGGAAGAGGGTCATAGTGGGTGTGGATCCATGTGCTGCTGGGGGGGGCTTTGATGTAACAAGCTCAGATGAAAATAAATCCCTTTGTTGATACTAAGTCTGCAGAGTCATGAAATTACAGCACACCTTTCATCATTCTTAGTATATAGTTTTCCATCTCAAACCTCACTCTAACTTGCTCAGTTACTCTTCTCAGTGGCCAGCTGGGACGTGTATCCAGCAGGTCAAAGACTGCCAGGGCATAGGTTGGTGTTTGTCAGGCATTCAGCAATACTGCTCAGTGTAAAGACAAAAAGGGGCAGAAACAACCTCACCAGCAGGAGCAAAGGTTTAGAGGGGCTGTAAATCACCAGGCCCCCTCTCGCCCCAGGTCCACATCTGCAGCTGTTTCCTCCATTAGATACAATAAAACACATTCACCCATGTATGTGCCTTCTGTGGATGGAAAGGAGACCAGGCACCAGATTGAAACACATCTTGCTGGACAGTATTTCCCTTTCTATGGCTGCAGGATGCTAGATCTTCATTCTACAGTGTACAATTGCTTAGAGAGGTCCTCTGCACATGGATATTATAATATAGAGGAAATCACTCAGGGCCTCTGCAGAAAGGTCCTGCAGCTGAAATAAACAGAGATGAAGCCTGTTGATCACTATGATAATTCCTAGCTCATATCCGAGCCGAATGTTCCAATTGGGCATCTTTTGAAAGAGCTTTTAGCATCTTCATACGCCGATTCACAGCTGCTAAAAAGATTATGCATAGTACCAAGATGGCATGTGCCAAACAATGACAGAAAGCGAGTTTGCATCGGAAGGCAGTACGGTTCATAAGGGAGTTTGCAGAGAACACAAGTTGTGCCATGTTAGGTGTGAGTTGATAAACCACTCCTGGCATTTAGGATGCCATCAGATTGGATTCCAGTACATGGCGCCCTGCATTCCAAATGTGTACAATGATGCGAAACGGCATCTGCTTCACATTTAAGGGCTTACAGGACATGATTTAAGAACTATGTTTTTGTTTTTTTATAATAATATTGTCATATAATGCACAGTTGCATGCTATTGAGATGCAATGACTACACGCATATACCCATATCACACAGTTTATTTTGTTGTGTGTCTTCAAGTACAGTTGGGAAATCAATCAGGACTTTTTGGGGGCTCCCATCCCTTGGTAGTTTGGAAAAAAAATGCAAGGTGGAATTTTGTTGAAATAAAAAAAAACCTTTTAAAGGCTCAAACGTTGCCCTGGTCCGCGAGAACATACTAAAGAAATTGGTCTAATAAAATAAGTGTTTCTCTTGAATATCTGGGGACCTCTGCCTCTGCCCTCTATACAAATAAATCGAACACAATAGCAGTGAATCGTTGAAGCGACCCAAGGAAGGCTTTACAGGTCGTTAGTGTCGGTGCTGTTTGTAGAGAGGTACAGACTGCTCGGTGAAGCCTATCAGCGATTGTGGACTGACTTTCAAACAGCTGTGAAGTAAGCCGGGTGTGCAAAGGCGAAATTACATGTTTACCGTGTTCAAACCGGATGAAAACATGGAGCTGATTTGAAAGTCTGTGCGCGTAGGTTTGTGTCGCAGAACAGCTGCTCGGTGCGCTGCAGCCCTGACTTTAAAATCCACTGGAAAAAGCTGTTTAAGATAGTGGAACTGTTTATCAAAGATTTAATTTGATTGTTCAGCCGACTCTGTTGGACTGAATTTTTCAAGAATTTCATTAGCCCGTAATTTTGCAAACAGTGTATTTGAAGAATGAAAGGAGCTAGTCAGGGGTCCATGATTTTCTCGGAACTTTTATGGTAATGTGTTTTTTTTTATTTTCTGTTCGGTTAATGTAATTGTATGTTTATATGTAGTCACAAAGCACATACAACTCTATAAGATGACATTTGAGATTTACAAAAATGAGCATCTATCAGTGAAGTATGCTAATGAGGGACACCTGACAAGAGGGAGCTAAAGAACATAACACAGCATAGCATAAATAACACATACACCTCGAGAAGGTAAACTTTTAATTTTGTTGATAAGGTTTTTCAGCTGCATTGGTCTAGTTGGAGTTTTCTGGCTTTGTGATTTAGGCTGGCAATCCCCTATTAGGGACATTTCTAGTGGTCGGCAGAGTCGTACCCAGGGTCCACAGACCTCCAGCACTCGGAAGGCCATAATTCCTTCCGCGTCCCAAAGAAGTAGAAGGGCCACACAAGAGCAATTAGTTACTGCTGTTTATTACAAGAAAACAGACAGAGACAAATACATGGAGCGTAAGTTCCAGGCAACTTATCATCTTAGTTGCAAGCGGTTCCCAGACGTGGGACACCAGTGGTTCTTCAGTCTTCGGGAATTGGCGTCGTATCAGGTCGGCCTGGTCACATGTTGAGAGACCGTAGCTGAGGCAGAATTACGAGGATTTGATTTGTATTTTGCTTCAGGTAGTCTCAGCAATGGCAGGTGTCACCTTGGCTTGGAGAGCGCGGAATGTGGATTGCAACATCGTGACCTTGGCTGCGGTGCACGCTCAGCAACTTGTGGCTCCGTATGAGCTGCTCCGGGCCTGTCGACTCTGGTTTGAGGCCTACTTCAGCTTGGTTGCATGTTGTGGCATAAGGTCCATAAGGCAAGGGGGTGTGGGGTGCGGTGTGATCCCTTGTACATTGGTCCAATTATAGGGTTTGTCTATAGGGTTAGTAGCATGAAGCCTCTGCAAGCATATACACAAGCTCTTCCGGGGTCTTGTGTTTCTGTGAAGCGATTGCTGGCCTATGTGAAAAATAATAACAATGTATGTCTGTGAGTGTACACGGTCTGCTAAGTCATAGCACTGAGCTTGTTCTTCGTGTGGGTTGGTGTGTCGTTGATCCAGGTGCGTGGCAGCACATGTGTTTCTGTCTGTTGAGGCTATGTTGTTGTGTCATCTCTAATGATGGCAGCTTAGGTTGTGAAACGTTTAGTCAAGCTGGTCCATGCAATCGGTCCCAGCTCCGTCTTGGCTCCCATCCCGTGCCTTGCGTGGGATGCGGCCTGGTTTCGCAGGTGGAGCAGGATCATGATGTGCGTTGGCACCCGGGACAGTGGGAAAAGGTATGAATTTGTGTGGCCGGAAGTTCTTTGGCCGTGATGTCGTTTTCCACAGTTTGTATGTGGGATGGGGGAATGGACCGTCCCATTTCTCTTCTTCACCCCGTGTATCACCGCTGGTTAAAATATGTAAGCAGACTTTGCATGACACACTTTCTCGAGTACAGTGAGTGCTCTCGCATTTCTGTTCCCATTTCAGTGAGGTAAGGCCACCCTACTCATAAGGTGATGTGACCCTTCTGCAGGGTGCCGGCCTCCAGCTTTGCTCAAAGGCAAGGTGCACATATCTTTTCACATGGGCGATTTCTGTCTGCATTGGTAAAAAAATGTCAATTGTGATTATGGCGCCATAGTATGAGGCTGCACTTAACATTGTGACACGGTACCGCACCAAGTACTGTTTTACCCCCCTACACATACTTAAAGTGCCCCATTCTGGGGAGCATCTCCCAGTTATTTATTGGATATTGCAACGTGTGAGCATCTGTACCTGCTACCTGTGCATCTGTTTTCCCTGCGATCCATGAGCGCAGGAAGCCAGCACCAAGACGAGTACCTTTATAGCTTGATTGAGCAATAGTCAGAGTTTGGAGCGTATTATAAGGGCGGTGATGTTCCTCTGGGGGTTCCCTGCCACGTGACAGCTTCAAAGCGCATGATCTCTGCTGCCTCTGGTTGGGTCTCTTTGTCTTTCCCTTGGCTCTCTGCACTTAAGCTCTGTTCTTCAAGCTGTTGTTCTGGCTTTATAGAGGCCCGTCTACAAGCGCTCATTCTTTTCTGCACTATGTCCTTTTTCGAAATAAAACAAACCTTTATAAATAAGTCTCGAGGCACATTTATAATTCATTTATAATTCAAGATTCAGCGACTACCCCTTTCAGAACAGTACAGTATTGTACATTCATTGTCAATATTGATATAAAGTGTCCAGCATTTGTTTGATGAAAGTGTAGAGTAATCTCAGGCCACAGAACTGTACATCAACTTTACCCTTTTTTATTCTTCCCTTTGGGAATCTGTGCAAAGTCATAGATGAGCTGCTGCATCAACACGATCAGAGGAGGGCTTGCCAGCTGAAGGCAATTCTGTTGCGTGTTCACAGGATCAATATCAGCATTGGTTCCATCTACTGTGCTCGCTGGACTAAAAGTGGAGGACTGCTAGGTCAGTTACTGAACTGTTCTCCCCCACTCTATCTCAACCCACTCTTCCGCACCCCATTCATCTACCTACTTCACCATGGTCTACCTCATCGCAGGAGCCCACTCACCTGCTCTACCTCAGCTTGCTCTGCCTCATCACACTCACTCATTCCGCCTCACCAAACTCTACCTACCTTCACTACTGCTCATACCACTCACGCACTCTACCTTACCCTGCACTTCCTTACCCCACTCTTCATCACCCCAGTCTGTCACCCTACTCTACCTCACCTCAGTCTACCCAACTGATTAATACACTCTACCTCACCCTACTCTACCTCACCCCACACACCAACCATACGTCACCTCCCTCACCCACTCCACATCACTCTCCCTCATCCCACTCACCCACACTACCTGATACCAATCTACCTTAATCCACTGTACCTCACTGCACCCACCCACTCTTCCTCAAAACACTCACCCATTCTACCTCACTGCACACTAGCTCAGCCTACTCTAATGCACCCTGCTCACCCACTCTACCACACCCCACTATATGTTACCATACTCTAACTCACCCCATACTACATCTGCCCACTCACCCAGTCTTCCTTACACGTCTCAATCTCATCCCACACACATACTCTACCTCACCCCAGTTCAGTGTTCATTTCATTTATTATAACACGGTCTTGAGCAGTGCTCGACAGACTCTGTCCTATGATCCATGACATCAACAGGGAAAAGCAGGTAGTTGATACGATGGTCAGTAAATAGAGAGTGGGAGACTTTGAGGATGCCCTATTCTCGACACGACTATGGTTGCCCTGGAAAGATTCAACACGATATAATTCAGGAGAAAACAACACTTTTTAAGGAAGCCCAACCCAAAGCATCAAGGTCTGGGCAGGCACAGTCATATTTGCAAAGAACATTATAACCAACGGCCAGTTGCAGTATGTGAGGTAGAAGTACCCAGAGGACATCCACAAATTATGCATCATGCAGGTCAATGGCCCTAAACACGCCTATGCAGCTGCCTTTTTGCAGAAAAGGAGTCTCACTTCAGTTTGAACCCCCCCAGAATCTCTTGACATAAATCTGATTCAGTTGATCTGGGCAGAACATAAGGGGTACCTCAACCCAACAAGATGGCAGAACGTTTTGATAGTCCAGTACTGATGCCAGATACCTGTGCAAGGACAATACACCACATTACAAATGTATTCCCCTTGGTCATGGAGCCTTAAGGGGCAGTAATCAATATGTACATGGACTGCAATATGACCATTTCTAAATGCTTGTACTTTTATACAATGTTACTCAGCTACTCAGGATTCATACTGCACAAGTAACCCGGTAAACACAATACAATAAAGAAGTACACCCCATCTGTAAATTGTAGTGGGATTATTATTAATAACGTTTACTTGCTTACTTGTTAAATTCTTGATACCAATGTTTTACTCCACGACCTGTACAGAAGCACTCTGTTGTTTATGAGCTAGGCTTGAGCTATAAAATATATAATGATGATATACATACAGTACTACAGCTGTTATCAAAAACTTTATTGCAAGTTGAACACAAGTGCAGCACAGTATAGTTTAATTGTTTGGTAAAAACAAAACCGTGACTATTCTGTGTACCTGATGGATAGGAAGGCGAATGAACAGTCAGAGGCAACAGAGGCATCAACTAACAGCACAGGGTTACAGATAGGGGGAGATGGAATGTGAAGAGTGGCATGCTGGCTGTGCCCATGCATTCCAAGCAGATGCACCAATATATTCCAGAAATTCCTGCATAAGAGCACACTCATGTTGCTTTGCACATGATGCAGTGTCCTCCTCTGATCCCCTCCCTCTCCACTCCCCCTTGCCTTTCTTTCGGCCTTGATTGGCCCTGCTTCGACCCCATGCGAGCAGAACAGAATGTGAGCTATGAAGACTCTCTCCATGCTCACGGCCCATCTCGCTCCTTTCGCCTGCCAGCCTTGAGAGAGTTGCACTGCTCTGGTTAGTGCTGCTCAACCTTGCAGCGTCTTTCCTTTTCTCTTTTTCTTCAATTTTTATTTTATTTTCACAACCTCTCTTTTTATTTTCCTGCCCCTCTCTGTGTCCTCCTCCTCTTCCCCTTGCCTTCCTTTCGGCCTTAATTGGCCCTGTTTCCCCCCACATGACTGGAAGCACTCCTCTTTGTTGGAGCTCCCATGGCAGCCTTGCCCGGGCAGTCGACAGAGGATCAGAGGAAACGGGGAGCTCCCTAGGGCAGCTCCCATTCCCTGTTTGCCCTGTACACAATGGGCACCCGATGGAACAACCTACAGCGACATATAGGTAAGGGGGTATTGGCGGGGAGCACAGCCATCACTGTGCTCCAGTTAAACCCTACCACTCCTACACTAATACCGCCCACTCTTAACATTGTTTTCAGTTGCACTGTGCTCTCAGTTTGCCATTATATTGCCCTTGTATTGCACTTAGAAAAATTGCAAAGGATAGACAATATTTCACGCTTAGAAGAATAGCAAAGGTTAGCCCAATCATTGCTCTTAGAAACATTTTGTAGAACTTGGCCAGTGCATTGACTCTAGGTGAATGCAGAATGTAACCAATGTATTGAACCTAAGTGAAGGTAGCCAATGTATTGAATCTAGAGGAATATAAAATGCACCTAGTGCATTTAATCTAGGTGAACGCAAAATACAGCCTATGTATAGAACCTAAGTGAATGTAGAATACTAGCCTATAGATGGAATCTAGGTGAATGTGGAATGTTAGCCTATAGATTGAATCTAGGTGAACCATATTACAGCTGGTCATATGCAGAAGGTAGCCCTAGACAATTGGGATTATGGATGTTGTTCAGAACTGAGGCAATTCTTGGAGAATGGCCAATATATTTAAACCTGTCACACTCCATGTATGGAACATTAGCTGTAGGCATGGCCACCCTCCCGCACATATTCGCCTCCATAGGCTAAACTTAAACACAAAGCACAACATCTCTGTCATCAGAATGCCGCTATGATCTATGACAAAAAACTAGATCTAGCTGGACACATAACAAGTCTCTTGCACTTGCGCACTCTCCTGACAGCCTCTCAGAACCCATCCACATGTCTGACCATCATGGGTATCTTGCTGGAGCTTGGCCAGCCCACCCAACTCCCTATTTTCGCCAAATGCACACATGTACTCTATTTCTTTCTGACAAGGTTCCCATACCTTGGACTTTCGTTCACCAAGCGCATTCCCACAACAAGCGCATTGAGGTCATATTAATGGGATAAAGGCACTATATAAATGACAAACTACTGTTACTACTACTACTAATGATAGTATAAGAAAACATGTCCATACTGGCTCTGCCAATATATGGCAATATCCCCACAAAAGCACATAATCTTGCTGGTTTGGTCTTTTAAAAATGCCAAACCACAATAAGAAAACATGTCAAAACTGTCGGCACAATGTAGTCTAGCCTAGACCCGTACTAACACTTATCATGTTTGCTTTATCGTTGATGCCCAGTAAAAAAACAGATCATGCAAACATATTGCTATATTTAACAAGGTGTAGATGATCAAATTCAACAAAACCAGAACTACATAAAGTCATCATGACTTACCCACCAATGAAAAAAAGCTTTGCAGAGAAAAGAAAGATGGAACATCATCACCTTATACTCAAACTTTATGTCTACAATCTTGGCAAGGTAGCAATTAATCAAAAAATCTGAAGAATGACCTTATTTGAGCAATCACCAGACTGCAGATAATTGTCAGTTTAAAGAAATAAAAAACTGTCAAGGTCATTTTCTAATTCCATGGAGCGTGAAAGTAAGATGTAAAACAAAGATGTAAGTGGTTTATGCCTGGCTTTGAGGGATTTTGATTCTATTTGGAATCTGGAGTGGGGGCATGGACGGGACATATACGTTGCTGCCTCGTATTCACCTTTTGTCTTCAAATATCATATGGCTTTACTGCAGGGTGGCATTTTCGTGCTGGTGTAAAGAATACAAGGATTCCTGTTTTTTTAACTAGCTAAAAACAGGGGGATTTTATAGGAAGCCATTGTAAATGCTGACTGCCAGGTAGAATTTTCACTTTTTGCAAAACAGAGTTCACAAAGAACGTATAAAGGCAATTTTGTTTATTTCTTCACTTATTTTTGCCCTTCATTTTGCAATTGATTACACTTGCATGGAGGGAGCCCAGAAGCAGGTAAGTGCTAAAGTTGGCAGTCGCCTCCATGCATTTACCACTTGTTGTAAAATTGCTCTAGTGCCTTATCGAATGGTTTTGCTGTTGTTTTTTCTCTTCGTACACCCTGTGCCTCCCCAAACCATCTTCTATATATACCTCTCAGCCTTTAGGTACTGACCAGTGCATTCTTAGGTCAAATGCAGTACTAGTTTAACATTAGAATTAGCATCACTGTATTGACTTTGGTTACTGTAATCGTTTGGTAACACTTCCTTCTTACATCTTTAAAGGTCAGTTAAAATATAATTGCTTTTCCTTGTTTGTTTGTTTGTTTATTTATTTGGTAAAGCTCACCGAACCCTTAGGTAGCTGGGCGCAACAGGACAAGTATACTTAAAGCTTAGTCACAACAAATACATTGGGTACAAACATTCAGAGATATCATTTGCTACCACTTGCGGGTAACAGTGAGGGAGTGGAGCTGTAGGTCACATATTACATATTACAGTCAAGTAGTGCAGTGGGTAGCAGATACAGTGAGTGTCTGAAACTAAAACTATTTTGCAAAAAAGGAAAGATGTCTTGTGTTGAATTGCCAGCAAGGTCAATGATGAAGGCTCATGGGAGTAATAGCCCACATGTTGCAGATTCCTGGACATGCAGCCCTGTAGATGTTTCGCTTTTGTTACTTTCATCCTTTTGCCAATGTGGATTCTGGATAGTGATGACATGAGGTCCCTGTGTGATGATGTTCTATTCAGAAGTATGAATGTACCATGAATAACTTGCATTTAGATGTATATTTAGGGAGGTCTGCCGCAGGCGTGCGTGCACGATCTTAGCAAGTTGTAGAAGAGTGTGTCTAGGATTACAGGGTACGCAATTTCAGTTGCAATATCGCCACTGTAACACACCAGCAAATGATACAAATGCACCTAATTGGCATAGTGTTATTGTGGCAGCTTTATGCAGCAAAGCTCTGTTTATGTTTCATAATGATCCTCGCATTTGGGAAAGAAAAGAAACATAAGTCAGGGTTGGGTGGGAAAAAACATCGATTGGAGTCCGCTGACACTCATGGGGCTAAGGGGAAGACAAAGAGTGTGCATTAGTACAACTTTAGCAAGTCCTGTCACACCTCCTGTCCTGTCAGGAGAACGTCTGCTTCAAATCCCCGTCCAATTCCCTGAATATGGACCTCTCTTCCAGTCTCCTTGCTTTCAGCTCCCTTTGGTTTTTCTCAAGGAATGGACGACCCACTATTTCCCCTGGAAGACCTCTCTGCATTTCTGTGTTTGTGTTCTTGGCTTGGAGTTGGCTAGGAATGTTGTGTGTATGTTCTTCATCTTCTTGCTAGAGCCAGCTTTTCTGTGTTAAAATGTATCATGAACCCCTTGTATTTAATAATTGTTTTGTAAATGGCAAACATGTGCTGATATTCTGATTTACTGAAAATAAATATATTGAAAACAAGAACCTCAATGTCTTAATTGCTATTTCCAAATTACAATTGGAAATATTTATTTCTAATTGTGAATTGCGCTACTCAGAAACACATTCTATTGTCTTGTTGCAGCGTAAGAGGCGTGCTGTATAATGAGCACCAGTGGAGGCACAGGTCCCTGATACAATGCAGGACATTTTATAGCACTTGTGTGAGTGCTTTAACTCCCATGTATTGTATGTTTCTTTGCATTGCTGCTACTGATTGTCAACTTGCACAGTGCTCTCTCTGCATGCCCTCGGGCAAGGGTCACCCGTTATCAAGTATATAAAATAAATAAAAATGGTTGCCCCTGTAAGTTGCAACAGACCTTTAAATTTCAGACATTGGGCCTCATTACGACCCTGGCGCTAAGTGTTTAACGGCGGCGTAAAAGGCTGCAGCGCCGTTAAACACTTAGCGCCTTACTACGAGGTCCCTTTGCCGTTAAAGTAGGGACCCGCAAAGGGACCTTGGTGCTAAGTACGGTACCGCAATTTGCGCTACCGTACTTAGCGCCTTCCCCATTCCCATAGAGCCCTATGGGGCGAAAATGGGAATGGGGAAGGGCCATGGTTCAATGAGGAATTACCGCCCTGCCAACCTTGGAATGGGGTGGTAATTCCCCATTGAACCATGGCAGACCCGTTACAACACCGGCACCAACCATGGTGCTAATAGCGCCATGGTTTAGCGCCGGTGTTGTAATGAGGGCCATTGGCTTAGAAATAACACTGGCAGGCCTAACACAGCACAAAGTTTGATGTTACAATGAGATAGAGCTAGCTCAAAGAGATCGGATTAACATGTTTTTTCGGTGGCAATCATGGGCCTTCAGTGGGGGGTAAATAACCAAACAAATCCCACAAGTTGTATGTGCCTCCTCACATCACCTGTCCTTCAGATATGTACTCCAATGCAATACATTCCACATCCAAGTGGCGCTTACGTGCCACCTAATATCCATAACTAAAAAGTGGAAAATAGAAATGCCTGAAAACATTATGAGATTAAAATGAATAGAGGGACAGAAGTAACCAGGAAAATAATAGGCATATTGATGCAGTGTTAACATCCTTCCCTTGCAGGAAGACCTTCAACTGGTATACAGGACACCTTTGCACTCATGTGAAAGGGGGCAGGGGGTTGCTCATCTAAAAAGTGGAACTAAGCTTTGAGAATCCTTGTACTGCTGCGCCCAGCTGCCCTAAGGCTTGGTGCGCATTATCAAATTAATAAACAAACAAACAAACAAACAAAGTATTTAAAGCCAACAGTTCTGGGAAGGACTGTTAATAACATATCCCATTTCAGTAAGACCTACAGATGCAGTACAAACAAATTGCACATGCTTTGAAAGTGGACAAAGGCATTGCTCATTTATAAGACAGTTCGAGAATTAAGAATATAAGGAAAGACATATAACAGCAAATCTTCCGGCTAATAGAAAAATTCATTGGCAGCTTTTGATTTTTTTCAGTGGAGGGGCATACATGTTTTTCAGTAATTGGTATACATGACCAAGCATAGTAAGGCAGCCTAAACCGACATAGAGCAGGTGAAAGCAAGTTGGGTGGTTTCTCCTTTTTGAGAAAATATTTAGGATAATGGATTGTAATGGTGCTATTTTTTGCACAAAGTGGGTAAAATGCCATACAACCTACTATGGTCCTTTAGAGTTAAACATGTTAGAATACAATAGATGCCAAGCCACCAACAGTACAGAGGAGCATTTTATAAAACATATTTATGATGGCTCTGACCACAATATATGCCACAAATGTCACTGTAAATAATAATCGGTGGTGCTTGTACCCACGTTAAAGGTCATCAATACCATTGTAAAACACATGATGTTGGTGCCCTGAGTATATAACATCATTGACACTGTAAAGCAAGTTTATGAACGTCATCACCACTGCCGTTGTAAAACAGTATCATGATGATGGTGTCCACAATACAACTCTACACTGCTGCTAATTAAAGAGTCGCAACAATAAATGTCCCTTGCCTGGGGCACACACATGCACTAACGCACACACACATTTACACATGCGCACTGTGACAAAGTGTCCTCCCGGTCATCATCACAAGGAACTGGCAGTCATTTCATCAGGTACCTTGTGCCAAACACATATCCATTCCCTTTACAATAAGACCTCCAGCTGCTGTTACGAGCAAATGTGCACATGATGTGAAAGAGCACAGGGGCATTTCTCATATACAAAGTGGTGTGAAATTTCAGATCATAAGGAAATAAGGCAAGATCTCTGATGTCAACATATCCTGCAAATATAACAATTCTGGTTGCCTCTTGCATAATTTATGCTATAACACAAAAAATGTTGCGGCTGATGAGGAGGTGTATACATATTTCCCAATAATTGGCACAAGAAATGGTGCGGGCAGGTTCGCATACATTCTCCCTTTCAAGAAAATATGTAAAGTAATGGGTTGAAATGGTGCATGTTTTGGCAAAGAAATTGTGTAAAACACCTTTGTAATTCTTGTATTTGTTGAAGACGAATAGGGTGTCATTTGGAAGACTAATTACTTACAAGTAGGCAGTGCGAGAGATGGCTGAAGCAGTTCTAGCCAAGGATCTCTATGCAAAAGAGCATTGTCTGATTGAGTTAAGTATACCGAGTGGAGAAGAGGCAAGAGTGTGAACATATACCAGGCACAGGGACTGAAGTACACACCAATCTTGTTTACGTTGACAGCCTGAGGCCATTATATACACATTTACAAATGACAGCATGGTCCTAAGGACAGAATCAGGAGGGGTGGGTGAGGGGTAAGAGGATTGAAAGGTTTGGGGAGGCTCCTTTCATCGCTAGCAGGCGGTTTGTGAGCTTAATTTAGAAGATTTCCACTGAAGATATAGCTTTGATTGTGACGGTGGGAGAATTCCAGTGGAGTGTGGAGAGTAAGGAAAGTGGAAGGAGACACAGCCTGATGAAGGATGAACAGACAAAAGCAAATATATGTAATTCTTGTGGCCTAGTCAATGTTTATATAGGTTTGTTGGAAGAAGTTAGGTGTACTGAATCAGCTCAAAGCAGATAAATACTGTTTTCCGGGGGCCTCTCCATCAGTCTCTTGTTTATTCTGATGTGGCAGGATTGTCCTGATACTATACCTCCTAGCAATCACCCTCACCTGCTAGGCCCCAGATCCTTCATCATGGCTTAGCCTGTGACCTCTTGCTACACCCGGCTCACCTGTCATGCCCACATCCTGCCTTGGTTCGGTAGGCCACAACCTAATGCTGCCCTCGGGACCCACGAGACACCAGCTCCCAGTACCTTTCCATGGCTGTGTACAATACCAGTATTCCGGTGTTTACCCCAGAGTTGCATACTGATCTTTTTACACACTGTACTGTGCATGTAACTGCAAGGTTTCTTCACAAAGGTCTTCTTCTTAGTACTATCAAATGTCCACAAACATCATGGAAACTTGCCATGTTATATAAGATGAGCTCTGGCAGAACACTGGGAGAGCTCTGCGTCTGCCACCTGTCACTTATTCTGTATTACTGTATTCTGCTGTTTGTCTTTCTCTAATAATAACTTGTTTTACCTCTCTGCTATGTCCTGACTCTTCATTGGTGCAGGGCAGCCCCCTGCCTTGGGGATTTCCTTATCAATTCTTTAAAATCTTTAGCAGTTCTGTTCAAGACAGCAAGCTGAGGTTCCGAAGATCTAACACTCCATCTGTGGCTTTAATGGTCGGGGTATAGAGAAATACTCCTTACAGGCCATGTCCTCCAGATCGTCATTGCAGGAACATAGTCTGTTGTTGGTATATCTGTCCGGGCAGTTGCACAGCCTATTCAGCAATGAGAGAGAGCCAGGGAATTAGCACTTGAGAATCCCTGATGGAAGATCACAAGTTTTTGTCCGAAAGTCCCTTTGCCCTATGTTGACCCTAAAACAGCCCAAATCCAGCCCCCGTACCGCCTCATAAAAAGCTAAGGTGCTTCTGTACTTGGCTAGAAAGAAGCTTTTCACTTGCAGAATAATTATGTTCTCTTCCTTTTAGACAAACCTTGTAATAACCTTACCAGCTGTCTGCGCTTTTTGTAGGGCTAGAAAAATGTATGAGTTACAATATTCCAATATTGGTTTAAAGACGCACCCTAGATACAAGAAATCAGTCACTTGTGCATGGACCATACCAACCAAAAAAAAGAGGTTCTTTCCATATCTATATACCCAGAAGACATCATTTGGAAGTAGACTTTGTTAATCAGAAATGTGTTTTCAACGAAATATACCTCTGCAGCCATAATTTGCCCCTCCTGGCAAGAAGTAATGAGTCAGTATAGAGGAATAACGAGACCTGGCTGTTTTTTAGCCAGCAAAACGTTTTCTGAAATGTTATTAATATACAGACAGAAAAGAGCCGGTGCTAAGAGACAGCCCTGCTTCACACCTCGTAATGATAACGTTTCCTGGAGATTTTACCTTGAACACCAAACCTACCGTGTGAAGAGGTGTTTGTGCAAAGGGAACTGATGAGATTCAACAATGTTTCATCATGGCCAAGGATCTCAATTTTGCCCATAACTCGGTCTGTCCATGAGATAAAATGCTGAGTAAAACTCCAAGAAAAGGCTGCATACAATGGCATTCTTTTTGACAACAGAGAATTTAGGAATAATGCGTTTAAGGGTAAAAATGTGATCCACCATTGACAAACCTGGTCTGAAACCACCTGGAGCAGGATTGAAAATGGATTTCTCATTGATCCTCTGATTTCCTGCTTTCAACGTTGTATTGCAGAACATTTTGCAGTCTGTATCTATAAGACTGATTGGACTACAAGAGTGCACTCAATTTGAAGAGCCCTTTTTTTGTAAAGAGGGATGAGGAAACTGTTCTGTTTCTATAGAATGAAGAAAACATGCCCTCAGCAGTGAAGCCCAGCAAGGGACAGTATGGTGGAATATCTCTGGTAGAATAAAGTTTGTACCAAGGGCCTTTCCCAATGATTGATGAGTGGTTGCTTTCTGTATCGTTTCAGCTCTTCTTGGCTTCACTTCACTTTTATAAATATGCATACCTTGGTATATGTACCACCGCCAAAAAGATTTTGGGTAATTTATTGGGCTGCATGTTAAGTCTTATTTCAGTTAAGATTCCAAAATGCTCTTTTCTTGTCAGAAATCAGGGATTCACACATGTTCGTAGCTTGACTCCTAGGTTGGCATTTAGGCCCCGATAACAGCAAAAACATAGTTATCTTGATCATCCAAAGGTCAAACATGTCTCTTTTTATGTCCCATAGAACCTTTCCAAACGTATTTGGATTCTGGCAGTTACCATAGAGATGTAAGACCCTTACCACTGCACCGTTCGGTAGTTGTAGGTATCGCATGGTACGAATCCATGTAACATTCTCAAACACTTTTACAAGTCTCCACTGTACAGGATATTTGCAGGCCACCCAAAAGTCTTCCTTTTGTATTGGTAATAGCAGGTTTACTTTAAATTGGGTTGCCAGCCAGCCATCTCTCATGTTGTCTTGAGCCATGTTTACTGCTTTGCAATTACCTCAAAGAAGAGTAGAAATGAGATCACTGATTTTCTGGGTTATGCCCACAACGTTCCATGAAAGGAGCACAGTTTTTAACTATAAATACTTGTCTGCTTCTGGGTGGATGATCGATAATTATATTTAAACAATAGTCATGCTTGTGTAGAATGGTTTTCCTTTGCTGATCTACTGCTTGTATCATTATGCCTCCTTTTAAGTATCAATGTTTTCTCTTTCCAAGTGGGGCAAAGGGGATTTCAAATTCCTCAGGCATTACTGCCAGTATGACTGCTCCGCGCTTCCATTAAACTGTCCACTTGATTGGTCAGTTTACTTTGTGTGAAGGTTTATAGATTCAGATTGTGCTTGGTACGAGAGACTGAAGGATTCACTGTTTTGAGCTTTCTATTAGAAACTTCACGGTTTTATAGATTTATCACTTCTGTGCATTCAATAGTCTTCTTTTCTCTGACATAGTTTCTACATGATGAGGACAGGAGGATTGCCAGGCTATTTCCCAACGATACATTTAGAAGAATTAGTCTGATCTCACTAAAATGGCTTACCAAATGGACAAGACCTCTGTAGGTTCGACACAAAACTGGATTGTCCACATGCCAACATGACCACATCATGGTCGGGGGAGCATGTGAGGTCTGCGATCTTTTCAATACCACTAAGTCAGATCTTTTCAATGCCACTTCATCCAAAAACTTCATAAGCCAGTTGTAAATCTAAAACCCTGGTTCATGGAATTATTTGCGCGAAAACGCACATTTGCGCGCCATTCTTCCTGAAAATCCCCATACCTCAAACAGGGATTTTCAGGCAGAAATGCGCACAAATTAGCGATTTACGCACAAATAATTCCATGAATCAGTGTGTAAGACTTGTGACACAAGATTTTATGACCTGTGAATAATTGTTAAAACAATGTGCCTTCAATCGTTCAATAACTTCTGCACAGTGGGGTGGCTCATCTCTGCAAAGAAATAATTCCTTCTTTTTTAAAAATGTTATTATGATTTTGGCTGTTCATATCCAACCTTACACATATTAAACAAAGATATAAGAAATACCCTTCAGAATAAATACATTACAATTTTCATAATACATACAAAACACTTCAGTATGAAAAAAAGCGAATGCAGTAAAAACGTATTAAAAAGCAGCAGTAGTTCAACTAATATCCAATGTGCACCGTAACACTATGTGGTACACACAATTCACCATTTTGTTTGGCCCAGGCCTGCGTAATGCAGAAGTTTAACCACTGAAATAGTGACTGCAGTTTCCTCCCCGCTAGAGGTCCCCAGTTACTAAATAACCCGAATTATGAATGAATTGGCCTAGCCACAACGTTCTCTGCGATTACAATGAAGGACAGATCAAAATATTGTGCTCCCTAGTCTGCACCACATTGTTATTATTACAAAAGCCACATTCTTCTATACCACCGTCCAGAGGCAACCTGATGGAACACATTTCTCCAGTAAGGAGCAAGTTTAGTCCATACCTCCGGAACTGTTGGCATCAATATCCATTCGGAAACTTTTTTTAGGTATTTTGGTGTTGCCCCCAGAGGTCTGTCATAGAGGGACAAACTATTGTATAGTTTGGGAGATCTAATTTCAGATATAGATAACATCCAATCAAACAATCATTTTTTGACTGACATTGGATTGGCAACGAGATCATCCACCGTTTGATCACAACTACACAGAACCTTGTAAGCTCATTTTATAAAATTCAGCAACGGTCCAAACAATGGTATTTTCATAATTCCATTAAGGGGCAAAATATAAAGACCCGCCCACCCTTGTGGAACTAGCAGTTTCCTATATAGCGTTAAGATTCTCCTCTCCAAATCTGAGCCCAGATATGTTAAACCCAACGCGAACCATAAGGCTTCAATCAGAACGCAGTTGGGAAGATTCAAAGCCTGCTTCCACACTCTAGACTCCACTTTTTCTAAATTCAGGGACCTAGTTTTCATGCCATATAGCATTTTTGAAATTACTTTCACCTGTATAATTTTAGGAGAGGGCATATCGAAACGCAGCAGAGTCTAGAGATCATTTTCCTCATTTGGGTGGATAATTGCTTCACGTTGGGTGTTATCCACAATGTTAAAATACTCACTTTGTCAACAGTGTCTAATCCAAAACCAAGGGAAACAAAGCGTCGACACAGGTTTACCCTTGATTACCAATGGTCCAACTATAGCCCATCCGTTTGTTGCTGTTGTAAAAGAACCTAATGATGCTTCCAAATTCTTGTTGATACTGAGTTCATTCATAGACGAGTAGTCCCATATCAACTCAAGCTGTCTCTGCAAGCCCACCGAGGCTCTGTTAATGAGGATAACATCATCAGCGTATGTACGGTAGGGAACTTTCAGAGTTGATACCCTAAGAGGAGCAAAACAAGATCTAGCCATGAATTCTTCCAAGTCTGATGGATAATGGATGAACAGGCAGGGAGCCAATTCACAGCCCTGCCAGAGACCTTTCTTTTATTCAAAGCGTTCCGTCAGGGCTCCTTACCTGTTCAGCCGAACCTGAAGGGAGGTTGAATCATATAAGTGAACCAAAATTGCCAGGAGAGCTGGCGGAATCAGCCAGTCCCTCAGCTTTTGCACACAATAAATTGTGCTTTTATAGTGTCCAATGCCTGGGAGTAATCAATGGCCGTAATGTAAACTGATAATTCCTTCTTCACCACAAAGAGTGAGCTGGTCTTCCACTCAGTCACCCCCAAACATTCCCTCCTCATGTCACTATCTGGATTGCTCAAATTGACAGTCACACCCTTCTCAGACTTCTTATTTCCAATGCATTGTTCAGGTGTTTTTGATATCTGATCTAGGCTCATTCTCTCATTTGATGAATCAAGAGATAGTGATCCCAGGTCACACTATTTGCTTCTTGAACAGGTATGTTAGGTTGCGTTGAATGAGTGGAGGTTATTTGAACTCCTTTAGATTGTTGAACTTCTATTTTCTCAACATACATTATTATAGCCTTTTCAACTGAAATAGATACGTTCTTAAATTCAGACCGCAAAAGCTGGAGATCTTTCCAAATGGCCTCCGTGGCCCCTGTGAAATGGCCAGGACCCTTTGTAGACAGTCATTTCACCTTTCCAAAAGGGTCTTCTTCTTGGCCCCTTATTCTTTTTCCTGCAATCTACAAGACTGATGGCTTGGGCTTGAGCACTTCTAGGATTGCTGTTTATTTTCGGATAGCTTTAGACCTGAATTCACCCGAAACACTCTGTATGCACTGTGCTGCTGCAACCAGTTTGGCCACTGCTAATCTAGCCAAGAGTTGGCACATCTTTGCTTTGCTTTTTGCTATTCCCATTTGAAAGGTATCAATGCTCTCATTAGGATTACCCGACTTCTTCTCTTCCTCCTTGTCCAGCCTCCAGACGTTGCAGGTGAGTTTTTCTCCATATCCTGTGGCAGCAGACACCAAACTATTTGCAGCTATAAAATCCAAATCCTTCATTGTGGCAAGAATTGCAGGCAAAGCCAAAAAGCTTGCTAGGTTTTTTTTGAGTAATGCAAAGCTGGATTTTGGGCCCCCCTCCTAGAAACTCTCCCAAATGCTGGGAAAAAATCAGGGGAGTTCTACAGTCAGGATCAAGCATGTTCATAGGTCTCGATTAATCTTTTGTCCCCCATGATGGTTGGTGAGTAACTGCCACATCTGCCACTGTTGCACTGCAATGATGAAATTAACCCTAAAGCTCCTCGCCCAAGGTATTCCGCTGGTGAGAGCAGGCATGACAGCAGATATGAGCTTGACCATACTCAAGTGTAACTGAGGCCACTACATGCTCGAATGAAAAAACCTCTGGCCCTTCTGAGGGTCCCACCCCGCCCTCTTCAATATAATGAGTCACTCCCACAGATTCCACAGATTTTATGTTGCTCATATCCTTGATTGACATATATTGGGCCTCATTATGAGTCCGGTGAGAGCCGTGCCAGTAAAAACGGCACGGCTGCCGCCGCAGTCATTTTTTTTCCGGCACCCAGCAATGGGGACTTACCCAAGCATTACAGCCCCGGCGGTCCCTACAGCCAGGCGCAGGAAAAAGAAAATCCCCATTCCGCTTCGAATCCCATTGGACTCAATGGGAATGGGGAGGACGGATACACCGGCACTGTGTGCAACAGTACCGGTGCATCCATCAAGATCTGCGAGCGGGTGCCTTTCCACCAGCCAGGTCAGACCTGGCGGGAGGAAAGGCACCCGCTCGCAGAACTCGTAGTTTGCCGGTCCGAAAACAATGGTACCGCCAAGCTTACCTGTACCATTGTTTCCAGACCGCCAACCTCGTAATGACCCCCATTTTCTTATGTACCGCTGCCATATTCATGTTTCCTTTTGTGACCTTCAAATGTACATCCTCAATGATCTTGTTAGTCTGGTTAGCCTTATCAGCGTTGTTTGATCCTCTCCCTTCTAATTCATCAGACGATGAGCAACAGCCTTCGTTTGCTAGCTACAATCCTCAAGCCAACTTGCCTTGCTCGACAAAAACATCACCTCCTGTGGTTTCATCTACAACATACCAGAAATTGCCTCAAGGGCCATCTCAATGGCTCATAAAAGAAGCACTCCACAGACAGATCGACAATGCAAAATTACACCAAGGGGCCTCAGATACCAGGCATATCCCAAAAGAGTTATTGAGAGGGCATACTTGAAAGTGTGCAATATGCAAAGGGACGGGCTTCTTTTGTCCACAGACCAGATATTTTTTGGATGTTTAGGAAGTTGAGTCTGGCTGTGGCGACTGTTCCCCTGATGAACTGGAAGAGTTTCAGTTTGCTGACAAAGGGAACCTAAATGTTGTGATAGGTAATGGCGTGACAGGGTTACAGGAAAGAGATGTAATAGGGAGAGTGGAGTTGGCGGTAGAGGCAGACAGAAAGAAAGCTTTAGTATTTGAGGAGTTGATCATGAGGCACCATATAACCTTGCATTGGCGTATGGTGGTTAGGACGTTTTGTTTTTAGATATGGAGAGGAAGGAGATCACGATCAGAGTATGATCACAAGAGGTGATATTTAAAGCCAAAGGAGAAAATGAGTTGACCGATGGAAGAGATGAATTTGGTGAAGATAAGTGGGTCTGGAACTGATCCTGGAAGAATGCCCACTGGCACTGTATATTGGGGGAGGTACTAGAGCCTGGTAAGATGAAGAAGAAGCAGCAGGCTGAGAGATGAAAGAGCACTCTTCATGTACAGTGACCTTGAAACATAGGAGAGAAAGTGTTTGAAGGGGGGTGGGATGATCCACAACGTGAAATGCAGATTAAATGTCAGAAAGGATTACAATGGGGGAGAGGTGATAGTGGTGAGTATTGGTGAGCAGTGGTAAGAGAATTGGCGATATGATACAGAGATGTGTCAGTGGATTATTTGGACAGAAATCCAGATTGGAGAGGATCAGTAATAAGGTCTACCTCGTGATAGTTGATAACGCAGTTGAAGAGTAGCCCTTCAAGGACTTTAGAGTGTTAGGGAAAGATGGAGACAGGCCTGTAAAATGAGGGGTTGTTGGTTCAGCACGTGGTTTCTTTGGGAGAGGTATGACTGGTGTTGTGTATAAAAATGTTGGGAAGATACCAGTAGAGAGAGAGGTTAAATAATTTGGGGAGGTGAGTCAAGGTAATAGGCGCAAGTTCCTTAACAGTTTGTGGTTCAAATGGGTCACCTGAAGTGTCGGACCGATGAAGGATGTGCAGACATTTAGAGCTGAGGGTTGGGGTAAAGCGGGATAGAGAGGAGAGTGTGAGAAAGATGGGAGACAGGGACAATGAGGGAAGGGGTGGGAGAGATAGAGTGGTGGACAGGGCTTCCTGTGTTTTGGTGATTATAGTTGAGAAATAGGAGACAAAGGTATCAGTGGAGCAAGAGAAAGACACTTCCGATAGTTTCTTCAGGCTTACACATGAACACATCCAATAGATGAGAGTGCACCTCATCAAGCACAGGCCAAGAGTCCAGATACAGGAGGCGATGACATGACTGAGATCCAAGTACCTCGGGAAGACCACTCATGATGAATAACGCTGCAAAGAAGGACCTGGAGTCACGGGTTCAGAGGGCAGATTTGGCCTCAGACTTGGGTCTAAATAGGCATCGATTCCGGTCTCTTGAGTCCCAGAAGGTAGCAGAGCCAGAACAGCAGGATCCCCAATGTTGGGCATGCTCCTTCAGGGAACCCACAATGGTGAAATAGTACATCCTGCCTTTGCCTGTGAAAGATAACAACCATATATGGACATTCCCTGAGTAACTTGAGAAAGAAGACCAACAAAGCCAGTAATACGGGTTACAGATATTTACAAAAATGATGTAGCCATTCTGGCTAATGTATTAACAAAAGGGGTTACCTCATGGCAAAAAAAGACAGTGCACCATATAAAAAATAAACCCTACCACCAGCCTGCACCAGACACACTGCCTGGAGATAAGAAAAATGGGTTTGATGGTACCCTTTGCCATGGTGGCATTGAGACTACCACAGTTTCTCATTTAGAGGGGTAAGTGATGCTTACAAAGAATCTCACTTACTCAAATGAAGAGGTAAAGAACACAGAAAGGGGTGGTCTCGCAAAGTGAGGCAAAAAAGCAGAAAGGAGGAATGTTTTCTCTAACCACAATGAGGCTTCAAATTCGCCTCACATTATGGAGGCAGCACAAGAGCGCCCTCTCTTCTTGCAGGGAATAGCAAGCATGCCCATTGGGCCACGTGTTGATGGGAGAGTTGTCTGTCCCAGACAGGCCTGGCCCATGGGGCATGCGCAGCCGCACGGGATTCCTGATGGGAGAGAGCGCTCCCGTTTTAGTGACGGCTTCTCCATAATGGGCGAATGGCATCACCTAGCCGCCCATTACGGACAAACCACCATGCTAAAAACATGTGCCATTGTACAGCACATTTTTAGTGTCAAATCTATTTGTTTCACTCCATATTGTTAGCCTTCCAAAATTACAATTGGAATTGTTTTTGATGCTTTAGAGAAATGTTTATTTGTATAACTTTTTTCACAAAAACCTTTTTTATAACTTCTGCTAGAGAGTACATCGTTTAGGCACACCTTCATACAACAATCTATAGGAATAAAGTGGGACATCCTACTACTGGAAGTTCTCTCATAGGGGACGTGTTATTATTCCAAGTGGCTGAGACATTAAATCATAAAAGGTATCAACAACAATCCATTGTAGGAAGTACCCAGATCCAATTCCGACACGAGCAATTACATCTGTAGGACCAAGTGACTCATGACAAAGCTTCTCTTATTAGATTAGGAAGTTAACAGATGCCAGGACCTCTCTGTGAGTGAAAGGTGAGAGAGTTGTACAAGCTTTCCTTGAAGAACAACTTCATATTTTGGTCAAAAAATCTCAGTGCTCAATGATTATTTTTTCATGGCCTGTGGTTTCACTGCCCAGACCCTGGGGATCCCTTAGTCATGTGGCCAGGGTACGGCCATCACCTTTGGATCCAGACCCTGGGGTTGACAAGTGCAAGAGTATCAACTGGGTGAGGGGTCCTCGAGGAGTGAGGGAGAGACACCCGATGGCGAGACTCAGTATCCCCCTTTCCCAATACCCCTATCCAATCCTATTTTATAGGATATTCCAGCTTCCCAAATCCCCACCCCTCTTTCCTACACAGACACTGCAAGGAAGAGGAGGTCTAAGGCTGAAAGGATTACCACCCATGCAATACACTGGACATGTCCCTCTAACAAGATCAGGCAGGGCCAGGCACTTGACTTTAATCATACACACCTAATACCTATTATCTCTCCCCATATGGTTAAAAGATGCAACACTGAGACTCACATTGAGCAACGCGGTGCACGAGAAGGAGCAGTTCCTCCAGTGCTATGGTGAACCAGGCGAAGGAGAGCGCCCAACTGAGGGGTTAAACCAGAGACCCCTCCACCCCCCAGCGAGAGATTGTTATTTCCGAAAGGCCTTGTGGATTGCGCACAGCATCCCAGCGGGAAGGGAGAAAGAGTCTTCCGAGTGCTACTAGGATACCAACCATCCTCCCGGGTGAACGAAGAGTTGGGGATGTGCAGAAGCAGCACTGGTAACAACTTTGACTCCTACCTCAAAGGCGCGAAAGACGGAAAGCATCTTAACCTGACTGGTGAGTTGAGGGGAGCAAAGAAAGCCCAGTCTGTGTTTAGTTGAAATGCTTGCGGCAGTATCCAAGGGATGAAGGTTACGCGAGCGCCGATGAATTGCGAGAGAAAGCAAATCCATTGTTTAGAACTGTGAATACGAAATACAAAGTAGCAGGGTGGCCACCAAAGTGAGATTGCCCAATCGAAAATCTCTGTGAAATGTTTAAAGCTGCAGAGGCAGCGAGAGAAAGAAAGTAACCACAAAAACGCATCAAAGAAAAGTTTTAAAGACTTGATCAAGGAGCAATTGATATGAAAGCAAGTCATACGCATCAAATATATTTTCTAAGAGGCATTGGAACTGAAGGAAAATATGTAAAGTGGAAGTAAAGAAAGAAAGGTGGGTCGAAGTGGTCATGTGGAGGTGAGAGCAAACATCTTCCCAGTTTCGAAAGTCTTTGACAGTGAAATCAAAACACGAAAGGTGTCTCGGACCCGACGGAGGGAAGCCCATTAGTTTAATGTGAAGAAAGCTTGGGGAAGTGAACCCCACCAAGGGGAAAAGGTTTGAGCCTGATTGAGGGGAACTGTAGTGAACTACGACCAAATACTATACTTAGAAACATTTTGACAACACTGTGTTGAAGGGTGACCTAGACCTGGGTGATGGGAACCCAAGAGGTTAGACCCGTGATCTTGTGACTCAGACTTGATCATCCAAGAAGGCTCTGGATGGCAGAGCAAGCCACCTAACTGTGTTCGCAAGCCAAAGTGCGTTCATCCATGAAGTGTTCCATCTAACCCTGTGCCATACAACATAGGGACAAGAATTAATACTGATTTATATTGCCATTCTGACATTTTGTTTCACCACTGATTTCTCCTTTTTTAAATACATATCCCTATGTCACATTAGTTAGAGTAAGGGCAGGCATTAGGCTTTTATTGTTTGACAAAGACTGACTAGGACTGTTTCTTTATTATTTGATGGTCGAGATTACTCCCAATTTAGTTATAGGGCCAGTCAGTAGTAAACGCCTGTCAGGCCCTGCCGCACCACCAAGAAAGAAGGCCCCCACAGAGAAGCACAGAGAAAAAAAAGGAATACATGAGCACCAGGAGGCCATAATAGTGGAAGAAGGTGAATACCATGACAAGCCATACGGCCCAAGGTTTGTTCATGCTCATCACAAGAAACGAGCACATAGTGCACTGCAACTACATCATAGCCCCACACCACGCTGAAGGGGTACAGGTCCTGGAGCGTCCACAACAAAGTGCACATCCCAGCACAAACTAGTGGCACCAAATACCCTGCACGCCAACCATCATGGTGGACCAAGTGGGTCAGCAGTCCACAGCAGCATTGCCTTCTTGAGAAAACCCAGCCCGTTCAGCCTCCAGGTGCAGCCGGACAGGGGCCCCAGATGGACTGCCTGGGTCGAGGACTTTGCTGAATTCTTAAAGCGGCAGGAGAGGAGAGGTCACTGGGGCTGAAGGATATCTTTATCAATCTAGCAGGGACAGAAGTCAATAGCATCATCAAGACCATCCCAGTGGAAGAGAAAAAAAACTAATATTCCCTGGTAGTAGCCCTGAACAAGAAACTCATAATACAGCCTAATAAGGTCTATGAATGGTACGTGTTCAACCAGTGCCAACAGGCTTCCCACGAGACGGTGGAAGAGTCCAGAAGTTGGTACACTGTCAATTCTCAGAATGTTCAGATGACGAAGTGATCTGACTTGGTGTCATTGAGGGATGCACATCGTCGGTGCTGCGGAAAAAGCTCCTGAAGAAACCGCTGATGATCGACGAAGTGATTGAAATGGGGAGAGTACATGAGAGGGTGGAGAACCAAGCATCCAGCATAGAGACTCCTAAAAAGAAAATGGAGAGCAAGGACAGAGTGGCAAACATCACCTGCATCAAAGACACAGGAGGGCCCACCCCAGACCACCGAGCTTTGCCAAGAGGACCACACAGGGAAGGATGCCCACAGATGAGACCGGGGCCACGTCAGCAGATACAATGGTACCGATGTGGCCAGATCTTTCCCCATGTAGGCCCGGCCCGGCAATGAGCCAACAGTGCTCCAAATGTGGCAGGGAAGGACACTTCCAAGCTGTTTGTCGGGAAGGGAGACCATTTCCACCAATCCCCCAGCCTCAACCGGCATTGAATTACTGGAGACAGCCATGTAGACCTGGCCCACCGACGACACAGCGGAGACAACCACAGTTTCATCTACAACAGCCAAGAAGAATAGTGAGAGCGATGGAGCAAGGCATAGACTATGGGGATATACCCACACATGATCAGCTATCACAGTCAGAATACTACACCGACTGGTATGGTTACCCAGACAATCCATATGCTAACTGGGATGAACGTTCGTACGGACAGGACCTGATGAATTTGTCAACTCATACATGGGGGCCTATGGAAACTAAAAGACACAGTCATAAGCCTACACATCAAAGGGAAGTCAAGCAGGTCCTGCAACATCCAAGACGAGTAGGGCTCTACCTGCAGGAGGCCGTATCATGACAACTGCAAGTGCTATTGAACAATGACGTTGTAGAGCATATGACTGGGCCCAGGCTGTGGATTTCGTCCCTAGTTGTGGTGCACAAAGACGGAAACAGACTTTGGCTCTGCGTCGACATGAGGGTGGCAAACATTGAAAGAGAACGGCACCCTGGCACGAAAATAGAGGACATGATCGTGAACCTGAACTGTGCCACAACATTTTCAAAACTAGACCTCAACCAGGGGTACCACCAGCTGGAACTACAACCCCACTCCAGAGAGATGACAATGTTTGGCACTCACGATGGCCTCTTTCGATAAAAGGCAAAATGTGGGGGCTGGAGTGCACTGCCGTGTAATTAGTGGCTCAAAACAGGAGTAGATTTTTTAGGAATCCCAGTTTGGATATAGTAAAGGTATTTATAATGTTATTTCAGGTGCAGGCGGGCTATTGTCACAAGACCACTTGGGACATAACAAAAGACCAGAACCAGAACTGCGTATTGCTAAGCAGTAAGCCTAGATGCACTCTTTGAGAACTCACGTTCTATCGCTCATTTACCATATTGGTAATGTAAATTCACTGAGAAATATCAAGCTATAACATTATTATAAATAAAATTCAATGAGATGGTACTTCTTTCATAAATATAGAAGCAGTTACTTCAAATAAATCCTTAGAACAGACAGGCAAAGTAACCAGAAATGTCACCAACACATCTGTAACACTCTTGAGTGATAAGGTTCATTTTAATTAACCCATCATCTTTCTTTTCTTTATGAAAATGGAACATCAACACAAGGATGTATTGACAAACAATAAATTATATACGGTTGTTTCACATAACATGGACTTGCATTAAGTCATGCAGTCGTTACTGTGCGTCGTAAAAAAACAAGCAAGATCAGATATAACAGTTAGAAACAACTTGACATCTGCGTGACGATCCCCCTCGGGGAAAGTGTGTGGGAGTTTTTATACAAGAAGGCGGCTCCCTCCAGGGAAGCCCTTTAAAGGATGTTGCAAAAATAACCAACGCTTTTCGGGGTGGGGCTTCACTGTTCTTGTGTTCAAACAAGAAAATAGTAATTTGTCTTTCATTCAAGTCTTCCTCTGTGGGAAATTTAGAAATGACAAGTATTTTAATCTATTTATTTTGAATGGTGATTCCCAAACCTAAATTGTCTACATAAGAGGATTGAATGTCACTGACCTTACCCGGAAGGTGGCTGTGATCCGGGATCAAGGCCTATTTAAAGGAGAATACAACGGTAACTAGTAGCCCAAAAGTCTCATTTGTGAATGTTAAACTCACAGGGTTGAAGGGTCCTATTTAACATGTTCCATTGACTCACCCAGTCTTCAGAATGTAGCTCTCCAGAGACTGGGAAGTGGCAGTAGGCGGCTCCAGAAGCCCTAGAAATCCAAATAGTGTCAATTAACCAAGAGTATTTAGAAAGAGTGCATAGTAAAGCAGCACGAAGGCTAGAGGCAGATCTCAGGCCAATGTGGAGTCCCTCAATGGGCCAAAGTAGTGTCACAAATTAGACTGTCTAGACTCTAGAGGATGAGTGAGAGACAGAAATGTGATGGCAAAAGAGGGTCCACTATCCGACTGTATCACTATTGTACAATATTATACCACTGCATATATAATGTGAAATCAGCAAAAGTTTATTTCAATAAAGAAATAACTGTTAGGTGATTACCAAGGAGACACTACATTGGTGTTTATTTAGTTTAAAGAAAATACATAAAAATAAAAAAAACAGAACAATGTATTGCCAATAAATATTGGCTGGCAGGGGGACCATTAATAAAGTGAACTGGCAACGCATTCCATTGCCTGAGAGGTAATATGGGTATGCAAGAAGATTGCCAGTGATCGGGAAGACAGCCAGATATGAAACCACATGGATATGTTATGTTATGTTATGTTATGTTAACAGTACTTATGTGGCGCACCGTCACCCACGGAATTGGTCCCCAGGCGCTCTGGAGGATCTGTAAATGAGAAGGTGGGATGGGTTAGTAAGGTGAAGAGGGCGTAGGATAGTGAGAGGAGTGGTGTACTGTTGGCAGCTTCAACTCGGTAGACACCGGGTGCTGAGCTTTGGTGCGAGTATTGGATCGGTGTCAGTCCGCATGTGCTGTTGGTGCGGCTTATGTGTTGTTGCAGTGTGGTGAAGTGCGTGCAGCTGGTTGTGCGAGAGATGGTTGTGTGAGTTTTTTAAGTATGCAGAGAGTTTGAGTTTATATTGGTTAGTGGGTTATGTGACATTTAACAAGCAAGCATCCACAGTTCTACCCAAGTGTAGCACTTGCTGATCTACATAATTCAGTCTGAGTGCGGCACTCACAAATCTTCACAATACCATCCAGATACCACACAGACCCATGTTCACAACTCTGTCCAAGTGCAGGACATGCCAGCATTACTAATTCCCTTTAAGCATAGAGTTTGGTAATCTTCATAATTCCGTCTAGGTGTGGCACTCACTAACCTTCACAAATTATCTAGATGCGACGCAGGTCGAAGTTAGAAAATCCATCTAAGTGTGGAACATGCTAACATTCACAATCCTGTCTAGATACGGCGCAGGCTAATGTTCTCAAATCTAAGTGTGGCACATGCTAACATTCAAGTTCCATCCAGGTGTGGCATATGCTAACATTCACAATTCTGTCTAGATACGGTGCAGGCTAATTTTCTCAATTCTAAGTGTGGCACATGCTAACATTCACAATCCTGTCTAGATACGGCGCAGGCCAATGTTTGGAATTACGTCTAGGTGTGGCACATGCTAACATTCACAATTCTGTCTAGATACGACGCAGGCTAATGTTCTCAATTCTAAGTGTGGCACATGCTAACATTCACAATTCTGTCTAGATATGGCGCAGGCCAAAGTTAGGAATTATGTCTAAGTGTTGCACATGCTAACATTTATAGTTTCATCTAAGTATGCTGCTTACTAATACTCATAATCCCATCTAGATGTGAGGCTAAGCTAGGAATTCTAACTAAGTGCGGCGCATGCCAACATTCACATTTCTGACATTTCAATTGGAGTTCTATCAAGTGTGGTATATCCTAAGCCTTCCTAATTCCATCCAAGAAGGCAGATGCTGACATTTACAAACCTATTTAGATACGACGCAGGCTAGCATCCACAATTCCCTCCAAGTGCGACACTTGTTAACATTGACTACTATGTTAGGATGCAGTGCAAGGCAACATTTCAAACACTGTCATGGTTGAAATCCGGCTTGTGGTCACACAACTTTCTAAGGATGCATGGGCTAAGTCTATGGCAGTCTGTGTTATGGTAAGGTAAGTTAGAGTGGTGGGGGCCCTCCGGTGCAGAGCAACCGCTCCACACCCCACCCATGCCACACTTACAGCCTTCGCTGGTGTCTGCTAGGTGCCGGCCCCATTGGCCTCCCCCACAGACACCCGCAGACACCCCCTGGAGCCGCCTCCAGCGGAGCCACCCCCGCCCTGGGGCCTCCAAGTATCCAGGAAGCGGGCATGGAAGAGGGATCACACAAGGGAATGCTCACCGTGCTGTTAAAGCATGGATAATTTTTTAAAAATGGTGAACACTCACCTGGGTCTCATGGGGGAATGGTGGCTATGTGTACAAATTTTGGACAAACTAGAGATTGTGTCCCGGACAAAAAGTGCGAAATTCTGTCAAGTCCAGACCCAAGATCCTACAGAGATGGGGCTTGGAAGAATATTTGCTCCACCCAGTATGTGATATAGATATGCTATTGTTATCAAGTTTTTGAAATTGTAAATATGTATTATATGAAAAGTAGATTTCATGTTCAAATCCCAAGGGGGGGAATTCCCTTCCTCATAAAATCACATCATCCTGATGACACACTGTTTGCTCCTCCAATCAAGGGAGAGGGAAGATTCTAGCCTATAGCCAACCAAGGGGGCGCGCTTAAGATAATTCAGCATACACACCCCTTTATCAAATGCATAAATAGAGACAGCTGAGGACTTAAGATGGACACACACATTCACCCACCAACCGATTGCTGGCGGAGCACTTTGCAAGAGAACTACCCATATTCCAGACTCCAGACTCCAGACTCCAGAAGCTTGGCAAGCAGAAAGGCCCATTTCCATAGCTGAACCGCTCTCAGCTTGGCCTTAAAATTCCAGACACCAGAATTTACCCCAGACATCTAAGGGGAGCCAAAGAACAACCTGGCTGTGCTGTACTGCTTTTCTTGCTAGGAATTATTGCCAGAATCCAAAGACTCAACCCAGTAGAGCCGTGCTGTGACCAGATTGCTGTGAACCAGAGCGCCTTGCTGATTGCAGACCAGAGCGCCTTGCTGTCCAGTCTGGTGTGCCCAGCAGAATTCCTGTCCAGAAATCTTGACTGACCTGAATCCCTGACAGTTCTATCCAAACCTATATAGTAAGTATCCTTAGTATAGGCCTGTCACTAGCCATGTACTGTCCATAGCCATCCGTATCCAAACCCATCCTCTATTATATCCAGAACTGCATTGTTATTTTGAACTGCCTGAACTCTATCTCATCCCTATTATTTCTTCTGTACTAGTAGTGTTAAACCGATCTTTGAGCTGATATATATTTTTCTGAAGAAGGCGAGCATCTAGTCAGGCAAAAACCATCCAGAGACGTCCTGGGCTGGTGGCTGTGCTGTCGTGTAGTTTGTTTCTCCAAAGTCCATCCCTAGTGTAAAGAAATCCTGTTTGGTCTTTTTAAAAGCACATCCTTGTTTTACAATTTGCCTTTATCGGAAAAAACTGACCTCCTCGAAAACGTCCATAACTTCTTCAATATTCATGTTAGAAACGAAATTTAATTGTCTGCTTGTAGCTAACATCCTAAGCTTTCGAGAGAAACCGCATCCCAAATCTTTATAGTTCTTCCGCGATCGTGATTACCACGCGTGGAAAAGTTTGTCGCAAATTTTTCGTTTTGGCAAAATCTATAACGTGTAAAATAGCTTTTCATTGCACCCGACCTCAAAATTAAGTTTTCCCATGGCTTATTACTCTAATATCATTGCTAGATACCAGAAAAGCTTTGATCGCTTAAAGTGTCAGCTAAAGGTTTACCGTCCATTACAGCTGCCTAGCTGTTTTTTTGTTGGTTTACAATGGGCAGTTAGAAAGAATGAAAAGAACCACAGACTTCCATATTTAGTTTAAAAAATGAAAATACTGGGGGCGTGGCCAGCAGCAACAAGATTGTGGCACAGCTTTTCAGATCTGACAGATTACTTAATTATGGACATTTTTAATTTAGTTGTATATGGTTCACAAAAAAAAAAAATGTACAATAGGTTTTTGGTGAACAGACTTATCCCTCTCCCAACACACCACCTCTGTATCTAAAACCAGTTTCTTCCATCTACAGATTCTCAGGTGTATTTCCCTTACCACACCTATCCTCACCGTTTCTTGGCCATGAACTCCATCATCCTCTCCCAACTAGACTACACAAACTGCCTTTACCAAGACGCAACAGTATTTCGACTAAGGAAACGGCAAATAATCCAAAACGCTGCAGCGCATCTGCTCATCAACCTGCCGCCCAGAGAACACATCAGCTCTACAATAAAAGTCCTCCATTGGCTCCAGATTGGTTGATGCACCACCTTTAAAGTCATGTGCATCACACACCGGGCCATTCACGACAACAGTCTGGAATTCCTTCAAGACAATATTCAGCGCTACCACCCCTCAAGGAGTCTCAGATCTCGCACAGCATGTTGCCTAGTAGTCCCACTTTAAAACACCTCCACACTGGGTGGATCCTCGTTCTCTGTCCAAGCGCCTCTCATCTCCCTACACATTCATAATGTTGAAAATCTCCTCGTGAAACCCTCCCCCTTTCTCAACTATATTGCTGTACCAAAACACCACAACATTCCTATCCACCAATGACAGCACGGATGCCGGCAGTGCTTGCAGCGGCACCGACAACCTCTCTCTCTCCCCATGCACATCAACACTCTTATCCATCAATACCCCAGGGATGCCGGCAGCTTTTGCAGATTCACCACATAACAAACATTTGCACTCCCTGTTCTCCCTCACCCCCCCCCAAAACCCCCATCATACTCCATCATGCTCTGCTCCCTCCAGGGCCTGGCCTCGGCGCTCGGACTTTCATTGAGGGGAGACCATGAATAGCGAGACCAGCCATCCACAATGGACAACGAAAAAGAACACTGCAGCCGAACTCCATCCAAGCATACGGTACATATACCTTACACAACGTCTAGTCACAGGCCACAGGCACAGCTACCCATCCATGCACCATAGAATTCAGCCAATGCTATGCCATTGTGGCCTAGTAGCACACACAGAGCCGTCCATACTGAAAACCCTGACGTACCTCAACACCTCTGCCACTAGTATACAGTGACAACCAACAAAATAAAATATGGTCTAGCTGGGCACACAACGAATCTTCAACAATAGCACTCTACCCTAAACCACCAAAACCGTCCACCACATGCCTGACCATTTGGGCTGCTTATTGGAGCTTAGCCAGCCACTTAAGTCCTAATCTGGCAAAAAGGCACACAAGCATCTCTTAATCTAAACTCTTAGAGCCTCCTTCACATGGACAGAGGTCACCAAGGGCATTCTAACCACAAAGCACAATGAGACCATACAAATGGGGAAGATCACTATATAAATAACGAAGACAATGGACAATGCACAAAGATAATCAATACTAACAAAGTTACTCACCGAAGTGACTATCTTACTCCTAATACTTTTGGGGACATTCCGTCCAGTGGGACGGCACCGGAGCACCCCCTTAAAAAAGCATCAAACTGAAAAATGTGTCCCTTCTATGCGGGCCACCGCACGCGGCTGCAACCCCGCCCCCCAGCCCCCAAAGGATGAAATGGCCAGACCAGGAAACATGATGAGGACACCAAGTGGCACAAACATATGAAAGCAGTGTGTTTAATGGATATATATCTACATGGAAAGTCATAGAAACCCCAAAAGCATACCTTTCAACGGTCCCCCATTTGGCACATTTCACCCTATGAACAAGCCAACATCCACAGTGCACTTCAATAGACTTGCAATCCAGGAATACCACCATCACTCTCCAAAATCTGTAAATCTCCAATTAGTTTATAGGTTCTCCATCTAAAAAACGTTTACCTATGCCGTGTGCAAGAATGACAATTTTGACCATTTCACTTACATTTGAATAAGTTCAGAAAAATGGTTTGGTTCCGTGTTAGTCCAGTTTTAGAATCAAACAAAATCCAGGTTTTTATCCCTTTTATTCAACAAACTGAAAATATTATGCTGAGATGATAGAGGCATACACCTTTTAAGTCCCAGAGACTTCGTCATCGGATCGTGGGCACATAATAAATTAGCAACAAAGTAAATCGCACAGAGCTGGGCATCGCTTTTACAGAAAAATATATAGTTTTCATAGTTATCAAAAAACACTGGATCCTTTATTAATTCGTAAGAAAAGAAAACTACATGATCTAAAAAGAATCGCAAAAGGCCCTTTCACGTATAGGGAAGGTCCAAGGCAATCCCTGAAAGAATGATCTATGCTCCGGACAGAATCAACACTGGAAATCCAATGAGTAGTCCGGCCACCAATCGACTGTCACTTATCAACCTCTGCAAAGAACAAACTGACACATGCTGAAGAATCTTGGCTTTTCAAGGTGCTCACATTCTGTCCCACTATGACACACTATGGCCTACTTTGAGCGTCAAAAACTTCAAAGCAACCACATCAGCAGTGCTATCTGATGGCCTGCTGTTATCACATACAACTATTGGACACAATGGGCCTCATTACGAGTGACCCGGTCTGGAAAAGGTGCCGGTAATGGGTACAGACCGATTACCTCTGAGTGTTCCGGTAGGGGGACTGAACAACCGGCAGGCCTGACCTGCCGGTAGTTCAGGACCCTACTGGTAGAAAATTCACTGAAACACTGGCACCATTAACAACGGTGCTGGTGCTTCAGTGTTCCATTGGATATGGGAACTTACAGTACCGCTGCCTGTGATATCCCGATAATTGACACTTTGAATGCAAGTCAGTGGGTTCCCGCTAAACACGATCCACAACTAGGATACACTTAAATATGGCATCTTGGAAATGGAGGGAATACTTCTGTATTGGTTCCTCCACATGCATTCAAGTAGAAACCTAGCAGAGCATGGCGGTTGCAAAACTATGCACTAGCCTCTATCAATATTTTCTGCTCAACACTCTGGTGCAAGCTGATAATCTTAGTCTGGTTGGGCATTACCATCATTGGAGGCAATTATGCATATGTCACTGCAGGAAGATGTTAGTAGCCTTTGTAGGTGGAAAAACTGGAGGCTGGTTGGTGAAGGTGTTTAATAACATATCCTTTTTTTCTCAAAATGTGTGCCTACGAATCTTACATTTTGGAATTTCTCTACAACAGCATCACTTTTTTCAAAGTGGGTTCCACTTATTAGAGCTGTCATGCTTCAGTGTTTGGACACATTACATGCAGCATATTGAGTGGATAACATGGCCCTGCTTGAAATGTAAATTTAGCTGCAGTGACGATGAGAACTGCTTGCCAAAGTTTGAGTATGGCTCTGTTTCTTTCCAAATGTATGACCCTGTAAATAAAGGGAACATGCAAGACTGAATACCCTGCATACTTCTTCCTGCAGCCAAATATGTTTAACGTGGTAGAATCTCTGTTTTTTTTGTTGTTATTTTTCTTTCCATGTAAAAGATATGTTGAGCTCTGTGTATGATTTTCTTCCTTGCTCATTTCTCATCTGACCACCATTTGGTGAAGAAGGCTGAAATTTTGATAACGTATGCATCTACCATCTCAGCATAATATTTTCAGTTAGATATCAAAACTTGGATTTTGTTTGATTAGATTACGTGATATTGTGGGAGGAGATAGTGCAAAGCATGAAAAATGTCAAGTAATTGGTTAAATATATAAGTGTACATAAAACAATCAACCATATAGACAAACACGTAGATAAAAATCAAACCTTAAGACAGAAACACAGACCCTAACTAAACATCCATCCGATTTCTAACAACACACACACATTTAAAACAAGCCAAACCTATTGGCTTTCTTAATGCTTGTTGTTGGTTGTAGCTTGTCTTAGAAGAGATCTCGGTTTGCAACGTGTTAAACTGTTTAGGTTTTGTAAGAGATCGGTTCTGTAGACTCAGCGGAGTCGGCCTGTTTTAGAAGGTGCACTTAAAAGTGTAAACCCCACACTCAGCAGCTTGCCTCAACACCTCTGCCATCAGTATGCAGCGAAGACCTACGACAAATTCGGGCCAGCTGAACACATAATGAGTCTCTTGCACTCATACTTTCTCCTGGCAGCTCTCAGCACCAACTCACATGCCTGACCTCGTCGGTTGCTTTTACCGGAGCCCGGCCAGCCCTCCTAAGCTTTATGGTGGCCAAATGCGCAAAAGCATTCTAGACCTACTCTATGATTTCCCACATTTTGGCGTTCCCACCACTAGCACATTGAGACTATAATTATGGCAAAAGGTGCTATAAAAATGTCAAATACAATACAATACAATACTAAAAAGACAGAGGGGGTGCTATTATGCCATAAAGGAGTTCCATTTCAACTTAGACAGAGAAAAAAAGATAAAGAAGTGCAGTTTGTGATAGCTCAGGGAACCCTGAAAGAAATCATCATGTCATGCTCCAGATGCAGCCTAGGAGGCGTTTATGGTAAACTTTCGAAGACAATTAGGAAAAATATCCAGGGGTGATATTATCATACTAGGCGATAGGAATCTAGTTATGGATGGATCCTTGGACAGATACTCTCAGACCAAATATTTAGCAACTGGCATTGCGACACACACAAACTGCAGCAAGCTTTGTAAAGGTTTGTCTTATGGCGGTTGCTTAATCTACAGGCCAGGAACTATACCCACTACTCACATGTGCATAGATCCTTTTTGAGGATTGACTTCATGTTTACCTCTACATTAATGATGAAACTACTGCATGATATGAATTTGAACCTGGGCTGCAAACAGAGCAGGAAACATGGAGGCTCCCGTCCGAGATTTTGAATGATCCGGTCAATGCTGAGGAGCTGAAAGAGACAATAAGGGAGTAGCTAGCTCTTAACGACCTGCCAGATACTTCGATGGGCACCCATTGGGATGCCCTCAATGCGGTTGCAAGAGGAAAACTGAATGCCCTGGTGACGGCTCAGCTGCTGTTGCGAAGGCAAGCAGAAAACCAATTACTAGATGAACTTAAACAAAGAGAGACAGAGTTTAAGGCAGATCCAACGAGGGAGGTCTACAGGTAAATGGCCAGAATTCTGAAACAAATCCGCACCCTGAGGGTTCAGAAGGCTGTCCGCATATTACTGAATCTGCAGTAAGGGTTTTAAGAGTATGGCAACAAGCCGGTTAAAAGACTAGCTAACCAACTGAGACCAAGGGTCTCTAAAACATTCATCCACTCGATATTAGATGAAAAGGGGAAAGAAGGAGGAGATGAGCAACATAAGCTCAAAACCTTCCGGTCATATTACGGGAACGTCTATAAGACAGAAAATCCAATCCCTGACTTGCAGGGACAGTATCTGGAGGACATTGTGCCCCTAATCTTATCAGAAGGAGAGGGAGAAACCCCTAAGTACCCCAGGAGGTAATCGTAGCTATACAATTGTGAAAACCACAAAAATCTCCAGTGCCAGAAAGCCTAACAGCTCTGTTTTATAGAATGAATGTGTATGCAGATATTAGCAGTCCCGATGGCCAGACTATGTGACTCCATATGAGAAGGAGGAGAACTGCTGCGAGCCATGAGGGAGGCCCACATCACGCTTACCCATGGGCCAATTGCCCTCCTGAACGTAGACGCAAAAACGTTTGCGAAGATATTGGTTAACAACATGGAACAATTAATCCCCACATTAATAGACTCTGATCAATTGGGCTTCATGATGGGTAGAGGGACAACTGGTATTGCGTGCAGGGCACTACATCTAGTTGACAAAGACAATGGGTCCCCAGTCCTCTCTTTGTTACTAACCTTGGATGCTGAAAAAGCATTTGACAGAGTGGACTGAGACTTTCTCAAATTGACACTAGCTTAATTTTGTATTTTTTCCGGGAATGACGAATATGATTATGGCCACTTGTAAATCCCCATCCAGAATACAGGTCAACAGAAAATACAAAGACCCAATTCATCTCGCATGAGGCACCCGACAGAGCTGCCCATTATCGCCCTTTTTTTCGATTTAGTAGTGGAACCATTGGCAGTCCTTTGAGGGCTAATCCCAACTTCTACAAAATAAACCTCTTTGATTATGATATAATCATTAATTAATTTGGCTAACCCCCATAAGTACCTGCAACATCTAATGGAAGAGTTGCACCTCTTCCGCAAAGTATCCAGGTTTAAAATTAATGTACCCAAATCAGATATTTTGAACATTAACATACCTCATGCATTAAGAGAGACACAGAAAACATCATTCCACTTCACTTGGACTCCGAAGAGTATAACTTATCTAGGGATTAAGGTCACAACATATTTGGGTCAACTATATGACGATAATTACCTGCACCTCTGGTCCAAAATTGAAGAAGACATAGATTGTTGGAGGCAAATGCGTCGTATGTGGTTCAGGAGGATAGCGGTGGCCAACATTTATATTTTACCGATAACACTATACCGCTTTCAGTCTATTCCATTCCCGCAACCTAAAACGAGATTCAAGTTTTGGGAGAACAAATTGCTTAAATTCATATGGGATGGAGGTGCACCTAGGGTCAAGAGGAGCACACTATGTGCTATACTTCTGTATTATTATTGGAAGGCCCTGATAAGATCAGCAGTTGAATGAGTCCAGAAGCACTCAGAATAAAATGGGTATACATGGAACAATTAGTAGCAGGCAGGCATCTCTGGACGCAACATTGGCTTCCAAAAACACCAAGATTTGCCAGATGAGCGAAGCGGGGATTTAGCAGTAGGAGATCTCATTCACAATGGGGATATCAAGTCGTTTGAAAGACTGAAGCAACAATAAAAGATAAATGAGGAAGACAGAATGTATTATATGCAGGTGCGGCACTGAGTACTCAACCCCCAAATCAAAAAAGTATCAACTAGAGCACTCAGATATTCCAACTCTCAGCTTCCGCAACAGGGCTGTATCTTAACTGTATTAGATCATAAGTAGAGAAGAATGAAGAATAACCACATGTATTGCAAAGGATGGGAGAAACATTTAGAAATAGAAATGGGAGATGAGGAATGGGAAAGGATATTTAGACATACCTGAAGCACATATTGTTATACACAGTTAGTAGAGACCCAAGCTAAAATTCTAACAAGGTGGTACCTCACACTGGATAGATTGAGAACAACAAAGAAAATATCCTCAAATATTTGCTACTTATGCAAAAGGGAAAAGGGAACCCTTCTACATATGCTAGGCGGTTGCCCCAGCATGAGATCCTCCTGGTCGGATGTGCACTCTAGGTTGAAGTAAATATTGGGTGTTGAGTGTCCAATGGACTCCTTATATGTAATACTGAGGGGTGGGGGAGGTGATGACCAAATGGGACTGAAATAAACTAGTCGCTCATATGCTACTAGCAACTAAGCTGACCATGCTAGCGAGATGAAGACAAGCAACCCTGTCCTAAGTCAACATTTGGCTTAGCAAAATATGGCACACATTATTGATGGAAAATCTAACGGCAGGAGTGAGGCGGTTAGAGGCTGACCTTAGACGCATATGGAATCCTTTCTTGCACTGTATGAAGAAAGACAGTAATGGTTTGTCCTGTTTGAACCTGATAGGTATGCCATAGTTGCCTAAACTGTGTCATTCAGAAAAAGACATGTTACCACAGACTTGTTTGTACAATGCAGCGAATATCGGGCTGAAGGTGTGGGGGATAATATTTCAAATTGTTAAGACAATACCTTTGTAAAACATTTAATTTGTATTGCATGAAATCTTGAAAATAAAATAAAAAGAAGTTGGAAAAAAATAGTGTAAACCCAGGGGTGAACAGTAGTGGATCCCACATGTAAGTCGAAATGCTTGATAGAGGGGCCGTGAGACTAATTGCCACTCCCAGGCCGCTCCGTTGGTGTAAAAGTGCTCCTTTGGTGCAAAGTATTTTCCACTTTTTCTTTCCCCTGGTACACTGGATTGTCACTGTTCAGTCTTCTTCAAAGGTCTCATCGGGGTGGAGGGGTGCTGTTGAGGAGCCTTGAAAATGACTGCCTAGCTTTTTGCTCCGCACCACACTGGAACAAAATCCCATTAGATGTTGGTTCCATAAGGCTCCTGATCTCTAAACTACAGATCCTGTGTGCTGAGAGTGGTGGGAACCACCTGCTCAATTCCTGAGAAAATCGGTAACTCCTGTACTAAGATTTGGCCCCCTGCGACCACAGAGGCAACGACCAGCCAGCCTGGGCCTGCGCGCCTGGGGTGACGCGTCCTGACTGGATTGCGGAGGCCAGCCGGGGCGGAGCTGTACGGCAGAGGTCTGACCTCTCCTGCCTGTGGTGCTGGCCTGAGACCGGAGGAGCGGCTTCCCACCAGCCCCCTTCCTCGGCCGAAGATCCAGGAGCTAACTACTGCTGGACCATAGGGCGACGAACCAGCCGACCCATCGTGTGGTGAGTGGCTGCGCTCCACCGACGCCAGCGGGGTACCCAACCCCATTGTGGACGAGCACGTGTCCCCCACCGGAGGAGATACCATCTTCTGTCCCCCAACCCGCTCTTGACTAGTACCTGCTGGGAGTGACACTGCGACCCGCTGTTTCCGTTGGCCCACCAACGCCCCTACCAGGACACAAACCACTGGTGGCATATCTGTGGCTGCCCTGGCCAAGGCGCCATGGAAGATTGGCTCGCAACGCCACTCCAGTTCCTGATTTTGCTCACCATATCCAGTAGAGGACCCTGGACGCAACTGAGGGCCTGACAACATCCTCCTCCCTAGTTGGACTGAGGACCCACACTGCCGACATTGCTCCTGGGGTGCCTTCACTCCCCCGGCAGCAGCGCATCAACAGACCCTGCCTACGGCTGGCACGAACACCTCAGCGGAGAGAGGATGCAGCGCCTCTCCCCTCAGAATGCTCCATACAGGTGCCGGCCCGGGGGTCCACACTACAGCCTACTGACACAGCGAGTCTGCCGCCATTTCTATATCTGGATACGCTAGCCCCATTGGCTGTATCACTCCTGATCCTGGTTGCCAACTCCTGTGGGGAAGCACTTGGTGTGACTGCAGAGGTGGCAACCTTCTCCATCCTGGTGGTGCAGGAGACTCCCGACACCCATCTTACACTTAGGAGAAACCGATGGACTGCATTGCTGATGCGTGGACTGGGCCTCAGTGCTCGAGCGTTGGGCCGCATACCTCTGACTGCTCCAGTTGAGGGCCTGTGAGCTCTCAATGTCCAGAGGGGACATGGACGTGTCCTGAGCTGTGCACTACTGCCCGGTTTGGGTGGCATGATTTGGGGCTGGTGCCTACTATCCTTGGACCACCACAGAAGACAAAAATAATGCTTCTGTTACGCTCACCTGGTCTCAGCAGGGACGTTGGGGCACGGTTGCAGCCCTCCCTGGAAGTGGATCACCCTTGTCAGGCTTCTTCCCCTGCACGTATGCTGCTGGCTGCGACAGCTGATGACACTGCTCATGCGTGGATATATGAGATTATGAGAATGCTGCTATGTGACTGCTGTCTCTCTCGAACCCTTCTTCCCAAAGTGTGGTGAGCATGCGCCGACCCATATAGTCTCACCTGTTGCTTAATAATGATGAGCTCTCCGTCCTGTTTCTCACTGCAGGGGCGCTTTTAATGGGCTGAGTTTCTTCACTGGCCCATTGTACGTGGCTGCCCAGACCAGCTGTGGCTAACCTTTCTGGTGGTATGTGTCTTTTGGCTTTTAAGTATTGTGATGTTGATTCTTGATTATTGTCTGTATCTTTTAATAATTTCTATCCTCTGCTTTCTCCCAACAGATGAAATGCGGCCCTTCGGTAGTTGCGGTGTTTCAAGCAAGGCCAAATTGGAGGAGAATGGAGTCCAGGATGCTCCGACAGAAGGTGAGTGTTGATTTAAGGTTGCGCGTGAAGATTTGTCAAAAGCGCAACCTTAAACGTTATGTCTTAACAAACTCTAACCTTGTCTTTATCTTTTTCCCATGCAGGCACCGTCTTCGGATGATTTGCGCGCCGTGTCTCGATGTCGGGTAGAGCGCTGCTTTCCGGAGGTCTGGAGATGGATGAAGAATGCCAGAGACAACGATGATGCATGCCGATGAAAGCAGGTTCCAAGGTAAGTGCTGAGGCGGGTAGCTGGAAATAAAGGTAAGATGCTGAGGCTGGAAACGGGTGCTGAAGCTGGTAACTGGAAACAGAGGTAAACTGCTGAAGCTGGTAGCTGGAAACAAGGTAAGATGCGCTCAGGCGGTGGTGAGCGTTACGCTGCCATCAGTGCAGAATAATGTGAAGCGCTTGCATGAAGACTGGGCGGGCTTAAATAGTCTAGCTCTGGCCACGCCCATTAGCGTTGACTCACCGGCCTCATGCTGCACGTGTAATACAGCTTCCCCTGTGGCCACACCTAGATAAACGCACGTGGAGGTTCTTGCAGGAAAATAAAGTACTTTGCACAAAATAAAGTGTGTTAGTTTTGAATTCGTTTATGAGCCTGGTGCCAAAGGCGCCAGGACTGAGTCCAGCTGGGCGTCCTATGTTGTATTGTCCCAAAGGGACAATTAAAAGTTGTGTCACCCCTTACCCTCATCCCCTGATGGTACGGGGTCTGTGTTTCCAGGCCAGTGACCATGACAGCTGCAGGGCTACCCTTTTCCACGGGTATACCCCTGCGCTACTCAACGTGACTACAGCAACCCCACCATTGGTCCTGTGCACCCTGCAGTGTCCAATTCATGTAAATGCTGCAACATGTGAGGTTCCCGACTGGAGGCATACCCGTGTCAGCCCTGGGTGAAACTAGTAGCAATGAGTCTCACAACCCAGTGCCTTCCTTGCCCTACCAAATTGCTTGACTGTACCTCTCCCCCATATTAGCTGAGACCCCCTACTACTCCTGCCCACTCCTGGTGAATGTTATGTATCACGGGTGGCCCTCCTTAGCTAATTGCCACCCTGGCCAACCCACCATTGCCCCACTGCAAGCACGCACGCTGAGGGCTGTGACCTCAATTTAGGGGCCGTCAACAAGGCTGCCACCACCCCAGTGGCCTTCCCACATCTTGCTATTCCCCGGACCTGGACTTCTGACCCACCTTGCTGCTCGGTGGGAATCACTGTGGAGTTCTGCTAACCCCCACCTCAGCCCCTTCACACCCCGAGGTTCTAGATTCCTCCACAGAACACTGAAATTATCCTAGGGACCTCTCAACTAGCCTATTGCCCACCAACCCTCACGGTGCCCCAACTGGTATACCTGTCTGCCCCAGTCCTTGACAATCACCATCTATGCTGATAAGGAACCCTGCGTTGGGCCCTTAGCGGGAGGACTGGAAGAGGCCTACCCACCTACCATGACCAAAGGCACCCGAGGAGGAAAGAAAACCGGCGCAATGGACACATTTGCAAAGTCAATGCCTAGGCCTGAACAGCGGCAGCCTGCACTGAGTCAGTGCGACACCTCCATGCCTATCTTCCCACCTTCCCCCAATCTTACCAGTATGATGGAGGCAATGACTAAAAAACTTTGTGGCCATACAACTGGATGATATCAAAGCGACTGTAGCATCACTTAGAACCCAACTGGCCCACAAGGGCGCTAGAATCACTGAGGCTGAGACTAGGATTGGAGCCAACGAGGACCGACTACATGCACTCCAAGACACAGTGGCCACTCTCACCTGAGATAGGAAATTCGTCAAAAACAAGTGTGAAGATCTCGAGTCCCGCTCACGTAGGAATAACATTCGAATATTCGGGGTGCCTGAGGATGCACTTACTGGGAGGATGGAGCTGGCAACCGAAAATGTATTTTCTTTGCTGTTGAGCGTGCTCATTGAGTATGGGCCCTGTGTTCCAAGCCAGGCCTATTATTGCAAAGATTCTCAGCTTCCGAGATAGGCATCACCTACTTCGACTTGCCTGGGAAAAAAAAGAACTGAGGCTGGATCAGGATTTTCTCCGACTTTTCCACTGGAGTTAAGCAGGAGCGGTACCAATTCCTTGGGGTCAAAAAGTTGCTCAGGGAAAGGAACATCCAATATGCCATGTTATTCCCAGCATGCCTAAAACTTACTTTCAGGGGTAAACTTTACTTCTTCACCGTCCCAGATGAAGCGGTGAAATTCATCGAAGCACAAATACCACTGGATAACCCCGCCGACGATCAAATGGAGAACAACTATGCTGACTAAAGATACCCAACTCAAACTACTCTACTTCAGGTTGCTATTCTCCTTACTGACATGAGCCGATAGTGGCACATGAAAACTCCAGCTGCCTCTCACGTGCGACAGAGATGTGTGTACTACCCAGGATCCTATGTTGGTGATTGTGCGTAAGCAGCATACCCCCTTGCACTTGCAATGGTTGTTTCAGGGGTTCAATTGTTCTCAGGTCCCTGTTGGACCTTCTGTGAAGGTGAGCCAAGTTGGGGCGGGCTGACCAAAAGTGGAATCAGGGGGTGCGGTACATACACTGCTTAGTTGGGAAGGGCATGTAATGGAGGGGGGTATCCAAGTTGGTGCGGGTAAAAACAAAACTGGCAGGAGCGACACGGCAGAACACATGTTGGGAATCGAATATATGAATGTGACAAACGCACTAGCAGACGAACAAAGGCGGGAAATCTGGGATGTCCCCTGAAATGTGAAATGGCAACTACTTTAATGTCATGGAATGTCAGAGGGGTAGGCAACTTCACCAAGGCGTGCAGAATCACCACATATGCACAGAGACATGTGGTAAAGATACTCCTCCTGCAGGAAACACATGCCTACAAAACACATAGCGGTTGGCTTAGCGCTATCCTGGGGACCAAATCGATTCTACACCACCTTCTCCACAACCGCAAGGGGAGTACTGACACTAATTCATAAGTCTATTACATTCACATTGAAGAAAAATTACATAGATCCCGAAGGCAGATATGTAAACCTACACTGCATGATCACAGGCGGGGGAGTACTTGTTAGTAAACAAGTACTGCCCAAATGTTGATACCCCAGAGTTTTTCGATAAGGTGGCCTCCATCCTAATCCTACGAGAGAGGGGGTTTCACAGCCCTCAACCTCAAACTATACTGGATAGCAGCGCAGGCCCATTATGTCTCGTACTGGTATGAAGAAACTGAGAACCCACCTCATGTTAAAGTGGAACGGTTGGCATTGAGTGAAATAAACCTTAAAATGCTACTTCTGCATTGGGCCTACAAAGACAACTCCCCGCTGCATCCCACGGCCGCCACACTGCTTGCATGGGGCCGAATGCTACCGCCATTGAACGAGACACGCCCCTACTATAAGCAGCACCTGATCTAGGATTCCCTGGGCTAGAACCCACACATGATACTGCAATGGTGCAGCACTGGCAAGGTCTGGGGTACAGAATGCTCACCGATCTATTCCCAGAGGGGAGATTCATCACACCCCAAAAATGGCGAGCCAGGCATACAGGCTCAGCACTGGAAATGCTACAGTATTATAGGATTCGCGCCTCTGTCTGCACTTTGTTGCCCTGCAGCCCGGATGAGCCCCCAGACACACCTGAAATACGCTACATTGCCAATTCCAGCAGAGTTCGAATAGTAGTATCCTCCTTATACAAGTTGCTATTTGAGGAAACCCCAGACCAACCATCCAAAGTGCGCGATACATGGGCAAAGGAACTAGACCTCGAAATCTCTGACACCACATGCAAAAATATGTGTTAGGGTCTCCCTCAATTTCTGACTCGACTGCATGCAGTACAAACTTCTGAATAGATTATATTAGACCCCTCACAAACTCAACAGGTTCACCCGACACTCAACTAACACCTGCACAAGGTGCCATGCTGAAGAGGCCGACCATATACATATGTTTTGGTCATGTGCCAAACTCCATAACTTTTGGAAAGAGATCCTACAGGCATTCTCTGAGATTGCAGGTACTACTATGGATCCAAATCCAAACGCGGTCCTGTTTGGGATGTGGGAGGATATCAGGAATAGAGAAATGTTGACATTATTAAATATAAGCTGTACGGTGGCCAAAAAATGTATTCTCCAACACTGGAAGCACCCCTCCCCTCCGACTTTTGCAATGTGGTTGAATGCACTCACTTGGACTCAAACATGCAAAGTGAATACATTAACTCACTGCCTTCGCATTCTCGCCAGAAGAATGTATGGACTGAATTCCACACCTACGTCTCCAGTCAATCGGACAGTAGTCCTGGCTCACCTGAACTGTGCTTATCTGGAACTCTAGCTTACCCCATGATGGATATACAGGTAACGACCTGGTGAAGGTGAAACACATCCCACAGTCACCAAATGGACACGTGTAATCTATCTCTGTATATCCAATGTAAGACATAACTGAACATGTATGCTGTAAGCTTCTGCCAATAAATAAAAGGTTAAAAAAAGGCCTCATCAGGGATACAAAAACTAGTGTTAATGCAGATTCTTAATTTTTGCAGGGTTAGAGTGTTCAAAACATATCATGTTTCTTTTGCGAGTTTACTGCCAGCCTTTGTGTATGATTCTAGTGTGGTACTATCTGCTTTGCCTATGGGGTGTCCCTACAGTGAACCCATGTCTAAATCTAGTATAGAGTCTTAAAGCCTAACATTTCATGCAGGTGTGAGCGAGATCCACTTGTTGCTATGCTATATGTGCTCATGGTCTCTGCCTGTCATAGAGAACCAGGACTGCAGATGCTAGAACCAAACATTAGTTGAAGCTTCGATGGTGTCTGGAATCGAATTTGAACACACACCTGATAGAAAGCCTCGGAAGATGGATCATGGCAGCACTGACTGTTTGGGTTGCTGACCAATGTTTGAATGGATGCAATACTTTCTATACGGAGTGGAGACCCCTTTCTACTACTAAAGAACTGAACTATAAGGAACTCAAGTGGGTTGTCTCAGACTGAAGCCCTATGCAGGGCTTGCTTGCATCAGTGACTAGGACTGGGATGAAGAGGCAAGTGCACCTAAATGAGAGACACCTAGCAAGTGGGTGAGCCTACGAATGGCAATTATGTGCACATCCAGGGTAGAGTCGTTGAATGCACCTGCGGTGAACTCCCCCTGCAACTCCTGCATGAACATATTTGGGTCGCAGCAAGTTATGCACACTGACCCAGCAGAGAATGTAACCAGTTGGTTAAGGTATGAAAGGCACTTCAAGACCTTCCATGTTCATCTTGTATTGTCTTGGATTGGGGAAAGCGTGGTCAGCGAATCAGGTTGCTGGAAATGTGGGCGAGAACACACAGTGTACCACACACATTTTTCAGCCACCCCAGGCCCTTCCACAGGTGGCATCATCTTGATTGTGGGGAGGCAACTCTCACTGTTGCCTCACCAAGCCCTCACCCTCCTTTCACCCCTCTGAGACATCTCCCACCCTTTCCCTACCCCCTCCCTCCCTATACACTTACTTGCAGGACTACAGCAGAGCTTTGTGCTGTGGTCCTGGCAATCCGCCCCTCCTGTGAACGCCGCAATAGAAAAGGGATAACATCCCTTTTCTATTTATTATGCTGGTGGCCATCTTGTATTTTTATGGGAGATTGGGTTCATGCAATATCCGTGGGGCCCATCTCGCGAAAAATAAAATAACGATTAACATTCGATACAAAACCCATTGTGCAAATAGCAATCGCTCCCGCTGAGGGGACGCCTTCACAGAGGCTCGTTCTGGCTGGACGTTGCCAGCCACGTATGCCCCACCTCCACCCAAGCAGCGGTGATTGCTGTAGTTTATTTCTATAAGATTCCTGGGAGGAATGTTTGTTATTCTACTGCTATTAATATTGTGATTCACTGTACGCTCGCCATCCCCCCCGCCCTCCTCTATGAGTTGTCTTTGACTGCTCATCCATAGGTACCGTTCAGTATGCAAGAGTTAGCGCACAGGGAGATCCTGTTTGCCTTACTCAAGAAAGTTCACTGGCTACCTTGTTTGCCTAGATTAATCCACAAAACTGCACAGGCAACAAAAGGTAATGGGATCTTACACGTTCAGCGGTGCTGTACATTTTTGCCAGTAATTTAATTATGCCACATTTTGGGGTAATGAAATGATTGCCAGGTTTACCGCAAAGCACCCAAATTCAGAGCTGGCATCAAAGTGGAGGGAGTAAATCCTCCACTTTAGGAATTCCCAGGAGCGAAATTACTGCCTGTGATAATTCCTCGAAATCCCCTGCGGAGTCCTGAAGCCTACATGAATGGGATCTATCCATGCCTTACCGCCACTTGTAATCTGGTAGTAATTCCGCTGGAATGTGTGGCGGTAACAGCAAATGTGTCTCCCAGTAGCTCTGCTGAACTTACTGCCAAACTTGTAAGGAGTTCCTAACTTCAAAGTTTAAAAAAAAAGAAACATGCCTTAGTATTATTGATTTAGATTCTTTGAAGCTCTCCTCACAGTTCTGTGATGGTTCTTTGTCTCTCGGTTCACTGTTCCTCGCTGGCTTTTTATCTCCAATTTGGTCACGTTTTCGGACTGTACTCTATCATACATAGTGCTGCACTGCACTTGATTTCTTTTCCTTCTGGTTGCACTTCAGGATTCTACTCCGTTTTGCAGTTTGCACTATTCTGTTAGAGTTTCTCTTCCCTTTGGTTATGATGTAAGACTGTATTACATTTGCCAGAATGCAGCACATATCATTTGGTTCCTTGTCTGACTCTGCTTACGATTTTGGGAATAAACTCGGAATCACAAAATGCTGCATTTCAATTGGTTTCTTGCTCTTGCTTTTTATTCACTTTGGAATTGTACCATATCTCCGAGATTGCAAAGTTTCAATGCTTTCACTTCTGGGAATTGCTCACCGGCCTTTCAACTTCTTGGTCTCTCTGTGAACTGTAAGGGAGGCATGGTATCAACACTAAGACAGACACAAGTGACTAAAGTTCAAGGGTGTTTATTGGACTTTCACAAGGGTGTGATAAATGTTCATCTTAACCTAAATCTACGGATGGGAGCAAGCTATCAAATAATAATAATGCAGTCCTAGTGGACTCTTGTAAAAACAGACAAGCCTATAAATAAAAACGATTGCCAATTCTTTTACCACTGATTTACAAATAGCGTAGTTTAATATTCATGAAAAAGAAAGAAGTGTTCACAAAATGATATGCCAGGATGTTCATGCCGTTGGCCTCCCTTTCCCACGTTTTCAGTATGGGGCAAGGCGGTTCACTTTAGCAAAGCACACACGCTGGCTTCTTCGCTATGAGGATACAGTTCGATTTCCAGCAACAGTGCCTTCTGTGCCTAAGTCTCTTTTCTCATCAAAGTCTCTTGATTGGGCCTGATGTCCAAATAAAATAGGATACCTGGTTATTTTCTTCTTACAAGTATTTAACTCAGGTGCTCCACCCTCGATCCCCCTCAACCGGGCTCAGATCCCTTTTATTTTATGATTGTTACTGCAGATCCCTCTCTTCCGGGCTCAGATCCCTGATATTATAAAGTTCAGAGAATATTCATTTTCTCGGGTGACTCACGGTTCTGCCCGGATCCCCCTCAGCCGGGGTCAGATCCTTTCCCTTTTTCAATTAGTTACCCTCAGCCGGGCTCGGACCAATTGCAGTTCACCTTGGTTTATCGAAGAATTTCGAATGTGCACAGGATTGAGCTTCACCCATTGCAGGACCACTTCGATACAAACTTCTGTTTTACAATACAGTTGCCATTCAGTTGGATACCTAATAGACACCTTTGAATGGTTCCGAACCACTCTGTATACGGGATCTCACTTGTTCATTCACTCCTTTGCTTTCCAATTATATTCGAGTCGCTCATCACATGCGTTTCACACACTATCCTCTTTGGATTTCTTCCTACAATGTTGCCGCTTGCAAACTCAGTTTAAACACAAGCTGGTTTGGTATCAGTCTCTCCGACTCACCAGCTGTGCTGTCTTTACTGGCGCTGCTTTGTTGTCGGAGCCAAGGACAGTAACACTGCGGCAATCACTCCTTGCTACCTTGGTTATCGCCCTGGGAGAGCCCCGGATACCTTCAGTGTACAGTGCAGGTTTGTTCAGCTTTAGTTCCTGGACTTAGGCTTCTTATTTTCCAAGGTTAGTGAAAGTAACAGTCTTTAAAGGTCAAGGGCAACCTTCTCTGGTCTCGCTGTCTTTCTCCTTGAATGAAACTGCCATCTTGGAACTATTGTTTCCATGGGTGCTGTTCCTCACTGATAGTGTGCTTTCGTGCTGCGCCTTTTATCCATTTAGGGAAGTGTGATGGAAGTCAGATGTGTTTAATCATCAGTTATTGCCTGAACTTCCCTGACCATGCTATTGGGACATGTCAGGTATACGGCTCTAGTGTTAGTCCATTGTCACTTGCATTGAACTGTCTGTGAGAAAAATGTTCATGTCGGGAAATGGGGGGGTTGTGTTCCTAGGTATCCTACCTGGTAGGATCGGGAAAAGGTGTTACATGGAAGGGGATACCACATCTCACCATCTGGGGCCTCACTTCCACTCCCCCAAAGACCCCTCATCTTGGTGATCCTCCCACACTGGCCACCCCCAGGAACTGGATACAAAAGCGGGGTTTTATTTTTTATTTTTTTTAATTGAGGCTTCTGAGATGTGGCAAGCTGCATATGGCTCTTTGTTTTTCTGGAGTGGCTAGTTCTCTGATAACTATAGCCAGTAAGATAGCTCAGTGGGTTGAGCGCTGGCTGCTGCAATCTGTGTGTGATCTGCAGGTTGCAGGTGTTAGGCAGAGTTTGTATGCAGTACCCTTTGGGACCACTACACACAACTAGGACTACAGGTGTAAGCAAATCCAACCTTTGATATAAGTCTGGACCACACAGTTTTTTGTAGCGAGCTGAGCAGCCAGGCTTATCTCAAGAGGGAATGTGAGCTTGTAAGGGTGTTACACAAAGGTCTACAATGACAAGTATTCAGATAGACACTTATACTCAAGGTTTCTTGGTAAAAACACATATTCATTTATTACACAATCATTTATAAAGCATTCACTAAACAAGGCAACCAATATCACATAAAAATGACACTACAATACTGATTACTAAGCAGTTGAACTCCCTTGAATTCGGAGCAAAATAGCATTGAAGTAGGAGCAAAAATGCATAAGTTAATAAAACGATTATTACAAGTATTCTAAAACAGTGCAAATAGTTTGAGTTCACCAGAGGAGTTGATTCAATGCAATAGGTAGGCCAAAGTCTCGGGAGGAAAGCTCAGTGGCAACGTGCTCACCTTGTTAGCAAGATGGCACGAAGCAACACAGATTCGACCTCTGGGTATTAAGCGCGTTATAAATAACCTATCATATCATATCAAAGTCAATTGGCTAGTGTCTTGTATAAGTAAAAATGGTTCTGTTATTTAAACGGAAAAGTCTTTGCCATGTTCTTAGAAGTAGTACACGGAAGAAAGGTTCATATGTTGGGTCACAAGCTGACTATTCATGCAAGTTGCCAAAGTTCCACAAACTTTCACGGTCAGAGGTAAATTCTCTGTCAGGTTTTTACAGTACCTTATATTGAAGAAAAAGATGCAACTGAAGACTTCTGTTCCTGGCAGTTCCTGCAGATCTCGCTGTTCCTGAGCCTCAGTCATGGGACAGGAGGGAGGATATCGAGGGACTCCTGCACTGCACGGGTCGCAAAACTGGCAAATTGGCAAATCTTTGATTCCGGTTGCTGTTCTTCAAGCACACAAGCTGGTGTCCATCCCCCTGGTTAATCCTAACCAGCTCCAAGAATGGTATCCAGGTGACTTAAGAGTTGATTGGTACTACCAACTCAAAGGAAGAACTCGCCCTTGAAGGGCTTCTCTGTCGAGATGAACGTGGTGATTTTGACCTGCAGCAGGGCGCCACCGGGCAAACCAATGGTCCAGTAGTTGCAGCAGCAGTCCTATTCTAGCTCTTCTTTGGTTCTTTCGTTCCAGTGGTGGACTCTGCCTTCCAAGACAAGAGACTCGCTTTTTAAAAAGTTTTCTTCTATTCATTCCAGCCTAGCTGCCACTCACCCAGCAGGCTGGCTGTCCTTTGCAGACAGTCAGCCAGCCAATCATGCCAGAGTGCATTTGGGTCTCCTAGGAGACTAAGCACAGGGAGTTTTGGACACCTCCCTCACTTCCTGCCCACCCCAGACACTCAGGCAACATAGGTAATCTTCAGCGCTGAAGCCCGCCAAAGGCGTAGGCACAAAGGGACCAAACCTAGTTTGGCGCGCACGCAGAGACAAACTCTAGAAGGACCTTTCCAAAAAGAAATGGCAAAATAAGAAGACCGGGACCCGTTTAAACAAAGGAGGCTCAGACACTGTCTTGAAAAACATGGCTCCCATGATTTAACGTTATCGGTGTTCGTGGTCGGGAAAAATCATGGAATATTGTAAGATAGTGTGTGCTGGGTCTAGGAATTTAAAAAGACTAGTAAAAAGACTAGTAAAGTCAATTTAACTTTACATTATCTGGGAAACAGTAGTTTATCCCAGAGAAGGTATTTAAACCTTGGCATAGCCTAGAAAGTCTTCCCTGTGTTACTGCACTGAGGGTGCTGTGTAACACACATGAAAAGATGATGCCTATGGAGTTGTCTAAAACTCCATAATCAAATAACATAAGAGTAAAACACACATCAAAATACATGAGAGAGTGGAAAAAAAGGCTCACACTCTCTCCAGGTAAAAAAAATCAAGTCCTCAAAATCCAGCAAAGTTGCTGGGGGTCTCTAAGTTGAAGGGAATTAGCACATTTATGAGAATTCTCCGTAACAGCAGGTTCGACTCCCAGCAAGGTCAACTAAGCCTTTCATCCTGCTGAGGTTGATAAATGAGTACCAAAAACAGGTTGAGTTATATTGTATGTATATTTGTTCTATATGATGTGCTTAAACATAAGTGCTATATAATAACACATCATTACCGTTTGGCCTTGGACGTTTGCTTGCATTCACACTGATTTGGTAATATGAGCCTATACACACTGATATTAACGATATGTATGGTGATCCATTCTTGAATTAAATGTATATCAATTTACAGTGATATCGGAACCGTATTTTTCCTAGTGTACTTAGAAACAATGCTTTGTGATGCCACTTCCTGTTTTGTCGAGGGGTGAAAGGCTGTGTTCCATCGCTTCCCGTTATGTCACTTCGGGGTGGGGTCAAATGACATCACTTCCTGTGTTGTCATCAGAGGTCAAGGGCTGTGTGATTTCACTTCTGCTACCTCTGCATTTTGGCAAGTAGAAACTCTGAGCAGCTGTGGTGGCATTTGAAGAGGTAGGAGCGACACCATGGATCTCTGATTAGTTACGGAAGGGGAATTTATGCAACTAGGCATATATTTAGGATTAGTAGTAGTGTAGGATCGAGGAGAATTAAATCAATGAATAGAAGAGAATTAAATCAGTATAAGGGTGGAGTTAGGGAATTAGGGTTGAATTTTGTTGGGGGGTTAGCGGAACATGATTTGTGGATGGAGAGGCAGTAATCCCAAATAGTGAGCATCAAGTAGAGTAGACACACATGCTTTTGTAAGTGGAGAGAAAGCCCAGGCAGTGAGAACCACATGTGAATTTCAGAGGAGTAGCTAAACCAGTGAGAACCTCACATGCACATTTTAGACATATGAGAATGCCAAAGAAGTAAGAGCTCCACATACTTTTTGACGGCAGAGGGGAATGCTAAAGCAGGGATGTGAATTTTGTAGATTGATAGACCAGCAAAATAGGGGGAAGCACAAGTGCATTTTGTAGGCAGATGAGAATGCAAAGGCAGCATTGTGGAAACATGCATTCTGAGACAGAGCCTTAGGTCAAGACAGCATTAAACACACATGCATTTTGTGTGCATGGGAGAATACCAAAGCATGTAGAATGGGGCATGTATTCTGTTGGCAGAGAAGGCCAAAGCAGTGAGAATCCCACCAACATTCTCACCATGTGCCTCATGTTTGCTTAGGAGAAGAAGAAATCAGTGAGAACACTGTATGCATTTTGCAGGCAGAGAAAGCCAAAGCAGAGCTCCATGTGCATTTTGTAGGTGAAGGAGGAAGTGAAATTAGGGAGAACTACAATGCATGTTGTAGGCAGACGTAGGCACATGTTCCTTTTGTAGGCATAATAGAAGGCCAAACCAGTCAGAAACCAAAATGCATGTTGTAGGTGTCGGAAAACACCAAAGCAGGGAGAACCGCATGTCCGTTTTGTAAGCAGAGGAGAGCGCCAAAGCAGGGTGAACTCCACACACATTTTGTAAAATGTGCAGAATGCCAAAGCAGTGTTAGGTATGTGTGCATTTTGAGGTGGAGGAGAAGGTCTAGGCAGTGTAAGGGACAAGTACATTTTGAGGCGGAGGAGTAGGCCAAGGCACGGTTAAACACAAATGCACTTGTGCACTTGTGCACTTGTGCACCAAAACAGTGACAATGAAACATTCATTTTGCAGCTGGGGTAGGCTAAAGCAGTGAGATCCTCCTGGTGAATTGTGTAGGGAAAGGAGAAGGCCACAGCACTAAGAGTCACTATGCATTTGTAGATGGAAGACTGGAACACCACAGCTGGAAGAACTCCATGTTTCATGATGCAGATTTAGGAGCAGGGCAGAGCTGTGAGAACTATACATGCATTTTGTTTGCGGAGGTGAAGGACACAGGAAAGCTCCATATGGATTGTGTAGGCTGAGGAGGACACCAAAACAGGGAGAATCACGTGCATTTTGTGGTCAGACGAAAAGGTCAAGCCCCTATTAGACATACATACCTTTTGTTGGCGGAGTTGAAAGCCAGCTCAGTGAGAACACTACAAGTATTGTGTAGGCATAGGAGAAAGCCAAGACACTCAGACGCTCACATGCATGTTATAGGCTGTTGAGAATGCCAAAACAGGGAGAACCACGTGTGCATGTTGTAGGCAGAGGAACATGCCAAAGCATTGCTATGTACATGTGCATTGTGTAGGTGGAGAGGGCCCACACACTGAGAACACCAAATGCCTTTCGGAGGCAGAGGAGAACCCCAAAGCAGTTTTAGGTACTTGTGCATTTTGTACAGAGAGGAGAAAGCAAAAACCAGGAGAACATAATGGGAACCTTCTAGCTGGAGGAAAAGGTAATGGCAGAGTTAGGCACATTGCATTTTGGAGGCAGGGAGAACACACAATCAGGGAGACGAAGACTTGCATTTTGTAGGCATAGGAGAAGAAAAAGGGAGTGTTAGGCATGTGGCCTTTTTGCAGGCAGGGGAGAAGGCTAAAGCAGTGGTAGGAAGAGAAGGCCAAAGCACATATATTTTGTCGGTGGAGGATGCCAGAGCTGGAAGAACATTCATGCATTTTGTTGAAAGAACATCAAATGCACTTTCTAGATGGAGGAAAAGGCCAAATCAGTGTTAGGCACACATGCATTTTGTATGTGGGATGAACATCAAAGCAGGGAGAAGCACACATGCATTTTGTAGAAGGAGGAGAAGGCCAAGCAGTGTTAGTTACATGTGCATGTTGTAGTTGGGAAGGTCAAAGCACTGAGAATTCCATGTGCATTTTGTAGGTGGAAGGGAATGCCAAAGCAGTGCTAGGTGCACGTGCATTTTGTAGGCAGAGGTGAACACTGAAGAGGTGACAGCGCCATGTGTATTTTGAAGGCAGACGAGAACACCAAAGCAAAGAGAACATCACATGCTCTTTCTAGGCAGACAAATACGACAAGACAGTTAGGCACATTTACATTTTGCAGGTGGGGAGAGCACCAAAGCAAGGAGAAGCAGACATGTATTTTATAGGCGGAGAAGGTGAAAGCAGAAAGAATTCCACATTAAATTTGTAGGTATAAGAAAAGGGTAAGGCGTTGTAGGGACACATGCATTTTCTAGGTGGGGTGAACACCAAAGCAGGGAGAACGACACATGTATTTTGTAAGCCGGAAAGGCAAAAGCAGTGATATCACTGTGTGCATTTTGAAAGCATAGGAGAAAGCCCAGGCAGTACCAGGCACACACGCATGTTGAAGGGGGAGAAGGCCAAAGCAGGGAGACCACAAATGACAAAGCAGTGAGGGCCTCATGTGAATTTTATAAGCTGGGAAAAGGGCTAAAGCAGTGAGAACTCTACATACATTTTGTAGGGTGTGAAGGGCAAAGGAGTGAGAACGCCACATGCATTTTGTAGGCAGAGCAGAATTCCTAAGAAGTGAGAGAGCCACACGCATTCTGCAAGTGGAAGAGTATGCCCGGGCAATGTAAGGCCCACATTAGATGTGTAGGTGCAGGAGAAGGGGAAAGCAGTGGGAACCCCACAAGATGTTTGCTGGTGGGGGAGGGAGACAAAGCGTGTTAGTCAATTTGTAGGTGGAGTAAAAGTCCAAATTAAGTGAGTTCCCTGCATGCAGTGTGTAGGAGGAGGAGAACTCCAGAGCAGTGAGTATTCCACTTGCATTTTGTAGACGAAGGGAAATGCTCAACCAGTGTTAGGCACACATGAATTATGTTGGTGGAGGAGAATGCAAAATGAGCAAAAAATACACATGCTTTTAATAGGTAGAGGAAAATGCCAAAGTAGGGAGAACCACACATAGGAGAACATTAAGGCAATGTTAGGCACACATGCATTTTCTAGGTGAGCAGGGCACAGAAGCAAGAAGGGACACATGCATTTTGTAGGCAAAGGTGAAGGCCAAGGCAGTCAGAACTTCACATGCATTTTGTAGGCTGTAGAGAGTGCCAAAACAGGGATAACCACATATGCATCTTGTAGGCAGAAGAATATGCCAAAGCAGTGCAAGGTACATGTGCATTTTGTAGGTGGAGGAGAAGGCCCACACTCTGAGAACATCTCATGCATTTTGGAGGCAGAGGAGAAACCCAAAGCAGTTTTATTTACTCATGCATTTTGTACACAGAGGAGAAAGTAAAACTGGGTAACATCATGAGAACTATTGAGCTGGAGGAAAAGGTAATGTCAGAGTTAAATACACACACATTTTGTAGGCAGGGAGAACACAAAAGCAGGGAGAAGAAGACATTCATTTTGTAGGCAGAGGAGAAGGCCAATGCAGTGTTCGGAAAACATACATTTTGTGGGCGGAGGAGAAGGCCACAGCAGTGAGAACATACATTTTGTGGGCGGAGGAGAAGGCCACAGCAGTGAGAACATACATTTTGTGGGCGGAGGAGAAGGCCACAGCAGTGAGAACATACATTTTGTGGGCGGAGGAGAAGGCCACAGCAGTGAGAACATACATTTTGTGGGCGGAGGAGAAGGCCACAGCAGTGAGAACATACATTTTGTGGGCGGAGGAGAAGGCCACAGCAGTGAGAACATACATTTTGTGGGCGGAGGAGAAGGCCACAGCAGTGAGAACACCACCTGTATATTTTGTGGGTGTGAGAGAATGCCCAAGCACTGTTAGGCACAGATGAATTTTGTTGGTGGAGGAGAGTGCAAAATAAGTAAAAAACAAACACGTTTTTTATAGGTATAGGAAAATGCCAAGGTAGGGAGAACCACACTTAGGAGAACAATAAGGCAATGTTAGGCATACATACATTTTCTAGGTCAGGAGAACACTTAAGCAGGGAGGACAACATGTGCATTTTGTAGGCAGAGGTTATGGTCAAGGCAGTGCTTATTTTAGGGTAAAGGTGAATGAAATGGATGAGTCTGAATCTTCTGCAGTAGCCAAATGTGGTAGGTAATTCGATTAGGCCTGTGGAACAAATGTATCTTTTGGGCATTTTTCACCGGCTACTGCAGTGGAAGTATGCTTTGGAGAAGCGCAGATAGTAAGTTGGTCAGTGTGCTGACCACACGGACCAATCAGAAGCCATAAATCTCTTCCCTGGTGAAGAAGAGGGGCATCCACCTCAAATGAACTGGTGCATTGGGAAGAAATGAAATTCTGCATTCATCACTCTGGCACTCGCTTTCAACAGTTTGGGAGTATGAGAAGGACATAGTTGAGCCCCAACAATCTGAGGCAAACGAGGCTGAAGAGATGGAACTACCCGAGCAACAAAGCAATCCATACATGATGAAGAGGTGATTCCAGACAATGTCCATCTCGTCTTTCCTTGGAAAAAGTGGAGAATGAAGAATATGAAAAGGTTATACTCTGTACCGCTCTTAAAGACTGGGACTCAGGCACCTCTTCTTTGATGATAGCACTTGTAGTGAGGGATACAACAAGACAGAACAAGAGGGTGCAGGCATTGACGAACCCATGCAAGTGTGAGTGCAGGATCTGCGCATTAGAACCAGGCTTTGGATGATCCCTGTGTGCAGTCTTCTCCACAAACAATGTAAAGACACACCTGCTACTGGTAGTATTACTTTGCAGGTAGTCTCATCATCGACAACTGTAGGGCAGACCTCCAGACAGACACAGTAAAGACAATCCTCTAAGGAAAAAACACGGTACACCTCTTTGCAAGGCAAACACATTTATTTTGTATACAAAAAGGAAAAAGGTGACAAAGGGTGCCTTTGAGCCCAACTACCACGGAGCTCACTGGGTTTGTTCAAAGGGTGCAAGTTGTTTTAAAGCAAATCATCGGCACTCTTGACACACTAGTATACAGTATTTGTGCCCCACCCTCATTGGCTACGACCTATATACATACTACCAGTCCTCTATGGTCCCTTGACTGACTGGCCACATCTAATCTACTCCTGCCCTCTAACACGTGGTCCTCTGCTTCATCACTTTGGGTTCCTACTACATTATTGGCGGGCCTCTAAGAATGATATATGAGACCCGATGCGTAGGAATCAGGATGCAGATGCTGTAGGGGAATTATCCCAGTATTACAGGACAGAACAACCAACAAGACGCAGGACTAATAAGAATTAAATATGCCCAGATTTGAAAAAGGCACATAGCCGAAACACGTGTAATGAAAAGGGCACACACACTGGATGATTAAATGGTGACAATTTAAAAATGCTAATGCTTTGGCGCTTGTCTTTATTGAGTATACATATGAAGATTTGAAGGAACAGTATTTGGCTTTTCACCGATATACTCTAACAAAAAGCCTCAAAACCAAGTATAAACAAAAGACATTGAAGTCACCGGGCAAGTCGGTCTCAAGAAAGAGCCTTCCAAATCCTGACTCTAAGAATGTTACCGTCCCCATGGCCCTAGTCACATGGTGTGCACCTGGTCAGCAACATGAGTTTAGTGGATACCTTTGAGGTCAAATTGGCCCTCTAGAATAAAGAAGCACTTCTCTTGATCCCAGACATACGGGCGCCCTCGCCATGCCTTCTCGGCTGAGAACTTAATTTGTTGGCATCACCTCTTACTCATTGTAGTATAAATCACAGGATGGTTCACTCCTTGCTCCGCCATTATCAGTTGCCCCTCCCTGGAGCTTCATCAAGGCCTCGAGAACATCTCACTAATCAGCCAAAATGTGAAGGATTTAGATGTTCTGTTCGTAGGCACCTGGCAGTTCAATTGGCATGGAGCAAAACAAAAGAGGTGATGGCTGGAAGGTTTAGAATTAATCTTAGCCTCAGGCATTGCTCTGAGAAAACCTCCAGACCATTGTTCTTTGCCTGCGTAGCCATTACAGAAGGGGAAAGACTGCATGCAAATCATGTTTGGTCCCACCCCAAAAGGACCAGTCCAGCCCAAACTGCTTGGTCACATCCCTTCTGCACAAGACCACAAGCATCCCCAGACATGTTTTGGTCTTGTTGGACCTCATCAGTGAGTATTCGCTTGGGTCTCTTCGCCCAGCAGGCATGGGACCCACGTCTGGACATACCAGTCCCACTCGGGGTGACTAAGCAAAACAAAAGAGGTGATGGTTGGAAGGTTTAAAATTAATCTTATCCTCTGGCATTGCTTTGGGCAACCCTTCAGACCATCGTTCTTTGCCTGCCAAGCCATTACAGAAGGAGAAAGACTGTATGCAAATCACGCATGGTCCCACTTCAAAAAGAGTAGTCAAGCCGAAACTGCTTGGTCACATCCCTTCTGCCTGAGACCACTAACATCCCAGACATGTTTCGGGCACGCTGGGCCTCATCAGTCAGGATTAGCTTGGGTTGCTAGGCAGAGCATTGACAGTGGTTCAGATTTATTCAAAACCTCCCACCCATCACTTTTTTGGTTGTCATTTGTCTGTCTATGTGAGAGAGGATATGCCCAGACATAGGTCACCTGCTAGCTGTGACATAGGGAACAAGCTACCCCTCACTGAGGAAGCCCAACAAGGGTGAAACATATCTGGGATTGCTTGTGTTTTCATGCAGAAGGAACCTGGCCTAGCAGTTCAGGTTGGGCTGCTACCATTGGAGGCAGTACCTGACTGATTTTCATATGGCTGGCCCCCTTTTGCAATGGCGGAGATGGGCTAAAAAACAGTGGTGTGGAAGGCTGCCCAGAGCATTGTCAGTGTTTCAGAATTATTAAAAATCTTCCACCCATCACTTTTTTGGTTAGTCATTTGTCTCCCTATGTGAGAGAGAGTATGCCCATACGTGGGTCCATTGCTCGCTGTGCCATAGGGAACCAAGCTGTACCTCACTGAGGAAGCCCAACAACGCCGAAACATGTCTTGGGTTGCTTGTGTTTCGGTGCAGAGGGGACCTGACCTAGCTGTTCGGGCTGGGCTTCTTCCATTGGTGGCAGGACCTGACTGATTTGCATATGGTCGGACAGCTTTTACAATGTCGCAGACAGGTTAAAAATGGTGGTGTCGAAGGTTGCCCAGAGCTTTGCCAGTGGTTCAGATTTATTCAAAACCTTCCACCCTTCACTTTTTTGGCTATAGTTCAAATGGGATGACCATTATTCTGGGGGGCACTAGTGCCTTAAATCTGGACCAGGGCCTTGGCTGCTCAAGACCTCTGCCCCAGCTCCCATGAGTGTGTCCTTCGGGACAGATGCAGCCCTACCTGTGCTCAGCCATTCACATTCCTTTTTGGTTTTGCAGCCCTGCAACACAATACAATTAGGTTTTATCTATCAGGCCTGAAGGCCTTTATGTTCGGTTTCTCTGCTGGGGCTTTGGATGGCTAAGTGTTTCGGGCATAATTGCCATGGTTTTCTACTACTTTCATCATGGCCTGTGGCAGACTAGGAATCACTCTAAATATGGTGATGCTTCAGTATTTCTCGCAGCGGTGTTACGCTCACCTGGTTTCTGCAGGGACGTTGGGGCACGTTAGAGCCCTCCCTGGACTTGGCTCCCCTGGATTGGACTCCTTCCCCAGCTGCTGTAGTGTGGGCTGCTCTGGTTGCAGGCACTGCCCCTGAGAGAATACGAGAGGCAGTGAGAATGATGTGGTTGGATTGTGATTTCTCTCGAACCCTTCGTTCCAAAATGAGGTGAGCAGGCGTTTCCCCATATAGTCTCACCTGTTTTCTTGTGAGGATGAGCTCTCCGTCCTGCTTCTCATCAGCAGTGGCGCCTCTGATGGACCTAGTTGCTTCACTGGTCCATGTGTACGGCGGACCAGACCGGCTGTGACCGTACCACTTTGAAGGTAAGTGTTCTTGTTAGGGAGAATTCTCCAAAATGGCTAATTTCCCTTACCTACTGAGTCCCTCAGCAGCTTTGCTGGATTTCTGGGATTTATTTTTTCACCTGGTAAGAGTGTGAGCCTTTTTTCCACTCTTACATGTGTTTTGCTGTGTGTGTTTTACATTTTTGTGTTCATAGACTGTGGAGCCTCACCTACTCCATAGGCATCATCTTTTTACTATGTGTTAGACAGCACCTTCAATGCAGTGACACAGGTTTGTCTTTTTCAGACTTCCCACTCAGACTCCATTTTCTGGGACTGACTACTGTATTCCAGAACATGTAAAGTTGCAATTGACTTTAGTAGTCCTTTTAAATTCACAGCCCCAGTACAGACTATCTTACATAGAGTTCTGGAAAGGGTTAATAGTTATCCCTTTTTGTCTGTCTCTCATGGAATATTGTTTCATTCCCTTTTCATTAAGGCTTGGCTGCTGGCAGTGGTAACTACCCTATTTTTCCTACCGCGGTTATTGTAAATAGCCGTGGTATTGTTTTAGGCTATCTTGGTAGCCTCGAACTTAAACCTGCTGGACCATATTTGTTTTAATTTGGTTCCGGCTGGGTTTATTTGCCATTTCTTTTTTGTAAAAGTCTTTCTTGTGTTTTTCTCTGCACGACAAACCAGGTTTGGTTCCTTTGTTCGCCGTCCTTTTGTGGGCTTCTGCACAGAAGCCCTCCTTAGGCGTCTGAAAGTCTGCGTAGGCAGGATGTGAGGGAGGGGGTTTTAGGACCCCTGCCATGGGTTCCCTTGGTAACCCAAGTCGCACTCCTGTTTGATTGGCTAGGTGACTGTCCCACCAGGACAGCCACCCTACTGTGTGATTGACAGCCAGGCTGTATGAATGGGGGAAAACTGCATAAAAAGCAGGTCTCTAGTGCTGGAAAGACAGAGTCGCCACTGGATCGAGAGAACTGAAGAGAAGCTGACAGAAGAGAATCTCTACCACGACTGAACCTGCTGCGGGTCCGAATCTTCAAACTTCGTCGACAGGGAAGATCTGCAAGGAATCTCTCCCCTTGAGCATGTGGGAACAACCAGTTCACCAAAATGCAAGCCCGGCCTCCCTCCTCTGGTTGAATTTGCTGTACAGAGCTACAGTGAACCGGATAGCCAGGAAGGTCGGACCCTGCTTGGGTTTTAAGGAACGCACCTTTTATTCATTGCTGTGCTCTGCTGCTGGTTTCTTCCCTGGGCAGTGCAGGACCCTCCAGTCTTCCTACTTCGTGTCAGTCTGACAGTCACTTCAGGAACCGTGAGCCTGCAGGACCTGCCAGGAACGTCCGCCTCAGCTACACCCTCTTCTCCATTTAAGGTACTGTTCCAAATCCGGTTGTTTCGTCCAGCCGCGGTAATGGTGTGTGAAACTTTTCGCCAATCCGAGGGCTTGTCTTTCTCTATTCTTTAAAGTAACTTTTCTCCTGACCAACTTCGTTCTGAACTCTTGGCAAAGACTTAACCGCAAACTACCCTGAACTGCGTGATCTTGAGCAAAAGACTTTGACCCATTGACTTTGTCCCTAGCCTCTTGATTTGATCTCCCCACTGTAGTTCCCTTTTCTAGATTGCCCTGCTTACTTACCTGTTGGTGCTGCTCAACTCTTGTCTAACTTTGTCTTTCCCTCCCTTTTAAATTGCTGGAGTGACATTTTGCTCTCACTTCATTTTGAGCTTAACTTGTCCAGAATCTATTGGGTGGTGTGTGGTGTATTAAGAGTGTGATTTCGAAACTGCTTGATAATAGAGAAATGTATTGAGTCATTGTTTGTTTGAATCATAGTAATTGCTGTCCTTTGTGTAACTATTGACACTGCTCACTTTACTCTTGAGATAAGTCTGGCTGCTCAGCCATCGCTACCACTTTACTGTGTAGTACAGGCGTGTACCAAAGGTGACTTTGTACTGTCACTTGTAGTCTTAATTGTGTGCGATGTTCCCAAAGGGTACTGCATATAATTCTGCCTAACAGTTCTTAACAATGATTATTGTCCGTATCCCTTTGCAATGTCTTTTTCCCGTGATTATTGTCCGTAACCCTTGTAATGTCTTTTTCTCTCCCCAATTGGTGTGAAGATGGCCACGCAGAGTCACGTTGTTGGGTAGCGAGTCCAAATGGTGCCAGAAGGAATTGCAGAGATCCCAATTAGAAGGTATGTTTGTTTTTCAAGGTCGAACGCAAGGCTTATGTGTTGCGCGGCCAAGGGTAAGATATTTATGCAGTCTCTAACTTTGCGTGTCCTTTTCTCTTGCAGGGATGGCCTGGCATTGTCAGACAGGAATCAGCTATCCAAAGACCTGCCAGCGATTACTGGATGGATCCGTGAGGATGCTGGGCGAGAAGAAGAGCTCCTGCGTAGCTAAACGTCCGGAACAGGCGAGGATGCGTCCTGGCTCTGATGACAATGGGAATCAGGTAAGATGCAATGCTATGCTGGCGATGGGATTGCAGGAGACAGGTAAGATGCGCATCCAGCGATGGTGTTGCTGGAGTCAGGTAGGCTGCGTGTCGAGCGATGGTACTGCTGCAAGCAATTAAGGTGCACGCTAAAATGAAGTGTTGGAGTCAGGTTAGCTGCACTTCAAGCGGTGGTGTGGCTGGAGTCAGGTAAGGTGCGCGCTGAAGATGATGTACTGGAGCCTGGCGAGATGTGCGTTGAGATGATGAGCTGGAAACAGCGCTTCAGGCGGTGGTAAGCGTTATGCTGCAGAAAGTAAACTAACACGAAGCGCTTGCATGCGGGTGGGGCTGGCTTAAATAGCCTGGTCCCAGCCACTCCCCTTTGGCCCTGCCTTGTGGCTCCACCTTGCCACTCCCAGAGACTGCTTCACATGCTCCCCAATGTTTCCTAATGGCCAGGCCCAGCCTGGATGCACGTGCCCCAGACACAAAGTGTGCAGAGCACACTTTCTCATGAGCCCGGTGCCAAAGGCGCCAGGACTGGGTCCATTTGGACCCTTTCGATGATAAAGATAGTGGCCCTTGTCCTGTGGCCATGACAGCGGGGACCAGTGCTGACTGGTACATTATTCTTCATTATATTTCAGCTATTATACTGCAATATCAGCCACACCCTATACTTGGGCCTGCCTACAGTTCCACAATTTGCTTCAAGAACACTACATGTGTTACCCCAGTTTTGCATGTTTCACCACCCCCTGCAACCGCAAACATTAATTTCCTTGTGCACTCATATATTTCTCTTAAACTAAATCGTTTGAGAGAACATGGGAGCTATACGTGCATCCCAAAGTTCCCCCCTTTAGTTAAACCCCCATTAACTAAGCCAGCTGCTTCCTGTGCTCTATAATCATCATCCTTGGGCACCCACACCATGCACACATGATGTAAACTCCCCCCGTCTTGGGCATATTTCTCTGTGGTACACATAAGATAAATACAACCACCAAAATCAGCTAGATTGACCCAATGTTGCACATAATTTTCTGGATTGGTTGGGAGTGAAGTCTAGGTCCCGGGGGATCTATAGGCTGTTCACTTCTCACCATGTAGGGTCTCTTTGGATCATCAGTTTGTGCATGCCTATCTTTTGTACTAGGAGGATCTATACATGCCCATATCGTACCATCATCATGGCACTGTTTCGGGAGTGTCGCTACACAGCACCGGAATATCATCTGACACATGCAGAACATCACCAGCAGGAGTACCACAATAGGGACCAATATCTACACCACTGCTCGGAGCCGTGTTGGCACCCACAAGAACATTATTTCAAACCAACCTTCAGCTTTCACGGCTTCATTTTTCATGCCTGTCTTTAGCTTGTGAAGGGCTTGTATGATGTGTGACAGGGGCCCCTTTTCTGTATCATTAGGGGAACGTATGTGCAACATGACAATCCAATTTACATTCACTCTTCCCCTTCCATGGCCATCAGCAGGTCCAGGACATACTGGTTCTGAAGGGTGATCAAACGGATCACAAGCATTTCGCTCTTGATGGAATTCAGTCCTTGCTCCGTATTGTTCTCCAGCTGGATAATTTCCCACCTCACTATCTTGAGCTACCTGGCATTGGCTGCAGCCTGGTAGAAGAAGGTAGGCTATAAATACCTCTGTTTTGGTGTACAGATGATATTTATCTGGGATTTGTTTCAGCAGCTTGGAGGAATCTTCTGATAAATAGTTTGATCTTTTTTGCTGACTTCTTAGTGAGCGCTTCTTTCTCCTTATTTGCAGGGTTTGGAATGGGGGTGACTTTGTGCTGTGGCCAACCTGGGTGCTATAGTTAAGTGGGCTTCAGGAATCACAGGTATGGCTGAATGTAAGGTCATTAGTGAACATGTCCCTCTCCCTGATGGTGGGAGAGTCATGTATGCTCGCTTTCCACACACTCAAAAGATGTCCATAAGGGCTGCTCTGCCCTTGCTGAGATCAGTGATGAATAATGTCCTGTTGCACTTGCTGTTGGTTCCCACCGGAACAGTTTCATGCCCTTGAAAACAAAACTCATATTCATCTGCTGATTGTACTTTCACCAGTGTTTCTTTGGTTTCAATCTATGCCATGTTTGAAACATACGTGACCCATATACTAAGACAGTTCCTTTTTTTTAATGTTTTTATTATTTATATAACAATACAAAGAACAAGAAACCAAATAACAACTCTCCAACATATTATAACACATTCTCTTTGTTTTTTCTTGTCCTCCCTTCCCCCTCCCCTAAACTCAAGCCTATTCTACCACTTCCACTGCTGTGGTGTCTTCCAGAGATACGTTGTCTTCTGTATCACTAGAGGAATTCTGATCCTCTGGCCCATCTAGGGTGGACCCTTACAGAGTAGCTATGAGGAGTCTCCATGCCATTAGTGTTTCCACTTCCTCCTCTCCCCCTCTATTGGTTGCTTCTTGCCATACGGCTGTTTCCGCCTCTGCCCATTTCAATAGGTCTCGCCACCATACTTCTAGTCTGGGTCTATGGCACACATTCCATCCCATGGAGATTCTGCGCTTGGCCAGTATGTAGACCATGTCCTTAAGTTTGCTTACGTGCCTCAGGTTGCGAGGTCTCGTAAAGCCCCCCATCATACATGCCCACACTGATTCCATGTCCAGCCGGATTCCTTTCTCAGCTAATCTTTGGTTAATTTCAACCCAGAATTTCCCAATCTCCGGGCATGCCCAGAACATGTGCACTATCCCAGCATTCTCTTCCCCGCATTTAGGGCAAGCCTGTGTTCCTGAGTTTTGAAATCTTGCAACTCTTTGGGGGGTCATGTATGCTCTGTGGGTTACATATAATTGGATCTGCCGCAACCTCGCGTTCCTGGACACTTTTTTGTGATTCCTTCCTTCTCCCAGACCCTCCTCAATTGTACTACTTCCTTCCCCACCCTGGACATCAGGAGTTCATAGATTCAGGAGACCTCATGTCCTCCTTCCGATATATCGTATATTGTTTCAACAGAAACATCAGGTTGGTCCTCCAGCACCAATGCAGGCCACGTTTCTCGCAACAGCCCAACCACCATGGCATAAGTAATATACTGACCAGGGTGTACTCCGGTACTCTCTGTTAGTTCCTCGAATTCTATGGCCCTTCCCTCTTGCCATAGGTGTCCCACTGTAGCTATGCCCATAGTTTCCCAGTACTTCCTGATCGTCTTATGCAATTGTTCATCTACTCCCTCCAGTGCCACTAACAGCACCTGGGGGCAGCACAGAGATGGGTTTTCCAATGCCTGGCAGGCCCTGTGCCACATGCTCCATCCCAGGCCCAGCAGCCACGCTCGCCCTTTCAGTTCTATGTTGGGAACCCAAATCATTTCTTTCAGGAAGAACGGGGAACATTCGGACCGAAGCAAGTTGGACTCAGCAGTGGGATCTTCCCTTAGCCATCTGGCCACGTGCTGTAATTGGCTGGCCAGGTAGTACATCTCAAAATTGGGTAGTTTGATCCCTCCTTTGTCGTATGGGTTTTGCAACTTCCATAGGGCTATCCTATTTCTGGTATTGTGCCATATGAAGCCCCGACACAAGCTTTGTAATTTGCTAAAGAATCGCTCAGGTATCATGTAGGGAATATTAACAAAGAAGTGTAATAGCCTGGTGTGCGCCACCATTTTCAACAGTGCTACCCTCCCAATCATAGCAAGGGGTAGCTTTACCCAGAATCTCATACTCTTCTCCAAATTTTCTACTGCCCTTATCGTGTTGTGTTTATGCTCATCCTCCACCTGTGGTATATATCCACCCCTGGTATCTAAAGGTGCCCGTCTCCCAGGGTATCTGTAATACTGGTAAGTCTTCACTCGGGGTCCCTATATATCTGCCTAGGGGAAACAGTCTAGATTTCAGGGGGTTAACCACTATCCCAGAGAGCGATGCAAACCTCTCCATCACTTCCAGGACATATTGCAGGTTTTCCTCTGGGTAGCTTAAATATAATAAGATATCATCTGCATGTAGCGAGATGAGGTGTGGTCCCCCCCCTTGTGTAAATATTCCCACAGGTTCATATTGCTGTCTCAAATATATTGCCAAGGGCTCTAGTGGGAGGATATACAGCATCGGGGACCAAGGGAAGCCCTGTCTGGTGCCCCTACTGAGTTGCCATCTGTCCGAGATGATTGCCCCCTTCTTGGCTCTGGCCAGTGGGGAACTGTACAGCAATTTCTCCCATCATAGGTACCCTGGCCCTATGCTGTATTCTTTCAAGGCTGCCAGCAGCCAGGCCCATCTGACCGAGTCAAAGGCCTTCACTGAGTCCTTCGAGGCTATTCCCATTTCCCGAGTGTCCCCTTACACTTGATCTATAACGTGGTGGAGCCTCCTCAAGTTATCAGCTATACGTCTGTGTGGTACGTAACCGGTTTGATCTGGGTGTATAGGCTTGCCTATCACTTGATGCAATCTAGTCGCAAGTACAGCCCTAAGAATCTTACTATCTTGATTCAACATAGAAAGCGGTCGATATGACCAGCAGTCCTCGCTAGGTTTGTCCGGTTTGAGGAGTGGGATGATAATTGCCTCTCTAAGGGATTCCGCCAATCTCCCCTCTTCCAGCGCCTCATTCAGCATGTCTAGCATCAGGGGTAGTACCTCCGCACTATACATTTTATAAAATTCACTCGGCAGTCCATCTATCCCCGGGGCATTACTGGTGGGCAGCTGCTTAACCACTGCTTCTAGCTCCTCCAGCGTTATTGGGGCATCCAAGCTCTCTCTTTCTTCCGTGTTCATTTTTGGTAGGCCTATATCCTGCAGTATTTCTGTGATCTCGCTCTCCTCCCCCTTTCCCCTGCCTTGGTACAGTTGTTGGTAAAATTTGTGGAACCCCTCGTTCACTCCCTCCTGGGTTTCTAACGTCTGGTCGTTCTCCCCTTTATTGCTCTGATAGCTGCTCTGGGAATTTCCTTCTTGTACAGCCATGCCAACAACCTTCCCGGCTTATCTCCCCCAGCGTGCTGTCTCTCTATATATTTCTTATGATTTAGGTTACATAGTCTCTCGCACAGTCCCTCACACTCTTACTGTAGTTTACTTTTGATGTTCGCGTCCCCTGGGGGGCCTTCCCCTTCTTTCATAACTGCTTCAAGTTTCTCCTCAGCCTTTCGTAGGTCCAGAATTATATGCCCTTGGAGCCCTTGGAATTCTGATATGGCAGAGCCCCTCACCACCACCTTAAAAGCCTCCCACAGGGTGCCCGCTGATCGTACGCTTCCAGTTTTTCTCAAAGTATTGCCTGATGTCTTCCCTTAGATCCTTCCTAAACACTGTGGGCCTCATTACGGCCCTGGCGGAACGGGTTAAATGGCGCCGTAAAAGGTGACGGCGCTGTTCAACCCGTTGCGCCACATTACGAGGTCCCCTTGCGGGACACGTTAAGCACGCCTGGGAAAACCAGGCATGCTTACCGGGTCCCGCGAGGGGAAGAGGGAGCAAACAACGGGCCATCTCGTTATGGCCCGTTGTTTGCTCCCTCCCTCTCCCATTCACATTCAGCCCTATGGGGGCTGAAATGGGAATGGGGAAGGACCGTGTCCGGGTCCTTGAGGGAGGAATTACCGGGCCATCCGAACTCAGAATGGCCCGGTAAGTCCTCATTCCGAGGACCCGGACACGGATGCGATTTTGGCGGCAGCCATGGCCGAACTCGTAATGAGGGCCAATATCTTTCAATGCCTCGGTTCTGAGCCGCCATGAGGGGATCAATGGTCGGGGGGGCAGATGTTGCCATGTTATCATCAGTGGCGAGTGGTCCGAAAGAGCCTACGCTTTATACTCTGCCTGCACTATTTCCCCAGTCACGTCCAGGGAGACGAACACATAATCCAGCCGAGTGTGTAGCTTTTGTGGGGCTGCTTAGTGCGAGTACTGTCTATCCTGTGGGTGGCGTATCCTCCATATGTCCTCTAGTTGTAGTTCCCTAAGGAAGGTCTTCAAGGTTCTAGCAGCAGGGGTAGGTTTGCTTTGCTTCTCGTCCGATCTATCCACCTCCGGGTTCAGCGTACAGTTAAAGTCTCCTCGCCATATCACTGCCCCTCCCAGTTACGGGCTAATCTTACCATATAGGGTCTTAAAATATGCTACTGTGTCCTGGTTGGGTGCATATGAGTTGATGATGCTCACCTCCTTGCTTTCGATCAGAACCCTTATCACTACCAGCCTCCCGTCCATGTCCACTGTAGACTGTATTAATTGGAAGGGTACATGTTGTGCTATCCAGGTCGTCACCCCCCTGGCGTATGCCGAATATGTTGCCCCTATGGTGGAACCCTTCCATTTCCCCCGTATCGTTTTCAGTTTGTCCCTTGTGAGGTGGGTTTCCTGCAACAGGGCAATGTCTATCTTCTGTCTCTTGAGGTACAACATGACTTTATTTCTTTTTAGATAACTGTTAAGTCCCCTGACATTCCAGGTTACTATCTTGAGGTCCCCCATTCTCATCAGTACTCTGTTCCTGCTCCCATCATCATCCATGACACACGCAGTAGCACGTGGTTGTAGGCTCGTTCCCTTTCAACCCAAACTGCACACTCCCCAACTCCCCTCCCTCCCCCCTCCCGTCCTTGCCCCAACTGTTGCCCAGCTCCATCCCTGGATCTCAGGCGATCCCACATTTGGCCCTAACCTGGATAATCCAGTATTAGGTGCCCAGCAGGGGGTTACCGCTCTACGGGTATCTCAACTAATCTATCTACTGGGGTGTGAGTTCAGGTCTTCTGTATCTCACGTACCATTGCAATTTCGAGTGCTGCCCGCCTTCTGCTAGTATCACAGGTCTATAATCCAGTCCCAATGTCACCAATTATACGACACCTCAGACTCTCTGGCAGTTGTCTTATTTCTCCATTCCGCCTTCCTTCTGGGCGTCTGTCCCCATCATGCAATTCTGTGTATCCAGCCACTCCATCGCATCCTCAGGGGTCTCAAAAAATATTGCTAGGTTCCCGTGGAACACTTTTAGCTTTGCCGGGTATATCAACATGTATCTGAGGCCCGCTTCCCGGAGCCTCTTCTTCACTACCCTGAAGTTCATCTGTCATCTTTGTACTTGGAGTGTATAATCCCGGTAGGCGGTGATGGACACCGAAGACCTTTGCATTGTGCCACATTTGCGGAAGTATTCCAGGATCCTCTCCCTGTCGCGATAGTTCAGTATCTTGGCTATTATTGGTCTTGGGAGGGCTACCGGGGGGGGTCTTCTTGTAAGGGCTCTATGTGCCCTCTCCACTGCGAAGCCTTGAGCAAGCACCCTTCCTTCTATTTCTTGCAGTAGCATTGTCTCGATATATTCGGTGGGGTTTGATCCCTCCTGTCCCTCTGGGAGGCCCGCAATACATATGTTGTTCCTCCATGCACGTCCTTCGGCTTCTTCAGCTCTATCTTCCAAGTTGCCCACTTGTTGCTGCAGTGCGTGAATCTCCTCGGTGTGTGATGGGCAGGCAGCTGTGTTTGCTTTCGCTTCCTTTTTCAGGGTGCCTGTGCGTTCCGCTATTGACCTCACGTCTTGCCTCAGTCAGTAAGTTGACGTCCACCTTCATCATGTCGATTTTGGCCTCTAGCAACTCCTTTAGAATGGTCATTGCCGCCTCCAGTTTTGTTTCCCATGTCGCTTTCAGGTCCGCGATAGCCTCCAGTATCTGTCGATCTCACTGTGTTGGTGATGCGCCCCCCTGGGTGTTTCTCTCCTTGTTCCTGGCACCTTCTGCTGTTTGTGGGGTTTTGGTATAGTCCTCCATAGTGGGCTGTTTCCCTTTCGTTTTGAGCAGCTCAGTTGCCATCTTTGTGTGTCCCTCGATTACAGGGCTAGGAGGTTAGGGCCGGTGTTCTTTGTGTTTACGACAATTTCCTGTCTGGTGCTGGGGACTGCCCAGGGGCTATTCTCTACGTGGACGTGGGGCTTCACTCTGGGTGTGAGGCACCAAGGTGTCCCACCTGTTCCTTAGGTCCCACTCTTTGCCGCAGATCCTCGTTGGTCACTTCACAATCTTCACTTTACAGAAGTCCCTTTCCTCTGTGCACTTGTTCACCTGGCGCAGTTGTCTTGCTTGCCAGTGTGTGTGGTCAGTCTCGAGTGTTCTGGGGTGCTACGACATATGGATCCCTTGTGCGTGGCGCTAGCGCTAATGTCACCCCCAGTGCCGTGGTGGCCCTTACGCACCACCCTAATCCTCTTTCTGTGTAGTGCACCAGCTGTGTCCTGCCTGGAGGCCCTTTTATGCCGGCCTCTTACCGGCAGTGCTTTCCACGGTGTATAATCCTTTTGGCCTACTTATAGTATAGTGCACAGTGTTTCACTGCTCCCTCGCGCTCCTGCGCATATGTTATCTGAGGCTAAGGTGCTTGCCTGCAAGGTTGCCACTACTGGCTCTGTGCTGGTGGCAGGTCTTCTTAGACTGCCAGCGGTCCCGTTGCTCTGATACAGTGCCGTGAGTCTAAGTTAGTGATTGCAGGCCCCTCCCCCTTGCAGCACTCGTTTCTTATGAGCTGCAGAGCGGGGGCTCCTACTTCAGCAGGTGCGGCCAGTCCCCACTGTATTTTCGGTCAGCCTGTGTTCTGGGGGGGGCGGGCTGTGCTCTGATCCCTCGCACGGGTCTGCCCCGCCGTCCACGCCTGCTCCAGTGCTGCGCTGTTTTGCGGGTGCTGTCCGGGTGCCCAGGGTCCACGTACTTACAAGTGGGGGCCTCGGTCTGCAGACACATGGGTTTGATACTTGTGGACTGCTTGTGTCCTTCGTCTGTCACCGGCAATCGTACACTTTTCAGAGATCCTTATTGGCAACGCCAGTGAAAGACGCAACTCGCTTCACTCCATGGCTCGCTGTCTCCCGAGCCCTTTGTTTTATGAAGTGGCCATTTTGTTGCCATTCCCTCTGCATCAGCTTGTCTCTTACATCACGGTCAGTTTCCTTTGGGCGGCAATGTATCCGCAACTAGCTATTCCATCACGTTCAGCGTTCTGTCCCACGCATTCACCTGAATTTTGCTGCGTTTTTGATGGCTCAGGTGGCGGGCATTAGCAGGATTGTGGACGGATCCTCGGGAGCTTCGGAGAAGACCAGCCTCCTACATGGCTTGCTAGCCACACCCCCATACTAAGTCAGTTCTTGTTGATGTTCCTTTATAATTTGTTCATTGAACTCTGCCAACCCCCTGCCACACAGCTCACTACCGCCTCTTCCTATCTGTTTGATGCAAATAACACACTGTCCAATTTTGGCTCACATCTTGGGTCTTTCCCACCAGGGCTGTGGGGGGCCTGCAGCTATGGGAGACCCCAACACCTCCCATTTGGCCCACAGAAATGCAACAGAGTCCCAAGCAGGCAGCAACATGTTCCAAACTGTGTTTATTTCTGGGCAGCAAAAAAAGAAAAAACACACAGAGAGCTTTGTGCTCAGCGAAAGTCCAGACGCCGTCTCCCCCGGGGCTGACTTGCAAGCCAGCTTTGTAATCACACTGCAGGCTGACCTCACAGAATTGGACCAGCTCCCAGAAACCTATCTCCTCCTGTTATTGGCTGCTAAGTAATAGGTTACCGATGTAGCCCTTATAGAGAGCCTGATAATTTGACATTGGACTTTTGCGTCAGTGGGCTGGTTTAGCTGCGCCATGGCTGGTGTTCAGTGAGGCAAAATGCACTTGGCTGTGATTTTCCTGAAACATGGCTTTACACTGTGCAATTAGTTCATGTTAATTACTATAGGCATCTGCAGCCTTTAAAGAGGGGTTCTTGTGTTTTGTAGATTATGGTATTGCTGCATTGATTCTAATGTAGCATGGAAGTTGCAATGTTGGTGGAGTGGGTGACTTTCAGCATGTTTGTCACCCATGGGTGCGCTGGGGCCTGGTTCAAATGATAAGTGCACTCCTTGTTCTTCCTGCTGTTCTTCTGTATATGCGCCTGGGGTGAAGGGGCAGGGGTTTGATCTCGATTTTCCCTCTTCAGTCCCCCCTCTGGTCGACTTTGTCGACCACACTTCCAAGCAACATTCACCGCCTTTCGGTCTTCAAATCTTTGTCAATTCTTTGAAGTGTCCATAATTGTCCACATTGTTGTTGATGAACAGTTCATGTAGGAATTTTCTTCTTCTGTGTTCCACCACACTCACTTCCCTTCGTACTTCTTCGGATCACAGGGAGTGTCCACCTTTATTACTGCTGGAACCATGTCGCACACCGCTATCTTCTCCCTTAGTCCGGCTCTTCCTTTCACCATGTCTCTTATTTGCATTCCTATTTCTTCTTCTGCTGTTCTCTTTCATCTTGCAATGTATCTTGATCTTGCACAATGATACTGCGCTCTGTAGTAGTGCTTCTGTTACCACCTTCAATCTACAAGCCAGTCATGATGGGATCCATTCCCATGGAAACACTAGCCAGTTCTTGCCTTTCTGTGTTCACATGTGTATTCTGCTGAACAGTCTTTTGTGTGCTGGTACTCCAATGTTGCTTCTGTCACTCTCGATAAGTAATTCCCCCCTCTTTTCACTCCTCTGTCTGTTTCTCTTCTTCCGTTGTTTTCCATCTTGGAGAATGTGTCATTCTTCACATCTTCCTTGGGCATCACCAACAGGGGCATGCTGATGCACACCAACGAACAGTCTCCTCCCCAATTCGGTGGTAGTTTCTCTTGAGCTTTAGATACATTTGCTCAATAGTTGTCCATAAGTAGTGATGTTCCTGCTCTCATCTCCCTACTTCTCTCAACCTTCTTGCATCCAGCGTGATTGTCCACTTCTTTTCACATCTTGAGATACATGGGTGTCGTGCTCTGCTGTAGTAATTTCTGTTGTAATCCATTCTCTCAAGGCATGTGTTATTAAATAGTAGTCAGGACAGCTCTCCCAGTGGTGCCCCTACCAATTTAGTACATGTGTGCATGTTGCTGGTTACTTCTGCTATGTGTGTGATGTGTATGTTTTACTCCCTTTGTGTGTGCCCTTACGTCTCCTTACTTTTTCAGCAGCTTTTCCTCACCCACTGACGCCATAAGTCTTCCTGCTTAGATTAGGGAATGTTAGCAGGGGATACAGCGGTAATGCTCACTATTACATATAATTTTCAAATGACCACCCCCATTATTTCGTTCATCATTAATAGTCCCATCATAATAATAAAAGTCCGTATTTGCTTGCCCATAATCACTTACGCTGCTGGGTCCTTGCAGCTGATGAGATGATAAAGTTGCCCGCCTGAAAATCGCAAGAAGGGCGTTAATACGTTAGTACTTGTTAGTAACCTCAAGCTCTGCAAACTAAACAATCACTAAGGGCAAAAATGAAGCCTCCCCCTGGACATTTCGTGTTTCGAAAATTTCGGAATATGGGTAGGGAAAATCTTGGGCTGTTTATTCAATGGAAGCAAGGAAATATACTTCAGGGAAACGTGCTCTAAGGGGTCTGAGGTTCCTGATAGGGTGGGCAATTTGAGTGGGGAATGCTTCACGATGGTTCAATGAGTAGGCCTCAGGGTAACTAATGGAAGATAACATTAAGGAAATTTCCTACACAATTCTAACAGCATACATACGCAACAACCTGCATGTGCGAGCAAAAGAGAAAGAACAAAACAGTGTTACAGCTGTAGGTGCACAAAATGTGATATGAAACTCAATTAAACTTTGGACATGGGTGTGTCAGTCCCTATTCTAGTTGCTAGTGTGCATTGGACCATAGGATGACCATGTTTCCCTAGCTCGGGAGTGTTCGTGCTGTTTTGCAGTTCATGAAAATCTTTTGCGTTGGCCCTGTTGATCGTTGCTCCCTCATTGCCAGGGCGGCCACCGCTTTGTAGGGCTTGACGCCTCACACATCTAACAAAGTCTGTCAGGAGGGCAAAATGTCCCACTCTAGTCCGTAGCCATTGGGTGTTAGTTGTCTGTTGTCTTCAGGCCTGCCCTGGGTCCTTTATATCTGGCAAGAAATGAAAAAGAACCACTTGAGACCTGAGAATTTACATATTCTTCAATTTCTTGACCTAACCTCTCTGCACTACTCTTGCACTATTCAGTGTCCTTGTGGGAGGAGCCAATGGTACATTTATGCACCATCCTGTCAGCACCTGGTGGAGTTCAATGACGGTCTGACCGTAACTTGTTGCACTATTCGAAATGTACCCGGAAAATGGGTAGGCACTTAATTTATGTGAAGATACTCATTTCACACTTGGATCATATATGCGCAATTTAGGTGCTAGTGTACAAATGGGCCTTTGGATCTTTATATTTACTGTGCTTTTGTTGTAAGCTATTTATAGTGCGTGCCTTTGTCCCGTGGGGCATCAGGCACTGACAAGCTAAACAGGGAAACATCAGGGTGGTAAATTTGTCATATAGGGTGGCTGTATTTCTAAATTAAGAGGATCATGTTACTTAGTTAAGATAATCGCAGGGTTTTTAAATCTTTTTTTCTATGGCTCCTCTCTCAACTTCTCAGGGCGTGTCTCGCAGTGAACTGCAGGCACTTTAAGCTGGTACTAATGAAATTTGCTACCAATTATTCACTACCCCCCTCTTTGTATTTATTTATTTACTTCCTCTTTTCTTTCAAACCCAACCGTCACAATTTACTCCCATGCTCTCTATCCCACCCCATGTCCACTTGTTAAACCCTACCTACTCTGTTAATTACTCATTTAGTCGAGTATTTTATTACTCCACTACTTTAATTACTGTTACATTTAAACAATATATTTTTCCCCCCATTATCTGCTCTCAAATTTTAATACAACCATTATTCTCCAGTTCGTGCAGCAATGACCTCTTTCCCTATATGTGTTGGCTAATGCATTTGTGCCAGTGCGGTTTTCAAAAGCGCTAGTGGCATTACCACTTGCACTGGGTTATTTTGTCGCCAAATTGGGTCTGTTGGGAACATGGATCATCCACCCTTTACCCCTATTTCTCCCCTCCCGTGGTGAACCGTCAATGAAATGTACGCCTCCCCCCTCAAGTGCACCGTCCTCCACCTTGTGTGTCTCATTTAATTGCTGTGTTATTCGTGTATGCATGAGCCCAGTCTCCTCGCTGAAAGATGTGTGCTCAGAATGTAGCTAAATGTACTCTCTTGTTATGCGCTATCTCTATGCACCCCCATCTGTACCGTGCACCCCCACTATTCTTAAATAATCTTCCTTACTTTCAACATGTGTATGCCTGCTGTTTAACAAGGTATGGCTTTCTCTGTTAATAAGGTGGTCATATCCACATCGCTCATGATGTCACAATTCTCTCTTCCCTAATGCATGGCCTAGTCGCCCCACTGTCACCCAGAAAAGAAAATATTTTGATACCTATCACCACCCCTATGCAATTGTCCTGTGCATTATTGAGTGTGCGTGAGTGTGTGTGTCGGCGTGCGTCTCGCCCGCTCTGTCGGGGAGGTGGAGCATGAGCGTGTGTGGCAGAGTGAGACAAATCAAGTTTGTCTTGGGCTGTCCTGTTAAGGGTATAATGTCAATCTATGTCCTTTGAAAGGTTTGTTCCCCATCAAGAAGACCCCTCCCAGTCATGTAACCAGTACTGTTGTTATTGTGTCAGTGTTCTGTATGGGTGCTGGCTGCTGTGCAGTGCCCCTGGGTTGTGATGCTTTTGAGTCCTGGGGTAGTGGTTCTGTCATTTGTTGTGTCTGTGTCTGTACATGTAGTGGTGACAGTGCCTGCGTTGTTGCTTGTGATGTCTACTGAAATGATCCTGTTTTGCCCCATGTATCCTCCCCACACTGGTGGTGCATATTGTGGTGGTTGTTGATACTGCTATTGTGATGCTTGTGCGTGTGTGCTGAGGCTGTTTTTAACTGCCCCTCCCATTGCATACTTTAATATTTTATTTTGTGCCGACTTGTCCTCATCTGCCTTTCTCTGCCTCTGCCGTTTGTTTAACCGTCTTCTCTTGCCACAATCTACAATGCACACAGTCTAGCACGCTCTACTTCCTGCCTGTCTTCAATAACCCCATGCATGCTGCACCACCCCTTACTGATCCTCTATCATGTTTGGCTGTCCTGTCTCGTTCAGTCCTTCTCTCCTTCTCCCATCACTTCCTTTCTTACTCCAGTGCAACCCACTCACTGGCCACTTTTATCGCTCGTTCATCCTCCTGCTCTTGTACCCATTCCCTTGCCATCTATCCCTTCTCCACGCTCTTTTCCCATAAGCTCCCTCTTATCCATCCTCCTCCATTCCCTTTCTTCCTTTTCCGTTCCCCCGCTCTCTTCCTGTCTCTCTCCTCATGCTGCACTTTCTTTAGATGGTCCCTCTCCCGTCTCTCTTCTCCCTCCATTTGCACTGCCCAGTCGAGCTTTTTGTGCTCCTTCTCTCCACTCTCTGTTGCTATTGTTACTCCTTGCACCTCCCCCGTTATCTTCCCTTTACATTTAATTCCTCTATACCTGTGCCTTCAAATCTGCTTTCATGCACTGCAGCCCTCCCTTGCTCGCTCCTGTGCTGCTAGTGGGTTGTTCTGCACCTTCCTGTTTGTTCTCTTTAGTGTATTGTGATTGTGTGTGTGTGTGTGTGTGTGTGTGTGTGTGTGGTGTTTAAATGTCCTTCTGCTGTTTTCAGTTCTCTCATGCAATTCATTCCTTGCTTACCATCTGTGTCATCAAATATTACACTCCCGGAGGTGCAGAAGGGTGAGTCCCCTCTTCCCTCTGCTTGTGCTGGTTCAGCGTCTGCTGACGCCTCGCCACTTCCCTTCACTTCATGCACACCGTTCAACTGTAGCCAGGTGTTTTTTCCCAGCTTCTTTCCTGTGTAAGTGCTATGCATGTGTGTCATTAGCGATTGCTGCAGGCTTCTGGAGAAGCTGCCTATGGGCAGCCATGGTCTTATTTATTTACCTTCAGTACTTTTGAATGTTTGTACACTATGATTTACTAACTTATTTTGGCATGGAAGCAGTGTGCTACACAACAGGTGAAGGGGAGTCATTTCTCTATTGTGTGATACCTTTTACCTCACCTCAGCTTGAAAATTTCGATAGTCCGCTGTTCAGGGAGCAAAAGTTAGAAGATAATTGAACATATTTTCAATTTCTGTGAGCCTCCTTGGCTCTGCACCTTAGCCAGTGCACTCCACGTGCAGCCCATCTTCACCAAACCATTGCCTTCTCCGGCATACCCCCACAATCTTGCGCATGTGTTTTCCACACACCACCTCTGGGTCACCTCTTCTTCTTTTCCAAAACCACACCACCATCTCCTCACCATCAAGACTCTGTGTCCTATTCATCAATCTAAAGGTGACATCACCAAATTAAAACACAATAAAAATGAACCGACAAATGTGCATACACAGAACAATAACCCATTGCTTCCAACCCCACAAAGATCCCAAAATAAAACCCCACAATCCCCACAGCTGTCTTCCTGTTTCAACTGGAACAAGGTAAACCACAATAAAACTCTCATAATTGGACTGTGCACGCTGCGTCGCCTTGCGTGTGACACGCCCCTCACCAGGGGAGCTTAACCAGTCAATTATCTTCCACACTCGAGAACAATCTAGCTACCTCCTGCGGAGAAACATCATCCACTCACTGAACTACAATGCTCAATCAGCAGGGAACCTCATCTACTCATTGATCTACAACGTCAATTCATAGGAAATCCATACCCCCGTACATGTAATCGCCATCCAGACCAACCAGCGCGGCACTCTGTCCTATACGTGGGGAGTCACTACCCCACCCAATATGCTCATAAACACAAGAAGGGACCACTGCAACCACTCCAGTCCCAACTACAATTCACATGCCGATCACCACCAATACGCCAAATCTTTTGCGACAATGTACAATCTCCCACCACCCAATTTACAATACCTCCCCCCAGTTTCTACCCAAACAAAACAACTTAAAATGTCTGCAACATACTGATCAACAATACACCATAATACTTGAAACATTTGCCCATTGTTACCCCACACAATCACACCCTCCACTCAAAGCCCATGTTGCTAGTTGCTTGAACTTGTACTTACATTTCCTATGCTGCACTGGCACTTACTCTGCTACTGGACACCCCCTCAAGGAGCTTCACCGGACCCCTTCTCCTGCAGGGCTCTCACCTGCCCTCAAGTGGGGTATTTCCAAGTGGCCCCCAATGCCTTTAGCCGGTTACGTGTTTTCCGGTGGTCTTCAGGTGCAGGCGAGGATCCCACAGCTTCCTTGAGTCGGCAGCAGGGGGTGCAGTTCAATGCAGGGCAGGCAGGCAGTGCCCATTGCCCCATGTCTTACAATGAGCAATGAGCCTCACAGAGGGCACCAACTTGTTGGGGAGAAGCTGGACCACCACCAGGGCTGTGGGGGGCCAGCAGCTATGGGAGACCCCAACACCTCCCATTTGGCCCACTGAAATGCAACAGAGTCCCAAGCAGGCAGCAACATGTTCCAAACTGCGTTTATTTCTGGGCAGCAAAAAAAGACTTAGCGTCTGGATTTGCACATGGCCCAGCCTCACATAAAGGGAGAAGGGGCAAACAACACCAATCAGGTAATGATATGTGTTGCACCGTTCTAGCATGTCGACAAAATCAATATGCAATTCTCTGAACATTCCGTGGGGGTGTGGTAATGTGCCTCACACCGTCCACAATGTTTGCCCAGTATTGTATCTCTGACAAATGATACAATTAGAAATAAACACATTCATCAATTTCTGTATATTATGCAAGTACCAATCCTCCTGTATGTCTGCAATGATGGGCTGCTTCGATACATGCTAGAGGTAGTGCACCTGCTCAAAGGTTACCATTACCAGTTCCTGGGGCATTACCACCTTACCTGTGATGACCTGTCTCCATATCAAGTCAGTGGAAGGTTGCCCCTTTTCTGCCATAGCAGCTTTTCAGCCTGCAATGCCTGTCCTGGGTACGCTGTGATGCCTTGCACTGGAAGATAGGCCTCTATTTTGGCTGCCTGGTCTACTACTTCGTTACCAAGAGACATCTTGTGTTGTTCGTATGCACGGCACACTTGACAACAGCAACAAGTGTAGGCTGCAAAAGAGCATAGGCCAGCCTGTCTAACAGTGAAGCGTGTTGCACTGGAGATCCATCTGCCCTCCTGAACCTCCTCCTCTTCCATCGTGACAGTTCTGAATGAACGGTGGTGGTAACATACGCAACTTGATGAGATTTTAAGTATAGCCCATATCTCTGGCCACTTTAGCCACTCCTTCAGTCCCTGAAATATGTTAGGAAAAATCTGTAGTAACACCACTACCTTCCTTACAACTAGTCTATCAGAAAACCATAATGATGACTTGCTGGAATTCAACCCCACCCAATGCTGGAGCATTTGTGAGAACAGAGCAATGCATTGATCTGCTAATGCAATAGCCAGATACCCAGAATGGCAACTGGAGGGTGCCTACTATTTATATTCTTTACTGCAATCATATGAAAAGGCCAGCCAGAGGGTTCACTTGCATGCTATGCCACTGGTGTTTTTTTTAAATTAGCACAATCCAACATAATGAACATGACATGCCTGACAATATAGGACCAGAGCAACTGGCCATAAAACTGCTCTCACAGGATCCATGCATCGTTGTGATGAAGTGGAATGTGGAGTACCTCCTCAGCATCCTTCCCCATGGTTTAAAGTCAATGTGGCAACTTTTAAACATGTGCTCGAGCAAGAGAAAAATGCAGCAGGTTTTGTCACTTGCTATCTAGGTCTATGTATGCACTAAAGGCAGTGGTTGAAGTGAGCAGGAGCGGTCGGCAGCGGTGTTCCACTACTTTTTTACTGTTAACAGCTCCCCTACTGTTTGCAACCATTTTCACTGTTCCGGAACTGTTCTTTATGAAGTTAAAGCACACTTCTCCACTTTACCACCGGATATCAGTTAAAGGAAAATTGAAATGTATTTCAACTCCATTGACTTTCAACCAGCATGACTGTAACCCTTGAAAAATGTGTTCCATGTTTCTCCTTTCCTTCCTACTTTGTCCCCTGTGGGAACCACAGTTCCACTACTTTTTTGGTACACTTATATCAATGACTAAAGTGATATTTAAAAGCCTGGATGGAACAGGAAGTGAAAACCAAAGAAGTTTAAAAGACAGTGGGCCTCATTACGAGTATAGAGGTAGCCATGCCCCTACCCCCATACCGGGTAGCGGGTCCGGGTTCCTGGAATGAGGAATTACCGGGCCATTCCAACCTTGGAGGGCCCGGTAATTCCCTTTCCTGGAACTCGGACCCGGTACATCCCCATTTGAGCCCTCATAGGGCTCAATTGGAATGGGGAGGATGCTAACAACGGGCCTGTTAATGACGGGCCCGTTGTTAGCATCCTGGTCTGCTAGCAGGTCCCGCTAAGGACGCCTGGTTTTACCAGACGTCCTTTGCGGGACCTGCAAGCAGACCTCTTAATGAGGCAGTAGGGGGTTAACGGTGCTGGCAGCTCTACCGGCGACGTTAACCACCTACCGACTTCCTCGTAATGAGGCCCAGTGTACACTCATTCACCTACCGCACTTAGCGACTGGTCCGTGGTATTAAGTGCATTACAACATTTTAATTCATTAATTCACCTCAATTTCTGACACTAGTTCAGGGGTGCCCACATTGAAATTTCATACCGTTGAACAATATAAGAGGCTGTGGGACTCCTCAGTGTGGTGAGGTGTATACATCGGCTGAGACCATCTATGTCTCCTCTGCCTGATTAGCTTTGATCTCCTACAAATCAAGACAAGTGACAAAGATAAACAAATGGATTCATGCATGTCTCCCAAAATGGGAAAGGGCTCTCGCAACACACAAACAGAAAAGGGTGACCGACTAATGCACAGCACATTAAGGCTTCTCAGGTTCACGCAAAGGATTTTACAGGCAAAGGAAAGAAAGGGTGTTATGAAATTCATTTGAATTGCTTTTGGTGACCGCAAGGGAAAAAAGGAGCAGGGAACAAGCGGGAACTTTTTATTTTTATTTTTTTGTGTAAAGGGAGTAAGGGTAAAGTGGAAAGATTAGCGATGGGACCCTAAAACACATAATAGGGATCAACAAACACCAGAAACACCAGGAAAAGCACAAACAACTTTAAATGGGCAAAAGGGATTCAAACAGGGCTCACCAAACACCGGAAACAACTAGCAAACTCCTCCATGTGCTCTCCAAAAGAACACCAAAAATCCTCAAAAAACACCAATTTGTAAGGTTGTCCCGTCCATTCCTAACTCAAATCCACAAAGGAAGCAGGACGTCATATGGACCTTTTAAAGGCCCTTAAAGCTTTTTTAGATAGCTTGGAGATATCTGACTGGCTAGACGAAGCTCAATTCCGAGTTCAAAGCCTCGCGGTTGGACGGGTCAAACCTCACCTCAGTATCCAAGGCGGGATTCAAACCATCAAAATACCACAGGGTGCGTAAACCCCACCACACCAGGAACACTTGAACCTCCCATGGGGCACATTTAGGGAAGTTCGAGCACCACTAGTGTTAGGGGCATATCTGTCACTGTCCGGCCTCCTGACTCCTACATCTAACTCAGTCTGTCTTTCTATCCTTGATCCCCACATGCACACTTCCCACTCAAGGACTTTTTCTCATCTGCACTGCTGTGGATCTTCCACCACAGCATGAAGAGGGAGGTTTTACTGCACACATGCTGTTCTGTGTTCCTCCTCTGTTCCTCCTGTTCAATTCATCATTTCTGATTAGGTTTTGCTGCTTTGCCACTTTCATATCTTGAACACAGGGCTCAGAGAAAGGTTCTTAACACCTACCGGCAGCAGCAGAATCGCTGACAATTTATAGGAAACAGGTAGTGCAGCGAATAACAGTGCAGTCTTGATACAATGTAAAGGGATTGGAAAGGATTAAGACATTCAAAGCCTTCTCTGAAAATGCTTTGTTTGCTCTGAAAGCGTACAAGGCAAAGGACATTTGCAAGGCGTGTGAAAAATCAAGTTCAGTGGCTGGATCAAAGCGACAATGCCAGCTGCAATTGGGAAACATCCAGGAGGGCACGATGTTAATCTCCCAGAAGGAGGAAGAGAAGGATAGCGTGGAAAACGACGACGGCATCAATGTCTCCTTTTGTATCATTTAGTCCAATAGCAGCGAACAAAGAAGCACCAGTAAAAGCACTGAGACTGAGTTCCTGCCTCATGTCCCACCTGGTGCTGTGCTCGTACATTTTCACTTAACCCATGGAGGCGTTCCTTGTCATACAGCAGCCATCATGCAGTGGCATAAAACAAAACAATATGGGCCAATTGCTAAATGTGATGTGGATCCCATGAGATTGCCTGGTCACCATAGACCTACAATGCACTTGAGTCAGAGGAGGGGGATTAAATAGTGAAGGACTGTGGTGCTGCAGCGGTGCACATTATGCCTTTTCTATCAAGTGGGTTATACTGCATACTGCCTAGCTAACTCTGTAACAAGGCCAGGTGCAATTGCCTGGAGCAGCCTGACTACCAAGCCTGAATGAACTTCCTGAAATGTGACTTGCAGGGCTTGCAAATCATTTTGGAATGGTTATTTCTATCTCGCAAGTGTCCACCAGGTGTTGGTGTGGTCAAAACCCAGGTCAAACTCACTGCAAGTTTCTGGGTCTCTCAGGTTGATTAGTGCTCCAATCAGGAGCTTCAGACCTCTGCTTGCATCTCGGGCTGAATCTTCAAATGTTTCCAGTGAATCAAGGACATTCAGACTTATCGCCCATGTTCTTTCAGTTAGCGGCTTTCTCTTTCATGTTTATATCTCTTTCCTGCTGAAATACTTCTGGGTCACATTGGGAATGTAAGCGATTTGCATAGGACGTGCAGTTGCTCAGGTGTCCAGGGCAAAGCGCTGACAGAGCTAAGGGGTTTTGCAATTATATTTTCCTTTGATCATTCTTTGTTCTCTGTTAGCCTCAGTTTACAACAAAGCATGCCTTATACCTAGCACACAAACAACATCCAAATAAAAACTTCACTATAGCACTCCATTAAATCAAGTAATTGCATTCACCTGCTCACACCCATAAAATCAATGAATGTATTAGCACACACTCCCCAGATATACTCTTCCTTACAGAAACATGGATCAAACCCCACTGCACATCTATTATACTGACAGTCTTCCCCAAACTATCTCATCCACCACAGAGACTCCCCACACAAACATGGTTGTGGCTTTGCCATCATATATATAGTAATTCTAATTTAGCCATCCCACGCACCCCCATACATATCCTTTGAAGCATTCTCAATCACTTGCTCCCCTCATTCGCACCCACACCCACATTTCTCCATCTCATTTACTGCCCCCAACACACAATAACAACTTCCAAACTGACTGGACTGACTTCACAACTAACAACCATAACTCCCCTGCATCAATATCTACTTTTGTGACTTCAACCATGGCAGTTCCCATCCAGACAGCAAACCCATTCTAAAGAATATCCGTAATCCACTCACCCCCTATGACCTCACACAGTTCATTACCTACCCAAACACACCTAGCAACACCCACGACCTTTTGATTTCAAGCAAATATTATGTCTCTGTGGAGAATTGAACCTGGGTATCATGGTCACAGCACTTTGCTATCCCCTTCATGCCCACTCTAACACACAAGAGCACTCCAACTGGCACAAATCGCCCTCACCTACCAGCCAGACAAACCAAAGACATCACAGGCACATCCTCAACACCATTAATACCATCACCTCCTCCCAAACACACACAAATCCCTCCACCTTTCTCAACAATTACAAAACCATCATCACACAGGCACTCGACAAAAATTGCTACCTCCCAAAGAACCCTCAGCCACCACAATAAACCATGGTTAAACAGCTTCCTGCTCTATTTCAAGTAGGAAGCCAGACACCTAGAATGAGCCCGGCAAAAGAACCTGTGCCCCACACAGGAATACCACTGTTAAACTGCAGCAATAACTACAAAACACCCATACCCAATGCCAAAGCCACCCATTATCTACAAGAACTCCAATCTGCCTCCAATCGTACACAGAAACTATTCAACATTGTCAAATCCCTCTCTAAAACCACTATGCACACCCCCAGCCACCGTATTATGCAACTCCTTCATAGCCTACTTCAACTCCAAAATACACAACCTCAGGCAAGCACTCCCCTTTGCTCTCCACTCCAACTCCCCACTCCCAAACATTCCAACACATGGGACACCTTCCACCCCATCAACACAGACACCCTACTATGAAACCAAAACCTGCACACCTCCTGGATGATACATGCCCACTTCAAGCTGATTCCATTTGCATCAATACCCTTGCCCCCCACTTGCTCAACATCATCAACTCATGTCTCTCACATGGCACTTTCCCCTCTGCACTGAGAATTGGATAAATCCCACCCCTCCTCAAAGAAACATCTCTCCACCCATTACTATCCTGTCATACCTAGCCAGAATCACGGGAACACTTCATCACTTCCCATCTGCAACAGCACATCGCAACATGCAACCTACTCAACCCCTTCCAAGCTTGCTTTCAACCTGGACACAACACTGAGACTGCTACACTTCACACCCACGATGATCTCCACAACATCACAGGCAAATGACACACAGTAATACTCATACTCCTTGATCTCTCTGCAGCCTTCAACACCCTCAACCATCCCATTGTACTTAACCTCCTATCCGACAGGATGAAACTCTCAGGCACTGTCCTCAAATAGTTCACGTCCTTCCTTACTGACAGGGACATACTCTGTCTCCATGCCGCCTTTTTTTGATCCAACCAACCGCTCTTAAGTATGGAGTCCTGCAAGGCTCCTCCATGTCTTCACTTCTCTTCAACCTAAATGGTGAAACCCTTGTAAAAGCCCTTAGCAAACACAATGGGCCTCATTCCGAGTATGGCGGTAAGGGATAGCGGCCACCTGTAACGAGACCGGTGGCGGTAATCCCTTACCGCCATACTCCGAGTTCCCTCTGCGCCCTCGCCCTTAACGCCTGCTTTGAGCAGGTGTTAAAGTCGAGGGCGCAAAGGGGCCTCCAAGCCAATAACGGTGACCGTAATGAACGGTCACCGTTATTTGCATCTTCCCCATTCCCATTGAGCCCTATGGTGGCTCATTTGGGAATGGGGAAGAGCCTTGGCGAATGGGGAATTACCGCCCCGCCAACCTTGGAATGGGGCGGTGATTCCGCCATCCACCAAGGCGCTGCCGGTCCGGGTACGGCGTCAACCAAGGCGTTAATAGCGCCATTGGTTAGCGCCGTACTCGGAATGAGGCCCAATGTCCATTTCCACCAATATGCACATGGCACACAAATATAGTTCCAGAATTCATCCCCCTCACAACTCCACATCCTCAAAAGCTATCTCTCCACCATCACCATCTGGATGGCCAACCGTTTCCTCAAGCTTAACCCTTCCAAAACAGAATACCTCCTCATTGCCTCCCCGACACAACCCCAAACTCAACCCCCGGATCAAAGACCTTATCACAGATATCCCGTCCCACACCTTTCAAATCCCTTGGCTTCACCATCAAACCCCACCTTTTCTTAACCCACCCGAAAGCTGTTGTCACCAAAACATGCAATCTATAACTACACCTCCTACGTAAGATCAGACACATCCTTCATCCGGATGACTTCTGCACCACAGTCCAATCATTAGTTCTCTCCAAGCTGGACTATGGCAATGCTCTCCTCACTGAACTTCCCAGCAGCACCCTTGCCCCCTGCAAGCCATACAAAATACATCAGCCAGTCTCATCCCCTACCTACCCAAACTTACAAGTTGCTCCAAGTTCCTCTGGGTAGGGCCAGCGCTGAACAAAAATTATAATAAATAAAAAAATGTAAAGAAATCAGACCCTTTGAATCTGCTAAAGAAAGTTTGAGGCTATGTGAAAGGCCCAGCTCTATTCCTGCTATTTTTGGGTCTGCTAGACAGTGAGGGAAGGTGCTACGCTGGGCAGATTCACAATTGGAGGATGATAGAAACATTTTGAGCAGTCTTGTGGGCAGTTTTGGGACTTGGGTATTTGTTTTTGTGTAGATTGATGTTGATTGCAGTTTTGTTGTCTTTGTTTTGTCCCTTTGCCTCCTTAGTGTTTATTTTGTTAATTTCCCCATATATTAAAAGCAAACAAAAAAGGCTTTAATCTTGTCCCTTTTCTCTTTTGTTTCCCCTGATTAAGGATTAAAGGCTAAACAACTTTATTGTCCCAGTTCTTTTCTCTCAAAAAACATACTCCTCCTGCATCTTTGTTGTAATGGTCATCTCCTCACATGTTTGATATGCTGATGGTTTGTCACTCCTGTTGTGTCTATCTGCAGAGTACTGTTCTTTTGTGTATCATGTTCCATGAGTGTGGTTCTTTGGTTCTCTGTTTTCTTGGTTCTCTAGTTCTGCAGTTGTGTAGTTTTCTAGTACTCAGACTATACGGTCTCGCAACAGGAGTGAAATGGTGTGTCTGCAGTGCTGGGAAACAAATGAGCTGCGAGGAGAAGGAGCTGTACTTTTCCGCAGAACAGCCACCAATGTTAGAGATGGAGGGTAAGAACCTCATGCTGTTGGGTGGCGCTTTGTTCACATGCATGAGCCACACAGAATCGCCCGGCTCTGAGTCAGCGGGGGCAGCTAAGGTATTTAGGGTTGACTCAGCAGAAGAAGGAGAGGTGTAAGAGGAGGTAGGGACATCTGAGGGGGGCCACCTTGAACATAGAGCTCCGGGAGGTAGGCCCTTTCATAGAAGCTCCAATGGAGGCAGAGGAGAGTCTGAGAACATTAGGGGTTTGCTAGGCTCCGTGGGATAGCCTGATGACTTTGGGGAAAGGGCAGTTGTGATTGTGACAATTTAAGGACTCAAAAACAGTACTGGAACGAAAGGCAAAGGCATGTTGTCATCAGCAAGTCAGCAGCCAGTCAGATCTGTTTAACATGTAGTAGGTAACAAGTTTTTGTCATCATCCAAGTTGATGTGATGTCTGTGGGTAGCTGTCATTCCTTAGACTTTTGCAATGAAGTGACTGTTTATTTTTATGATTGTCCATTTTCTTATGTGCAGCACTCAGAGGTTCTGCTGCACTTAGATACAACAGCCCGGCACGGAATAAAAACATTCCCTGATGCACACTTAGTGATTCAGTAGCAAATTGCACAAGTGCCACTGGCCATACGGAACTGTACTGGGTCTTCATCTCTTCTAACATGTATGTGATGTGTTTAGCAGATAGGCATGAAGCATCTATGCAGCTGAGTGTCAGCTGTCTGTTCCTGTTGATGGCCTATCGGTATTGAAGATGTCTGAGACACTGAGGAAGGTGTCCCACAGCATAGCATTCCTCTAGGGAACATTTCAACAGGTGTCAGTGATGTAAGTCCTGTTGATGCCTTCAATCATGAACTTTACATTACCAGTATAGTTGGAAACATTTGGGATGGTAAATGACCTTCCTGCTGTCTGCATTCTTTCTCTTTTTAGTGTTGCAAGCACCGAAGCAAGGCATTCCAGCACATTTGCACAGTGCTTTCTCCTTGTGATGTTTGTTATAAGTCATCGTTCCCAACACATGCACATTTCACCTTGAAACATAGATCCACAAAGCTCTATGCAACCTTTCAATTCAACTACCAGTGGATCAGCGCGAGAGGTTGAAAGAAGGTCCTTCACCAGCTGTGCCGCATCTGCATCACCTGTGACAGTGCAAGCCCTCATCATGTTGGACAGATTCAGCTCAAGCAGGTGCACCAGAGAGAAAACCTCACAGAGTGCTGCGTTGAAATGGCTATTGCATTTGGTGCCTTCCTCCAAAGGGTCTAGCGCAAAGCACACAATACATGAATCTGCAGCTGCCATTGACACTTTGTTAAAAATGTCGCATCTAGAGCTCTGCTGTGATTGGCTTAGTAATCTAGGATGGCACTGCACGGCTCACAGAGACTGCCCAACACGTGCAAAGTACAGTTCAAAGGCGTAGCCACTGAGGTTGTTTGGTTGTACAGTGGGGTACCTGTGGTGCCTGCAACTGGTACTGTGACAATTCCTTTCCCAAGCTGACAATAGCTGATAAAGCTGATGGCAGTGTTGTTCTAGATGACACATGATGATGATTTGTACAAGTGGGAGTTTTCCATGAACTGCCGCCGGGGATTCTCAGTTCCAGCTCTGTTTTAGCTCCAATGTGTCACCATATGACATGTTCCTCATTCACTCGCTTCCCGCCTCTTTTATGCAATTTAAACAGCTTTCCTAAGGGCCTCATCTAAAGTTGGTCAGTTTTTTTTCCAGAAATTCTGCCTTTGGTAAATTCAATTTCCAGCGGGTTGTCTCGGGAGGATAGCTCAGGGCCAATGTGCTCGCCTTGGAAGCAAGACGACACGGAGCACCAACGGTTCGATTCCCGGGTCCGCGCTTAGAAATCTCTGGGTATTTAGCGCATTATAAATAACCTACCATATCATAAATCCACCCAATTCAGAGGTTACCACTGGAGGAGGTAGTACCTCTACAAATCCCACCTCCACCCTTGACAACGTTCAAGACTATGGGTCTCATTCCGAGTATGGTGGTAGTCATGGCACTATTTGCACCATGACTACTTCCCATACCGGATCCGACTCCGGTTTGGTGTAAGGGGGACTTACCGGTCCAGTCCGACCTTGGCGGGACATGTAAATCCCCATTCACCAAACCATTCCCCATTCCCAATTGGGAATGGGGAAGTAGCTAATAACGGTACCGCAAATTGCAGTACCGTTATTAGCTTCGAAGTCCCTTAACAGGTCCCGTCCTGGTCAGACCAGGCGTTAAAGGAGGGACCCGCTAAGGGACCTCAGAATAGGGCGCAAAGAGATTACCGGCACCGGTGTCCTTCCCGGTGCCGGTAATCCCTTTGCGCTCAACTCGGAATGAGGTCCTATGTTTTAAATTGTATTTCTGCCACCATCACTGTGAAGCTAGAAATTAATAACGTACATTAGTGGTTCTTAACACTAGAGTACTTTTTTTTATGCCTAAAAGGGTCAGAACTGTCCTTTTATGCATTACCTTGGTAAGGTGGTGAGAGATGCCAACCTTTACCCCTTGCTATGACACACAGCAGAAACATTTTCTACTTTATTCAATGGAAGCGCCTGCACTTCCCTTCTGCACAGTAAAGCTAAAGATGCCAAGCAACTTATAGTTTACCTCTATCCATGATGTGGATGTAAAGATTGGCAGACTTTCATCCGAAAAGCTTAAGCAAAACCAAAAGGTGATGGCTAGAAGGTTTTGAATCAATCATAAGCAATGGCACAACTCAGGGCAACGCTCCAGACCGTCAGTGTTCAACCTGCCAAGCCATTATAGAAGGGGAAGGACCATATGCAAATAAGGTTTGGTTCCACCACAAAAGGGGCAGTCCAGCCCCACCTGCTAGGTCACATTTCTTCTGCAGGAGACCAGAAGCATCCCCAGACATGTGTTGGCCTCAATGGACATCATAAGTGAGGAGGAGCTTGGGCGTTTAGGCCTAGCAAGCTCAGGGGCCCACGTATGGGCATGCCTTCTGCACTCACGGCGACTTAGCAAAACTAAAAGGGGATGGTGGAAGGCTTTGAATCAATCATAACCACAGGCAGAGCTCTGGGCAGCCCTCCAGACCATCATTTTTCAGACTAACAACCCATTACACAAGGGGAAAGACCACATGCAAATCAGTCTTGGTGCCACCCCAAAAGGCGCAGTCCGAAAATCTGCCTGGAATACCACTGGTGGTAATTGACCCACCCCTGAATAGGGAGAACAGTAAATCCAGTGATATTTGGCAAATGCAGCTAGATCTACTGTTACCACCGTACTCCGAAGGAGGCCCTGAATCTAAATCTCTGAGCACACTCTCTCTCTCCACACATCTTCCTACACAACTAATCTATCTCCAGAAATGTCTTTATGGGAGAGGATACGCGGAACATGCCGTGTGCCCCTATGGTGGGATGGAGACCCACATGGATGTCTGAGGCAAAGATATCATTGCTCTTTTAAAAAAAAATCATAACAATTCAAGATATTTAAAGTGCGCTGGTGAGGCTATAAACCTGCGGCCTAGCTGCTGTTGTCAGGTACATTCCATTCTGATAAATGAATCATGTGAGGCTTCCTGTCTTCACTGTAGTGTATACAGTTTGTGTGTTTACTATAATAACAACTCCTGTAGCATCTTCATGTTTCTGTGAACAATATATTGATCACAGATAAAGACCAAAGTTGTAATGCATATTCATAAATATCAGTGCCACTATGGTTCAGAAGATAGCTCAGTATGTTAAGCACTCATCATAGAGAGCGTTGTTCATATGCTAGATAAGGGTACCACATTCAGACGCAGTCGACTCTGCCTTTCCTATGTCTGAAGGTGATAGAATTGCATGCACATATACTTTGGGGGTAATACCTGCTGTGGTACCAGGTGGCATACCTTCATTGGATCTGAATGGCTATAACAATGAACATAGCATCAGTATGGTGCACTATTGGAGCGCTGTTCCCCCTGAAGAAGGTTGTAAAAATTGGGTGACAACCCCACAGAAGAGCATAAAGTGTTAGTCGAGAGAGGTGATTGGGTGGCCAAATCCAAGGCACTGAAACCAAAGTGTTAAGGTTCCTCTTCCAGCTTCCCCACCAGGCGAGATACAGTGATTCGTGATATATCATCTTTTCTCATGGTATAGTACAGTGCTGTCTTCTATGAAAAGGCGTGGCCTCTCACATTCTGGTGACATTGTTTACACCATTGCCTGCTCTTTCCTTTTGTGTAGGCCATTTGATTGGAAAGGATCCTGAACATAAAAGTGCTGACCCAATTTCACAAGCCTGGGGCAAGCTTAGTTTGAGGTGTCCTTATTTGCCACATAAAAAGGTTTCTCCTTTGTGCAATTTCGAATATTCTTCTGCACCTCATGACTAACAATCAACAAGTCTGCGTGGTGGCTGTATTTAAAATTAAAGCTTTAAAATACAATGCAATGGAAACACCCAAATGGGATTTTATAGTCTTACATCAATTATTGTTCTTGTACCTGTGTACTTGTATACTTCACTTAAGATGGAGACAAGTCAGTCTAAAATCATTCACCTCTACCATAAAATTCTTCTGTGATTTTTTTTTAATGTTTGGTTATTATATATTTTTTCTACTTTCCAAGTCATACTAAACAATTTCAGTGAATGAAAGACACGCGTATAATGTGCTATCTGATAAGAACTGTAACACAGTTTGGTCAATTTCAGAAGGTGCTACAACAGGCGCGGGGCTGGGCTGTGCACGTGTACAACTAGAGGGGGATTCCACGGGCCAGCCCCCAGAGACTAACTAAGATGCAGCACCGAGGTCACAATGATATGACCTCTTGCCACTAATCAGTAGCACCATGAAATATTAATTGGAGTCTGGGGGCGGGGAGATAATGCTGTTATCCAATGCATAGCAAATTAAATCTATTGACTGAGAAAAGTAGCAGGGTTTCATTGAGGCTAAAGGCGGAAGGAACAGCAGCATTACACATTGGATTAAAATGCACGCATGTACACGACTGTGTTATCACATTTCAGCTCAGCCTGCCAAGGCCAGAAACGCCAGGTGTGCACGGTATTGCAAACTATAATAGTTATTTTACTAAAAAGAGATACGCAGCTAGTCCTCCCCAACATCAAAAGCATCAACAGAGCCGGTTAGATAACTCCCAGAGAGTGACTGCATCTGGCAGGGGAGCCGGTGCAGCACACCAGCAAATTCAGAACAAAAGGCTGCCCCACCACAACACGTTATCACCCCCTCCCGAAACCAGGATCCCATCCTTTGGTGTCACAAACCAATGTTTCAGTTACCTCTCCAACTGTGTGTTATGCGTGTCAACAGAACACCTTCCTCTTCTTAAGAGAGAGAGAGAGAGAGAGAGAGAGAGAGAGAGAGAGAGAGAGAGAGAGAGAGAGAGAGAGAGAGAGAGAGAGAGAGAGAGAGAGAGAGAGAGAGAGAGAGAGAGAGAGAGAGAGAGAGCAAGCGTGTGCGCGCATTTGATCCCCTTGTATGGGAAAACATATTATTTTCATGTTTTATGTTGTGTCATGTCACACTTTACCACTTGGAAGCTTCCTCCTGTGCCCTGTTGTCACTAGTTATTCAAAATGCATTTTCCTGTGTGTGGGCAAGCACCAAATTAATGAAAACAAATTAGCCTGAGATTTGTAATATTTTGTTTGCGAACTGGTGTCAAGTGCTTGTGTAAAGGAGTTCACGTCGAAAGTGGATGCTTGTCGCAGAGGTCTGGAAGTTTGCAGACATGTTGTCACACAGTTGGAAAATCAGCATAATCACACTCCACCTTGGACATAGATATGATATGATAGGTTATTTATAAAGCACTTAATACTCAGAGGTTTTTAGGCTCGGACCCGGCGATGGAACCTGTGTTGCTCTGTGTCGTCTTGCTTCCAAGGCGAGCACGAGGCCCCTGAGCTATCCTCCCGAGACAAACGTGCAGGCCAGCCTAAAGGGAGAGAAGTCTGTGCCCTTGGGTAAAATGCTGACGTGGCGTGACACTTCCCTAACCGATCTATTATCCACTGTTCTACTGATCACAGAGTCCGGGAGTTTTGGATCAAATCCTTCTAGGCGTCTTTCGCATCGGCATAACATACGATTTACATTAGAAGAGAAGTCTGAAGTGGCAGCTGCTCTTGAGTTAAATAGGAACCTTTTAGTTGGAGAAACACCCTACATTTCAGACAGGCCAAACACAAGCGCACATTGACAGAAAAATGTTTCTCCGTAGAATACCCCAACCTTTCAGCCATTTCAGCCTCCAACATTCTATACAGTCCCAACCCCTGTGTATCAGAGAATAGCACATATCTCCCTTACATACAAAGATGTTATATAATATAAGCAAAAATAAAACAAAGGCAGAAAGCCGAAGTAATCTCCGTGACAAAATGACTACTGCTCTGTAGGAGTATAGGAATGAATTGTGGCTAAAGCATCTGCTCAACACCACACTACTGCTAAACCAGTAATGATCCCAATCATAAAGGTGAGACACGCAAGCCTGATAGGGATATCTATTTCGCCATTTGGGTGAGTACAGGCTGAGGGCTGCCAATGCTCTTCAGAAGCGGCGTGAGCTGGTACAGAAGCAATCCAAACAGTAATAGTACTGTGGCACGAAAATTGAAGAATATCCAACCAACGGTCTATAAGAATAAGATCTTTACTTAAACTAAAAAATACAGATAACTAATAAAACGACTGGACCACCCCTAAAGGGAAAACATAGAGGAAGCAGACATAGGGCTACTCTGGGATTTTAGACAAGGAAGCGCAAATGAAGATTTCCGTATCAAAATGTCAACATTAAGGAATATGTCTTTCAAAAGGTTAAGAAGGGGACTTAAAAGTCAATAGGGCCATGTAAGACAGAGGAGGGATATAGAGCCATTTCAAATACCTTCCATTAGTACTTCTCTTTCTGGGCTTTTCAATGTCAGACTGTGAGTCTGGGCTCTTTCAGCGCTGAGGTCAAGTTGGGAGTGGTGGCAACATATTCCAATCATGAGGTGCTGTTTGGCAGTGGCAACGGTGTGTGGGTCGAACATGCTAGATATATCTGGTGGCCTCAGGCCAGTGGAGCTGGAAGACTTGTGGCCTCTGGTGCAGAGATCAGAAACTTGCCTTTGGCAGTGAGCAGGCTTGACTGGCTCAACATGTTAACGTGGTGCTGTAGTTGCAACATCTTGGAGCTCGGAGAAGCTGGTAACCAGACATGCAGTGTTGAGTCGAGGACGCTTGATGACTCGGTCAGTCTCGAATGCTGAGATGGCAGAGCAGCAGAGCCAGTGATTCTAAGATGCAGGGAGAGTTGAGGTTTGCTTGCTAGGTTCTTTGGTTTCTGAGAGACATCCATCGCCTCGGGGCAAGATAAGTTATTCCATATGCTCTTCCCAACCAGGAAGGTTTATAGAGAGCACTTGTATGGTTCTTTTACCTCCATTGAGCAGAGTTCTGGGTACCAGTGTCTTAGTTGCAGTCAGCTTTTCCAGCCTGCTGATTACAGCAAATAGGCCTTTGGGATGGTTAGGGAGCAGATTTTTCCTCTTCCTTTTACCGCCTGCTTTTCATCTCTCTAGCAGAGGACATTGGAGTAGACTACTGGCAATCAGGTGCCAGTGAATCTCTCTTCATGCAGTGACCAGAGAATAATCAAGAAACGGGATGGTTTATCCCATTGTATGGGCAATTATAATCTTCCTTCTGTTCTCGTTCTCCTTGATATTTCTGCAGCATTTGATACCATTGATCACTCACTTATTTTTTCCACTCTCTCTTCTCTCTGATTTTCTGAATCTGTTCTCAAGTGGTTCCACTCCTATCTGTTGAACTGTTCTTACTCTGTTACCTGTGCTGGCCAAACCTATCTAACTTGTTCTACGGGGACCCTCAAGGGTCAGTTCTATGTCCTCTATTTTTCTCTCGCTACACCATTCCGCTTTCTGCCCTCATTTCTTCTTATAGTCTCTCATTCCATCTTTTTGCTGATGATACCCACATCTTCTTCTACTTTTCCTATTGCTCTAGTACATTACACACTACTGTCTCTAACTGTCTGTCTGCAGTTCAGTTGTGGATGTCATCCCATTTCCTTCATCTTAATCCCTCAAAAATGGAGGTCAATTTCTTCCCTGCCGCCTCTATTTCTCCTCTCTCCCTCCTCACTCTCTTTCCTTTCCTCCCTCCCTGCTTCCTTGCCCCCATCTGCCAGTAACCCTGGTGTCATTAATGACCCCTCCCTCTCCATTACCCTTCACATTTCTTCTATTGCTCGCTCTGGCCACTATGCCCTCTTCAGCTTCTTCTTTTCTGTTTGGTCTTTTCTCACATTGACTACTGTCCTGCTCTTCTTATTGGCCTCCCTGCTTCACATCTTACCTCTCTTCCATCTGTGTAAAACTCATCTGTTTGTCTTCTTCTTTCCCTTCCTTCTTGTTCTTCTATCTCTCGTTCTATCTCTTGTTCTCTACATTCCTTGTGTCTTCTACCTTTTGAATCTCATCTCCTCTTCCATTTTCTCTCTAGTGTTTTCAAGTGCATCAATGGTCTCACCCTTCTCTCGCTCTCTTCATTATTCACTCTCTACTCCCCTTCCCATGCTTTACACTCCCAGCACCAATTCATCAATACTGTCCCCAAACATCCATGTGCTTCTTCCTGTTTTTGGTCCTTCACATTGCTTGCCCCTAAGCATTAGAACTCCCTCTCTCTACCTGTTTGTTCCTCTACCTCTCTCTGCATCTTTGAACATATTCAGAAAACCTACCTCCTATCCCAGCTTTTCAATAACTGCTATGCATTCACTGTTTTTTTCCTGGAATGTATTAGTAATTTCTTTGGTGTACTGTTTTGTCTTTCATTCCGTTCAGCGCTTTGGTGTAAAGCGCTATACAAATAAACCAATACAAATACAAAATGCCACTGCAGATTGGTCCAGAGCATGCCTAGTGTTTAGGGTACTGGCTGCTGTAACAAATAGTCTTTGCTTTCTGATCTCATACCCAAAGTGCTTTGTCTACATGAAGTGCTTGCATAATCCAAGATGGTGAGACCCTTCTGTGGACTGAAGCCCTCTCCTGGACTACTCTAACCCCGCTCTCTTCCTCTGTCTGCTAAGATCAAATGGAAGTCAGTTATCAGCATCCTGGTGTGAGGTGACCATTGTAATGGCAGGACGCCTTTGAAGCATCAGTTCTCAGAGGAACTCCCCTGCGTGTTCCTGTTCCCTGGAGGAGGACACAACTCTTTTATAAGGGATCATTGAGAGGCTTCCTGGGTGGGATCAGTGGTGGACTGGCCTACAGAGATTTCTGGAGATTTCCTAGTGGGCCTCTGCACTATGGGTCTCTTTTAAGTGAGATGAAGTAAAGAATGTGTTACAAAGATTCCAAGACATGTTAAAATGGGGTCCACTTTTAAAAACATTTTCAGGACCACCTTTGAGTCCCAATCCAGCACTGGGAGGGATCAAACATGGTGTGTGTGTACACCAAGGCAAAACAGTTTAATAAACACCAGGCCCTGCCATGAAAGAGTCACTGCCCACTAATCAGACAATTACATCAAATGCTTATGGCTATATAATTCTGTCATCTCAGTAGCTACCATGTCGAAACCAGACATGGCTTATATTTAGATTTGACAAATGCCACCAGATTTTGAAACAGCGGTTCATACAGTTAACAAGTCACCTCTGTCTGTTTGAACATTGGGTACTAGCAGCAGTGTTCGGGAATGCACATGTGACCTTTGAACCGGCCCTGCTGCCACTGCAGGGCAGCAGCTGGGGATGTCAGGTGACAGTCAAAGCAAGGCATATGTGTGCATTATGCATTTTGTCATAACACGTTATGAAAGCTGATTAGTATATTCTATTTTCAGAAATAGCGTTACCTGCATTATTTTAGAACTAAAAATCAAAAAAGCCCTGGCTTGTCTGCCCTAGCAGATGACATTCTGTCACAGCCCCACCACATCATCTCTGAAACCTGATAGCAACTGACCTATGCACTGTGTACATCCGGCTTTCACACTCTCACCTGTACTGTCCTCACACATTCCACCAAGTTCCTGCACCACCTCTCCAAACTTCATGGTGCTGTCACTCTGCCAGTCGCAGACTAACCCTCCATTACCTTCAGACAAAATCTCAAGAAGCACGATAATGTCCTTAATTCTAGCGAACTACTATCATCCAACATCACATGCTCTTTGTCAACTTTAATCACGACCATGGGAGACGTAGATGTATAACTTGTACGTGATTACCCACACCAGCTTGCAACATCATCGCATCACCTCTTCCTTAATATCAAGATGTTTCTTGTATTTTCTTTCTATTTGAGTGCTGCTCTCTTCAGATGATCATCCATATTCACCCTCAGCTTTCACCATTTATTCTTCTTCCCATTCATGATGACATTTGTTTAGACCCTTGTATTCAACCACTTATCTTTTATTTTGAATTTTTTTTAATTTATTGTGTTTTAGCCATATTAAAAACTGAAAACAGAATTATGACTTTTAACACATTAAAACAACAAAAACTCATATAATTTAAAACAAGGAAAAGAAGAAAAAAAGAAAAAAAAGAAGAAAAAAAGGAAAAGAAAGAAAAAGTACCCCGAACACTCTTAACAGGTCTGAATATTGAAACACCTTGGAACTGAAATTAATAATAGAAGAAGAGGGCAGATGCACCGTGAGAGTTCATCAAATCACATTCATTGCTTCAAAGGCTTGGAATGGTTCTTTCCCACCCAGATCCAGATCTTTTAAAAGGGCAACAACTTCAAAGGTCAAAAATGTTTTGTTGCCTGATAATAATCTATCCCAGAAGATATCCAAGTTTCAACCACTTATGACTTTATCAGGAAAAACAGTGTTCATAGATGTGCAGTCAGTCTGCATGCTCCCCTAGAATCATCTGAAGCGGCACCTCGAATCAGATTAATTTCCAACACAAGCTCACATGCAAGTTCTACAGTTCCTCAAGTTCCAAAATAAAGTAGCCCGGGCAATGGTACTGGCCATATTGCACTACTGTAATGTCCTGTGATCTGGGATAGCAGAAGAATGCCTGCGACACCTCCAGCTAGTTCACACTCAGCACCAAGCTTGGGACTAGAGCTCAAATGCTCAGACCACATCACACCTCTGGGATAAAAACCCTTGACTGGCTCCCAACAGAAAATAGAGTCAAGTTCCAGCTGATGCGCACCATCGATCAGGCTATTTGCCAAAGGGGTCTAAAATATCTGACCTTGGGAAGACACTGTTTTCTACCCAGTCTCAGTTCAGAGAATCATGGTTGCATTTGGGTTGTTCTAACAAACAGATCCTGCACCAGAGAGAAAAGACTGGGGGTGGTTGGTCCTAAACACTGGAAATGACTTGCCAGAAAACCTTCGAATCATTGAAAGCCATTTGAGCTTTGAAAAGGCCTCCTGTTAATCAAAGCATTTCCGCCTGACTGTGGCTCAACTCTCAATGCCATATAAATGTGATGATTTGCAGAGGAAACATTGGGCCTCATTACGAGTAGCGCGGTAAAAACGGGGTCATTACTGGCATGGAGGTAAGAGTGGGTCCGTGCTTGTATGAGGCCGCTAATAGCGGGTGATGACGAGTGCGCAAGCACGCGCGAACCCCCATGCCGGTAATGGTCATACCGGCATGCCGCTAGAGGCCCTCCAACCCCCCGATAGCGCCATCATGGGACCCGCCGATACCGCCTCTGCCTACGAGGAACCCCTTAATACCGACCCGGTAATAACAACATGCTAATACCGGGCTCGTAATACCGGACCTGGATGTAACGTCATCGCGTCGGAACGGGAAATGCCCCGGCGGCCATCTTTAAAAACACAATCCATTGCAATCCTCCCAAAGCAACAGTTGTTTACAGGAGAGACCAGTGGCAATACGTACACCATGTCCAAGGCAACCCAGAATACTACCCCCGGCCTGCGGAAAAAGCGCTTTTCTGATGCAGAATTGAACATGCTTGCGGAAACCCTTGCCGCACATGCTGATGTCATTAAAGATCAGAACCTGAAGCGTGAGGTGCAGCAGCACAAGAAGGAGATCTGGCAGGAGGTCGCCCGCAAGGTCTCTGCTGTTGGAACCACCCCACAGACAGTGAGGGATTGCAAGAAGAGGTGAGATGACCTCTGCCTCAGGGTCCGCAATATCCTTGCAAGCAACCGGAGGGAGGCCATGGCTACAGGCGGGGGTCCCCACACTCCTGCCAAACAGACCACCTGGGAGGAGACGGCAAGCACCTTCATCAATCTGGAGTCCATCGAGGGATTTGGGGAGATGGAGACGGGTGCGGCAACATCAGCAGAAGGAGGTGAGTGACCCTGCAGATCCCTGTAGGGGAAACCATGATGTAGCACAAGTGATGTGGAAGAGAGTCTAGGCAAGGCAATGCATGTCCCAACACACACATCAACATATTCTAGTCCAGATGGAGGGCCAAACCCTGCCACACAGAAATGCATGCTGAGTGCCAATCCCATTACCAACACACAGCCAACACACATGGACCGTGCCCATGTAATACATCACACAAACCCCAATACAATGGCATGGCCCCTGCCATGCAGCAAATGCCAAAATGGCCCCTCATACTACCCTGTGTGACACACCGGTAAAACATGAATGCATGATTAATGAAATACTCCACAGCACCATAGAATGCATCTTGCATGTAACACCATCGCTGATGCACTGCATCTCTTCTACTCCCCCAGGCACCGATGGAGAGGATGCCAGCCCGGATACCACCACAAGGGCATCCACGTCCCGGCCACAGAAAAAGGCAACCGACACCACCACCTCCGGGGCAGCCTCGCAGCCCACAGCAACACCCAGTGCGCCTGACACTGTGGACACCCAGCTGCCCACACCTACACCAGTGGAAGGCGAGGCCCTACAACCACTGGCCACCACCGAAGATGACGTGGAGGAGTATGTGGACCAGGAAGGAGTCACGCATGTGGGATGTCCACACTCCCCAAGCCCCGTTTCCACCCCCCACCCCAAACTCAGCCCTCAGCCCTCACCCACCTACAGAAGTGCCGATCCCTGCCTTCCGACCTGAGCCCCATCCACGAGGACAGCACTGATAATGCAGGCCCCATGACAGCACCCTCGACCACTGCTTCACCCACCAACAGCCTAAAGGTACGGCTGGCGAGGGTGGAGGCCAGACAGGAGTCGATGTTGGACCTGCTGCGCCAATACATCGCGGATTGCGAGGACACCAGGTGGGAGATAGCCACAACCATAGCGGGGACCACAGCCGCCATAACAGCCAACACAGCCGCAGTCAATGCCTCGGCAGTGCTGATGAGAGACTGTCTGGGGGCCATCACACAGGTCCTGACATCCATCCTGCTGCACATGCAGCGGCCACGACTTGCAGCAGGCGTGGAAATCCCCACCGACTCCTCACCAGCCACCACACCAGCTTCCTATGCCCCCACTTCCTCTGGACCCCCCAGCCCTGTGCATCCTACGCGAAGTAGTGTGAAGCACACTGAAATGCTGCCCCCGGACAGCAAGAAGTCCCGCAAATAGCGTGGGAGAACTATGGGACTGGACCCCGCAGCATGCTTATTGGGGACTTACAAGAGGAGCAGCAAAAACAAACCCCTCAATAAGCTCAAGGATTTAATATACATAACGGCGAAAAGACGCATAGCCATGAGCTGGAAAAGCGCAAGAGGCCCGAGTGAAGCCCTCTGGTGGGCCGATCTCAAAAGATGGATAGCGGCCGAGACTGCTGCATGGGAAACAGCAATCCAAGTACAGAGATTAGAATCCAGCGAGGAACTACTCCGGTGGGTGGCATTGACGGTGCCACTGCTTCACCCAGCAGCGCTCGATAGCGCCTCAGAAGACATAGACAGTCCAGGTCCGTCAAGGAGCCAAAACATAGATTGAAGTTCTAATGGTGGTCTCGGTGGAGGCGGGTGGGGAGGGAGGGGGGGAATTGTTTATTTTTTTCTTATGTTCTGTTGAAATACTCATACGGCATTGATTAACCTTTGATTCTTTGATTACAGTTTGTTGTAAAATTAATAAAGAAATTTAAAAAAAAAAAAAAAAAAAAAACTATGGGACTGGCTTAGATGGTGTTGGGGGTGAATGGGAGCATTAGGGGGAGTTCACTGGGGGGGTTTGGGAGTTCACTGGGGGGGTGTTTGGGAGTTCACTGGGGGTTTGGGAGTTCACTGGGGGCTTGGGGGGGTTGTCACATTTTTGCAGTTTGAATCAATACACCCGTTGTGTGAAAAAACATTCAATGCCTGGACATTGTTCATTTCGTGTGTATCCATTTAATATATAATGGTGTTCAATGCCCAACTCCCAACATTCCCTGTGAGCATGTCCACATGGACCCAGTGTGTCACTGACACATATCTATCAAAGTCCCTGTGGTTCAGAAGTATTCGTGAATCAGTGATTGGCGTACTGCATGGTCATCCTGTGCATCACGTACTGGCAGGGGTGCTGCTTCACCTCCGTCTCCATCCTCATCACCCTCACCCAGTGTATGCATGTCAATGTCAGGTGGAAGTGGTACATTTCTCCGGACGCACATGTTGTGCAGCATGACACAGGCCATGGTGATCTTTGCCACCTTCTCAGGCCTATAAAGGAGTGCTCCACCAGACCTGCTTAGGCAGCGGAACCGTGCCTTCAACAGGCCAAAGGTCTGCTCAATCACAACGTGGGTACGGGTGTGAACCCGACTGTACTCGTCTTCATTGTTGTACCGCGGGTTCCGCACAGGGGTAAGTAGCCACAGCTTCAAGGGATATCCTCCATCACCTGCAAGCAAATACAAATAGGTGTGTGTCATTCTGAGCTGCCACCTTCAGGATTCACAGTCATGCACGCAGCTATTTGGTGTGGACATGCACATGTCCCTGTACGTATGCACAAATGTTATCTAGATGCATTCTATACTGCTATGAGGTGTGGTAGTCTGGATGGCGTTGATAGATGATGCAGGGTGAAATAATGCATGCTGAGACGGATGTACTGTGGTTGTACGGCAATGTTTCACCTCCCATTTTTACTGTGTATACAACACAGTGCATGGTCACACTAGCCACATTGGCACAGTTGCGATCCGGTTTAGTCATGCATTGCTTGACACACACATGGTGGCCAGGTTGTGCGTCTTACATGTGGTCCTTTATATACGTTAATGGTCAGATGTGTGCCAATGATGTGTCATGTTGGGGTTGGGGGGTTCAGGTCAGGAGTCATTAGCTCTGCGTGCATTCTCCACTCACCGCCCATTCCCACCCAGGTGGAGTATGCATCCCCCCCATTTCCACCCAGGTGTAGTACGCATCCCAACACATCACTACCCCGATGCACTGGCATGGGCCAGTCAGGCAACTCACCAAGCAGCCAGGCACGTGGTCCTACATGTCGCTCCATGTGACGGGGTAGCGTGGAGTTACGCAGCACCTTGGCATCATGTGTTGATCCTGGAAATCGGGCGCAGCAAAGTGTGATGATCTTACTGGAATCACATACCACCTGCACATTGATGGAGTGGTATTGCTTGCGATTGTGGTACACCGCCTCTACGGCATGGGGGACTACCAATTCAACATGGGTGCAGTCCAGGGCACCAACACAAATGGGCATGCCCGCCAGTGCATGGAAGCCTACTTTGGTGTCGGCTATCTCCTGGGCAGTGCGTGGTAGGGATATGTGGGTGCTTCAGGAGAGCATCCAGCACTTCGGTCAGCATGCGTGAAAATAGTGGTTGTGAAATCTCATGCAGCTGGCCCACTGTGTGCTGGTAGGTGCCTGTGGCCAGTATGTCGAGCACAGACAACACCTTTGGTAGCGGGGGGATGGCAGCGCGTGTTTCTATGAGCCTGGCAATGTCGTTGCCTGTCATGTCCACTATGGTGGTGATGGTGTCCCGGTCCAACCGGTACAGGGTGTGGATCTGGTCAGGGGTTAGATTGAATGGGCTGGGTCTGATGCAAGGGATTGGTGGCTGCCTACAAGGTACTACTGGCTGCACTGTTGGTAATTGCTGGGTCTGTCTCACCCTCATTCTCCTCCTGCATCTCCTCTGTGCTGCCTGTTGTTGCTGCTGTAGTTGTTGTTGTAGTTGATGTTGTTGCTGTAGTTGTAGCAGTATAGGCATGCCCTCCAGCGCCATGATTGCAACAGCTAGTGGTAGCATTTTGGTGTAGGAAGGGGTGTGGTGTGTGGGTGTGCTCCTTTTATACTGGGCCAGAGTCCATTGAGTCCACCTGTGGTGATTGTGTGCACCTGTGGCAGTTGGCTTGGTTGCTGATTGCTGTTTACGGGTGGTCCGCGATGCCTGTATGGCCGCCATTATGCAGGTACCTGATTACCGGCTTCGGGATGTCGGTATTTGCATGCCCACGTGGGTTGTGATGTCCTCCTATTACCGGCATACCAGTATTTACTCCCCGAAGGGGCGCGTGTACATGCCCATGCCGGCATAAGGGGGCACAGTACCGGCGGTGCCGGTATTGGCGGGTTGTCGGGTCGGAATGTCCCGGACCCGTTAACGATGCTGCTATTACCATTCCACCTTCCTTTTTTCATTACCTCCATTCTCGTAATGAGGCCCATTAAGCATTAGCGGCTTTGGGATTGGTGCCAACCAATCAGGATTCTGGGAACACAGCTTTTTTTCAACAGTAAAATCCAGTGTCCCACTCTGATAGCCAGCCTGATAGCAAGTGCCTCCCCCAGCAGGCCTCCATTTACTTATGAACCCCTCATTGCCATCAGAACCTGGAACCCCCCCTCCCAGACTCCACCTTCCTAACATCCCCTGACACCGGACCCCAATTCCACTTAACTTGATAGCCCAACAGACACCACAGACATCGTCTTCCGCAAGAATCTCGCCATTATTGAAATTAATGTGAAGCTCTGCTTAAACGCACAATTAGAGGCGATTGTTGGGTATTTGAAGTGCCTTAGGCTGTGCTTCTTGGTTCTTTATCATAGAGCACACACAAGGGTTTTAGTGGGATATTTATACTGTCCTGTCTTCCTTCTGGGTGGTAAACCATATGGCATATACACTAGCTGCACAGTACAGGGTGAGTGTGGAGATTTTGTATTGCCTTGTGCTTCTGGGTGCGGTATCATAGGGCACAAAAATCTGCTGCTCTGTTAGAGGTGATTTCTGGGTATTTGTACTGCCTTATGCTGGGTTTATTGGTGCTGTATCATACTACACAGAGCAACTGCACAGTCATGGGTGATTGTGGATGTTGGTACTGTCATGTGCTTCTCGGTACTGTACCATAGGACATAGAGACACAGTGCTGTCAGACCATTCCGGTGGTTACTGGCACAGTATAAAATGCATTAAAAAGAAACTCTTAACATAATATAATATACAAAACACACTAGACATAAACTAATTTCTGTTCCCTTCTACGGGATATACAAGGAACTGACATAATAACAGAATGTGCCTCAATTATCTGTTTGGTGAATGCCTTTATACTCCTCTCCTCAGCCTGTAGAACAGGCCGCCTTCAGGTCAAAATGACAATCAGACATGCTCCCTTAAGCAGTGCAAATTGACTTCTCAATTGTTCTCCTTAAGGCAGGACGTAGCAACTTGACCTGGAAAGTGTAGCTTTTGCTGCAGGCTTGAGGTAAAGGTTGCCTTTGGGGTTGGGTGTATATGTATGTGGGGCGGTGGGTCGGGGAGGGAGAGAGGGAAAGGGAAAGGAGGGTATTTAATCTGTATCTGCTTTCTCCCTCCACCAAACACACAGAGGGCTGCATGCTCCCCATGGCTATCTCCGGAAACCCCTTAAAGCAAAAAGGTGTTTGGATGTATTTCAAATGCATGATCACAAATACACTTCTCATTGCTATCGTGAAATGTTTAGCAAGAGGCGGGTCAGTGTTGGTGCACATTAATGTGTGTTTCCACAGGTTAATCCCACCTGAGTTTTGAAACGGTTCTTGTAGGTTTTCACAGATTATCTCCTGACAAAATCCCCATTCTTTCTGTTGCAGGCAGAGATCTGGGAGTCAGATTTGCAATACATTCATTTGTGTTGTGATGGTATTAATGCAAACCTGCCAGTTGATGTATAAACTTCTGAGATTACCATGTTCTTGCCTGTGAGCCCATTCATGGAGGAAAATCAGTATGCAGGTTACACATTTCATCCATATTGAAAGCCACCCAAACCTGAAAGTGTCTTGAGGGTCAACACGTTATCCCTACTATAGAACTGGCTGATCGTTCGCAGCTGTCTGGGGTTGATGGGCTCTTCAGTGCTGCTCTTTGGGAACATATGTGCTTACATTGTTAGCTTGCAATTCCCTCCCCACTCCTCACCGCTGTCTTGTGACCTTACTGTGTCAAGTAGTGGTCTACTGAATACAAACATTCTTTTTGTTACATCTGGAGCCAGACATAACATATTTACTTGATTAATTGTGCCCATCCAACTCCCTTGCCTTTTGTTTACCAACACCATTCAGCTATAATGCGTACTACTCTCAGATTAGGTTGCCTTCTGAGTTGGCTTGGCAGCCTCAGAAATATGTTTTAGGAATTTACCTGCAGTACCATGAATAGACATGGCAGGTACAGTAAGCCTGTATATCACCAGGATTGCTCGATGTTAGGGAGAATTCTCATTCTATGGCTAATTTCCCTTACCTATAGAGTCCCCCAGCAGCTTTGCTGGATTTGAAGGGTTTGTTTCTTTTTACCTGCCAAGAGTGAGACTCTTTTTTCCACTCTTAGGCATTTTTGCTATGTGTGTTCTAGGCTATTTTTGTGTTTAATGCCTATGGGATTTTCTCTCCCCCATAGGAACCATCTTTATTCACATGTGTTAAACAGCACCCTCAGTGCAGGGACACAGGGGTGTCGTAGCGACCCCCAAACATAAACTCATTACCCTGGGACTGACTACTGTCTCCCAGGGCATGTAAAGTCCCCATTGACTTTACTAGTCAATTCTTATGAACTTAACCAGTACAACCCATTTTACTATGGAGGTACTGTAAAGGGTTAATAGTTTTTCCCTTAGGTTCATTTTCGAGGGGGCACCGTAAAGTCCCCCTCTCTAAAGTTTCTGGCTGGTGGCAGTGGTTACTACCAGAAATATTTGACCGCAAATATTTTCCTATGGGATTTTTCCATTGTTCGAGGCTACCACTTTTCCTGACAGCCTCTAACATACCGCCTGTTTATTTTATTATTAACTTTACTCCGGTAGGTTTTATTTGCCAGAACTTTAATACAAATTCTTTCTCGTGTCTTACTCTAAAATTCTCACCCAGGTCGGGGATCCTTTGTTCGTCCTTTTGGCGGGCTTCTGCCAAGAAGTCCTCCTTTCTGCGCCACTGAGTCTGGGGTGGGTCCATTGTGTGGGAGGGGAAGTAGGCCCCCTGGACAGGATTGCCTCCGCAACCCATGTCGCACTCTTCTATCCTGATAGGCTAGACGGTCTCCCGCCAAGATGACCACTCCACTGTGTGAGTGACAGCTAGGCTGTATGAATGGGATTCCTTTTGCATAAAAGCAGGGTCCTGAGGACTGGAAGAGCAAGACATCGCCACTGGAACTACGGAACCGAAGGGGAGAGAAGCCACGGACATCTTCAGCACCTGCACCACCGGTGAAGCCCTGCTGCAGCGTCTCACCACTTTTCTTCCACACGACGAGAGGAGATCTTCTTCGCAAGAGCCTTCTCCCTTGAGCTGGTGGCACCAACCAGTTCACCAATTGCTTCCTCGGACCTGCCTTGGTCGAATCGCCAGTGCCCAGCACTTGGAGGCCGGATAGCCAGGCAGCCATCCACCCGGACCGTGATTTAAAGGAGCGTACCTTTTTTTTTGTTGGGCAGCACCACGGCTGGTTTCATCCCTGGGTAGTGCAGTAACTCGAACCTTCCTCCACGACGAGAGCCTCTCTTCTTCTGCTGGATCCCCCGAACTGCAGGAACAACCGCCACTGCAGGAGCCACTTCTTCATTTAAAGGTACTTTGTTCCGACAGGCCTCCCTTTCTGCGTGGTAGCCCTAAAGGTGTTTTAAATCCTTTATCTACTTGTTGAGTTGGCCGCCCTTTCGTCTAACATTGTCTTTCGCCTTGCATCTACCTTTTCAATATTCGTTAACCAAAGACTTGACTGCAGCTACAAGAACATTTTTGCTCCTAAGCTCTTGGTCCTGTACCACTGACTCTGGCTCAGGCCTATTGACTCTGGCTGATTTGTTAGATCTGCTCTCACTGGATTGATTCTCAATGAGAAATGTGTTGATACACCTGAATGTTCTAAACACTTCTTCCTTCCTACTGTTTTACCTTGTGAAGTGCCATTTTGCTCAGTTTTCAATTACTTATCTTTCTGCTAAAGTATTACTGTGCATTACTTGTTCACAAAACTTCAGGGAAGTGTTGCTAGGGGGTGTCTGAAGATATTTCGGTTTAACTTGTACTTTCCCTCCCTTTCGCTAAATTGTTAGAGTGCCATTTGTAGTTGGTTTTCTCTGTGCCGTTTTGCTCAGTTTTCACACTACCGCAAACTTGTCCACAATTGACTAGGGAGTTGTATATACTTTCCTTGACTAAACTTAACTTGCTTTATCAACTGTGATTTATGAGTTGAACTAGATGTGTATAAAATAAATCTATATATTCTCTTTTTAATAAAGCTTTAGTCAGTGTTTCCTTGTGCCATAGTACTGTGATACCTATTGTGCAAACCCTGAATACTGCTCATCTCCCTCTTGAGATAAGTCTGACTGCTTAGCCACAGCTACCAACTAAATCGTTGTGGTACAGACTGATACCAAAGGGGATTTTTCTTGCTCATACCTGTAGTCTTAATCTTTTGTAGTGCTCCCTAAGGGAACTGCATAGGATTCTGCCTAACACACGAGCACACGCTTCAGCACAGAAAGCAGGTAACACTACTTGATATCTATCTTGTAATGCTCCAAAACTGCCTTGAAATCCCCGTACATATGTTGGCCCAACAGATACTCTTCTGTGTCGCCTCCCTCTAGAAGATGCTCCATATGCTATTGATAGCCACTTATCTATATTAATACAAGCTGAAACGGTATTCTAACATGGCACACTCCATCCAGGGACTTCTTCCACTGACAATGAATGAGGTGCACAATAAAAACGTTTTTTTATCTTTAATCAACCATGGGTTCTTTATTTGAGTAGGCCCTCAACCCGTCTCGCACCCACCTTCACAAACACTCTGTGTCGCAATGGACCAGGAACCAGGCCGGTGTATAACAATATGCTATTTATTAATTTTATGGTCAAATGAAAAAATCAAGCAAAATCAAACAATTGGGCAGCAGCCACCAAGGTTGTGGCAATACAAATGCAAAAATCCCCAAAATACAGTTAGTGCCTACTCCTAATACAATATACAGAAACCTTTAAAAGCAAGCAAAAGAGAATCGTTTTTAAAAGCAACAGATGGCATTCAGGTTAAGCACTCCCCCTGCAACAATCACCCCAAACATCTGTTCACTAAATTCTTTGAGCATGGAAGTCAGCGGCAAGGAGTCTGTATGAAGAGTGACAGATCAGATTTAGGATTACGCCCACCATCCCAAAATGGGAGGCCAGAAAAGAAAATGAACACCTTATTTAGGAGTAAAATGGCATAATCAGATTTCACTTGTTACTCGCACAGCAGTTTCCACCCGCTGTGGGATAGCTAGGACAGAGATTTGTGTTGCTACACTTGAGAGATAAGGAAGCTTACAGACTACTAAGCAGGGCACCAAGGCAACGTGAGCATAAGGTAAGAAAATCGATTTTTGAAAAGAAAAACAACTGCAAAAAAAAACACACGCGGCAGAATGTAAATTAGTTTCTAGGACTTGTGATGAGAGGCAGCCACAGAAGGGGCTTGGCTGCCAAAATCGAAAATCGGTTTTCAAGACAAGGAACAGAGGCACATAGCAGATAGGATTCTGACAGAATGGGATTACTTTCAATGGGACTAGAGTTTGGGTTTTTCTATGGGACAAATGCAACTCGGAATTGGTACGAAAGCACACAAAACATGGGCAAATTCGGTTTTGTTAGACAAAGTCTAGTTTTGTTGAGACTATATGTTTCTGGCTATAATCATTAAAGAAAGGCACTTGACATAAGGTGGTTGATTTCGAACGTCAACCAACTCACTGTGAATCTCTTTATATGGGAATTAATTGATTTACTTGCAAATAATGCCAAGGATTTATACAGACTTTTGAAAGATTTATGAAAGGAATACACTAACATACACAGGCTAAAACAGATTTGTCTATGGAACGGTGAACGGATTTATACTGGCAATTTGGGACATGAATGGGATTTCAATGAGGTGCAAGGGTCAAAAGAGTGGGAAATACAGTTTTGGGAACTGGGGTTATGTGCTACTTACAATGTAAGTATGAGTTTGGGGATTCTGGAAAGCCAGCGAGGTCTCTGGACAGCTAGGCCAAGGGATCTGGTTACTCTGGACAGCTGGGCCAAGGGATTTGGTCACTGGGATGACTGGGCCAAGGGATCCGGTCACTGGGCTCTCCTGGATGGGATGCTGGACAGCTAGGCAAGGTCTGGTCACTGTACTCTCTAGGATGGGATGAGCTGCCTCCTCTCCTTTCTCCCTGGATTCTTGGGTGTGCCTGGATGTGGATGAATGGATGGATCTGCCTGGATGGATGTATCTGGTTTCCTAGATCTTGAATGGATTATGATTCTTGAGGGAGTGTCAGCCCTGAGTGAGTCAGTCCCTTGTGTTTCTCTGTCTCCCTCTTTTATAGCCTGCATGACATCATCAAATTTACAGCCTGGGGGGAAGTATTCTGGAATTATTACTCTACTGGGATAGGACAGCCTACCAGTTCTCCCTTCTTCCTCTGGGCCGATTGATACAGGGGAAAAGACATTATTTATGTGTTTGCATTTATGACCTTTCTTTGTCTCTCCAGCCTACGTTTGACCAAAAATGAGTTATAGATCAAAACTTCAAACTTATACTAGCCATCGCCATAAGAAATAGATATTCGGATTCAATAGGTCACAGGGAATTGGACAATCTGATCGCCGACTCTGTGCGAGGTCGCATCGCCATTTGGCACATTTTTGCCTTTTCATGAAATGCATAGTATTCAAATTCTGCCAATGACTACACATATTCCCAATAACAATTTGCATCATCCCACCTAGTTTCATATCTGTCCCATTTATAATTCACCCTGAAATGCGTCTTTCATGGCCATTTCAGTTCACCAAGTGCTAGAAACATGTACTTGGTCTCTTTACATTCGCCTAAAAATCACATGGAAAACTGGCATAGTACAAAATGATTACTTATTCAGGGTGCTAGGAAATATGTCTAAAACTACAGAAGTCCTTTAATGTCAATGGAGTGGATTTGACACATGTGTGGGTGGTGGTGCAGACCCCCACAACAAACTGTCTTTGCCAGGCTCGGCTTACAACAAAGGACTTTTATGATGCCTTTTGAAGTTTGACAGTCCTCATTCAGAGTGGATGCTGGAGGAGATCGCACCTCTTGGGCATGCTCTTGGCATTTGAGCACAATAGTTTACATAAAAAGGAACAAAAAGCTGTGTTGAGTGAAAAGCAGAACTCTCTGCCCCTCATGTAATTTCTCAGTAGACAATGCCGTTCTTGGGAGGTATTGCCTAACTTTTTGGCAATCAGATCAAATAAAGCATGCAGGAGTATGTTTCAATGGAGCGCACAACTTTGTGATGTTTTCAATGAGAGAAAGAACAAATGCAGGGCCATCTTGAATGCTGTGTGCTACTCTAATATTCAGAGGTCAGAACAGCAAATGTGGTGCCGTTCTGAATGCAGGTCATTTTCTTATGGTTCAATTTGAAGTAAAGTAAATGCAGAGTCATTCATTGGGTGGCAGTGTTCAATGCTCGCCACACATGTGCCAGGAAGACACAAACACAGCCATTTTTGTGGTGCTGTTTCAATGCAGTTTTTGATTGAAGGGGACTTTTGCCAGGGCCTTAAATGTACCCCACAGATTTTCTAGCCCAGCCTAACCCCCACTCTGCATCTGCAAACATCCTTGTCACTTTCCCTCCGTCTTACTTTGGCCTTTCACATACTATGGATTCCAGCAGACATAGGTCTAGTGACCCCAGACGGGCCACAATACACTTTGGACAAGGATTTGGCTCTTTGAAACTACTATGTGGTGATTAGGTGCAGTACAAAAGCATAGTAACATAGTATGCCACAATCGTGCCAAGTCTTATGTGGTAACAGTCATGTAACACAAAGAGCCTTCTTGCACAGAAACCTTCAGCTCTGCTGCGGTTCCATGTGATAATGTCCCCGTGAAATTTTTGCCATGCAAAACATTTGCCGAAAAGTTGACGTTTTTTGCAGAGACATTTTTACAGGGAACATGCGGAGGACACTCTTGCAACTCCCAAAACATTTTTTTTTACAGGGAACGGGGTACACACCCGCAAACCCCGCACCCCCTGTTCCTATATATATGCTCATCTATATAATGTGACCACAAACTTTTCCCAGCGACATTATGTACGGTGATCACATATATAGGGACATTATTACCTGATACCTCTGCCGCTACTGCGCTCTCTGACAATATACTGTCAAAATATGGCACTATTCCCTCCTCTTCCATGAGTGCCAGCCTTGCAACATATCCAAGGATGTGTGACTACATCCATGGAAGCCATTCCTAACCTTTTGTTTTTCAGCTACAGTTACCTTTTCTCTGAGTCTGTTCTCTACCGGGCCACAACTGGCTATCACACTTGGCATTCCCAAATTACTATTTCATACTGTGTCCCGTGGACAAAAGTAAAATGTAACCCCATAGCAGAATGCTCTGGGATCACTGTTTAACTGATGAATTGGAGCACATTTCGAGTCCATCATGCAGCCAAACACTGTGTGTTATTAACTACATATTTCTCCTGTTAGCTGCTTCACATCGGCAGTACGTTTTGAATATACCTTGCTTTCCGCAAACCTAATCTAGGGCCCACATTAATGGAGCCGCATGCACCCTTCTACATCACACCATTCCTCCAAAGCCTGGCATTTAATCCACTTTTCCAGTGTCTAGTTCCTACTCCTTTTCCTAGGCAAGCTAAGTGCATAGCAAAGTGAGGGCACAACATGCCAACCTCCGGTGAAGCCAGACACTCTGAGATTACTACGATGGTGCTGTGTCACAGTATAACATCTGTGTACAGAAAATGCCTGCAGTCAATCTCCAGATTGCCTTTCCATTATGTGGAGGAGTGATTCTTAATCTGCATCAGACATACAGGCCAACATGACCCATTCCATTCAGGAAGTGCTAGTCCAGTCCTGTTTTTATCTATTCATTCTAGGAAATGTGAAATACAGGACTACAAAGGACAGAATGCAAAGGAAAAAAGGGCTTGTCAGGCACCTCCAGAATGGAGAATGTTTGCATGCATACTTAAAATCAAGCTCTGGTAAACCTTTAAAATGCCTTTGAATGTCCTATTTCAGTCTGTTTAACGTTGAAGAAACTTTAAACAAGGTGTAATCTCACTTGCCCCTCCTACCAGACCACCTATTGCAAAGAAGCCAAAGGATTGAGCTCGCCACACTGACGAAACCCACATGTATTAAAATAGACTTAAGGACCCTAACTTATTTTAATTAAAGTCCCCCCAGGATGACCTATACGTGTGCAGAAGTTAAAAGTGGACGTAGCCCAAATGAGCATATTGAAATCAGACAGCAAAGGCTAACACATGGCCAACAGAGGGCTAACATGGATCTATCTTAAAAATTCAGAATTCCAAAAGCTCGATTCAAGAAGTTGACTTGTTCGCATTTTGTAACTCGAGCTTTTGGGATTTTTTCTTTTGTCCCCCGCTCTCTATTGAATGTATGCAGAGGACACCCTTAGAAACCCCAATGCCAAAAATGCCAAACTAGGAGAGCGGGGGACACCCCCGCAACCCTTGTTCATCTGGTACAGCATTTTTGGCTAAGACATTTTCTGCAATGCCGAATGTGCAACAAACGTGCATTCTGCATTGTCTTTACGGTATTTTGGTGCAATACCCTAACACATTACTATGTTGACAACAGTCAGCTGGGTTGGTTGGTCTTTATTGACTGTGCACTGCAAGGACTCTTAGGTTTGTGCATTCAAAACACCTCACCCTCTTGGGTGTGCTATCATTCCTGGTCCACGACTTGCTTAGGGGCTCTGTCTAACCTAAGCCTGTTGGCCTGGGCTTGCTCTTCCAGGCCCAGCTTGTGACCTAGCGCTGGTGGTTGTCTGATGTATCGCAGCCATCTTGTCCTTCACTGCTCTGTCTTTTTTGCAGTCCTTCCCATTGCATCTGTAGACTTTTCCACCGTAAGGCCTTGCTGCGTCTTGTTGTGTTGGACTTACTGCCATTGCTTAGGGCACTTTCTTCACTTCTCCCTGGAACATTCCTGATCTGAGTGTTAGAAGGATGTGGCTGCACAAATGAAATGTTTTTCACTGCGGGTGTCTAAGAAATCAAATAAAAATAAGAATTGAAAAATATTTATTGAGCGCAAATTTCTTACCAGTGAAACCAGTTTCAAGGCGTAACATAAATACATTAAAGCAAATACACTCAATTACATTCGAATTAAAACATAATCAATATAAAATGTCATTAGAACATATAAAACGGTTCAGGCCGCTATACGATCCAGCAGTGTTCTATCAGTCTTAGAGATTCAAGAAATAAAAAACAAAGGGATCAGGTGCTTTTTTAATCTAGTCTTGAGGCTTTGCACTTTGGGACAGTCGCGAATTAGGATTGGTAACCCATTCCAAAGGTGACAGCCCAAGGTGCTGATCATTTGACCTCCAAAGCCTTTTTTCATATTTTTAGCCACTGGCAATAGATCATCCTGCTTGATCTAAGCACACAAGCGGGAACATAAGGCTTTACAAAATTGCCCAATATGTAGGCACCAGTTCCTGAGTGAATTTCAGGATCAGAGTTAAAATTCTGATTTGAATAAGGACTTCAATTTTTGGCCAACACAGTGAGGAGGAGTCTTCAGAGATGTGCTCATAGTTTTTCGAGCCTATAAATACCTCGTATTGTATAATTGTGCACGGCCTATAGCTTTCCTATACATTTCTTTGCTACACCTATATAGATAGCTGCACAGTATTGATTTGTGGAAGGGACCACTACCTGACCCAGGGTCTTTTGGTGGTTCATATCTAGGGAGTAGCCACATCTACTTATATTGTACAGTTGTAAGTGGGCACTCATAGCTACAGCATCCACCTGGAGGGCACTGGACAATTGACCATCAGCACTCTCAAATGTATAACTACCTCAACTGGAGCAGGAGGAGTTCTTAAACTAGAGGGCCACATACATGGCAGGGGGTCCTCCCTCTGGCCACTTACTAAAAGAATTTCATTTTTCACCATTAAGCCTGCATATATATACATACATACATAAATAGATACACCGGAGGCGCTCTGGTCCAATGATTAACTAGGCCAAATGTAAGCTGCTTGTGCTGCATTCACCTGGTTTATTTCCTGAGCGCTATGGGATGTACCCCTCTTCTGTGTCCCTCTGTATCCTACCCCCCTATATCTGTTCTGTTGTTACCTCTGAAAATGCTCCGTTATGCATCTGTACTGTTGTATACCCCTGTAAAGCGCTCCACTGCTTCTGGAAGCTAGGTCCACACTCAATAAATATTTTATGCAAAGCGTAACTGTCGGAGTGAATGTCGGAGGTGGCTGTAAAGCTCAACGTTGCAGTGCGGCCTGACGTTCCTCATGCTCGTCAGTAGGTCCTCTCCTCTAACCCACCAGGCTGTTTGGACCTGTCGTCGTTCGGGCGGCGGGTGAGGGTATGAGAAGGGAAGCGATTGATGTGAGGTTGCCTTTGAGTGTGGACGAGGTGAAGGCTGTGATGGTGAGACGGGTCATGGATGAGTGGCAGGAGAAGTGGGTGAGTGGGGTGAAGGGCAGGTGGATGTTTGGTGTTCGTGGGAAAGTGTCGAAGAAGGTAGATGCGGGAAGTCTGGAATGGAGAAAGGGGGAGGAGGTGATGCTGAATCGATTGAGGATAGGGCATGTGGGGCTGAATGATTGTTTGTTCCGAGTGGGGAGACGAGAGTCGAGGGACTGTGCGGTGTGTGGGGTGCCTGAGACAGTGGGACATTTTCTACTTAGATGTGAGAGACATGTTGCAGAAAGAGAATTGATGAGAGTTTGGATGTCTGCGCTGGGTGTGGCTGAGTTGAGTGGGAAGGCTTTGTTGGGAGGTGACGGGGTGAGTGGCAAGAAGAAGAGCAGTGTGTTGTTGGATTTTGTGAGGCAGACGGGGAGGTGGGAGGAACTATGAGTTTATGTAGGTTAAATAATGATTGGTGGGTTAGGTGCACATCATCCATTAGGATGGGAAAGCGCCTGCGTGGGTCCGCCCACGCTTTCGATAATTTAAAGAAAGAAAGAAAGACCTGTTGTTGTGGGACAGAAATCAGTTCCCCTGCTGCTGTTGCAGCGCTCTTCCGCCTGGGTGAGCAGGCTTTCTAGGCATCGGGTTGCCTTTTCCTCCCAATACCGTGTCTTTGATGCTTTCTAGAGCGCTCGGCATACGGCTGAAGGGTAGAAAGCCGGTTGTCAGGTATTCTCTGCTGTGTATAACCAACTGATACACTTGTTGTGTGTTCTTTATTTTTACCAGCGGCTTCTGCCTCCTTATATCTAACGTCTGCAGTGCCACATCCTGCCTCACCTAAGCCCACGAACTCCTGATGTCTTTAAAACAGGGCTCTGCGATTCTAAAGGCTATAGAAATGTCACCAGTACCCAGCAAAAATCACATTCCTGAAGTACTGGCATATAACCTGCGCAGGAGGCAGATACTCCGCTAAGCTAACTGAATTGCCTTGTGACTCTACTAATGTCCATCATCCCTCAGCCTTGTTTATATAAATAAATAAATATATGCCAATGGGATCTTCAAATCTCAGACTCGTAGTCTGATACTGAACCACTTTTAAATACCCTCTGCTTACAGTGACCCCTCAGATGTTCGGTTGCTCTTATTTATTTCTGCTTATTTATTATGTCTGTAAGTTTTTGTTCTGTGTAGCGCTCTGAGGCCTTTGGGCATGTAGCGCTTTACAAGAATTCAGTGAATAAAAAAAGTATAATAATAATGGGATGTGTGTTCAAGGCTATAGTTGCTCGTCTTTGCGGTAGCATGAAAACCAATGTGCTGTCATGTCAGCATATCCCCATTGTACATGCAACCTCAATCCAGACTTCCCTGCTGGAAGATTAGGATCCCTAACCACACTGTCTACCTCAGGCACTATCTTCAGGAAAGCCGCTTGTCAGGTCTCTGGACAGCATTTATATTTATTTATTTAATTGTTCATTTGAAGCTTAATACCACGAGTGTTTTCTAAGCGAGGGATTGGTATTCGAACCTGTGCAGGGTTGTGTTGTCTTGCTTCCAAGACAAACGCGTTGCCCCCGAGCTATTCTTCTTCTACAAAACAGCTGGAAGAACTCTTCTTTCCCCCTATGCATTGACTTTGGCTGCACACACGACTCACTTGCAAGGCTTTCATAGCATCGGCCCAGCAGTACCAGTGCAAAATGAGGCTCCTTTACCAGCACAGGTTCGGTCTACTCCTTACCCCAGATGCCCCTATATAATGAAAGACCTCTGACTTTTCTGTTTCTTTTGGCGCTAAATTCGGATTTGTTGTTCGATACCCATATGTTGTGCAATAAAACACCTGACCCCTGGATACTGTTCCCTGTGTGCACAATATTTGCTTAGTGATGAATTTGTTGTTGGTGTCACAAACCTTTCCGAACATGCGCATATAAAACTTGGTTTGACATACGTGGTCTCCATGTAGCTGTTGAACAGGAGGTTTTTGTTTGCACTGCTTCGTGTAACATTGCTTCTTGAGCAACTCTTGTGTGCATGTGGCAGGTGACATTAAGGCTTTCTAGTTTTGAGTATATCAAATCTTGCTCTGCAATAAATACTAGACTGTGCTCTTACGTCATTACAATGATCAGCCATGGTGTTCAATACCAGCACCTCAGACTCGCCACCTTATACAGCATGCTAAACCAGACACAGCGATTGCCTAGTGGAGAACCATGCTGTTTACATAATCCATTATACTAGCTTTAGTATGAATGAAAGAACTGGATCCTGCTTGTTGCTGCTCAGTAGTTACAGCAGCGCACCCAAATAAACTACAATGTGTTATGTGAAGCATAGTGCACTGGGCGTGGGTCAAATGGGTGATAAATTAGTCAACACAATTGCTCTGATCTTCACTATGATGAACCCTACTCTCACACTAATACACACTAGTTCAATGTCACACTCCTAGTAGTATGAGGGGGAGTGATTGCTAGTAAACAGAAAACTCTACTAGCCCTTTCATTTATTTTTTAGTGTTTGACACATTTTATTGAAATGGTTGGAATAACATACAATCACACCTCTATCGATTATTAATTAACATAAAATAGAAATGAAAGAGGGCAAATTAGGTTTCCCCACTCCAGGAGCCCTTTAAATGTAACAACGTTTGAACCTCTGTCCTGGGGGAGTGAGCAATAACCCGCAGTCCAAGCTGCACACCGTGCCCAACTATTTTGATGCAAACTGAAAGCGCCCAAACATCTGGGTTATTCGAGTTAGATCAAATGACCGAGATTTTCAATGATTTGGTTTGAAAAAGTTTGCAAAGCCCACTCTAGAGAAGAAAAAAAAAACTTTTTCTAGTGCAATTTGATTTGATGCTATGATAAATACAACATGACCCACTGCCCTGCATTGGTGTTTGCTTGACAGGTCCATGCTGGGTCTGAAGGCTACCCAAACCCATGCTGGTAACAGAAAAATACTGCTTCTAGTGCATGTTAGGTGGGAAAACAAATGCCACTATTAATCATTGCCTTCAGGAACTCCGAGAGGACAGCTAACATGTGCTGGTTACCCCAGAATGTACAGGGAAGTCTTAAGAATATTCATAGATCACTTTTGTGCAAGACTTACCAAAAGCAGCAAGTACCACAATGGTGAAACACACCAGGCATACAGAATCTGGGCGATAATAGAGGACTGTGACGAGGAACAGTAGGGCTCAGTATACTGCATATTTCTAATAGGTTAGCAGAGCGTTCACACGTGGTTCTTCTTCCGCATCACAGTCCTAATAGTGTAAGGCTGTACCAAGCAGTGTTCATTCTTCAACTGGTGCTCATAGGTCAGGAAAGAACCGTGATACACTAGGAAGCCCCTCTACCAGTAAACTAACCAGGGTGGGGGGAGTGACTGATAGAGCAAAGATAAATTACTGCTAACAGGAGAACCTATACTGTAAATCCGGATTATGAAAAACTACACCAGTAACCACTTTGAAAGTGTGACCAATAGAAGACAAGAATACAAGCACCATATAATGCACACTAACAAATGAAGGTGCAAAAAGGAGTGACCCAGCACAGACCAATGCCTGAAACCATATCAAATCAACCAAGAGGAGACCACCAGGGCACATCCAACAGTAGCCCAGAGGAGGCATAACAACATTCACTGACACACATGTCACGTAAGGCTCTTGGATATGAAAACGAGGAAGGTCCACGGAAACTAGCCCTAGGAGACCATAATAATATAGAGGATCTGCAAAACACCAATGCCACAGGATATAAAATAGATTACCAAATAGCCGTATTGCAGGAAAAGAGAGTGAACCTGGGAAAAACAATCTAACCATGTTAGCCTTAGAAAACGAAAGTGTACTGAGGAACTGCAACAGAGCAAGTAATGAAACAGCCCACTATACCACTAGGAAATGGCCAACACCAACCCGCATAGTGGAAATGCAGACTCCAAGAAACAAATCATCACAGCACAGTGTAAAGCACCGGAGGAGGGCGTCTGTGCTCCTGCTCTCTATTTGGCAGAAGAGAGGCACAGAGCACCGCAGCCAAGATTCTCTATTGTTGGTAGCAATGGACGAGCAATCAAGGCTTAGCTCTCAGGAGGTGATGCGGGCTGGTTCTTAAGTACAGCATAGTCCCCAAGCACATACAAAGGAATGTCCACACAACATGTTAGTGAAAACAAAGTCTTTATATAAATAAGGTTCAAGGTTATATACACAACCACAATAACATACTTTGTACTCTGACAATGCTATAAAGGCAAATATAGCCAGGCCTACGTGGTACCACTCTTAACTATCGATTCCTTTGAAATGCATCAACTGCTAACAGTTCAAAATGGCAAACGAATCAGAATATATGATGAATCAACGGCAGACACAGAAAGAAAGCAAGTTAAATCGAGCAATGGTAGAATACGGGCTCCGGTAACCTAGAGACAGTTCTGTGCGAGGATCCCCCCACCTTGGCAACCCGTAAATAAAGTATATTTGAAAAGCTCAGTCCAATTATGCTCAATATAGTATAGAGTCCTTCTAAAAAGGTTCCACGACTCCAAAAGCCATAGAGTTCTTTGGTGAGTCATCGATGGGCCCTTCTTGAATGCACCCCCTTTAAGGCAGGAGCCACAGGTCGTCAAGAGTCTGTGAAGAAAAAGGGTGAAGACTGTCATTGCAGCAACAGCTTCGTTTCTTGCGGTACTCGTTGACGATCGGTCAAAAAGGTCCTGCAAGCTGAGGCTTGTGGTGCACCTTGACGATGAGTGTTTGTTGCCGCAAGGAGTCAATGAAGAACTTTGGCCCAGCAAGGGCGTCAAGTCGTCAGCGTCTCAGCGGTCTTCGGGTGGCAGGAAACCCACTGGTGGATTCTCCACAGTCGTCGGCTGCCTTGACTTTCTCTGGCAGGACGAAAGCAGTAGACGAGGATGAGCAAGGGAGTCCTTGTTTCAATGTTTTTAGACAAAGGAGCCCTGTGGCTCGGGTCGGCGACGGCAGTGAGCGATGGTAATGGACCTCAATGTCTGCGCGCTTCACTCTGTGATTCTGCCGCAGTCCCCGTCTCCGGTCAGCAGCCTTTTGAGGATCTGCCGTCCAGGGAGCTTTGGCAGAGATCAGCTGGTGAACGATGGGCCCTCGTAGCTCGGGAAGAGGTCTCCTAGCCAGGTCCTCTCTTGGATCAGTTCTTGAAGGCACAGCAGCTTTCAGATTAGCGACGGACAGCAGCAGCAGTTAGTGGGCTTCAAGGTTAAGCATCAGTTTTTGACTTCAGCCTCTGAACGATTTCTAGCAGTGAGAGGCCCCCAGATATACTAGTTGATCTCCCATTCACTCTGCTGGGTCACACTCAGGCAACCAGTCACTCAGAAGGGCATTCAGGCAGCCAGGCAGGCAGCCAATCAGGCTCACAGTGCATTCAGGCCATTCTTCTCCATCCAGACACTCACAACACGGAAAGTGGATTCAGACAAGTGCTCTGCCATTCAGCACTACACACTGCATTCAAACCAGTTTCGGGGAGGGCTGTATGAGTCATTGAGTGAAACACCAGATACTAGACACCCACAACATGAAATGCGTATTCATCACATACTCCATTCACCGAGGTCCCACCCCACGGGCGTACCCACAACATAGAGTCATTGGGAAGGCTCCAGCCAGTCTGGCCTGGACTTCCCCACACTACCATATATGGAACTTCCACCCAACAGCCAGTCAGGGGGAAGGGACAGGGTCAGGGCTTCTCGGGACTTCGGGAATATAAGGTAACAGGCAATAGAAAGCAAGAGGCCAGAGGGGCCATCTTGTTTCCTATCAGGAATCAACTGATTCCAATGGCAGGGCCTGGGTATCCCAAAATGGAGGATACTCAGAACACCTATCAAATTCAGCATGCAGCTGCCACCAGCCCATACCCTGCTCTCTGGGCCACACACAGGTGCCGAAAAACATACACTAGGAGTACAGGGTCATACTCCCACCCATGGGTGCCAAAAGGGTATCCCAAGCATCTGTTCACCAAACCAAAAAGAGGAAGAGCAGCACCGCCAGGAGTCCAACATGAACTCCTGCGCCGAAAACAAGACAGAACATACATGATAAGGCAATAAAGGACTAGGGTTCAGAGGTCCTGTCACTCCAATGCATTTCCAGCATCACACGCAGTAACTCATAAGCTCCTGGCATCACTCGGTATCGTGGCAAAATACTGAAACAAAATGACGAATGCGCTTTTAGTGAGACAGGCCCCCATCCCTTACAGGGAGACCAGCAACCCCATGAGCCCTGCAAGAAGCACTGAATTCAGAAGCCTACCAGCAACTTCCAAGATGGCCGCCACCGTGCCTCGGTGCACACCAGGCTCCCAGGCTGCCCTGAGCCTGCAGCACCATGAGTGGCTGGTGTCCCAGCTTGAAGCCACCAACCCCCTGCGCTGGCAAGCAAAGCCGGCCCCCACAGAAGGCCAACACTTAAGGCCTCTAACAGCAGTCTGCGCTAGTCTCATTGTGAGACAGGTCCTCCTTCCTTACAGGGAGACCTGCAACCCCATCAGCCCTGCAAGAAGCACTGAATTCGGAAGCCTACCAGCAACTTCCAAGATGGCCACAACTGTGCCGGCACCCACAAAAGGTCAATACTCAAGGCCTCTAACAGCAGTCTGCGTCGATCTCAGCCACGTTGAACGTGAAGTTAGACATGCTTCGCATCAGGTACTGGACTCCAAAACATTCCATGAACCTGGGTAAAAGCCCTCATTATGTGACTTTAATTTACAACAATGTATAATAAATAAGTCTGCTTTACATAGTTCACTTCCTATGCATGCTTTGACCTCCACCAGCTCTGTCATTAACACTGCAGCACGGTTAGTTTCATGTCCATCTGTTGTGAAATCAGATATTGTATGCAATGATCATAACGTAGGACTCCCATGCTTTCTAAACAATGATGATTTCCTCACTAAGTCACGCGTTCGCATATACTACTAATCCATCATCTCCTTGCCCACCCCACGCAATTCCTCAGATGGGCGATGTACCTCCAGATAGATTCCTTTGATCATAGAACAACCACAAGCTTTAGAAACAAGTCAGCGCTTACATACGTTGGGGCTCGTCCAAGCCATTTCCAAGATACTTTGAAACAAAGTAGCTCCCGCTCGAGAGTGATCTCTGCTCGCAGTGACTACTTCTATCCACTCGCCGCAAGGACCCCGCTAACGCCAGGATCCCATTGCCCCCGCGCTTGCCCTGCAATCCGCCCACCATTCATATGCAAGGACAGCATTGAGCGACTCATGTGCCCAAAACCACAATCCCAACAATACCCCACGAGGGCATATGCAAACTCGCCTGCTCCGGCCACTTCCACAGCTGTTCTCTGCCCGAACTATGAAGTTGAGAGCTGTTTAAAGAATACGGCACTTCCCTCCGCTAGGACATCCAGCCTCCCTCTAAACATGGTAAACACACCCACTTACATTGCTCGCACACCACAAGGATTCTCACACCCTTGCTAATCATGCTATTCCTGCAGCGCATTCACTATATGCACACTGCTGCCAAGAGACGGTATCCACAAGTGCCTGCCCTCAATGCCCTCACACCTCCCCCAGTCAAAGAATGCACCTCAGAGCACAGCAGGCAGCATGCTCCCCCCGTAAAGATTCTAAAACTACTTTACCTCTCTGCAATAAATAAGCCCTAACCACAGCCCAAGAAACCCTCACTAAGAACTCACACCTCAGGTCACGCACCAGCCTCTTCTCTAATAAGCTTCCTACTACTTCCCTTCCTTCAGCAACAACCCCTTTGACAAGTCGCACAATCTCTATGCTAGCCCCACTCATCACAGCCACTCTTGCACACAAATGCCATGAACAAGCCAAAATTCAATACCCAGACGCTGCACCCAAACCCGCATCCAGTAGAATCTCACCCCACTCACAACTTTCGACAACTCACAACCACACAACTCTTGGCAAACAGAAGCCCAGCCCCAATTTTTCACTCAAAGCATCAGTTCATCTACTAAACCACCCCCCTCAGCAACAACAGACACCAAATATTTCCACTGTTCTTCCTATCACTGGCAAGGACCTTATCAGAAAACACAGTTTCCAACTCAACCAAAAATCAATTACACAACATAAATCTGCCCTGCATCCCCACATAGCCTCTCTCTCAAATGCAACCCTCCACCCCTGATGAAGCTCTATCATCCTGCCCACTGATCCACAGCCCTTCTTGACATGCGCCATCCATGATCAACGCTCGATCCCTTCCTGCCCACCCACTCGATATTCATGACCTCATCATGAGTTTCAACCGTAACACACTAGCCATCACTGAGAGTTGGCTTCATAAAGCCTCTGGCCCTGCCCTATCCCTAGCCTTACCCATGCGATATACTATCCTACGCAATGAAAGACCCACCTCCAGGGGAGGCGGAGTTGCTATGATTGTGAGAGATTCCATCCCTCTTAGACAAGTTCGCACATCCATTGATGGGAATACGGACCTTCTCTCACTCAAATTCTCAGCATCCCCTGCCTGCCTGCACTATCACCATTCACCTTCTCTACCGCCCTCCTGCCCCCTCCCCAAACTTTGAGAAAAATGTACTTCATATCCTCCAGGATAATCTCAAAGCTTCCTCAAAAATAATCTTACTAGGTGACCACAACCTCGGCATCCATGACCTGATTGACCTACCTTCCAAATCATTATCTGACGCACTCAGCACACTTGGCTTCACTCAACGCGTCAGCAATACCACACACAAATAAGGCTGCACACTGGACTGGATCGCGGACCACAATTGCCAAATCGCCACTAGCGCCAACACACCCTGTCATTGGTTGGACCACCATATTATCAATTTCTCCATCACACAGCTAAACAAGCCTATAGCTCGACCGAACACACTTCCTACTGCTGACTCAAGGAGCTCTCGAGAGCTCACCAGAGACAATATCCTACCCTTGTTCAACACTCCCTGCCTTCAGGCTCCCTTAGCCTTGAACCCCACCTCACTAGTGGATACCTACACCTTAATACTCTCTAAGGCAGTGAACACCTTAGCCCCCCTAATACAACACAAAGCAAAGATGGTCAGACACTCGAACTCATGGTTTACCCCTGACCTACTAGATTTATGCACCCTGAAACGACAACCTTATTTAACCTGGCTAAAAGATCCCACCACCACTGCAAAACAGGACTTCACCAAAGCCTCCAAACAATGTAAATCAGCCAAGATCACAGTTAAGTCGAAGTCCTACAATACTAGAATCAGCAATGCTAAGTCAGACGCAAAAGAGATATTCACCATTTACAGAGAACTTGAATCCCCTCCTGCTCCCCCCACAACCATCATGGAAGACAAGATTTGGTGCTCGAGCTTCCAAGAGGCACTCCTACACAAAATTGACACCTTGAATAGGAAGATCCTAGCTCAACAAGCTAGGATCAACATAGTACCCATGACCTCTAGTAACAACTGCTCACCTCCCTCCCCTAACTCCTCCACCACTCAGTTCTTCTTCAGAGACCTCTCTGAAACTGATGTCGCCAAACTGATTCATAGTCTGAAACCCTCAAAATGCAAAGGCGACATATGCCCCGCACCCCTCGTTAAAGACTCTGCCGACATACTAACCCTCATCATCACAACTATCATAAACACCTTCTTCACTCAAAGCACTGTTCCAGCCAGCATCAAACAAGCATGGGTACTCCCTCTCCTGAAAAAAAACATCCCTCGTTCCTGCCATCCCCACAACTGCAGACCAATCACCTCCGTCCCCTTCCTCCTAATAATTTTGGACCAAGCTGCCTACCTACAAGTTCAGCAGTTCCTGGAGGACAATCACATCCAAGGGATACGTCAATGCGGATTCCGCCCAAGGCACGGCACAGAATCTACCCTGCTTGATCTAAAAAATCAATTAGATGATATAAGGGACAAGGGCAAGTCAGCACTACTCCTCCTCCTAGACTTATCTGCAGCTTTCGACCTGACCAATCACCAGATCCTCTGCCATCACCTCACCACTCACGCTCATTTTTCATCATCAGCCAGTGCCTGGACAACATCTTTCCTCAATGGAAGAGTGATGAGAATATTCTCAGAGATCACCAACGCCTCTCCTTCTCCTATCACCTGCCGCGTGCCACAATGATCCTGCATCGCCCCTACGCTGTACAATATGTTTACCAGGTCTCTATTCCACATTCTAGATTCGCTCGGCATAGCTCACACTAACTATTCCGAAGACACATAAATCTTGATCCCCCTCTCATGCAACTACATAGAAAACTCCAGCACCATTAACACAATCTGCTCCACAGTTCAGACCTGAATGGCAGCCAATCACCTCTGTCTCAACAGCGACAAGACAGAAATCCTGATTGTTGGCCCGCCAAGTGCCCTAAAGTCCCTCGACAAACAATATTCTGCCTTCACAATCGACAACTACTCGATTCCTGTCTCTAACACTGTAAAGACCCTAGGGGTCTACTTAGAAGCATCACTCACCTTGACCGGACAAGTAAGTGCCATTGCCTCCAAGGTAGCCTATGCTACTAAGGTTCTTAATGCAGCCAGACCATTCCTCTCTAAAAACAACTGCCTAACCATTGCACGTGCAATCATTGGCTCAAATATTGTTTATTGCAACGTCCTATTTAATGGCACCTCTTCCAGAAACATACTCAAACTTGAAGTAATCTAGAATAACACCCTTAGAGCAGCCCTCAACATCCCTAAAAGAGAGCACATCTCGAGAGCTAGAAGAGATGCACACTGGCTCCCCATCCAGGAGCGGATCATTTTAAAAACACTCTCCATTACCCAGAGGTGCCTTTCCAACCCAGCACCACCTTACCTCTCAAAAAGAATTGCCAAAGTCCACTCTTCCAGACCCACTAGAACCCCTTACACAGATAGACTGATTGTGCCCAAAGTGAAAAGATCCAAAGCAGGAGGCTCCAGCTTCCCATACCTTGCTGCCAAGCTCTGGAACAACCTCCCACCCTCCCTGAGGGCAGAGAAATCATACTGGATCTTACGTAAATCATTACAAACTCATCTATTTACCTAAACCTGACTAGGAACTTTTCTGTCCCACCCCCAACTGCCTGCTCTGTATGATAATTGCCACCTGGTTTTATACCTATGTTTGATTCTGTATGCTTTCTATGATAACCACTGTTTGGTCACCTTTTGTCATCTTGTACTTGTCTGCAACTATGCCTGCATTACACTTTCTTGACTAGTACTTTGTACCTGCAACAGCGCCTCAATGCCTACGGGTTGTATGAGCACTTTACAAATGAAATAAATAAATACATTTGCCACAAACAAAAATGCTGAATCCCATTACCTTGAAGAGGGTTTGCGGGGGTGTCCCCTGCTCCTCATGTTCAGTATAATGGGTTCTTCGGGGGCTGCAACAGTGTCCTCCCTTTCCGAAAGAAGGAGTGTGGTGCCAGGAAATATTAGAGAAAAGGAAAAAAAGAAACATAAAGGACCCTGCGACGGAAGTCCCTACCTACTTTAGGGGTAGGAGACGTACATCGCAGGGGGACGGGCAAGTGGAGGATCGGTCAGGAGTGAAGTTAAGTATGAAGAGGTAAAGGTAAGTAGGGAGCGGGAGGTCACGGGTAGTGGGAATGCAGGGCAGTGTGGTCCATGTGTTCACTGCGTGCCTCTGTTTTCCGATTGAGCATTTTCAGATTCGAAAGAACGGGGAGCGCCGTGCTTATACCGATCCCATCACTTAACCCATACTTGGACTTGGCGCAGGAGGTGAGTAGCAACCGAGCAGGTGAGAACCACAACAGAGATATTGAAAGTGTGGACTAATTCATGCACACCTCGACAAATGAGGACAATAGAGATAATCCCGACTATCTAAAGTAGAGGTACCGTGATGTATCCCAATATCACTAAGCCAGTGTGTACGTAAAGCAGTGCCTTCAGACAGGCATCCAATGAGAGTGACCCTACAGGATTCAAGACCACACCAATCCTCCAGAGAATGGAAGAAAATATCACAATTCCAACCCATACCCTCAAATGCCTAGACCAGTCGGTCTTCCTTATCAATTTTCTTACTTCATTCATTTTATTAGGAATTTGTGTATTTGTGTTTAAGCATCTCAAAATCCCAATGATACATGAAGAAGGTGAAAAGTTAAACGTTAAGGGTGATGTGGCCATCACAAGTGTTGAAGGTAGCCTGGAACAGGCACGTTTCCTGCGGTTTGAAGAGCTTCAGTCATTCTGGCCTTCGCTGAAGATGGCGCAGACGCATGTTCGAAGGGAAAAGCGCTGTGCACAAAAAGTGCTGCCACCAAAATGTTTGAGTGGAAATTGTAGCGAAGATAGCATGATTTGGAAGGCTGACTGTAGGCAGATCATCGGCTAGTAGTGGGTGAACAATTCTAAGGCCAGATGTAAAGTGTTGTAATTATTACAGTGTTTTATTGCAACCAATGAAGGGATTTCGGGGCGGAGGGGATGTATGTATGTGTGCATGCATGTGTGCACGTATGTGTGGGATTTATAAGGCACAAACCTTGCTGGAAAGCAACAGAGCACTGTACGAAGGCTCTGCACTCAGGATTTAAATGTATTGTGCAAGGGTAGCGGGGAGTTGGGATGGGTAGAGGAAGCATGGGAGGGTGGGCTTCAGAGTGGGAGAAATAGGGGTAAGTGGGTTGATCAGTGAGATGTTCTTTTGGTCTTCAGGTCCCTTCTGAAATGTAGAATGGGAGGGGCCAGTCTTATCTGAGTTGGTATTTTCGTTCAGTGATAGGGTCCACAGCAGGTACAGAGCTGTTTCCTCATTCTTCCCTCCCGCTTGCAGTTCTTTGTGTGCAGCCAAGCAACGTTGTGGCTTCTGGCAATGTGCTGGCCTCTGGAGATGGTGAGTTTCTCAGCAAAGTAGAATGGTGATTTGGTTGTGACTGCTTTATGGGTGATTCAGGGTACCTTGTACATGATGCATGTTTGAAGGGGTAGCCAGTGTAGATCCTTAATAATGGGGGTCATGTGATTGAATTTTCTTAGTCCTGTGATGTGGCATGCTGCAGCATTCTGGATGGCTTTCAGATGGACCACGGTGCCCGCAAGGTGGTCGTTGCCATCATTGAGGTGGGAGATGAGCAGAGATTGGAAAAGTGGCATGAAACTCTGGGCAGGTATGACAGGATTGACTTTTCAGGGGTGTACAAGCTGGTACTATACTGTTTGGTCCTCTTGGTAATGTGTGCTCTGAATGAGAGGTCACAGCTGATTGTAAAGCTGAAATATTTTTCAATGAGTAACAGTTGAGGTGTTAATATATCGAGCTTCATTTCCTTCAACCAATTCAGGACTTGAGTCGGCAGATGAGGTTTCCTAAGAGAATTATTATCATTATTCTGGTATTTATTGAGTGTGGACCTGGCTTCGAGAAGCAACAGAGCGCTAGTTTGCTTGGGTTGTGGTGATGAGCATCCTCGGTGCTGATCTGGGGAACATTTATTTTCTGTGGATGACGCTCTTGCTGTCTATGAGTTCCTATGTGAACCAAGGTGTGGAGGGATTATGTTTGTTGAGTTGAAGTTCCAGTGGTGCCCAGGTGTTTGTGGTCTCAGTTAGGGTGTGGTTGAGTGTGCTCAGATGGATGTTGAAATTCTCCAAGCGGTCAGACATAGAAGCCAAGGGGATGAAGTTTCCTTCCAGTGTGCCCTTGGGAAGTTCTTGAAAGAGCTGTGGGGTGTATTGGTGGGTTGGAGTTGGTCCTTAAAGGGGAGATGTGTGTGGTGCAACATGAACGATATGTGTGTGTTGTCTGGCCAGTCCAAAGATAAGTAGAAGACATACTATGTGTTGAATACCAGGTTAAGTGTGTTTCCTTTGTTGTTGGATGGTTCTGTGATAAGTTGTTGATTTCCATGTGGTTGGCCAGTTCTATTAAGGTGTCTCTGGTTTTCTTGGTAGCTTGGCTTCCTGACACATTACGTTTTCAGAGGAAGATGTCAGTTGTGTTGTTAAAGGTTGTTTTTTGCCTACTATTTGGGTGGTCGGTAGGTAGATCAGGTGGAAGGTAGTTGCCTGAGTGAGGAGTTCTATGGATGCAGGTGTGATCTGCTCCTCGAGGGTGCATGTCCACAAGATTCTTTGGTTATTTATAACACGCTTAATACCCAGAGGTTTCTAAGCGCGCACCCGGGGATCGAACCTGTGTTGCTGCGCGTCGTCTTGCTTCCAATGCGAGCGTGTTGCCCCTGAGCTATCTTCCTGAGATTGCTGTGTGGAATGTTGTAGCCTGAGGGATGAGGACATCCAGCATTTGTGTGGGGGTGAGCCATGTCTCTCTCATGAAGAGTGCATGCAGGTTGTAAGTGGTGATGAGGTCAGTACTCTGAAGTTATACATCCAGATTTCATTTAGCTAAATATGAGAAGTGCAGATGGAGAGTTTCCCATGAGGATGTGCACTAATACTGCAGACCAACATCCCATTCAAAGCTGTCGAAGAACACATAAAAATGAAAGTCACAGTTTGTTAGCCACAGTTAAAACACACAGGCCCTCATTACGACCCTGGCGGAAATCGAAAAACGATGGCGGAAATGCAATACCGCCATCGAATAGCGCTCGGTGCGATTATGACCCGTCACCGTAAAGTACGATGCCATTAGCGACACCGTAGTGAACGCCAACGCTAACTGCACCAAGTACGCGCACGCACGCCATGCAAAACCGTAATTACCACCATGGCGCAACGGTACGCGAATTCTGACCCTAGCGGACATTTACCTAACGCCATCAAGCATGGCGGAAAGTACCATTCCGCCATGGTGAGAATTACGGCATCGCGAACCAACCGTAAATGGCCCTACTGAGTGCCTGTACACCACTCCCTGGCCACATTGCACAACTCCTCGTAGGTGCAATGAAGTCACACAATGCAACCAGTGAAATGTACAAGTCACCCATGCATGCCAACGAACAAATGAATGTAGGGGCTCCAAGTGCCTTGTGAGTGGCCATCCATATTTGCCATGTCACCATTGCCGTACTGATGCAGCACAGGCACGTGAAGGTTCAAGTACAGCAATATGAACTGAAATATGAGACAAAACAACAACAGGCCCCCATCGCTTGACACCAGTGTAAGGCAACATTCAAAGCAGTATCCTGAGGGAGACTGCACCAGCCCTGTACTCTTGCCAGTAAACAAACCAACCATCAGCGACTGAGCAGCCAGGCTCATCTCAAGAGGGGCCAATGGGAGCTGCAGGGCACAGATGGCACGAATACAGAAGCTATTCCAATGGACATGACCTCAGTCTCCCTCCAAGAAACGCACGCAAACACAGGCACCTGTGACCAGCCATATTCTGATAATCACATCATTCCACCAATCCACCTGGCTGACCGGCATCTGTTACACAAAAGCTAATCCCCCGCCCCTGAGCATGACATCATTAAAACAGTCATAATGGCAGCCCCTATCCCTGACCTCACTGGGCTTCGTAGGCAAACGCGCCCAGTACAGTACCACGCAACTATACTCAGAAGCCGGAACCCAATGCAGATCTTCTCACAATACATCGCTCCACAAATAGGAATATGCTACATTACTTGCAAAGAATAACGCTACACGGTTAATATCATAATAAAAATTTAATGCACAACAAAATCACCAAGCCCATACAGCTATTAGGTCATGAACTCCAAAATATATTTCATTATTGTGGGCTGCATCCGCAATAAATGACCAGCTTCTTCTTGTGTGACGCCCTGTTCCTTCATGGTACACAGGGGCTACATTCACGTTCAAAAAGGCAACATGGAAGCGCCTAGAACCGCAGGGCCGTCCCATTAGGTAGGCACTAGTCCAGCTGAAAGGTCGATATGTTGCTCCTAGCCACTAGTACTGCGTAAGGGCATGTGGCCCATTGGCGATCGTCCCATAAGATCGTAATGGTGCTCCACTGATTAACACGAAGCAGCAGGTGTCGGGAGTAAAAGCCATCTGCAGGAGTGGCATAGAGATGGCAGCGGCAAAAGGGGAGGAGATACCTGTCACCCAAATGAAATGAAAAAGAATAGTATGGGCATCAGAACTTCATTTGAATTACTCACTTCAATGATCACACTAAATCTACAGCCATATGCATGCTAGCCCACTCAAAAGGATTATTCCCACCCAAAAATCACTTGCGAATCATAACTATATAAATCGAGGTGAAAACACTATTACAAACGAGTCTTTGTGTGCATGCGTCTGTTAAAACAGAATCCATTAGATGGGATTAGTAACGTGCATAGACACAAGTGTTTGAAGGCGCGTCGAGACAGGGAGGGTTCAACAAGGGCAGATAGACGATGGTCCCACTATGGCAGCTCTGCATCACATAGCGCAGGGGAAGTGGATAGATTCCAAAAAGCCATGTACATGGCAAACTCTCAATTAAATCATCTGTCCATGCATCCATACATCATTCCCTCATCCCGGTATGAAAACGCCTGATTATTTACTCACATAACATGTGAAATTTCCATTGAGTCTGTGCGTAATGCAGTCTGCAAAATCCACTGTGCTCCAGCCAGGAATTCCAGTGTTGTGAAGTAACATGTATTTGGGAACGTCCTGCCTTATCGTCCACTACGCTATTGCGCATCCCATACTATTCATATCAATCATTGCATTCTCGCCATGGCCCCTGTCCGAAGGACATTAAACAATAGAACGTTATATTTGCAGTCAGACCTGTGGGCGTCTCCTCGCCGCTAGCTGAAAACCGAAAGCGCTGTCCTTCGAATTCCTCATTTGCAACATCACGTCGAAAAGGCATCTGTGACCGCTTGAAATCACAAATTCATCCATGTAGTGCGGCAGTGTGTGAAAATGGCAACTGGCTTCACTCACAAATGGGACGCCCCGCCCGTCGGTGAACCTCGGTACAGTGCTGCATGAGGGTCCACCGTTAATCGAGTACTACATTCCACTGACCCTTCACAAGTTTGTTCGCGACTGCAAAGATAGTATGTGAAACAATGGGACCATAGCAGAATGAACATATGAAGCAATATTTCACTGCCATCAGGATTAAATACATGATTGTAATAGCAAGATGCCATGCATCAAATTGCAGCGTTGTGTGCGGGACGTGCTCGCCCAAAGGGGATTGCAGCTTGCACAGGTGGAATGAATCACCACAGGTGGAGGCTATACAGCCTGAAAACACATAAATTGCACACCCAACCCCCTCCCACAACCACACCCACTCCAAAATGTTACCGGCAGGACTAGCGATGTTGGCCCTGGGGGACCTGATAGCACTGCAAGTACTCCAACTTCAAGAAGAAGACGAACACCAACTACTACAACAACCGGCCGCACAGAGGAGACGCAGGAGGAGGAGGAGGGCAAGGCAGGGCCAGCAAGGCCCACCAGCACAGCCACTACCACCACGCAGGCAGCCCGCAATCCCACGCCTCTGAGCTCATCCGTTCAACCTCACTGATGAGCAGATCCACACCCTCTACCGTTTGGACCGGGACACCATAACCGCCATTGTGGACATGACACAGGCTGACCTTGTCAGCATGATAGATAGCCCAACCGCCATCCCACCCCTACTGAAGGTGGTGTCTGTACTCCACTTCCTGGCCACAGGCACCTACCAGCACACAGTCGGACAGTTGCATGGCATTTCACAGCCACTGTTGTCACGGACACTATTGCAAGTGCTCGATGCCCTCCTGAAGCACGCAGACGACTACGTCTCTTTACCACGCTCGGAGCAGGAGATTACAAACACAAAAGTGGGATTCCATGCACTTGCCGGCATACCGGGTTGCATTGGTGCCATCGACTGCACCCATGTGGAATTGGTCGTCCCACATGCCATGGAGGTCCAGTACCGCAACCGAAAACAATATCATTCTCTTAATGTACAAATGGTGTGTGACTCCAACAGGATCATTACACATTGTTGTGCCCGATTTCCTGGATCAACCCATGATTCTATGGTCTTGAGGAACTCTACAATACCACGCTACATGGAGCGACACGCAGGGAACAGATCCTGGCTACTCGGTGAGTCTCATTTCATGCATGATAATGTGGGGTATGTGATGCGGCAATGACCTGGCAGGAAGGGGGGGGGATGCGTACGTAGCAATGTCATTCCACAAACATCCTTTATTGTCCACATACAGGTGATGCCGGGTATCCACTGAAGAGATGGCTCCTTACACCACTCCGGAACCCACAGAACCAGCATGTGGAGGACTACAACCATGCCCACTCACGTACCCGTGTAGTCATAGAACAGGCATTCAGCCTACTGAAGGCTCGTTTCCGCTGCCTCAGCAGGTCTGGCGGGGCACTTCTGTACCGCCATGAGAAGGTTGCAAAGATGGTCATGGCATGTGTCATGCTACACAACATGTGCGTACGTAGAAATGTGCCCATGCCCCCTGACGCAGAACTGCAAGCACCTGAAGATGGTCATGATGAGGGTGGGGATGTGGCAGCACCTCAAGGAGTCCGCGAGGCACAGGAGGGCCGTGAAATTCGTCAGATTATCATAGATTCATGCTTCTAGCACTCACGCCTGGTGGCTGATACATGGACACGGGACTTGTGGCACTGTGTGTGTCTGGAACATGCACAATATGGACTGTACGCCTATAAAGGCCTCGTACACAAAGATCAATGTCCACACATCTCATTGGATGGTTGTGAAATGTTTATAGCATATGTGAAATTATGTTACACACCCGATCGACCCGCCACCCAAGAAAGCCCAACACACCCCCTCCACCCTCCTACCTCCCCCCCGAACACCAGTGTCCAAAGATGCTCATTGTCAGTGGGCAGACGCTATTGCAAGCCCCCTCTCCGGGTATCAGGGGCACCCCTGCCCGTGGAGCGCAGGTTCCTCCCAGATCTACGTTGGGGGCTGCCCTGGACGGAACTTGCAACGGATGATGTCTCTGCCTGCTCACGTCCATGCATGTCCCTAAGGGTTTGTGAGAGCTCAGTGAGCACACGCCGCACAGCGGCCAGTTCAGCACATACGTCTTTGGACGTCGCATGCAGTTCCCCCCTCAGGCTCTCGGTGCTTCTCTCCATTTGTACCCTCAGGCTCTCGGTGCTTCTCTCCATTTGTACCCTCAGGCTCTCGGTGCTTCTCTCCATTTGTGCCCTTAGTGTCTCTGTACTTCTCTCCATTTCTGCCCTAAGTGTCTCAGTAGATGTTTCTATGGCTGCCTTAGTACCCCCACATTCATCAGCATGCTCCTTGAGGAGTGTGGCCAGTTGCTGCTGTTGCACGATCACCTGGTCGAGGGACTGTTGCCTCTGCTGGGCCATGCTCATTTGCGGTGGTGTCACAGAGGGGCTGATCACCTCATGTTGCCTTGCCACAGGGCTTGTGGGGGATGGCCAGTCGTCGTCTTGTGGGTGCCCCTGCGTGGTATCCTCATGGTGTATGGGATGAAACAAACAGGGGGATTGAGACAGGTCATGGATGGATCCTACATCGACAGCACCGTTTTCTGTGTCGGAGCATGCTGCCATTAATGCAGTGTCACCTATGGTGCTGCTGCCACCAGAAGCAGTGCCTTCTGTGGCATCCATTGGGGGGACCTGTGGTGCTGCTGTTGTGGGCATGCTGGCTGCTGGGGTGCCTGTTGAAGTCCCCTCCTGTGTGCTGCCACTTGATTTGTGCTGCTGCCGTGTCTTGATCCGTGCAGCTGAGGTGGAGGGTCTTTGGCCGTTGGTCTTGGCCCTCTTTGCAGGTGTGCTGGTAGGGGTGTCCTGAAGCTCATCGTTTGAATCGGACCGTTATTTATGGGTCTGTGGAAATTGGAATGGCAATGTATCACATGCATTGGGGTGGTACCTGAGGGTGATTTGGGTCAGGGCCTTGGAGGTGGTTTCATTTTTGTGTGGATTGAGGATGCAGTTGTTTTGCAGCCTGCAGTTAGGGTGTGCATGCTGCACGTGTAGAGGGTGTTTTTAGGATTTTTGATTATTTATGTATTTAATGTGACTTTTAAAGTGCGCTATCAGGCCAATGTATGTGGACGTTTTCCTGGACATGTGTTTCTGCTGCACTATGTGGACACATGGTACTTCACATGATTGGACATTGTGGATTTAGCATTGTTTTATTTGGCCCACCTACCTGATTCTTCGGATGTCTGCACTCCTTTCTCCATCCCTCAGACTCCCTCTATACTCTCCATTCCAATGGTGGAGGCACAGATTTCTTCCCAGGGGGTCAACTTGATGGGTGATTCCGATCCTCCCCCGGTAGCTGTGGCAATGTTACGGTTGGCTGATAGTATGCTCCGTACGCGTATCCGCAAGTCGTCCCATCGCTTTCTGCATTGCTGTGGGTTGCGGGGTGCGGTCCCCACCGCACTTACCCGCTGTGCCACCAGGGCCCATATGGCCTTCTTGTTCGCAAGTGCCGTCCTGGTCATTTGCGTCGAGAAGACGACGGCAGCATTCTCCTGGAGGGTCTCTGTGAGCACGGTGAGTTCCTCATGGGAGAAGTGGACCTGCCGCTTGCGGTCGCACGCTTTTTTCGCAACTTTTCCCATTTTGATTGTTTTCACTAGGGTGGCTAACGGGTTGGGATGTGTCTCAGGGTAGGATTTTTAATGGTTGTGTTGGGATTCTGATTTTATAGGTGTACGGCGTGCTGTTTCCCGTTCCGGCCCCATGTTTTTGCTTCCGTTTCCGTATATTTACGGTCACCGTATTTTGCGATTACCGCTCATTACGGTGACCGCTATGATGGGTGGCGGAATTGCACCTAGGGCGCCGTACGACGGCGGTGAGGGGCGTTTTGGGGACATTTCCGCCATCGCGGACTTTGCACTTCCGCCATGGCGTAGTGCTCGTGCCCGATGGGTCAGAATTAGCCGCACTTTACTCCGTCGTGCAATGGCGGAAACGCTATTTACGCTATGGCGGTCAGGTCAGTTACTTTCCGCCAGGGTCGTAATGAGGGCCACAGACTGTGAGAACAAAGCAGTGACTGTATTGTATAGGATGTTGGGCAGGAAATTCCAACGTCGGTGTGATGTCATTCTGTCTGAACCATACGTCTACTTCCAGGAAACCTGTTGACCCTTTGTTCGGATGCTAATGGGGAAGATGCCACTTTTTCCTTTGTTTTTTGAAACCGCACTGATTGCAAACCTCTTAAAATTGAATAATTTCCATCCAAAAAGGTAACGAGCGACTCATCCTGTAAAACCAGGTACAGCAATCTTCACCCGCAAACCATTTCCAGTGTCCTTGTCAACAAAACCTGAACCATCAAATGGGAACATCTGATTTCTGCAGATAAAGTCACTGCTTGTGGCAGCCAACAAAACGCAGACATCTGTTGCAGCTTTCAAGCAAACGCCTTAGGTACAGTATCCAAGGCAGACACGACAGGGGTGGTGCTCGGGGGTCACTTTACAGGAGAAGTGGATTGGTTAGAAGGGTTGGAAAACACCGTTTCTGTGCATTCATAAGGTGGATTTGGGTTATGGGGTGGACATAATGTGCCTGCCCTCAATTCATGCTCCTACTTACAAATGTGGGAACATTAATAGCATGAGGGATTTAGCACCTGGGTAAAGCAGGCGGATTCCGTAGGAATCCAGTGCAAATGCTGCCTGCAAAGCATACCTTCCAGCGGCATTTACACGTGCCCACCACGCAGTGCAAAAGTGAAGAGTGAATCCAGCCATCTCATTTGTGTACTCCTCACTTTTCCAGTAAGTGGAGGAACATTGCACTTACGGGGTTGTTGTAACTTAAACTTCTCGTAGGGCTTGTGCCAAGTCACGTGCAGAGTGACACGTGATAGACAGGTTAATAAAAGGTGCGCATGGCTGCCCGTGAGCCGGTCAATACCATCTATGACCCTGCCTCAATGTGTCATTGAGCGTGTAGGCCGCGTGAACACCCGGGCAGAGGGCTTTCCCCACAGAGCCCTAAATAAGAGCGGCCCGGCACCCCCGGCCCAATATAACAGGGGACTTTTGCACAAAAGGCCCAACGGAGCCGGATTACCATTCGTGCAATGAACGTGGGAATAACCTGGGCATTCGTCCATTAGCTATGCCATTTGTAACCAACTTTTCTCATCCTGTAAGCCCCTTTCCTTTCCCTTCCAGTAAGGTGCTGCATGAGACATTTCCTTTGGTTTGGCATAACAAGGCCGCAGATTTATTTTTACATATACATAACCACTGCAAACAGGTATTAAAAATCGTTTCAAAAGTGTGGCGACTGCTCCTCGTCCTGCTTCCCCCTTTACCTCCATGTCGATTGCAGGCACAACTCCCCCAAGGCCTTCGAGTCTGAGAACCCCCTGCCCCTGCAGGTCTTTGCGGACTGGGGGAGCGCCGTTTGTTGGGCGGAAGTTGAGCCCCAATTGCTACCGCCAGACACCCCCGCCGTTTAGGCTCCCAGGAGGCGCTGTCTAGAATGGGCGAAGCCCCTTCCAGTTTAGCAATGGCTCATTCAGAGTCTTTGTCTTATCATAGGTTGCCACAACCCGCCACGCCAAAGGTGGGTTACCGCCCACCATGGCTCCCTCCTTTCCTTGCTTATAACTCCAGCAATTTTGTGCAGATATTCCAGTAGAACAACTCCATTTCTTGCTCCGACAAATGGACTCCGTCCTTCAAGTAATACTCCGTGTTTTTAAGATTGATCAAACCATGTCTGATATGCTGAAAGCCTCTCCCTCTGCAAAACGTAGCCATAGCCCAATTCAATTTCCTCCTTGAATTCTCCACGGCCGCCTGACTCTCAGAGCCCCTCCATTCATGCCTCGAGATGATTTCCAACCACACGATTTCAGTCTCCCCCATTTCCGCCGATAGCTCCTGTAATGAAGACCTCATTTCCCTGAGCAAGATCCCCCTCCCCAGACCAGCCAAGTCATTGCCACCAAGGTGCATCACCAACACATCGGGCCTCCGATGTTCCCTCAGGAGTCTGCGCATGTGCCCCTGTAGCTGTGCCCATTTCATACCCGGCACTCCGTACCACTGCACACGGTATTCCCCGGCGGTCAACACCTCCTGCTTGGCTGTCCAGCTTGCCCTGGCCCTTGACACAAACGAATGGCCCACCACCCAGGCGGACCGTCGCCTTCCCTTCTTCGATGCTACTGCGAGGAGATAGGAGGGGGGAACCGTTAGTCTTACATTTTTTCAGGCCTGACGTACCGCTTAAAACAACCGGACCTCCAGCCCCCAATCCGCTTGATTGCCTCTGCTCCCAGGCCCATCCCTGCCGCCGACGTGGCTGCCCCTATCCTGAAGGAATGCATCCCATAAACCCCTTTCAAGAACCCTGCCTCTGCCAGTGTCATGTCCAACACCTTTTTAAACTGAAACAGGCTTAACGCTGACCCATCGTTATGTACTAGAAAAGGGGCCTCCTCCCCCGTGTGAATCCTCCAACTCAAATACCTGCTTACGCATCCTACTGGACAAACCGGACTGTCCTGGGTACCCCCTAACATAATGCTTCTGCCTTTCCCTGTCTGATCCGTCTTGGATCTGCTCAAAAATATGTATACCCGCTCTCCTTGTACCCCTATGTCACAGCTCCTAAGGAAACTTAAACCTTTACCCTTCTTGTTGGCTGGCACCAGCTCGCTTACCCTTAAGGCCCCAAAAAATGCCAGTGAGAAGGCTGCTGCGAACAATGCTTTTTCATACTCGTCCCTACACACCACCACCAAGTTCCTGATCAATTCGTGCAACTTCCCCACATCTATGGGCCGCCTCTCGTCGGGTTTAACTGACACCTTTTTAGCCCAGCCCTTCATTGCCATAACAATATAATGCTCTTTGGTGGGATCGGGTCTGCCCCCCAACTTGTAGAAATGCGCAACCGCTGCCAGGTGATAGACCACCCAAGATCTGGACCTTCCTTGTTGCCAACACCATCCCACAAAAGCCCGCATTGGCCATTCCTTCTCGCTCTCGGGCAAGGTGTTGTTTTGGAAGGCCCTGAATCGATCCCAGCACCCTCTATATCTTCGCATTGTGCCTGGTGCTAGTGCCGTGTCGATCAGCGAGCTCAGATCTCCCCAACCAATCCCCACCGTTGTGTCTGGAAGGGTGTCATTCTTGTGCTCGCCTCTGGATGATTTTCCCAGAACTTTCCCCACTGTAAACGAGAAAGAGAATCAGCGGCCACATTCTTAACCCCGGGTATATGTCGTGCCCTGACCTCTGCATTCAGCTGCAGCAAGCACTTTGTGAGCTCCCTGAGTAGCCCCAACGCCCTGCCGTTCTTGCTTGTTCCTTGGTTGATAATCTGAACTACCGCTAGGTTATCAGACCAAACCATCACCTTTTTGTCTTGCATTTGTTCAGGCCAGAGCTTAAATGCCACCACTGTCGAAAACAACTCCAGCACCGTAATGTCCATGGTGATCCCCTCAGCCCACCATTCAGCCGGCCATGCCTGCCCGCTCCATCTCTTGCCAAAGATGGCACCAAAACCTAGCGCCCCTGAGGAGTCGGTAACCAGCTTTGGGCCATTCCCATTCCCCAGAGTTTCTTTCCACATCAACACCCCGTTGAAATGATCCAAAAAGGTATTCCACATTTTTAGATCCTCTTTAACCTCCTTTCCTAAGCGCACATGCTGGGCCGCATGCTTCAAGCCCACCGGTTTCAGTTCTATGCTTCTAGAGAACACTTTACCTGCCGGGATCACTTTTCCTGCAAAATTCAGGCTGCCAGCTAGGGACTGAAGTTCCTTCAGCGTGGCTTTCTCCTTGCCCAACATCCCTGCAATTACCTCCTTCAACTTCCGTACTTTCTCTCCCGGGAGCCTGCACTCACCTGCCACCGAGTCAATTTCAATCCCCAAAAATACCAGTGTCGTGACCGGACCCACCGTTTTACCCTTAGCCAGTGGAACCCCAAACTCTCCCATCAACTCCTGAAATACCACCATGAGATCCTTGCACTCCTGTGTTCCTTTCTTCCCAATAAACATGAAATCGTCAAGGTAATGGAGCATCCCCCCGACCTTGGCTCTTTGCCTTACTGAAAATTCAAGGAACCGGCTGAACCTCTCAAAATAAGCACATGAAATTGCACACCCCATCGGTAAACATTTGTCATAGAAGTACTCCTGTAACACCTTGAACCCCAGCAAATGATGGCTGTCCTTGTGGATTGGCAGCAAACGGAAAGCCAACTCTATTACGGCCTTCCCCATGAGGGCCCCCTCACCTAAAGACTTTACCAATTCCACTGCATCTTCAAATGATGCGCAATGAACCCTGCATTGAACTTCAGGAATGCCATCATTAACTGACTCCCCCTCAGGAAAAGACAGGTGCTGTATCAATCTGTACTGCCCCCCCTCCTTTTTAGGTACCAGACCCAACGGAGACACTACCAAGTTTTCCAGTGGAGGTGTGGTAAAAGGACCTGCCACCCTCCCCAACTGCACTTCTTTCCCAACTTTCTGTGCCAAGACCTCAGGCATTGCCAAAGCAGACTTCAAATTGCCAGCCTCCCTTGCTCCTATTCTCCCGTTGAACGGAATCTTTAAACCCTACCTGAAACCTTCCCACAGCAACTTTGCATCACCCTTTTCACAATATGCATTCAGAAAAGGAATCATAGCCTGTAAACGTATTGGCGTTGGCAGTTGTGTTTTAATCATGCTTGCTTTTTTCCTTGTTTTTTGCGCTGCCCTGTGCCTTACCCTCTCGGCTGGAGGAGGAGCTGTGCCTCCCTGCGCTCGGGCCCTTTGAGTGCTTGAACCTGCATGCACTTCCATAAGAGCACTTCCCTTCTGCAAACAACCAACATTCTGGTAACTCCCCTTGGTAGTTGGCACGATTATTCCAAGAGGAGTTCCCACGAAAGGACCCCCTCCCCCTTGAGTAGGACCCCCTGCCCTTGCCCTGCCCTGGACTGTTCTTTCGCTTGTAACTGTCTCATCCACTGGCCTGGATGGGACCATTTTTGTGCCTATGCGTCCTCCCACATCCACTTCATCCCAGGTCATAGCTGGCCATACCTGCATTTTGCTCCATGTGTCTCCCCCATGCTTCAAGTACTGCTCGTGAATATACTGCTCGTACGCCATTAAAGCAACGCCATCCTGTGGGAATTTCTCTAACATAATAGTGGCATATACCTGGAAAGCCCTCAACCAGGTATGGATATTGAGCTCAATTTTAGGCCTCTCCCTCTCCTTCTTCTCTTTTTCCCTTTCAATTGGCTCACTGAAACCCTGTCCCGAGGGGACCATCCCCAGCAACTCCATAATATTCATGAACTCCTTCCTCCATACCCGCTCCTTGTATGCCAGCGGGATGTGCCACGCCAATGCGTTAATCGTCACTCTGGCTGGTGCAAACCCCGGCATGGGCCTCCCGTATATAGTGTTGTTGCTAGCAGGCTCTTGCCCTTGCACCAGAGAGGGAGCCTGTGCACCCCACCAAGGTGTCCCCCCTATTTGAGGAGTGTAGGCGGCGCTTGCCCCTGGTGTCGCCATCTGCACCGGGTTCACCCCCACTACAGGCTGACCCCCGCCTCCCAAGGGCTGACTCCCCACCAGGCCCCCTTGCTCCAAGCCCACACTTCCACCTTGGGCCCCTTTTCCCACTAGGTTCAAGGCATTTTTGTTATTAAAAGCTATCTGACCCTTTACACCGGTCCCCCATGCTTCCATACATTCCCTGAACATACCTTTCACCATTTCCAAGGTGGTTGGACCCTCAGCTGCTACCGCCGGTGTGGCTACAGGTGAGCCACGAGGACCTCCCATTGGCCTTGGCGCCTCAGCAGGCACAGGTGCCGGTGTGGCTTCAACCTCCTGCGCCCTCCCCTTTACCTTAGGGTTGGCTTTCCGTTTCTGTGCCGCTGCTGCCTGCTGCTGGCTGTCCTTTGCTCTCTTGGTCATCACCCTTTTCCTTTTGCCGACCGGCTCGTCCTCTTCTTCGAGCTCCTCAATGTCCTGTCCTTCTCCCTCCTGGGAGTGCACTTCCACCCATGCTTCTCCTATGGGTGTTGGTGGGAATAGTAGCGGGGAATCAGACCTCTGGCTGCGCTCTGCCACCTCAGCTCCCATCTGCTGCATCTAGCTGGTGCCATATCTGTCCCCAGCCCTCCTTGCCATCATCAAAAAGGCCTCCAGATCATCCCTCTGCAGCTCCTCCTGGCTTTTCCCTTGCATCTCCATGTTTCTTACTGTCCAATGTACTTCAAAATACTGTCAGTGCTTCAACTCTGCCGCACGTTCCCCCTCACGCCAAGCAGTTCACGTGCAGCTGACCGTTTTCGATCGCCCGAGGCACTCTGTCCTCACCAGTTTTTATGGCCGCAGGGCCGTAATTGCCCAAACCTGCTGACAACGAACTTTGTTGCTGTTTGTCTCCCCAGGCCACGCAGGGCTCAGCAGTTGCTCTGCTGACTGGTGCGTCTCTCCCTCGCTGCTCACGGCCCCTGCCGCGATATAGACCGCCTCGTCGCTGCCGCCTCACTGCTCCGGTCTTACTTGTAATGGAGCTCTGTGGACGCCGTCCTTTCTCCTTCCACGTCCGCGCCGAGCTCCGCTGTACCGATCAGCTGACCGGTGTGTCTCTACTTTCAGCTCTCGCTCCGTGCACCACTCCGATCCAAAGCCCCTTCCGATGCCTCCTCGCCGAGAGGACGTGGTTCTTCCTTCTTCCGCGTCAAAGCCGCCTCAGCGATCAGCTGACTGTGCGTCCCTTCACCTTCCGGCCCTTCTTCCTTCGCGTTTCGCCGGCGCCTCTGGATGCGGACCACTCCTCACGATTGGTACTCTTCAAACGAAAACGAAATCCTCTGGTTTTGGCGGGCGCCCGGCTGCTGGAAGAGCTGCAAGTGCTCCTGCGCCGGGCGCCCGCCGTTTATATGCCCCAAGCCCCTCCTCCTTCTTTTGTTACCCTTCGCGGGCTTTTCAGAGCTCTTGGCGCCCTTTCCTTTGTGTCCTTTGCCGCCCTCTCCCCTGCCCCTGTGAGGCGAGGGGCGAGAGAGCGGAAGGAGGACGGCCCTTGCCCCGGTTATCGGGGTGCCTCCTCCATTCACTGCGCTCCCCGTTCGTCACCATCAGAAAATCACCTGCTTGAAGTTCTGCATGTAGTGATTTTTTTGTAGCCAGGACGTGCTGCCACACATGCACTGACCAGTTGTTATGTTATGTTATAGGTACTTGTAGAGCGCACATACGCCCAAAGGCATCATGGCACTAGACCAGCAAAAACAACTGACTAAAAACCTAGAACAGGAAAGTTTTAAGAGAACTGTAAAAGGCCAAATGATCAGAGATAGCTCGCATAGAGTTTGAGTTTATTTATTTGTAGAGCACAAAAAGGACCCAGCCCTCAGGCATCTGGGCGCTGTTCATACATAATAAAGTTATACATACAGGCATCAAAACATTTTATACATATATATATACATACAGGCAATAATAAAGACATGTATAGGCATACAATATTGTACAGACCATATTGAGTACTTGCAACAATGGGATAAGTCTGTCGGTGGAACATAGCGGGGTATCTAGCTTTACATATATACACAATGTGCTACATATGTACCATATAGCTATAGCGTGTTTATGTATCCCTAGGGGGGTCTTGCTCTCGTAGCCATGTTTTAGCCTTTTTACAGAAGAGCAGGAATGCCGCTTCCACCCTCAAGTGGGTGTAGAGCGTTCCATTTTTTGGCTGCTAAAACAGGAAAACGTATCCCTCCTGCACGTTGTTGCTTAAAGCGAGGGATGATGACGCAGTGTGCTTGGGCTGATCTAGTGGGTCTGGTGGCGGACCAGTAGGGGAGAGTGTTCCAAGCCTTTGCTGCAGCAACTGAAAAGGCACACCCACCCACACGGGAAAGTCTGAACCGGGGGACATGAACCAGAAAGGCAGACTGGGAACGGAGAAACGAGAAGGTTCCAAGTCATTACAAGATTGGCGGCTGGCACCGATCACCACTGCTTCCTTTCATAGCAACACCTGGCCATAAACATGGCAGTTACCTGTGCTCGATCGCTAAGCCGGGACTTTTATCAAAATGAAAAGAAAACTCCGAAAAAATAGAAATGAAGAAAGTGATTTGATCTAAAAACAGAGCAGCACCGGGCGTCCTCGGGGCCAATGAATCACGGGAAACAAGACAAACAGGACTTCGGATGAGTGATTAAATATCTTCTACCTTCGGGGCAAAAGGTGTTCACATTCAAACAGCAAACGCAGCTGCCTGTTTTCCCAGACATGAGTCAAACTTGTTACACTTGTGATGAGAAAGAGGGAGGAACTGGAGAAGCCAAGCACCCAAACATGCTGAGTAGTCATAGCACCGTCTTTGACAAACATCACCCTATATATAAAACTAACAACGCATGCGTGCTGGTAGACGAGAGCGCGGCAGCATGTACCACTACAGCGCCTTCTCATATGCTTTGCCTCTCGCCAGTTGGTACATTGGGGGGCACTTTTGCACTGAGAGAGCGGCAGCATGCACCTTTACAGCGCCTTCTCATATGCTTGGTCTCTCGCAGTTGGTGCATTGGAGGGCACTTTTGCACCGAGAGAGCACCAGCGTGCACCTTTACAGCGCCTTCTCATATGCTTGGTCTCTCGCCAGTTGGTGCATTGGAGGGCACTTTTACACCGAGAGAGCGGCAGCATGCACCTTTACAGCGCCTTCTCATATGCTTGGCCTCTCGCCAGTTGGTGCATTGGGGGCACTTTTGCACTGAGAGAGCGGCAGCATGCACCTTTACAGCGCCTTCTCATATGCTTGGTCTCTCGCAGTTGGTGCATTGGAGGGCACTTTTGCACCGAGAGAGCGCCAGCGTGCACCTTTACAGCGCCTTCTCATATGCTTGGTCTCTCGCCAGTTGGTGCATTGGGGAGCACCTTTACACCGAGAGAGCGGCAGCATGCACCTTTACACTGCCTGCTCATATGCTTGGTCTCTCGCCAGTTGGTGCATTGGGGGGCACTTTTACACTGAGAGAGCTGCAGCATGCACCATTACAGCGCCTTCTCATATGTTTGGTCTCTCGCCAGTTGGTGCATTGGAGGGTGCTTTTGCACGAGAGAGTTGCAGCATGCACCATTACAGCACCTTCTCATATGTTTGGTCTCTCGCCAGTTGGTGCATTGGAGGGTGCTTTTGCAACGAGAGAGCGGCAGCATGCACCATTACAGCGCCTTCTCATATGCTTGGTCTCTCGCCAGTTGGTGCATTGGAGGGTGCTTTTGCAATGAGAGAGCGGCAGCATTCACCTTTACAGCGCCTTCTCATATGCTTGGTCTCTCGCCAGTTCGTGCATTGAAGGGCGCTTTTGCACCATTTGCTGAAACAGTCGCGCTTGTGGATCTGTTGACTGATACCCGTTTTAGGCAGTATGATTTCTACATCATTTTATTGAGTAGGTAGAAGCTTGACATGTACAATTGCCCCATAAATTCTGTAGGCTCTTATGCAAAATGTACAGGCCTAGAAATCCGTGCTGTTAGTTGGAAAAACTAGTGAGAGTTGCGCCGCGCCTGCTGGAAGATGAAGAAATGTATGCTTCCGGCCAAGCTTCCGATCCTACTGAGCAGCACCGCAATCTAAGTAGTCTTTATGCCCCTGCCATTGAGATACTAGCCTCTTATTAAAAAAGAATTAAAAAATAACAAGCAGGATTGCCAGGGCAGCAACTGTCATTGATATGCGGAAGCAAGAGGAAAGTGTGGTAGGGGCCGGTTGGGGATTGGCTAATTCAGTTTCGCTGGGTCCCTCGGAAAAATGGTTGCACATAAATGACCCAACTCGATTCATTGAAAATCTAATTGAGTTGTAAAATCCTTATAGATTGATTATCAATCGACATAATTACATCAATAAGCCAACCCACAACTGTGCAGAGCTACACGCTGTAGATCTTCAAGCGGTAAATGCTGGAAGCCGCTTCTTCGCTATCATATGACTTGAAGGTGGAGTTTATCATTTGTTATGAGTTCACACCCTCCTTTTATTGCAGGCTGGGTACATAACTCACTGGCAGTGCACTCACTTTGGGAACAGGACATCAGTTTGACACCACGAGTGTATAACAATGGTGACGCCAATTATTGCAGCACTTGGAAACCGGAAAAGTCCAGTATAAAGAGCTATATTCTGCATTGCGGCCCTCAATGACAGTATACACATTAGAACAGCCTATAATGTTGTCATTATAGGCTTGTTGTGGCGTCAATGGTGACCAGCAATAGGAAAGTGACATCACTATGGCTCTGTAATCAGTTATTGCACTTCAGCTGTGACTTCGCCACTGCTTGAGCCAGCAAGATTCCAGCTGTCACTGACACCCATAAAGCCATGACAAGCTTTTCAAAGTGCTTTCTTCTAAAATCACTTTCTGTGACACCTTGCAGCCATTTACTGATACAGAATTGTTTATGGTAGCGTGTTTCGTTTTTGCAGTGCTGACGTTTAACACATGAGAGCAGGAATCTTGAATGCTACTGCTTATTTTAAAGCATAAAACAAACATGTTTTTAGATGCATTTTATTAAAGTGCTTAAACTATTTTTCTGCAACATATTAGAAACTGCACATTGGTATTTTATTTGAACCCAAACAGATTCTACGTTGGTTATATGTATCAGCAGCTGGAAGATTTCTTACAATACACTAAGCAAGAGGCCAGGTATTAAAGGGAATGACGGTGTGTGGCCATGTACTATAAGGAATAAAATACCCCCTACTGTACATTGAAAGGATATTGAAAGTCACCTCAGAGTTCCGTGCCCTTATAAGACCTTTGGCCTCGTTCCCCTATTTGATCACAGAACTCCTCAGTGACTTGCAGCATCTTTATAATATATGGTAGGGGGTACTTTATCCCACACACATATCACCAAATTATTAACTTCCGGGACTGGGCTGGTGATTCCACTCATTGGGCCTCATTATGAGTCTGGCGGTCGGCGTGCCGGTAAAAACGGCACGGCTGCCGCCAGAGTAATTTTTTTTCGGCGCCCGACAATGAGGACTTACTAGGGCATTAAAGCCCCAGCAGTCTCGGTAATTCCTCATTGCTGGAAGCTGGAAAATTGGACTAAATGGGAATGGGGAGGTCGAATGCACTGGCACCATTCATGAATGGTGCCGGTGCATCCGTCAAGGTCTGCGGGTGGGTGCCTTTCTGCCTGCCAGGTCAGACCTGGCGGGTGAAAAAATGCACCCGCTTGCAGAACTCATAGTTTGCCGGTCTGGAAACAACAGCGCCGGCAAGCTTAGAGGTACTGTTGTTTCCAGACCGGCAACCTCGTAATGACCCCCATTGTGTCTGAAGAGGCCGAAGGCTAAGTGAAGGAGTGGCGGCTTGTGGGGATGGTGATGCTGCCTGGGAACGGCGGAATGGTTCCAAATCCGCAGTCCCTGCAGACATGCAGAGTCATCCCAAATCAGGGCAGTGCAGGTGGCTGATGGGATGGACGCGACTCAGCGATTCATCTTGGCAGCCGTCACAGCAGAGGAGGTCACATCTAGAAAACACCTCCGCCCCACCTCTCACCCTTGTCTTTCTCCCTTGGTAAGCATATCTCTCCAGCATGAGTGTCAACCGACTGAGAAACAACTGCGCTTCCAAGAACCACTCAGTCATAGTAGGGCTGTGCACATGCTGTATTCCAGGCTCACAGTAAGCGAACTTATGACCTGCCCTTCAGAACATGCTTGCATCTACACATAACAGCAGTGCCCAGAGAAATTCTCGAAAATGGGAGTTTTTGCTTTCTGACTTAAGAGAGAGTAGAGTTGCTGCCATTGGTGACACAAGGGGCCAGATGTTGGAAACGCGCTACCAACCGAGCCCACAATCGCACACATGCACATAACAGGTCCCACCCCAGAGAGGTATCTTGGCACTGTAGACAGACAACCAATGTTTAGTGTTACCCAGCTCAATGGTACTCATTGTATCGCCCGAGGATGGGTGAAGGGCTCAGTGAACCTGCCAGGATTTCACCCTGTGGTCATGCGATCAAACACAGACGCCTGTAGTGGATGCATTCGTGCACACTGCCAGAGACGCATCTTAATTCACTTTTCGACAACAAGAATTCTAGGGGGGGAAAAGGCCACTAACATATATCCTCATTACAACTCAGGCGTTAAGGGTTAACGCCACCGTTAACCCTTAACGCCTGATTCTGATTTTAACGCCTGCTTTTAGCAGCCGTTAAAATCCATGACGCTAATCCGCCATAATGCTAATTACGGTGGCGTAATTAGCGCCTTCCCCACTCCCATTATGCCCTATGGGGCAAAAATGGGAATGGGGAAGGGCAAATGGGAAATGGGGATTTACCGCCCCACTCACCTTGGAATGGGGCGGTAAATCCGCCATCCACCATGGTGTAAACGGAGTTTACACCATGGTGGTAAAGTTGGTGTACTTAGCACCAAGGTTGTAATGACCTCCATAGACTCAAGAATCTAGACAAAAGAAAAATCTTGAGCATGTCCCATGAATGCATCCGCTTTATTATCAGGAAAGTCTCTGAGGGCCGGATTTTTAAGCGGCATCTGTGGTGAACGGTGGGCAGATGCGAATTGGCATGGATCTTCAGTAACTCTGTGCATTGTGCCGTGAGATGCAGGGCACACTTGAAGATCCTGAACATCCGTGAAGACCTGCTCTTGAACCTCGATTCCAACACTCTGTGTGTTCTCATTCTGCTCGATCTCTCCTCTGCCTTTGACACTGTCAACCATGCCATCCTGCTCAACCGTCTCCGTGAAAACCTGGGTATCACTGGTCAGGCTCTGGCGTGGCTGACCTCTTTCCTTTCAAATCGACCCTCCCAGGTCCAACTGGGGTCCTTCCTCTCCGACATCTTTTTCTCCACCTGTGGTGTCCCCCAGGGATCTAATCTCTCTCCCTGGCTGTTCAACCAGTATCTGGCACTCCTTGCCCACCGCATCGCCGCCCTCTGCCCTAATTTCCAGTGCTATGCGGACGATACCAAGCTCATTTTCAGGCTACCCTCAGCCTCCCCCTCTCCTTCCCTCATCTCTGACTGTCTGTCTGCTATCCAGGAATGGTGTGCCGCCAATGACCTCTGCCTTAATGCCAGTAAGACTGAGATTCTACTCATCGGTACACCCACTCCCTCCTTCCCTGCAGCTCTCTGGCCTGCCTCCCTTGGCCCCCTCCCTGCTCCTACCTGCAAGGCAAAAAACCTTGGGGTCATCTTCGACTCTACACTCTCCTTCTCTCCTCATATTTCTGACGTCGCTAAGAAGTCACACTACCAGCTGCACCTCCTCAGAGGTATTCTTCCCTTCCTCTCCTTCCCCCAGAAGCTCACTGTCTCCCGAGCCCTGGTTCTCTCGAAGCTGGATTACTGTAACAGCCTCTATCTTAATCTGCCTGCCTCCACTCTCCGCCCTCTGCAACTCATCCAGAACAGAACTGCGAGACTTGTCCTTGGCCTCAAGCCCAGGGACCGTATCTCTCCAGGACTGAAATCTCTACACTGGCTCCCAGTGGCTGCGAGGATAAAGTTCAAAACCCTCTGCATTGTCCACAAGGCCTTCTGGGGCCTGGGTCCTAAATACCTTCAACTCTCTCTTCCCAAATATCTTCCTTCCCGAGCCCTTCGCTCATCCGCCTCCAACTCCCTCAGGGTCAGCCGCTTCTCGAAGCAACGAGCTGGGGGTAGATCTCTCTCCGCGGCAGGGGCCTCCCTCTGGAACAGCCTTCCTGCCTCCCTGAAACTTGAGGAGAACCATCTCCGGTTCCGGAAGCACCTCAAAACCTTCCTCTTTGCTTCTGCTTTCTCTCTCCCTCTCCCCTGCTGAACAGCTAATATCCTTCACTGAAACTGCACTGATTCTGCAACTGGACCACTCTTAACGGCCTCGGCCCTGGGCCCAGCCACTCTCCACTTGCACTGATGCACTGGAACCCCTCTGCACTGCGGGACTGTCTCTGTATCCCTACAGCCCCCCCCCTTTCCCAGCACTTGTTCTGCACTTACCTTGCACTTGCCACCAGCTGGCCCTATTTATTTATTACTTTACGCCACTTACCTTGTACTGCACTTCCCCCCCTCCCCTTCCCCTTGCACTTTCCCCCTCCCCCACCCCTGCACTTGCGCAATCTGAATGACACCTGGCCTAGTAGGATCGTTGTCTGTCTCCCCTTGTTCCTCCCCTCCCTGCCTCGTCGCGCCTTGAAACACCTGTGTATAGGCGCGTTACAAATGCCATATCATATCATATCATATCAGGGCGCCATTGATGGGTTGGACAGTGCAGGATGCGCTGAGCTACTCATCTGCTTGACTGCCATGCAAATGCATCATTGTAACCATCGCTGTCGTGCTTTCTACTCACAACAATGGGCTTTGAGCTCCGTTTTAAGGAGGAAGTGAGGCGCAGCTCCTGTGGTTTTTTTTTTGTTGCCTGTCCTATGCGCCACAAGGGGCCGTGGAGTAACGTTGCTGAAAATGTTGGGGTGGACATGACATCTGAAGAAAAGGTGCCCCAGCCAAATGAATGGGGACAAAATGGTGTGCCATGAAATTTGGGGGGGACAAACACCGCCCCCCCTCACCCCTCTAATATTACGCCCATGACAAGGGGTGACGTCCAGGCTAAAGGTAAACTGCTTGATGGCGTGCACTACATAGCCCCAAAATAACCCACCAGCCCTTGTTTTCTGCATAACGGACCCGAGACACGTGAGAATAGATCTGGAGAGCGCAGTGTCTGCTCAATTCCCGACCAGCAACACTTTAAAAAAAACATTAAAAGAAAACTATTTCTGTTGAAAAAGAGAAAAACAAATTCTATACGTTTAACAGCTAATCCGAGGTATGTACGATGATGGAAAATGAAGACGCACCAGCTGATGTAGCACGTCTGTTTTCTCTCGTTTTCGCTTCGTAGGCCCGTGCTTGCCCTGTAGTGAGGAACTGGTTCCCCTTTCATGACGGTATATTCCAGTTGTTTGCACTGTCCTAGGCACGCCCTGCTCAATTGCCCAACTCTGGCAAGGCGAGAGGCTGCTCCACAGTCCCACTAGCAAAGACACGTGTGGCACTGTGAAAGCCAATGGGAAACAACTGAAAATGGCGGCCACCGAGTCATAATTCAAGATTACAATTGCACAAAGACTCTGGAATAAAATACAAACATTAATCAAGCTGACATTCTCTTGCACGTCATCTAATCAATAAATATCCTGCTCATCAGAAATGGACAGCTGGATTATTGATTGCCCTCCCTCTCGTCTATACCCTTTCCGGTAGCTCTGTGCACCCCCATCTCTGTTGTCTGTACAGCACCTTCTTGCTAGCCAGCTGCAGTAGTTTTGTGCCTAGGAATCCCACACATGCACAAAGTGCAAACAAACATTATTTTGTGGGCTGATTGAGGGATGAAACTTAAAAAGGAATATTTATGGCGATGAATAGGATACCAAGGTAACCTTCCCCACCACATCACCGTATTGAAGATGGCACTGATATGGCATCAGTGGCAGGCTAGCCACCTGAGGTGTTCATTAGGGCAGAGCAAACCTCCACCAAGCCTCTCTCGTTGCTTAAACCGAGTATGTCCCCCCACCCCATATTCTTTTTTCTCCGAGGATGCTGCGGGACTTGCCGGTAGTCAGTAATAGTGTCCAAACGTGTGGACAGGGTCCTCTGAATTTCCTGGCGCGATTTGGTATGCTCTGAGGGGTTCTTGAGGCCATTAGACAGACCCGATCCCTTTCTCTATGTGGCTTGTGTTAGGCTGTAGGAGCAGGAGTGCACAGGGCAAGTCCGCAACTTGTGTTGCATAGAAAGGGAGGTTTGGAGGAGTCTGGTGTTCTTCCTTGACAGAGCATTCGATTTTGCTCTCTTTTGTCTGGGTGTTTATTAGGCTCCCTTTGTCTTCTTTGCTTTTCAGCCTTACTTTCCCACAAGTGCCAATACGTTTCCCTGTCCTCTTCCCTGTTCCTAACCCCCTTTGTGACACTCCCAAACGTTTAAAGCCCCTTTCCATTTGGTATTCCTAATCTCATTGGCTTGTGTTTTTTCTACTATATCCACGTGACTTCTTCCATCTGCTACCCTTTCCTTGCTTTTACCACACACAAAAAACCAAATTAAATAAAACGGTTCTAATTTGTATTCCTGCGTATCTGCGAAACCCATAAAACGTTCCCTTTTGAACATGTTTTAGTCACCTTCCTTTGTATGCCAGAGACCCCCTGCAAATCCATGTGTCTGCCCTTGTGGGTCACTTGACTTCGTTGTTCTTGTCAATGTTAGTCCTTCCTAAGAAGGGAACTGGAACTATGAAGGGGGAGAGTTGGAGGAAGAGCGGTCTGACTTCTCATGGAACAAGGAGGTTAATTGCTCGATTGAGGTCTTGGAGGAGAATAGTGCACCTCTTGTGTTTAAGGGCCTTGGAAGCGCCAGGTGCCCACAACCAGAGCAGGTGTTAACTGAGGAATGAGAGACATCAAGGGATGGCTGAGGAAGAGGAGAAGATGCACGTCTGCTTACACACACATACACATACACACAACACACACACAGACACTCTCTCTCTCTCTCTCTCTCTCTTTCTCTGGTGAGAACAGCAATGAGGAAGTGTCCTCACAGAAGAAGACACCTGCCCATTGCCAATCCCGGACACAAGTGTACAAGATGCCCTCAGTCTTACCACCCTCGTAGCCAGCCCAAGCACCTCTGCCTTTCCTTCATATTGCTCTAGCCTCACCGTCCGCCAGAAGGGCCTTGGTCCAACTGCCACCATCACTGCCACAGCTTGTTGTTATCAGTGGTGGTAGTCCTGTAGGTGTGTTCCTATTTGGTCCGGCATGCACGGGCTGAAGGATGTTTCATGCTTGCCGACATTGCCCGTATTGCCAGATAATGATCAGTCGGGGGAGCTTAGCCACAAACCGGTGAATGTTGCGCAGCTACGCATGCTGTGGTACCCGAGGACAGATTGGACAAACAGGCAATGAAAGGGCTGGGAAGTGACTGAACTCAGAGGCGGAACGACAGCGGAAAAATATTCTGGGAGTGTTTCTCCAAGTGTCCAAGAGGGTCACAATGATTTCAAAAAGCTGCACATGTGTCCCACTTTCTGCAGTGGTGAAAAACATCAAGAAAGGATGTAAGGCAAACATTGGAATTAAAGAAGATAAACCAGACAAGAATCAAATTAATGGGCCAGAATTTTGCCGGCATTGTTGCACTTTTCAAACGTAAGTTGCTGTGAAACCCTCAGACGGTATAACTCCAATGAACCATGTTGGACCTGTTCTTGCTGTACACATTTGCACTTTTCATCTGCAGCATGCAAAACGCTGCTCTTCGAATATGCCCATGGTGTTATTCAATCTTCTGTCAAGCACGGAAGAAAGGACAACTTGCATTTGATTGTAAAATGGTAGACATTCATGGAAAATGTGTCAAGCAGCAACGGAATTCAATGTTAATATTACCTGGGCTGGAGAAAGTAGGAGACCCATTTTAAGAATTTGAAGAGGATGGGACGTGCTATTACAGAACAAACAGGCTAGTGGGACTGCGTAAATACATACTATCATTTTGTAACTTTTTGTCAGTGATGACTTGATGGTGTGTTCTCTAAAGCAACGGTTTAGATGTTTCCAATAAAACGGAACCACTTGTAACTATTGTACTGGGAACTTGCATTACACGTTTCTTGCTGATGTGCTCTCATGACTAGGAGGTACCGGGGAAACCAAAAAATGCAAATGTGTGCTGTTCACATTTCACAGAGAGAGATGAAGAACGACTGGGGCACTGCTATGTAGGCTGTTGGACGTGGCCCTCTGTTCATCACTGTGGCTGTAAAATAGCAGGGCAAGAACTCCAGACAAGAACAGAAGCAGTGCAAATAATGGCATCTATAACTTGTCAGTCGGCATCACTGCAGTAACCAGAGGTAGGTACAACAGCAGCAACTTGTTTTGCAGTGACATTACATATGAGGTGGTGTGATGACTAGCTAATGTTCAGGGGTCTGAAATAGAGGTCTTCTGGGATCACACCAGTTCCGTGTATAGTGTCTCATATTGCACAAAGATGAAGTGGTGAAAACTGGTCCCAGACATTCTGCATCACACCATGTTATTGCACAGAGTGCAGGTGATGAGATGCGGCCATGCTTGTCCTGTAGTAAGAAGAACGTCCACACTGTAGACTGTCCTGCTGGAGTGACAACATGGGTCCTCCTATTATTTTATGGCTCTGAAGATGCTGTTGGAGGTATGTGACTTGTTTCTGTGACTACCACACTCTCAAAGCTTTGCACTTTTAGATTTGAAAGGTTGTCTACAAAATACCTATACAAATGTAAAAGACTAGGTTTGTCCTTCCCTTCTACTACTGTAACGTTGTTAATAACGTAGGTAATATCATTTGGAATCATGTGAGTCACCACATTTATCTTGGTTGTAGTCTTCAATGTCCTCAGACCTATCATTATTAGATGTGAGTTGTGGTGAAGGAGACCATCCTACGCTTCTGCCCTTGTTTCTCCTGACTCTTCAGTACATGCAGTCTAACATCTTTCTCTCTTGTGTTATAGAGAGAGAGAGAGAGAGAGAGAGAGAGAGAGAGAGAGAGAGAAAACAGAATCTCCTCCACATTCCTTCCTCTCCCCTGGTCCCTTGTAGGTGCTATGGACATGCTGGAACTCAAGACAGCCACTTCCCCATAACCTCGAGAGAATGGCACGTTGCAGACTCAGATCACTGAACACACTCTATTGACTCAAAATAATTCTAAGTTTTGTTTTTGCAGCTTCTCTAGCAAAATATATGTCTGGTCACTAAAGGATGGCACACTGATTTAAAGCCACAAAATGTAATCTTATCTCCTGCTGTGAAACAATGCTGTGGTATTCAGTCATTGAATATAATCTCCCCATGGTTACCAAAAACGATATGGCTTTTCTCTGCCACTAGTATTAGGTTTTGCCACTAGTAGACAGCAAAATCACTTAGAGCAACTACATAAAATATCCTTCATATCAAGAAAGGCATTTTCTCTGCAACTAATATTTGGACTACCCGATAAAATATGACACACTAAGTTACAGAGACTGAATGTGCCCTCATTACTGAAAAGTATTCTTACTGTGCCTGATAAAAGATGGCACACCGATTCACAGCCACAGATCCATACCCTTCCTGCCTCCAACCCATTTAGTAGTGTTTTTGTTTTTTTGATAAAACATAGCATGTGCATGCTTATCTTGAAATATGGTTAGTCACTGGTATTCTCTCTTACCTAGTAGTAAAAGATGCAGCGGTCACTCACAGCCACTGAATATAATGTCCTCCTGTCTCCTGTCTATCAAGATATGTAAGACTTTCTGTCCATGGCTAGCAAGATGTTTTGTCTCAAAACAATGTTAAGATGTGTTATTTGCAACTTTGTGAGAAACAAGTATTTTGTCTGGCCAACAGATGGCATACCGATTAAGAGCCAATGAATATAGTCTCCTATTGCTGACAAAGAAATAGAAGACCCTTTCTCTACAACTAGTATTTCGCCTGGCATCGGAAAGATGGCTCAGTCTTACAGGCACTGAATATATTATCCTCCTGCTTACCAAGACGTTTTCTCCTCAACTTGCATTTTTCCTGGCCACTAAAAGATGGTGGAATCACTTACTGCTACTGGATGTAATCTTCTCCACATCTGCAACTAGTAAAATGTCGGGCCATTTAAATATGGACCAATCACCTAAAGTCACTTAATATGATCTCCTCATGCCTACCAATAAATATAAGACTTTTACTGTGCAAATAGTATTTGGTCTGGCCACTACAAGAGAGGGCAGTTACTTACAGTCACCGAATACATTCTCCTACTGCTTACCAACAATTATAAGAATTTACATCTGTAACTAGTATTTGGTCAGGCATTGAAAGAGGGCACCGTCACCTACAGCCCCTGGATATAATCTCCAGTATTTTAAGAATTATAAGACATTTCCTATCTAGCTAGTCTTTGGCCTGGCCACTAAAAGATTGCACAGTCACTTTCTGCCACTAAATATAGTCTCCCTTTACCCCTCTTTGTTTTGTTTTTACTGGGTCTCATTTAAACACCCACATTGTGGCAAGCTCCTGTTCCCCCATCAGGATGCCCCTGATAATCCGGACCACCACCAGCGCGCTTCTCCCTACTACATACACATTGCCCTTTTAAAAACGGCACCTGCAGTAAGGTGCACACAACGGGGAGGCAGGGCCCACTCCAACCAGCTCTCACCTGCTCTTCTGCAGGCCTTTATCTGATTCTCACTGGTCGACAAGGATAATGGGATCGGCCTTCATCCCTTCTTACCACCTGTGGCTATGGCACCCCTAACTGGGAGGCCCGGTGGAGGGTGGCTTGGCAAAAGGTACTACCTCTTTGCTACTTTGCTAGGCTCACCCGCCATCCCACCTTTTGCTGTCTCCGTTTGGTGGCACTACCTGTGTCTCTGAAGTTGCTGGTAAGTCTTCCTCTAGATCTTACCCTTCCTTCCTCCCTCTTCTTCCCTTACTTGCTTCCCCTCATGCATCCTTCTTCCTTTAACCCTCTAGTCTACCCTGCATTGTGAAGTTCTCCCACATGTTTACTTTTTCCCAACCCTCCAAGCCCTTCCTTCTCACTCTTATTATCTTCTTTATTGTCAGCTCCTTTCCTCCTTCTCACCTCTCTGCTCCCTGGTACTGTTTATGCTGCTCGCGCTGGCTAATCGGCTCCACCCCCTCTCCTTCCCTTGCCATACATTGGATTACTGAATATATTTCTGAGTAGCCCCAGTACTCTCTCCTTAATGCTCATTGTCCTTGACTTTGATTGTTGTCCATTGCTGCATAGTTTCCATCATCACACTTAGGTTTGTTTCACTTAGTTATCAATGCTGTGGCCACCTTGTTTGCTTGCACTGTGCTAAGCACCTCCTTCCTCTCATGTGCTGCTGGTTTAGGACAATTATTAATCACTCCAGTGGCCCCCTCCATCCTACACTTCAGAGAGGACCTGAAGACCCTGCATTTGAAAGAAATATGGATGCAGATATTGTTAATTAATACCCGACGAGGGACAATCAGTTTGCAACAAACTATCTGATTGGCCCTCGCCATGTCATTACCAGCCCGACAAAGCCTTTGTCGCACCAGTCGCAGCCGCATCCCGTTCCCTGTTCCCTGGCGGCCATCTTTGTTGTTTTTCTTAATCACGTTTCAATGGCTGCCATGGAAAGGGAGAAGAGACTACATGTAGTCCCTTATCACCGTTCCATGGTGGCCATCTTCTTTGTTTACTTTTTTTCTTTTTTTAATGGCTGCCATGGGAAGGGAGAAGGGACTACGTATAGTCCCTTCACCTCGTTCCATGGCGGCCAGCTTCTTTCTTCTTTTTTTCAGTTGCTAAACGCTGTAGCCATTTCGCAATAAAATAAAAGACAGTATTTGTACCCCGGACTAACGGCCCAAGGCACTAATAGCAATAAACCCCTCGCTTGGGTGTCATGACTGCTTCTAACATTCCTTCCCCGGGCCTGCTTAACTATGGGCCCCGTGGCATTGCCTGAAGTGGTAAGGCCCCCCCAGCGAGGATTTTATTGCTTAAATGTGATATTGCTCATTAGGTTTATCACTGTATAATCCCTTTACTCTAGCTTTGATTGCATCACTATTGCTATCACTACTCTGGCTACTCTTCATGCTTGCATCCTTCTGAGTGCCGCAAGGTTTTTACTATTGCCAATGTTATTCACTGTGTTCTCTAAGGAACATATTCCATAATAGCACTTAGCACTGCCATTGTGCTTGGTGCTCTTGGGCTTCTATATATTTAGATTTAACGTTGTCACCGATAAGTGCACCTTACATTGTTGTCACTGATCATCTTACTTTGCTCAGCCCGAGTGCCATTGTTTCCTGAACTGCTGCTGTTCATTATGCTCTGTATCCATTGTTTGTGTCTAATTCGTCACATTTTCTCTGGATTTGTTTCAACAATGCCCAAGCCCTCAGCACTACCTCTAGCTCCAATTTATTGAACTTCTTTGCGATATATAGTGCCGCCATCTGCCCAACACACCACTTCTTTGTTCAACATTGCACATCAACTACCTGTAGAAGCTGTACTTCCTGTTGATGTCTCTCTGTAGATCTGATGTCACCCAGCTCTTGCCTCATAGCCTGTGCCCCTGAATTCACACCTCTGCATTTTGCTCCTTCACAGTCCTCATTTCTAACTGACTGTCTCCTGCTGCTTTTCTATCCCTTACCTTCTCACTTCTGTTGCTAATTCCACTAAACATTGCCCCTTGCGAGTGCTTCTCCATTCCTGCTGCTTCTCCATTCCCCATTGCTTCCAAGAATCGAAGGAAAACCTTTACAAATTACACCTTATTGTCCCTTCTTCCACTCTTACAGATCTGGTGGCTACAATTAACTCTGCCCTTACATCTAGGTTTTTTCTACAAGACAGAAACTTGGTGTGATGCCCTGAACATTGTATTAAACATTTCTTCACTGCCAGAGGTCAGCAAACATTGGCTCTCCATACGTTTTGGACTGCAAATCCCATCATTCATCACTGGCATATTCAATTGTGAGGGCTCATGGAAGTCAAAGAACAAAACACCCGCAGGTTGCTGACCCATGCACGACCATCAGGTCTGGCACCTGTTTGCTGAGGCCCACCCCCCTTCCACATCTTGCAATCTCACCAGCAACATTTACAGCATTGGCACCATTATGATCCAAATCAACCACTTTACACTCACCAAACACAACACTAATCTAACCTGCATTCTTAATCTCACCCAATCCTACTCTGTAAACTGATTACCTGATGCTCCCTTTGCCACTCCTTTCTACTCCCTCCCTCTCTCAGGCTTTCATCATAATCCTTCCACAGCCTTTCCTGCTCTGCCCTCTCACTTTCTCAGGCACAGTTTTTCTTTCTCTCCCTGGCCTTCTCCTTCCTGCCCAGATAACACCCCCCAAGGGTCCGGGCTGCCTTTATTTTGCTTATGTCAACTGTAGATCTGCCATCAAACATGCTGCCAACATGTTTCTGTGAAACCTGGTTCACTGACAACTGCACAACGACTTTCTCTTCCCTTCTCCCACCATTATGAAAAGTCTTTGTTAGCAAACAGATTGGTGAACAAGGTGGAGTGGCTACAGCCTACTCCTCTAATCTTACCAATTCCAGTTTGCAGACTGCCCACACCTGCTGCTCTGAGAAATGTGTTGGGAAACTACCCATAAATGGAAACATTTCCCTCATCATTCTCCCCACCTTTATCCCACCTCCATCGAACCACCTCTTACTTTCTGAATGGACCAAACATATAACAACCCTCCAAGTTAAGTCCAGTTGCATCCGCTTTGTAAATAATCTTAACATCTGGAGTGACCAATCAGAAGATGGATTTGCCGAACCCATCCCCCTACTCGTGCTCAATCTTGGTTTTACTCCTTATATCAGTTTACCTATCCACTAGGAAAGGCACTGGTTGTACGTTGTGTGCATTGTACAGTTCCCACTTAGCTCCTCCCCAACCATTTACCACTGCCCTGGTCTGAATATCATCTGTTTATAATTGACTATGATAATTTCTGGGGATAGTGCCCCCCAGAAACATAAATTCCTCTTCAGACACCCAACCTCATGAACTCTTTATAGACAACTTGCTGCCGTTCAGATCCTTCCTTTCTTCTCACTAACCTCTACTGTAACATCGCTTGAACCCTCGACACTTGTCCACCACCGAATTACACGTCCCTAAAGCTCTTAACAAGCAAGCCAACAGAGGGTTTGACAATTAACCTGCCTCGATAAAATTAGTGGTTCAGAACCATCAACAGTCCTGATGGTAAACTCAACCACCCAAGGATTCATTTGATTGTAAGATCTTCCGTCATGGCTACCACTGTGCCATTGAAAGAAAAATGAGTGTCTACTTGTTCTTCGCATAGTTAATGCATGTAACACTAATGCTAAAGTTTCTAAGACCTATGCTGAGCTTAGAAAACATAACCAGACAGGATACGTAGGCCATGAACGAAAGACCGGTTTCAGACTTCAGCCCATGAAGCCTTTGAAGAATGCAGCAAGGTCAGTGTTTTGTTCAGCCCCTACCCCTGGTCCTTTTTGGGGGGTTCCCACTGAGCGCCCACTATGCAGCCACATGACCGCTCCCCCCATTCCCACCACTTACCGGAAGTGGCCCAGCTGCCTCCTACAACAGTCTCCAGGAGGCTAACGCAGAAGGCCAACGTATTGCACATCATGCTTCCTGATGCGTCCTTCAGTGCGTCTTGCTTCCAGGATAGCGGCCTATAGACTGTGGATGACCCAGACGCACTTTTATCCTCCCCCTCTCAAGTCCCTTGGCTACTGCCAATGATACTGCCTTCCAGGATAAAAGCAAGCTTGTTCACATTGCTATCAAACTTCTCCCCTTCAATAATTTACCAACTAGCAGCACTTTCATTATCTTCACCTCTCTATCTGCTGATGAAGATCTGTACCTTTTACATAAAGTGCTGACAATGCAACCTTTGCTTTGCATAATTTATGAGCAAAGTCATGCCCCTCCTTGTCGACCGCATCACTGAATTGTGCAATGCTTCTTTATCCAGGGTCTAATTCCTGTTCCTCTTACATTTGCTGCCATCATGTCTCTTCTGGAAACAAAACTCCCATGGCAGACGCCTCGAACTTGACTAAGTTTTGCCCCATCTCAAACCGACCTTTCCTGCAGAAAAGCACAGTGTAACAGCCTTTGGACCACTGTGAAAACAATGGACTGCTTCACAATAACCAATCTGCTTTCCAACCTGTGAAAATCACAAAAACCAGTATCGTATTAATGAGTGAGAAGCTACTGGAAGCCTCAGACAGAAACATGCCTGTTACATTCACCCTCATGTACTTACTTCTCTGTGGCATTTGACACCATGAACCACAACATCCTCATTCGCTGTTTATACTTCATTAGTACCCGGCGAGAGACAATCAGAATGCAACAAGCATTCTTATTGGCTCTCACCGGGTCATTACCCGGCCGAGAATCCTTTGATTCTCGGCCGGGATTCCAGCCGCCTTGTCCTCGGTGGGGGCGTGGCAGCCCCTCAGCCAATGAGGAGGCTCGAAGCGGGGCCATCCCCGCTCCGAGCCTCCCCACGACTGAGAAGCTGTCTTCGCCCCCTGCCAGGGACTCGGGTAAGCTTTGTCTTTTTCCTTCCCTCCCTCCCTCCTCCCTAGCCCACTTACCTTTTTGCTCCTGCGTCCCTGCTGGGCAACGATAGCAGGCTCCAGCAGTGTGGAGACTCGGAGCGGGCCATCCCCGCTCTGCGCCTCCACATGGCTGGAGGCTTCCATCGTCCCCCAGCGGGGATGCAGTTACGTTTATTAATTTTTTTCTTCCCCTCACTCCCTTCCACCCACCCAACCCCACTTACCTTCTGCTTCTTTTTTTTTCTTCGGGAGCGGACGCGCTGGGAACCCTTGTGTTCCCAGCGCGTCCACTCCCGATGGCCGCCTGGCGGCCATTTTTTTCATTATTTATTATTAATTTTTTTTCTGTTTCGAAACGCGCCGAAAAATAAAAAAAATGCCATTAGCACCCCGATCCAACGGGCCGGGGTGCTAATGGCAATAAGACCCTCGGCAGCGGGCCAATACCGCCGCAGGTAATGCCGGGGGCCATAGTTATAGGCACGCCGCCTCGGGTCTTATTTGCCTAAAGAGTCTCCCCCTAAACTGGATCACCAACTACCTTCAGAATCGTTCATGCTATGTAAACATTAGTGATGCTTGTGGTCTTGTGAAGAGGGGATTGGATTTAGCAGTTCGGACTGGACTGCCCCGTGGGAGTGGGACCAAGCCTGATTTGCATATGGCCTTCCCCTTTATGTAATGGCTTGCCAGTCAAAGAACAATGGTCTGGGGAGTTACTTCTCACTGATGACGCCCAATGTGGCTGAAACATGTCTGGGGATGCCCGTAATCTTGGGCAGAAGGGATGTGACTTAGCAGTTTGAGCTGGACTGCCCCTTTGGGGGTGGGACTAGGCCTAATTTGCATATGGTCTTTCCCCTTCCTATAATGGCTTGGCAGGAGAAAAATGATGGTCTGGAGGGTTGTCCAGAGCAATTGCCAGAGGTTTAAGATTAATTCTAAACCATTCAACCCTCACCTTTTTGTTTTTGCTTTCGTTCTTTCCTAAACTGAAGAAGGCTTGGAGCAGATTCAAAATCACCAGAATGGAATTCCAGAGAACTGCAGCATAGCATGAGAAGGACTGTTTCCTAGTTTTCTCTTTGTGAGACAGGCTAGTTTCCAGTCTGGTGAGATGGCCGTGTGCTGCCCAATGCTTTTAGTTTGGTCATAAGGTAGGCAGGTGTACAAGCAGTATTTGCATTAGAGGTGATACATGCAGTTTTGGACCAGACTTTTGCCGGGATGGGGAGTCAGTGTAATTTGCTCAAGGTGGGGGTGATGTGGTCCATTTCCTAGAGCTGGTGGTAAGGTGAGCTTTGGTATGGTGAGCCTATTTTAGTGGTGACCCGGTTAACAGCTGGGTGCCCTTTGAGGAGGGCATTTCCCCCATCGTTATTTGAGATCACTAAGGTCTAAACCACTATTCGGAAGTCCTGCGGTGTGAGGAAAGCCTAAAGTACAGTCTGACGGCAATCCATTTGAGCCTTTTTGGTGATATGTTTTTGGAAGGATTGTAATTGAAATTGTTTGTAAAGCACTTATACACAAGTGAAATGCTTCAAAGCGCTTCAAGGTGGGAAGGGAACAAGGGGATATCATTGTCATTCTGGGAGGGAGAGAAACATACAAGGCAAAGAAGTGCGCCTATGGATGCAGGCAGCTAGGGAGAGGAGGGAGAGGTGGACAGGACAGACAAACGTTCAAGTGCGCAGAACAGAGGTGAGAGGGAAGGGGGGCAAGTGTGCCTAGTCCAGCAGGGCCAGGGATTAAGTGCAGAGTGAGTGCCACTCTCATGGGACATATTCCAAGTGCAGTAATGCAAGGCAGAAGTGCGTAGGCCCGGAGGCAAGTGCAGGACTGGCGGATGAGCCTGGGACCTGTGAGGCTCTGGAGGTGCACCAGACGACCAGTCAGCTGACTAAAAAGGTTGGGGATGAGAAGGAAGGAGGGAAGAAGGACAGAAGAGAGAGGTTAGCAAGGGAGAGGAAGAGAGAAAGAGGAAGAGAAGAGGGATGTCTTCAGCAGTTTCTGGAACTTAAGGAGGTCCAGCTCAAGACAGAGACAGGCAGGTATGCTGTTATAGAGGGATGCAAATGCTTAGGATAAGGATCTACCCCCAAATCTCTGTTTGGAGAAACGGCTGACCCTCAAAGAGTTGGAGGAGGCTGAATGGAGGGCTCTGGGTGGAGAGTATTTGGGAAGAGAGCCTTGTCGATAATAGGTGCCCCGGCCCCAGAAAGCCTTGTAGACAATGCAGAGGGACTTGAACTTGATCTTTGCAGCCACGGATATGCCAGTGGAGGGATTTCAGCACCGGAGAGATGTGCTACCCACAATGAACCCTAGGGATTGTTCTCAGTGGTTGAGGTGATGGTTGAACCTGTCCAAGTGCATTTTATCCAGCCACCTTTGAGTGAGTTCTTGCTTGGAGGGGTGGCTCAGAAGTAGAAATTTGTTCTTGGTGGGATTAAGCTTTCAATAGAGACTTGTCATCCACGTTTGAATAGTTGCAAGGCATGAGTGAAGGCAAGCAATTTGAATTGTAGGTACAATTGTGTATCATCTGCATGTTGGCGTATCTCTATGTTGGGGTCCTCTAGGAGTGAGCTCAGTAGTTCCATATAGAGGCTAAAGTTGACTGGGAAGAGGATGGAACCCGAAGAGATTCCACAGGTGAAGGAACCGTGTTCAGACTTGAGGTAGACCATTGTGATAGCATTGGCGTCTGCCAGATAGGTAGGATTGAACCATATCCGGACGGTGCCAGAGAAACCCATCCTGTGTGTAAGGATGTGGGTCATCCATATCTAGCTGTTGAGAAAAATGCACACAATTGGAAACCTATCTCACAAGTGTGTGATGTAGATGACCTAGTTATTTGGTTTGGTATTAATCACTGGAATACTATTTTGTTCACAACATATGAAGTGAAAGAGGAGCGGTTACCAAAATGATTAGAATTTGCTAGTTGAGTGCGTCTTGTTAACCTACTTTACATTCATAAGGAATATATTTACATCATCACATCTTCCGATATGCAGCATTACATTTTAGATATTATCCAGTGTGTGTAGTTGCAGTGCAGTCAAATAATGTTGATCATGCAGGTTCATATGTAACTCTGCACAGACAACACATGCCTTAATTCCAAGCACACAGGAAAAGTCTACATGTATCTACCACAAGATGCTGTACACTTCTTAACAAGGAAAACTTGCAATTAATATCAAAAGATTCAATCATTTTGACCAATGCAAAATAATTTAGATTATTCCTAGTTTATTGATGAATGGTCTTATTAATGGCCAAGCGGTGAGTATTATGGAAAATAAAGTATGCCTGGTCCGATCTTGTCACTTGATGGTCCCATGGTTACCATGACAATATCTAGTTAATATGTCCAACAGAAACCCACAGTGCAATACAGCGCCCTATTTTCTTTATCATTCAATTGCGACATCTCAATTGCACGAGTGGAAGGAACCCAAAAAGACGAGAACTAGCAACATCCAATAAGATAGGTTGGACCATCTTGATATGACTAAAGCATCACAAGACTCAAGGCCGTTAAAACGCTCATGAGGCTGTCAACAAAACCAAAAGCCATCCGGTTGCTTAACAGTGGTGGGATAACACTCACACCTGTGCCATTATTAAAATCACGACTCTCTGTCTTCAAACTAGGCCAGGCCTTGCCTTTGTGCAAACATATTGTGTCTACTCTCCTTAGTTCCTTCTAGCAAAAGGCAGCTGGAAAGATGGAGTGAATGGATTCAGAAAGTGATCCTTTGAAATTGATCATCGATCTGATGATATTGATGGCACCTTTAGAGCCCGAATGAGATCCTTTTTCATCAAATGCATCTTTGATTTAGAAAGCGAAAGAGTAACATTTCTGCAATTTATTACAAACTTCGATAACTGCATTGTCTGAGACAGATTCAGTACAGATGTGTCCCCTTTCACCACAAATCCCAGTGAGTTCAACATCTGCCCCCACGACTTCAGTGGAGTGACACGTTCCCTACAATGCTCGACATGGTCCGGATGTCATCCACATAAATAATCAGATGTATGTTCTAACTTCAGACACAGGCCCCCACTGGTCATAATAACTTGGTGAAACACAAGGGAACCATTGATAGTTTGAACTAAAGAGAAGTACATTGAAAAGACTCTTTGTCCCACTGAAATTGCAAAAACTCTGCATGAGAGGAAAGGATGGGCACTGTGAGGTAAACATATTTTACATCGAGTTGAATCATCCAAACCCTGGCCATAAGATAGTCTCCATCTTGAAAAGTAAAAATCCACATATCCATTCGTTATCAAGTGAAAAAGTATTTCTTTTAACCGAAAAAAATGCTGAGTTAGAAAGACCACTCTGAGGCCACTGTAACACAAATGCATGCAGGCTCTGACAGGTACGGCCGACACGAGCACGTGAAGACGGAAGTTGGAGCTACCTGTTTGTCTGTTTGAGTTTTGTGTGTATGTTGTTGGGTAGTGTTTGGGGAGTGGCAGGGAGGGGGTTGGGGAGAAGGTGTCTGTGTCTTTGTGTGTGTGTATATTTATATGTGTGGAGGTAGCATAGGGATGGTCAATGGGGAAATGGTGCAGGATTAAAGGGGGTTCAGGGGCTGAAACCCCCCAATTTCAGAGTTGAGATGGATGGAGAGGTTGGGTGAAAAGAGATATTTAGTGCATATTAAAGGCTGTACCAAATCCAGCCAGAAAACATCCATTCAACTCTCTGAGGGTAATAACTGGTCAATACCCCTTGTCCTTCATTTTCATTAGTAGCAAGTTGCAGGTGGAACCCTGTGGCACTGGCATAGGAGAAGCCCGTGCAGCCCCTTGCTAGGGGATCCTAGGGAAATGGGGTCCATAGAACCACAGAAAACCCACAATCTCATCACACATTATTGTTGTTTTATTGTGTTTTCGGTCTCTTTCTGAGGGGATTTGCTCATGTTCCAGCACTAAAAGTGTGTATGTGTGTCAAAGATTATGAGTGCATACATGCCCCGTTCCAGCCAAGCAATGTTATTCCAGGGTTTAACTTTGTAATCTGGGACATGTGGTCCTGGGTTTATAATGGGAAATCTGAGACTACAAGTCTCAGAATGAAAACTTAAATCTGGGTCTGGACTAGCATCTCCTAACTGGAAGGGGGAATGTTGATATGTTTGTATATGTGCAGAGATAAATCCTATTTATAGTGACAATGCTTTGTTCAAAGTCATTAAATTGAGGTTTTGCGAAATATGATACAGATTGTGCAGATTGTGTCCCAGGCTTCATAAAAGTAGTTTCCAGTGACCGTTACAGGCATAGATTATGGATGCAGCTTCATGAAAGTTATTTACAGTGACCCTACTGGCATAGATTGTGGCAGCAGCTTTATGAAACTGATCTACAGTGACTGTTAGTGGCATAGATTAGGGCTAAGGCTTCATGAACATGGGTTACAGTGACCATACAGGGATAGAGTGTGGCTACATATTCATGGAAGTGACTTACAGTGACCATATTGGCACAGATTGTGGCCGCAGCTTCATGAAAGTGATTTACAGTTGCCATACTGGCATAGATTCTGCCATGTCTTCATGAAAGTGCTTTACAGTGAGCATACTGGCATAGATTGGTGACACAGCTTCATGAAAGTGATTTGCCGTGGCCATACTAGCATAGATTGTGTGCACTGGAAACAGTTGCATAAAAGTGACCTACAATTACAATGCTATGACACAGGAATTATGATAATGTTGGAAATGCTCCAGTGTACTGATGGTCCTGTGGCATGTGTTAGATTGTTTCATGCATTAAACTAGAGAATAAATTGTGTGGCTTTTTACACCATATTTCTCAAACATTGTGCTGCAAAATGCAGCAATGCACCACATTATATTAAACATGTAGTCGTGGAAACCACCCGCCTGTAATCCCTTTTTATTACAATCGGTCGCTTCTACCAATTTCTGGGCGATATTAACGCCCCTCCACTGAAAATATTAATCTGCCACCACTGCTCTTAAACCTTTGAATTGTTTGCAATGCTAATACCCACTCAGGAGCTGCCCGTTTCCTTGGCACCAATAGCTTCCTCAACTGCTGGCCGCCACTGGCACGGGCATAGGAATTTCACTGGCTGCACACACTGGTAGCTGGTTCGCTTGAGTACCAGGTGTCTCCCCTTGTTTCTATGCTACATGAAAGATGTAAGGTTTGATTTAAAAACATGCTTGCTTCTGTCACCCATTATAGTGTGCTACTACAACAATATGATCATTATGTACATGGGTTGTGGCCCAGGCCAGCCAGGGAGTCTGGAATGGCCTGTGATTCTTTAAGGAGATTGGGAGGGGGGCTTTTGTAGGGCTTGCATAGGTACCCATATTTTGTGCCACCCCAATGCTCTGTGGGTGTCAGTGTCGTTCCTCCCATGATGTAACATAGTGCTCTAAACATGAAATACTGTTGTTGGAATTAGTTGGGATCCATTTCTCTTGTAGGCCTGCCTCTTCCCCATCTTGGTTGTGGCAAAAAGATGGTCTTGAATTGTTGGTTTAAGAATTCTGTCTTGACAAATTGAATGGAGTGGCCGAGGAGGAGCTGATTGCTCTAGGGGAGTGGCCAGTCGCGCGGTCCCTGGACCAACTAGATCTGTCACAAACGCAGTTGGGGTAAAAGATCCTTATAAGAGAAGCCCAGGCCTGATGCGGTAATGCCCCCACCCGGTGAGGGGCTTATTGCCATTAGTATCCCGGCCCATTAGACCGGGGTACTAATAGTGACTTTTTTTCAAGTTGTGTGACAGCTTTGGAAAAAAATGGCTGCCACCGAACTGGGGGAAGGTACTATACTTAGCCATTGAAAAATGAAGAAAACGTCAACAAAAATATGGCCACCATGGAATGGGTAGAAGGGGCTACACATTGTCCTTCTTCCCTTTCCATGGTGGCCAGGACACGGCTGCCAGTGGTGCCACGACAAAGGCTTTGCCAGGCTGTTAACCTTACAAGCTCATTGTCCCTCAACGGGTACTAATATGAAATGTGAGCTGTTTAGCATGCATTCTTGTAGGCACAATACAGATCCCTGCTTCTTCTGCGCTTCTCATGACCTATAGGGAAAGGACTTGTATCGTCTGTTCCCCTTCCCCCCTGAGAAAAAGATAGTTTCTAACTGTATAAACACATTTCTTTAGACTTATATGCTGCACATGAGAACTATTGTTCTGTGTTGCTGTGCTTCGATTGGTGGAGTCTAATCATTGTTGAGTCGATTTCAAAGAGCTACTGGGCAGGGTCGGACTGGGACAAGAACTAGGCCTGGTCACCCAAAAAAAAGTGTCCCACACCTCGCCTCAAAAAAGTGGGCCACCAATCGCATCACGACCCTTCACCTCTGATGACATCACCGAAAGTGATGTAATTTGACCCCACCCTAATGGGACATCCCGGGAAGGATGAAACACGACCTTTCACCCCTTGACAAAACAGGAAGTGACATAAAATAGCATTGTTCCTAAGTACACTAAACTACTGTGAATCCATGCTGACGTCCAAGGCCAAATGATAATATGTTATTGTATAGCACTTACGCTTAAGCTCTTTTTTATAGAACAAATATGCATACAATATCACCCAACCTGTGTTGGTACTCATTTATCGACCTAAGGATGAAAGGCTTTTAAAAAAAAAAAAAAAAAATGGAACAAAAAAATTATTTTTTCAAATTTTTGTCTTCTTCCAAACCAGCCCACACATGGCCAGAAACCGGCCCCCACGCCCCAGGGACGATTTCGGCCTGGCCACGCGGCCAGACCGACACGCATTAATGTACTGGGAATTAAGTTATATCCAGGAAACAAGAAGAATTGGTCTTTTCTTTCCATTTCCGAAAAAGGAGAGTTTGAACAATGCAGCTTTCTTCTGACTCTCCTTAGGGGATAGGCATAAAACATATGTGACGAGGGAAGCTTGAACCATTGTGTTGCTGCGCTCTAATCCACGCTACCTCAGAGCAGATTTCTTGTGCATCCAATTTCTGGATCTCATTGAAAAACACAACCTGTACTTTTACAAAGTATTTCCTTCACTTTTATCCAAAGAACCAAACATTGCAAAACATGCGCTTATTATGTGTATTGATGAGTTGCAGTTACATGCTAATACCCAGTTCACGCTACGTTATTTAGAAAGAATGTTGTCACTGACTTTAATTGTGTGGGCACTGTTACATCTACATCTTTTTAAAGAACTAAAACAGATGATAAAATATGTGATAAAGGGATTCTTGGATGAAGCAGCCATTAGAAGTTTCAATGGATCAATATGCATCATTCAACAGAACTAAATCAATTGAGTTTAGGCACGCTTGATGAGAAAGTGCTAGAAGTTAAATCAAGAGATCTTATGCGCGCTTGATCAGACAGTGATTGAAGTCAAATCAAGTTAGCTTTTGCGTGCTTCATTAGAAAGTGCTAGAAGTAAAATCAAGTGAGCTTATGCGCGCTTGACCAGAAAGTACTAGAAGTTAAATCAAGTGAGCTTATGCGCGCTTGATTAGACAATGATAGAGGTGAAATCAAGTGAGCTTATGCATGCTTCATCAGAAAGTGCCAGAAGTTAAATCAAGTGAATTTATTTGCGGTTAATCAGAAAGTTCTGGCAGTTAAATCAAGTGAGTTTATGCAAGCTTAACCAGAAAGTGCTAGAAGTTAAATCAAGTGAGCTTATGTACGCTTGTCAGAAAGTAGTAGAAGTATGCGAAAATAAGATTAATAAATGAGGTTACCAGCCTGCTACTGCCTTCAACCGCTTGTGGGTGTAATTTACTGTCTGCTCAAATATTTCTTTTTGTGTGATGTCCATGAAGGGGGTTGATGAATCCGTATGGTGGTGCTCTGAAGGATATATTTGCATCAATACCTGATCCCTAGAAAGTATGCTTAGCCAAGTGATGGGCAAAGGTTAGTGAAGACACAGGATCACGTAGCTCCCAAGGGCGGCTTAGATCATCCGGTACAGTCACTAATGCGAGCCCCTGAAAGCAAGTGGGTTGTCTCTCACCAAACGTTGACAGTGACATGTGCAGGAAACTGACGTTTTCCACCTGGTTAGACCCTGTACAGGCATGAGGGATGCACGGCCCCCTCCACCAGATCATGCACTTGAAAGTTGTGGCGTCACACCTGGAGTGAGAAGCATCACTGCTGGTGGGGGGAAAGGGCATGCGAGAATCTGACTGCTGACAGACTGAAGTGAGAGGTTAGACTGGTGGTGAGGTGTCCCTTTCACAAAATGGAGGGGGCACCCTCAGCTGGAGGGTCCTGGTTCTCTGATATTAATGATAGTCAAGTGGAGTGCTAGTGCTACTGCATCTGATAATGCTAGACTCGGACTGTGGGGTTCTAGTTGCCCTGCCAGAGGCAGCAGCAGCCAAAGGGGACGGGGTGCTGGCTTGAGTGTGAAGAGGTGAAACAATTGAACTGCTAATAACTGGTGGGACCCAGGGCCGCAAGGATGGCTCACATTGAGACAACCATCATCAGCTGACAATGCGAGTGATAGAGGATACCTCCCAGCGGGAATTATTATCTGGTATCCTTCATATCTATATGGAGCCAGTGTTGTTCCTCCATCTTAGTATTTGGGTTTCAATTTTGGACAATAAAGCGCTGATTGTTGTGATCGATGCAACCTCTTAACAGTATATGGCACTTACCATATTAAAGTATGGATGACACAGGGTAGGCTTCTACTAAAAGAACAAAAAACGGTATCTTAATATCTACTTCACCTGGCCTTGGAACGCTTGCAGAACTTGTTTTCCATTGCTGCCATTCAAGATTGGTGTGCCACCAACGATCTTAGTCTGAATGCCAGCAAGACTGAGATCCTCCTCATCGGCACACCATCACCTTCCTTTCCCCTCACTCTCTGGCCGGCCTCCCTTGGCCCTCCTCCTATCCCCACCTGCGAGGCCAAGAACCTTGGTGTCACTTTTGATTCCACACTCCTTCTCCGCCCACATCGCTGATGTATCAAAAAGTCAAACTTCCTACTGCACCTCCTCAGAGGTACTCTTCCTTTCCTCTCATTCCCCCAGAAGCTCACTGTCTCCCAAGCTCTGGTTCTCTCTAAATTGGGCTATTGCAACAGCCTCTTTCTTAATCTACCTACCTCTACTCTCCGCCCTTTGCAACTTATCCAGAACAGGACTGCGAGACTTGTCCTTGGCCTCAAGCCCTGGGATCGTATCTCTCCAGCTCTGAAATCTCTTCATTGGCTCCCAGTGGATGCAAGGATTAAATTCAAGACCCTCTGCATTGTCCACAAGGCTTTCTGGGGCCTGTGTCCAACATACCTTCAGCTATCCCTCCGCAAATACCTCCCATCTCGAGCACTCCGCTCCTCTACCTCTAACTCCCTCAGGATCAGTCATTTCTCAAAGAAACGAGCTGGGGCTAGATCTCTGTCTTCGGCTGGGGCCTCCCTTTGGAACAGCCTCCCTGCCAGCACCTCAAGATCTTCCTCTTTGCTTCTGCCTTCGCCCCCTCTCTCCCCTGCTGATTCTACTCTCCCTCGGCAGCATGCACCGGGCCACCTTCTTTCCTCTGGCCCAGGTACCTGCTCCTCTTGCCGCTCGCACGCACTGCCTCTGGGCTACCCCTTGCACTGGGGTCTGTATCTGTACCCATAGATCCCCCACCCCCCTTTTTTTTTTCTTCCTGCACTTATCAGACCTACCCAGCCTGCTGCCTTAAACACATCACTTGCCACTTGCTGGCTGCACTCCCTCTGTTTGTTGCCTTTTTATTTATTAATTTATTATTACTTATGTTTTTTTTTTCCTTGCTCAACACTCACCTTTTGTTCCCCCTTCCATGCACTTCTCCCTCTCCCCCTCTACCATGCACTTGCGCGTTCTCAATGTCACTGGGCCTAGTAAGATCGTTGTTTTTGTCTCTCCCCTGTTCCCCTTCCCTTGCCGCGCTCTGAAACACTTGTGTATGAGCGCGATAGAAATAAAATATCAATATCAATATCAATTGCTCCCATTTTTTGGTTCACTCAATCTACTGACTGAATCTGCAAGAATCGTCGAGGTTATTCTCCATGATGACTTTCCATCTTTACAAACAAAGTAAAGATGGAACTTTCTGCGTTTTATTCTGAAAGTGATTTCAGTAACATTTTGTACCTGAAAAAAAGACAGAAAATATCCCCAAAAGAACCAGGTGAAAGCTCTCTACTGGCCACCATTTTGGGTGAGAATCAAATTCAACGGCAGGCGCTGGGTGGATCCCCTCAAGTCACGCTCTCCCCTCTGACATTGTGCCAGCCTGCACTGTACATGCACAAACCCTTCTGAGGGTGATGCAATTAGTACCATTAGATTGAGTAATGATGCCAGCTACGATTACAGTGTTTAGAAGTGAAGGATTCTAGCATGAGGCTCTCTCTCTTTCTCTCTCTCTCTCTCTCTCTCTCTCTCTCTCTCTCTCTCTTTCTCTCTCTCTCTCTCTACATGCATACATATATTTATATATAGTATGCTTCATCATGCCAAATAAGTGAACTAAGGTTACAACAATGTTGGTTTTATTTTATATTTTTTTTATCTTAAAATGTTTTGGTTTGTCTTTCAAACCTTTCATTTTGTGTATTATTTTTTTTTTTCATTGTTCGCTCTCTTTCTACCGTTAGTTTTTTTTTTATGGAGTTCGGGCATTGTGTCCCGTCTTGTTGCCTTTTGAAGGATCTTTTCTTTCTTTCGTGTTTCTTAGCCCATTTGAGCAAGCTCCATGATGTTATTCCAGTATGATACAACCACATATATCAATTTATTTTCTTTCCCAGCTAGAATTGATGCCCATCGGCCTTCTTGCGAGAGCGGTGTGTGGTTTTCTATAAACCAACCTACAGCTAAGTCTCTTTTCTCGCTTAGAGCGGGGCATATCATTATTATGTGGTGCAAGGTTTCTGTTGTCGCTTCGTCTCCGCAGAACCTACAGAATTTTTCTTGGGCAGGTATTTTCTTTCTGGCAGCCATGATTTCTCGTGTTTGAAGGATGTTTAATCTCATTCGCATGAAAGTGTCTCTGATTTTCACTGACGGGAAGCATTTAAGGTATTCTGGTAGTTTGTTGATTGGTCTCATGTCTCGTATGTACGGGACGTCCAATGCGTATGTAGACTTGATCTCATTTGTCTTTATCCAAATATTTTCTATCAGTCTCTTTTTTGCTCTCTGGGGTCTATTTATGAGCTGGTCTTCAGATATGCCTTCAGCTTCACATTTGGCTTCGATGCATTTTTTCCATATTTCGAGTGGTTGTGCTTTTATCTCATTTGTTGTTTTTTGAAAGATTTCTAGCATAATTTTCACTCGAGATCTTTCTGTACAAATCCATTTGTTTCCAGGTGACAAGAGATTGTAGTGACTGTAACGCTAGTTCTGCTCGTAAACGTGGCATTGGAAATGATGTTGGTAAGTTTAAAGCTTTCCTCCAGAACTGTCCTTCAATCTGTTGCCATATATTGTTTTCTATGTTTAGTAGAGCTTCTGAGCCATATGTGAGTATTGCCGTCACTTTCTGTTTATAGAAATTTATGACTGGTATCAAAGAAAATTTTCCGTATTTTGCATCTAGCACTTTTGCTTGCCGTGCTAATGCCAGAGCTTTTTCTTTGAGGAGCAATGTCGTGCCGGTCTCGACTGCAGATTGATTCAGCCATATTTCAAGGTACTTGACTCTGGTTACTTCCTCGATTTTTTCCTTTCCAATTCGGAAGTTGTTGGCAGGGGTTGCCAGACATTTCGTCGAAAAAAATTGGTCGACCAGACAAATGGTCGAACCAATTTGGTCAAAAACCAAATGGTCGAAAAAAATTTTTTTTTTATTTTAACCCTTTTTTTTTTTTTTGGGGGGGGGTCCCCCCCAACCCCCTTTTTTTCTCTAAAAACCCCTTTTTTAACTAAACGAAAACCCGAAAAATAAATATATAAATAAAAAAAAAAATTCGACCATTTGGTTTTCGACCAAATTGCGTCGACCAAATTGCAGTCGACCAGTTTTTTTTCGACGAGTTGTCTGGACACCGTTGGCAGGCCCCTTCTTGCGTCTTTGCTTCGTCAGTGTCATGATTTTGGTTTTCTTTACATTTATTTCGAGTTGGTTTTTGACCATGTATGTCTGTATGTTTTCTAGAGCTATCTGTAATCCCTGCGGTGTTTTTGCAAGCACAACAATGTCACCTGTTTTATTTTATGTTTATTCTTCAATGATAGGTTAAACTTTAACATTATCAACATTTTAACTTATTTTCCACTTTCCCCTTTCAGATCCCTCTCATAAAATCCTTGGCAGTTCCTGATTTTTAAGGGGAAATAGGACAGATTCTCAGATACCAGCAGCAACCCCAGACACGTGTTTCGGCCTAGTTGGGCCTCATCAGTGAGGTGGAGCTGTGCCACTCTGAGCTCACTGTGCTCAGAGAGGCACAGCTCCACCTCACTGATGAAGCCTGACTAGGCCGATACACGTGTCTGGGGTTGCTTTTGGTACTCTTGTTCAAAGGGGGATTGCCATAGCATTTCGGTGCTGGACTGCTCAAGTGGGCAGGACAAACACTGATATGCAAATGAATATTCCTCCTTTGTGAAAGGTACAGCGAGTTAAACCATGTGGCTGTGGACTCTGAGTGGGTACATTACAAGAGAACAGGTTATCATGCCCGGTTCTTTTTTTGCAGAGGGGCACCCTGTCCTCTTGTGTATGTAAAAGGAACTTGGGGTTTGTCACCCTAAATTACCTAGGGTTATCCAGACATGGACCCCTTGCTCACTGTTTGTTTGTTTGTTTGTTTGTTTATTTGGTATAGCGCAGAACCAAACCCGAAGGGGTAGCTGGGCGCAAACAGTACAAGATTACTTAAGAACTTAGTTACAGGAGAAATACAATTTATGCAGTTCGCAGTTAAATCAAGAAAAGTGCAGTTTTCCTCAGAGCCTCAGAGAGGCACAGCACCACCTCACTGATGAGGCCTGACTAGGCTGAAACACGTGTCTGGGGTTGCAGTTGGTACTCTTGTTCAAAGGAGTATTGCCATGTTAGCATTTCTATGTTTGTGAGCTATATTTGCGTATCGTTCATGTTGCATTCAGCGTATACATCGCTTATGATAGTATTCTTGATGTCTATATGGATTTCATGTCAATCTTCTTCATATATAAATGCATATATTTCCTAGTGTTCATGCCCTTTATGTTGAGTGCACATTTGCTTTGTGTCTAATGCATGCACATGTATTGTCGCATTATTAGTTCATTTATTATTGCCATCTTTAGCTTAGATAATGTCCATCTCCTTCTGTATCTGCCTGGGATATGGGCGGTACGGTTGTCTCAGTGAGTAATGTCTCTTACCTGTGCAGTATTTGGCTTTGGGAGGGCCAGAAGCTATGGATGACGTATTCATCTGTCTCTCAACACAACCAACACAAATAAACAGTAAACAACACTTTAACACTTTAAGGTTTAATTCATATTCGATGGAGGTGATAAAGCATGCAGCATTCAGAAATACTGAAGGTTTTGCCACTCTGCCAAATACTGCTTTTCAAATCTGAAACTCATACATTTTGCCTGCATTTATGTTTAGGCTATTACTGCCACACAGACACATTACCACATGCAGTAATTACAATATGCAGTAATTACCGATCTCCATGCAGTCCGATGGGACTCCAAAACGTGAAAAAACTGAAGGGTCTGCATTCCTCCGATTCATGCAGACCCCTCCTATTACTGCATGCTTACCGCATGCAATAACAGTAATACGTTTTGGAGGTATTACACAGGGGAGTGACCAAAAACCAGTGGAGCACTTTTTCTCTATTTCCAAACCTTGTTAGTAGGATCCATGACCAAGGCCACTGTCCAGTGCCTTTCAGATGCCTGCACCAGTCCCTTGGTTGCATGGGCCCAGCCAGTGTCATTGCCACCTTCTGCAATCTAGTGTACTGCTGTCAGGGCTAATCAGTTACTGTGGGATAGTTCTGTAATTTCCCTCTGTAATGCTTAGATAATGTTGGAACCACAAGTGGCCTTGCTGGCCTCATGGTGATTGAGTGAGGGATGCTGAATGTACGTTATAGGATGCCCACAGCGTTGCTCATGTACCGGACACTGAGTGGAATGCCAAGCTCTCCAGTCCTGCATATCTGCTGCTCCCCGATATGGAAGCCAAGGCCTTGAGGAGCACTGCAGCTGTATGTATGCCTATTATCTCCCTACAGGTCTGTTAGGGACATAATAGGCCTGTAGGGCAGAATAGGTTTTCGGGAGAATAAGGTTTTCGAGAGTCACGTTGCCCTTGGAGGTTGCCACCTCCTCTTTGCCAGGCTCCCCTGCCATGTGAGGGAGGTGCTGCAAAGACAACCAGTCTAGTAGGCCTGCAGGTGCATCTATCAGTTGGGCAGGGATAAAAAGGAGGGGTGGATGTCCCATTGAGGGTCTGGCAGGACATACTCTGGCTTTCCCCTCCTGTAGTGAAGGAGGGCATAGCGCCATCTTGGCTCAGGCCTCCTTTCTTATCTTAGCTAGAGTAGTGGGTAGAGATCTGGTCCGGACATTGGCCTTTGGCTTCTCCTGCCCACAGTTATTACCTACTGTGGTTCTTATAGGTACAACCAGCACATCCTCCCCTCAATGACTCACCGTTGGAGGATGAAGTAACATCAGTTAACAGTCCAGATTCAGCAAAATCACTCTAAGATTAACAAACACGCTCATTAGAACTGTACTAAACCACACTATACTGCCTTTAACATACAATGTCATATTACTCTCTCAGGATCAGGATAAAAGGAGACTACCCCACTCCACAACTCTCGACTTTGACCCGTAAGGAGATGGAATGGAAACAGGGAGTCATCAAGTGATCTACTGGATTGGGCTTTGTTTGGTAGGCCAATGTTTATATGTATTACCATGTTAATATGTGATCAAAACTAACAGCAAAACACAATAGCACTATTGTAAGTTGCAAGTCACAAAGGTGAAGAGTTGAACCTTCTTCCATTGTTCATCTAAATAGGAGCACACCCTTCCTCAATGCACCTGAGTATGTTCTTAAAAAATATTTATCACTTGTGGAGCAGAGAAATCTGGCTTCAACATTTGCACTGCAGTTAGAATCTTCATCAAAGCGGTGATGATCCTTGCATGCACCGCAACACACTCTCTTTCTATATTATAGCCGCTGTCGATTCAAAAGCCAAATTCAGGAAAAGTCTGGTTTTGTAAGTTCACACCAGTATTCATAGATAATTCCCAAATTCTGGAGCTTTGCCAGGATAGTCTGTTCTTGGTGATTTCTGTGAGGATGAAGTTGACGCTTGTAGATGTTTCTGCCACTGCGTTCCTTCCTGAGAGCTAATTCAAAGACTGTATGGGTCCGCACCTAGCTGTAGTTCGGTACTCCCTCATACCTTTGCCTCCATGCACACCAGCTCTATCAAACAAGCCGTTAAGGTCTTCAACTGTCCACCTGCCTTTTGCTTTGAGCACCCCTATCTTGCCCAGTCTCTCACATTCCAGACTTGGGTTACCCCCTTATTCAGCATACTGACGTATCCCAAGCATCTCAATGTATGATGCTTGCGTGAGTCTCATTTTCCAGCTCTTCCTCCAAGGAATCCCTTCTTACCCTAACCTCATTTCCTGCCTCTACACCCAACACTCCGAACTCAGCTCTACCCTTCAGGACATGCTCGCTCGAGACCCCCACTCATCTCCTCGTCACTCTTAGCCAATAAGCTTGCGTCCTACATATCCTCAAACAATTTCCAGAATCAGAGATACTCTAATAACCCTCCTAAAATTCCCTCCACCTTTATCTCACTTCCAGCGATTGCTAATCCTTCCCCTATCGTTCTCACCGACAACCCATACCAAGCTGGCACACATTTTGTGGGTTGTCAACCTATCCTGAGGTCTTTTGGACCCCTTTTCTCCACAGACAATTAACCACCCATAGCCTGCTCCAATATCGCCCCTATCTTAAACCTCGTTCTTTCCCCTCGATTCCCTACTTGCTGCAAAATAACTACTATCCTACTCCACACAATTAACTTGGTAACTATCATCCTGTCTTTCTACACTACTGCTAAATCCTGGAGTGTGTAGTGTTAATATATATATCACTACTTATCAGGAGAAGAATTACATATTTCACCCTTAGTCTTGGTTATGAAGTTATCACTCTATGGGCACAGCACTCACTCTCAGCTTCATCATCCTCCCAGCTATACATCACTCAAAGCTCTCCTCTCTTCTCAACTTTGATCCCTCTGCTACCTGTTATATTCACAAGCACATCTCTCGACTACTTATCCTCTCTGACATTGGCATCTATGATTCTGATCTGGACTGGACCACTTCCAACATTATTATTATTATTATTATTATTATTATTATTATTATTATTATTATTATTATTATTATTATTATTATTATTGTTATAATAATAATAATAATAATAATAATAATAATAATAATAATAATAATAATATTCATGGAGTGCACAGGTGGAAGAACACATTGAGAGAAACAGAGTTCCAAGGACCAAGGAGCTAACAATGGGGTAGGGGAGGGCAGGCACATGTCTACAAGGGATCTACAAGCAACCAGGGGTGGAAACGGGGGAGCAGATTGCCCAGTCTCAGGTAAAATGGGAATGAGGGGTAGCAGTCCTAGCTGATAAGGTTCTATCTGACGGGCCAGTCCTTCTTCCTCTCATGGAACGGAGCATCTCCACTGCCACGCCCACCCAGTAGTGGTTCCTCAGATGTCTCCTCTTGCCCCAATTGTGTTCATGCTCTACACCTCCTCTCTTCATAAAGTAATTGTTTCCTTTTGCTCGTCCTACCACCTATTTGCCACAATCTCAGTGACTTCATTGGCAATATGTAAAGCTTCAGTAATTCATGACCGCCACTGCCATGTCTGACATGATAAACCTACTGAGTAGACACACATTTCCTCCCCACCTCACCTGCCACTCTATTACATTTTGATTTTCTATAACCTCCTACTAGGCCTTCTAAACACATCTTTTGTTCCCCTCAAGAAAATACTTAACTTTGCAACTTCCATTGTATACACCCTCCCGCCCCTGCCCCGCTCTTCTCCCATCTCTGGACCAGCGTTCATGTAGGGTGGCGCGCCATGTAACAATGGTCAATCTTCAGAGGCATCCTCTTTTTATTCAAATCCATTTGTGGGCTGCCAAGACCCTTCCAACTGGGTAACAAAGTCTCCCTTTCCTCCTCACCCCCTACCCTTCAATTTCAAGCCCTGCTCAATTTGTCAGTTCCCTGCACTGCATTCATCTTCCATTGCTTTATGAACCCCACCACTGGACTTCTCTACCCCGGATATGAAGCACGTACACTCAATACAGACCTTCAAGACTGCTCTCAAAATCACCTGCTATCCAGGGGCACCAGAGACCCCAGTGGCATCACCTCTCTGGCTTAATATAAATCTCTCTCCCCCAAGGCACACGCACGTGAGTAACTGTAAACAATGTGTATATATATAAACGACTGCAAACAATGTATACCATGTATTGTCAGTCTGGGATACCCCCAGTCAATTTTCCCACTTGTATCACCTTGCAATGCTCTTTGCAATAACAGTGAAGAGGGAGCAGGGTGCTTTCCCTCTTCACTATCTGTTATCCCAAAGCACATTGCAAGGTGATTGATCCATCCATTGTTCTCTAAACATACATTTTGAATATAAGGTAGCTCACTTGTGAGTAGGAGCACCTCTTCTCCAGCAGTTTGCCAACCCACCACCACCCAACATTGTCTGCGTACTTGGAGAGTCAGATCGTGTAGGCTGGCATCTCTCTTATTAGAAGTGACCCACAAGTTCCTTTCAGTGTATTCATATGCAGAATCCTGATAAAATCCAGGAGTGTGCAGCTCTCTAGGGGGTGATGGAGATAAGCCACTCTGCAGGATCTGGCTTGGTGACATGCACATGCCACACTGAGTTGGCAGAAAATAAGAGCTCTGTAACACACCCAACACCTGAAAGGCAAAATGTGTGGGCAGAGGATTTGGAGTGCCAGCGTGTGGTCTTGGGTGGAGTAGCAGCCTTTTTCAAAGTCTTTTGGGCTCCTACAAATAATTAAGCTTGTTGCTTGGGGGCAAAGTGCCAAGGTGCAGCCATGCAGAGAGATTTTTGATTCCATGTGATAATGTTGCTGTAATAAAGTTGATAGGTAGGCAATTTGTTTTCCCTGACCCCTAAAATTCTTTCCCCAAATATTCTAGGAGGGGTAAGATTATATAGTATCACCTCCAATCCAAGAATATTTTGGGAAAGTGTTTGATTGTCCGTAGAGTGCATTTTTAGGCAAATGTCACCATCTGGCAGCCATTTTCAAAGCAACATTATCACTGGATACGACATTTTTGGGGCATCAACAGTCAATAAAGGGCTGCTTCTCTTCCTTGGTAGAACACAGTTCAATCAGTTTGATCAAGTTACCCCACCTTTAATTGTACTAACAAAGGTACAATCACTCCTCGAGCAAATGGATTCAGTCCATTTCCTGGTGGATGACAAGTCTCCTTGAGATCTCCTTGATCTTTCCCACCTCTCCTTTTTCACCCGGGCCACAAAGGAAAAGAGGTTAAGCTCAGAAAGGTTGTTTTACAAATCATTTTCCAAAAGTAAATTGAACTTATTTCAGGGGAAAGTTCAAGCATGAGTATGTTGCTCGAAATTGACAATACTATTTACACAAAAAGGTTGTTTGCTGTTCTATTGTATTACTCCAATAAAAGCATAAATTGGCATTCCCATGGGTGTGTTGGAGAGTTGTGGGTGTGTCAGCGGGGAGTCTGAATGGGGAAGAAGTACACACACCCATAAGTGTTGCATGTGAGGTGTGACAATGGATACGTGTTTTGAGGTTTGTGTGTACGAAGGGATATGGGGTGCAAAAATATTTTGAAGTGAGAGAAAAACCTCTTTATAATAGATATTTGTGAAATATTTATTTGTTCCTGTCTGGCATAAAGTTAGTTACTCCAGAGCTAATAACTCCATGTCAGATTACCAGTTTTGAGTATAGACTGGCATTTATTGTGAATCAAAGGTTGGTACTTAGAAGTAGTTACACCTAGTTTCTTTGTGAATAGTATTTTGAGGGGTGATCTATGACCAATCTTAGCAGAAACCTTCCAGCATAGTAAGTTACACTAAAATAGGGACTCTTTGTGAACTAGCCCATTAGTTTCCCTGAGTGGGTAGGGTCAATGGGCTGCCGCTCCTTGTCCCCTTTGCTGTCAAACCCAAGAGGTGTCCATGTTAAACACCCTGGCAGAGCATCCTGCTAGTGACCATATAGTATTAGTGGTCTAGATCCTTTACCCATCCAGGATCAGGAGGATCACATATGTCCTTGCTTGGTCTCCCTCACTTGCCCTTCTACCGTAGGTGGAGCAGCACATCACCACGCCTCTATGGCGCCTCCATGGCACCTCTATGGCCTCTCAACAGGGGAGCTATGGCATGAAGGGCCATGGCGGATGGGGGAGCATCCACAATGCTCCCACATGCATCAAAGGCGTAACGGTAGTGTTTGCAAATATGGGTGCTGTCACGCGCAGATGCCACAGGCAACCTCACTGCAGCTCCCAATATGGGACTGACGCTTTGTGAGGGCTTTGTGAGGGTAGCTGGCGGGATGGATGTTTCCCTGCATCCTTTCTCTATAGTTCACCCTCATGCAGATGAGAAAGGAAATCAAGACCCTCCTCTTAAACCTTCTTCATTCCCTAAACCCACTTAGCCCAGTATTCCTTCTGATGACTATGCTTTACAGCCCATCCTCCTGTTCTACCCCCCGCCCTCCTCTCTTGCAATGTTGCATGGTCCCCAATAACTGAAAAAGTCCTTTATTCCCTGGTAACCTGAATGGGATGTTGGTGACTTATGCTCTGTTGTAAGGCGTGTTTCCTCCAGTAACCATCTAATGTATTCCTGTAACCCCAGCTAACATGCAGCGCGAAATTGCTTCCCAAAGCTAGGAGCACAACAATAAAGTACCAAAATAAAATAAATAAATAAACGAGACCCCCCTCTCCAGAGGGCCAAGGAAAAAAGCAGGATTTAGAGGTAAGTAAGTGGCTGTATGGGCAGGATTGCAAGCTTAAACACAAACGACCAATTAGGTAAAATGCACAACGACACACATTTTCCTAACCTGCACATATTGTATCACACGTCTGCCTGCTGAATTCTGAGCACACTTTCTTTCAAGAGTATGTGGGGCAAAAGTAAGTTGCCTAGCAACATCTGTGAGCCAGTGAGTGCAAAAGAATGGGTCAGTGATTCAGCACTTCGCAGCACGCGGCCTAACAATGCACAGAAGACTGAAAATGTATGTAATTAAAACAGCTACAGTGGGTCTGGTGTTTTTATGGTAAACAGGTGATGCCTAGTTAATTTCCTTTTTTTAACAAATTTCCTTTGTATGATCGCGCCTGTTCAATGTGGGGGGGAGCACGGCGAATCCACGGTTTAAATATATCCACTGAAGAAATAAATTAACTTCGGAATAATACTTAATAAATCAACACTTCGTTATTAAGTTTGGGAGAGTCATTTTTTTAGTGTTGGCATTTAGGCAGCGCTGAAATAGCTGCATATAAACCCAAACTACTGTCATGGGAAAAGAAGATGTGCGAGATGAGATATGACACACAGCCTGGGTTTATATTCGGTTGTTTACCCACCCATTGACTGCAACCTTCCAGAGTGAATTTAATGACTGAAGGCCAAGTTCAAGCCTGATCGCCTGGACTGGTACTGAGCTGGGCATGCCCAGCATTGAGTGCAATATTTTCGCCTCCAAGCGTGTCAGCCAAACCACTGCACTCTCTGGTAGCACCTCAGGTGTCAATCATACACATTGATCTTGGCCTCAATGAAGCCCCTCCTCCCCAATCTGTCAACAATCCTCCTAGGGGAAAGCCATTTGGCCAAGGCCTTAGTAGTGACTAGCTCACCCACATGAGCTTGAGTCTTAGAGGCCCTAACATTCATATGCAGATACTTGTATTCGGTCACCTGACCCAGGACCAAACCACCAATTTTCCAAACAAAGGACGGGGCCCTGTGTGCACGCCTCCCAATAGTCATGATTTTTGTCCTAACAACATTTACCTGGAGTCCATTTTCCTTTGCATATACATTTAATACATCAAGTGAACGCTGTAGTCCCATGGCAGTGTGGTCAAAAATGACTGTATCATCGGCATAAGTGAGGCAGTGAATATCCTCATTGCCAAACCACAGAGGATGATTGTTTGCAGATTTTAAGCATGGCTCAAAGTCAGACACATATAAGTTATATATAATGGGGGCAAGAACACAGCCCTGCTTCAGTCCTCTATTGGTAAAGGAGTCACCTAAACTACCAGCTTGTGAGGGGCGTACCTTTACCTGTGTATCACTGTGAAGTTGTTTAAGAAAATACAGTACTGAATCATCTAGCCCCCAACCTTCCAACTTTCTCCAAAGTGTATCCCGATTAACAGTCAAACGCGGAGCTATAATCAACAAGACAAATGTACAGTACAAGATCAGGGGATTGTAATGTATTTGAAACCAGGGTGAGGAGAACCCACAGAGGGTGGGACGTGGAGCCATTTTTCCTGAAGCCAGTCTGCGTGAAATTTAGGAGACCCCTGCTTTCAGGTCAATTAGACAACAGCTCCAAGAGTAGCTTCGCAAAAATCTTGGAACAGCTATCCAGTATCGCCAGGAATCTATAGTTTTGGGGCAGCGGATGAGGTCCCTTCTTATGCACCGGGATTAACACTGACTGTTGCCAGCACCTAGGAATGCAGCCAGTCTCGCAGATATGCAGAAATAGAAGCTGCAGTTCTGCTGCCCAGTATTCAGGTTTGCTCTTGTAGATGACATTACATAACCCATCCGGACCAGCTGACCAAGATGCAGTTAATTTACTTATAATCAAATGCATATCTGCATCCTTCACCTGCCTCCAAACCTTAGTATTAACCATGGACCTACAGGGAGAGGTCAAAGGGCTTTCCTGCTCCACCCAATACTTTTCCTTGATAAAAACTTCCCAATGAATTCCTGCAACTCTAGAGACTTCAGACTCCCCGGAGCTGGCCAGATGGGTCTGTGTTAAATGACAAAACTTCCTAGAATCCCCCTCTTTCATAAGATTATTAATAAACATCCAACCAGCGCTGGCCTTACTGTATCGATGATTAGAAAGCCATCGTTTGTATATAGCCTCTAATAGCACAAATACGTTCTTTCCTCTCTTTATGATTAACACTATACTCCCTCCTAATAATGCGAGTAGCCTTCCGCAGTTCACTCTTCCTACTTGCTATCATTGCACCATAAGGGATTCCTGGCTTACTCAGGCATCTGCTACTAACTCTGGGCCTATCATACTGTGGCGCATACCTATCCACCAAAGATTCCAACTTCCAGTTACATGACTGAACTGTTGGGATCCCCAAATCTTCCGCCCTCGTCAATCTAGCATTTAGTTCATGAATATAACCATGTGTACTTCGCAATCGATTTCCCTGTGCATTTACAGCGGGATTATGGACTATTGTATCGATTTCTTCAGTTTGGGCGACCAGCAGTTCCATTTCTGACGATCGCTAATAGGAACCAGATGTATTTTCAACAAAGGAGAGTGTTTAAGGAACAGGCCATTAACAAAAATAATATCAAGGCAACTGTGCTGTCTGCCATCAGTCCCAGTATAATGTTGTTCCTTAGAGGTCGGATTTAGGAGCTATAGGTCAAACTCCACCAACAATTCTCTCCAATCTTGTCCCTGCAAGTGATGTGTATTTTGTTTTCCCACATTCCCCAGAGTCTTTCTTAGCCGGTAATCATAACAGTCCACATTGATATCACCAGCCACCAATATAGCCCTTGTAGGATGTTGCAGTTGCCAGATATTTAAGGTATCTTTAAGGGCCTTCTTTAGCCCAGGGGTATTAGTGCTCACTCTCTCTACCAGTTGTCTCAGTAGGATTCACATCCAGCACATCATTACTTGTCTTACCACATATCAGGACATTCCCAGTGATGTAAACCACCAACTGCTCCATGGTCCTCTTTAAATCAGACTGACCCATTGCAAGGCTGACGCACTATTGTAAAAGTGATTCGATTTTTGCTTCAATAATCTGCATGGAACTGGCTGTATTAGAGAAAGGGCCAGAGGGGCCAATCAAACGGTAGGCGGTAAGGGATTACCGGCAGCGATAAGGGCACCAGTTCCGGTAATCCCTTACCGCCCTACTACGAGGTCCCTTAGCGGGTCCCTCCCCTAACGCCTGGTTTTATGAGAAATTATGGAAGGGACCCGCTAAGGGACTTCAGAGCTAATAACGGTTCTGCAAATTGCGGTAGCGTTATTAGCTCCTTCCCCATTCCCATTGAGCCCTAAGGGGGCTCAAATGGGAATGGGGAATGGTTCCCGGAATGGGGACTTACTGGGTCCTCCAAGGTCGGAATGACCCGGTAAGTCCCTATTATGGGAACACGGACCCGGAATGCGATAAGGGGGTAGCCATGGCTACCGCCTACCGTGTAATGAAGCCCAACGTCCCCCCAGCTTCACTACCCATGGTGCTAATATCAGAAGAAGAAGTGTATTGTTCCAAATCAGGGGAGGCAGAGAGGTTAGTGGGCAAGTCAATATTAGCAGTGTTGTTGAGAGGACCCAGCGAATTCTGCTTTAGGGTCAAGCAGAGATTTAACAATGACTCATTGTTATCTATCATATGGGAGCTTACGGGACTAACCACGGTGTCTATGGTCCCACCATCTTGAAAGGAGGTAATTGCATCATTCTCCTAACACAGAGGGGGCCTCTCCCGCAGGCGTATTGGGTGCAGATTTCTAAAACAAAGTGAGTGATTTCCAGCTGCGCCTTACGGCCCCATCCCTCCTTGCCTTTCTTCCCTTTGTTAGAGAACCCAATCAAAGCATTGTTTAACCTGCCTTGTGAAGAGCTGCGAGCACGTTTCCCCCTACTAGTCCCAATGCTCTGCAGCCCATAGCAATGATTTTTACAAGCAGACACATGAAAGCAATGGGTTTAATTTAATAACTGGTGCACAAATCAATCTTCAAGTGTACCTGATGAATGTCCGATAGTCCACATGTAGCCACTACCTCCAGCCAATATGTCTTTCAGATGTTGAGTCCACACTGGGGCTAATCAGTTGCTAGCTTGCCCCAGCACCACTCACCAACCACCAAACACACTGTGCTGCACACACTGCCGTGATCCGCGGAGGTGTGGTGTGTTTAAAGGAACACTCCTCCTGCGTAAAGTGTGTATGAAGACTGCAAAACAGCTCCACAGACTCCGGGAACAAGAGGCTCCTGCCAACTCTGACACACCAGACACACTGTGCCACACACCGCACCATGCTCCGCGCCTGTGTCATGTGTTTAAAGGAAAACTCCTCCTCCTGCAGTAAAGAGTGAAGGAAGACTGCAAAACAGCTATGCAGACTATGGGGATAAGAGACTCCTGCCAACTCTGACACACCAAACACACTGTGCCTCACACCGCACCATGCTTCGGAGGTTGTCTGTTTCATCTCCAGTAGACGTTGCTGGGTTCTCTTATCTTTGTAACATTCAAGTAGGTTAGTGGGAATGGTGGGAATGTACATTACGTTTGCTAAGGGTCTGTTTAAGGGATTCTACATATAGTTTGAAGAGGAGTGGAGACATGGAGGAACATTGCAGGACCCCTTACTTGATTGGGGTGGGGTTGGAACAATAAGGGGGTAAGGAGATAAAGTGTGTTCTGTCAGTGAGGAAGGAGGTGAATCAGTCAATGACAGTGCCTGAGAGTTTTATCCTGTGAGATAGGATATTGAGGAGCATGGTTTGGTTGAAGGTGTCAAAGGCTGTAGTGAGTTTGAGAAGTACGAGTAGTGCAGTGTGTCATTTGTCTTTGATGATTAAGGATGTGAAGCGTAGCTGTGTTGGTGCTGTGTGCAAGTCAAAAGCCAAGTTGCAAGGGGTTCATGAGGTTATTTGTGGCCATGTGTTGTTGCAGGTGCCTTCTGTTGAAACATCCCATGATTCTTGCAAAGTTTCACAGGATAGTTATAGGGCAGTCGTTTCCAGAGAGTGCGGGGGGGGGGGTTGAGTGATGGTTTTTTGAGTAGCGGGGCAATGTGTCCAGTTTTGAGTGTGGAGGGGACAGAATGATGTGCAAGACAAATTGATGATGTTGAGCTAGTGCAAAACTAGGATGGTGATGCAATTGGATCCACAATTAGGTGGGCATGCAACATCCAGTAAGAGTGTGGGTTTGGTTTTGGCAGTGAGGGTGATCAGGGTGTCAATGGGGTAGGATCTGTTGGGGTAAGGGGGTGGGAGTGGGAAAGCATAGGGGAAGGCTTGTCTGATGTGTATTTTAGAGTTCAAGTAGTCAATGCAGGAATTGAATGCCGAGGTGGATGATGGTGCAGAAAGTGTGGATTATAGTTTGGTGGGGGCTTGATGGTGCTCAAACGTTTCTGTGTATGACCGGCAGTAGGCTGGGGCTCTTGGAGGAAGTGGGTGGCTTTGGCATTGCGTATGACTGTTTTACATATGTTTCAGAAGTGTTCGAGGGGCTCCCTGGTGGCGGGACATGCATTCTATAGCCATGCTCTTTCTAAGTGTCTGGTTTCCTGTTTGAGAGAGAGGGAACTGTTGAACTATGGTTTATGGTGATGGTTGCATGGTTTTAGTGATTTAAGGAGGGCTATTTTGTTGATTGCCTGTGTGAAAATGATGTTGGACAATGGAGGGATGTGTGTGTGGGTAGGAGGGTTATGGTGTTATTAGTGGTGCTAAGGCTGTGCCTGAAATGTGTTTGGTTTGTCTGGCTATACATACCTAAATGGGACCTCTAGGTTACATTTAGTACGGATCTATACAGCAGACATCTTACCCCACTGTGCTCTATTATATGTTTACTCAAGTTAGCAGTTAAGTAAATAGCACAACAGATATCCGAAGAATATATAGCAATTGTCATTGGAGTCATGGCAAAGACAAAATAAATGCATTGAAAAAGTTCCAATGTCTGCTGTGCTTTGTCTTTCCCAGCAGTCTCATGTTTTTTTCTTGCATGGCCTGGGCTGGGAAAGGCAGATGGTTCAGTTGTTCAATACTAGTAGTAGAAGAATCCCCTTTTTGTCTCCATCAAAATGTTGACAGGGGGCCACACCCCCGGTTTCCAGTCTTAGCCCTGCCCCTTTTGATAGGCTTTGATATAAACTTACTATACATTTGATATAAAAAAAGATATCAAACATTTTTATATCAATTTTATGTAAAATATATATTTTTATAGGAAGTGGGTACAATTTTCTATCAATGGATATAAAATCTATATTTTATATAAAGTGGGTACACAATTTATATCATTTGATGTATGTGAATATACATTTTATATAAAAATGTAAAGCTGATAGCATCCAGCGACGGTGTTGTTTGGATGAGGATTGAGAGCGAAGTGAGCTCCAAAGACGTGGACTTTCAATCTAGGGTTTTGAAGAGTGATGCAGTGATGACATCGTAGAGGGGTTCTGCCCCAATGTGATAGGAAGCGGATATACATTTTATAGATGACATCATGATTTTACTATTGGAATGACATGGGCTAGAGATGGCTAGAGATTTGATATACAAGGATAGTGCTATAAATAGGTTTGGGCCGAGCCAAAGGCTATGATGGGCCATGAGAGGGGCTTACAACCCAGATATATAGTCGTTGTGGCAGGCCTGTGAAATGTGTGTGCTCTTTCAGCTTCACAGGGACTGTCCAGGAAACAACGATTATGACTAGCTGCAGTTATGATGAGTGTAAAACACCCCCTCGAAGCCCCATGGGCTCTGTGGATAGTTATACCCCATGAGCTGGAACATGTGCAGGGCATGATGGCGGAACATGAGGGCGGTGATATCTTCAAAACCATGTCTACAGTCTCTGTCGACAACGAGCCACCGCTCACTGTTACACTTATGGGGCAGTGTGTTGGAGATTGCATTCAAATCATTCAGGAGCATGTGCCTATAACAGTTGCCAATCTGGAAATGATGACCTGGAATGGCGATGGCGTGGCTCTGGAGCAGCCACTGGGTGACCCCCTCAGGTATAACAGCCCCCTGGCAGCAGTGAGGCTAAAGCCCTTCACACTGGCCCCAAGGGCTTTAATATTCCATCAGAAACATACATGGAGTCAGTCCTGGCGCCTTCGGCGCCATGCTCATTATCAGGAGTAAAGTAATACCACTTTTGGACCTTAATCCAACATGGAGGCCTATTACACAGCTCAGTTCTTTAGAACCAAGCCATGCGGTCTAGTGTTTTGGTTGTTGCTGGGCTTGGAACTACTTGGCCTGGAATTACTTTCTCTGGGCTATTTAAACCACACCCAAACAGCAGAACACGCTTCATGTTATTCTGCACTCCTGCAGCGTAACGCTGAGCGTGTCCAGCTCCTGCTCATCTGCTTCTCCGGTGGCCCGATCCTGAAGACCTAGATCCGGATTCCATTAATAACCTGGAAGAACAAGAACAGCATTAGCGAGCAAGAACACTTACCTGTGAAGTAACCGGCCTTGAATCCATCCTGCGCTTCACTTACCTCACCCCTCTCCGGAATTCGCCGAAACCTGCAAAGGTAAAGAAACAAGGACAGCATTAATAACAATTCTTACCTGGGCAGGCAGCGAGTCCTGGCAGCACCCTGCGCTTCTCTTACCTTGCCCATCTCCGGCTTGCACCGCAACCTGCAAGGGAGAAGGAACAAGGTCAGCATTAACAAAGCACTTACCTGGGCAAGCAGCGCTTCGATCACTCATCACTCCAGAACATCACTGCAACCTGTACAAAGAAGAGACGAGAACACAGGTTAGCAATTAACACCAATAAACAGCGCAGTGCTCCACTCATCAATAACTCACCGTGGTCTTCGACATCGACCCGGCAACTCTGAGATCACAACCATCACAGTGAAAACAAAAGAGACATTGTTAGGGAACATCGTAGTGGAGCAAGATGCCGAGAAGACAGAGAAAACGGAGGGAAAGAAAGAGACAGAATAAAGACAGAAAAGACATTATAACTGACCTGGAAGACAGCAAGCAGAGTCAGAGTCACAGCTGGTCTGGACCCGACATAAGGGCTAATGGACCAGTGAAGCAATTAGGTCCACGGAACACCCGCACCAACCACGCGCCCCTGCACAGAGACGCAGGACGGAAAGTTCAACGCGCAAAAACCTAAGGTGAGCAATAATCCAAAGGAGGGAATTTGGACCAGAGGGAGGTGGGAGTCCACCCATCACAGAACCAGTATCTTAACCCTCCATTCTCCTGTTATAGGCGCTACCCAACGTCTGGCACATAACCAAGCAGAGAGGGGTCCGGGATAGCGCTTAGACCTCCATCCAGTATCGTGTGGTGCCCCCGATGGATACCAGGTGAGCGTAACAATAATCACCTTCTGAAAATGAAGCAGTTTAGATGGGATTGTCCGATGTGCGTTATTAGTATCGTTGAGTAAACAGTTCACAAGTGGGGGGATAAAGTATATCAAAAACAGTATGGTAGAGCAACGTGCATGGGCATCATAAACTGACATATGAGGATTGTGACTGTAGATGTTTTCATATGTATTTGTACTTATTTACAGGAAATTAAAATGAACAACTGCTGGAAAGCGATCAATTTAATGTGAAACCCGCCATTGGATGTGTACAGCGATTATTGCTGGCTTTACTTAAAGAGCATTTGAGTACTATATGTAGACAGCTGTTTTGTTATCTGGAAGCAACCACTGAGATATATATAAGGTACTGTGACAATATGTTCATGTATCGCAAACATATGCATCAACACCAGCCACCCACTGATGGACAAATACTGGCAAAAGCATCACAAAGGGATTTTGGCAAATTAAGGTCGCTGGTGGGGTCCGACATTGCGATTGAAGACGGCCAACCTGTAACAGAGTTTTCTATGAATTAAAGGACAGTGGCTGTTTGACAGAGAACTTCATTAATTTTTGTCAACCATTTCTCGATTGTGTATGTTTGCTTATCAACTCGATGAAAGACAGTTCGTATATGAAGTAATTGCTGATACCACATATTTTGTAGCCGACCGCATTGTTGTACAACATCTGATAACCCAAGCAATTGTGAATAAAATCTGGAAAAAATGGTTGTCTTAAATGTTAATATAAATGTGTTGTTTATAATACCTAGTTACGTTTTTATGTTGAGCGGTTATGAGGCAAACATGCCCGAGCATGAAGTTGTTCGAAATAGATTAAGACAAAGGGACGTTGACAGGTGTGGAAGGATGTTAAGAGCTTATAGCATCATCTGTGAAATTAAAAAAGCCAACATCTGGAACAACAACAGAGTTCTACTCTGTGTCTTAACTTACACTGTGTGCTTATAAACATCAAAACTGTTTCTTTACCCTGTATCAAATTGCTTGTCCCCACCACATTCTAGTGTTACACCTCGGATAAAATAACTTTTTAAAAATCAACAAGCAATTTGTGTTATTATACATAATAAATAGAAACGCGTAATAAAGAGCCAGACCATTTTATGATTTTGAAATAAATATGCATTTATATAAAAAAAGACATAATTTAATACAGAAAGGAAAAAAAGATGATTCACAATCAGGTCAATGCAGAGAGAAAATGTTTTAATGCAAAGAAAAAATAAACATGCAGATTCAAACAGCCAGCTTTCAGATGCTCAGCTAGGACGGTTGCATCGTCTGTGTGGCATAGACCAAACTATTTAATAGCCATTGGGGTGCGTCAATCCTCCTGGTGCCAGCGCTCTTTTATTAAACACAACACTGAGCGTCTTTTGTAGAGTGACAGTGCTAATTTCCCACTGTTTTTTAATCGTGCACTATACCCGGATATGTAATGATGATAGACTGCAGGGTTTTACATGTGCTTTCCTGTACAAAGGATTGAACCAGATCTTTCAAACTGCCAAACTGTATCGCAACAGTGTTGCTCAGGTTCAACATTATACCTTTCACCTTCACACTGACCGCCCCTAGAGATGTGTGATTGGTGTATGTTTTGGGACCTGTGGATATAAATTCCACAATGAATTTGATAGGAGCTAGCTCCGAAGTTAGATCCCCTAGATAATCTCTCGTGGGCTGATTGACATCCCGGGGTCGGCTGACAAAAATAACGCTATCGGTATCGTGGTAAAGAAACCGATCTTGCAATTGATACATCACAGCAAACAGATTTAAGCGAGCGTGAGCAGTTATGAACGCGGCTATAAATAGGTTTGTGATGTCTGAAGTTGTTTAATATTCCACAGCGTAGCGCCAGCACAGACAAGCCGTTTCATCATCTATGAACAAGCAGTTGCTCACGTCATAAGAATGATCAAATAGATAGGCTTGGAGCACATCAGGGTCTGTGATGATGGTTGTGTTGGGCAAATTAAATCTTTGCACAAACTTACCCCACAACGAATGAAGGCATAGTTTTGACAACAACTGCCAAGCCGAGATATCCTCGATTCTTTCCATATGCAAGCGTATGCCCATGTTTAAAATATTCATCTATGTAGGTCTGTTTAACGCATCGGCCACACAACCGACAGGAAAGCCTGAGGCTTCCTGTTTCTTCTGTAGTAACATGAGGACATAATTACAGAAGGGATTGAGGGTCATTGTTTTAAAATGCCATATTTCGTATATGCACCCCAGGCGATATCCCTGTTTCAAAGCTGTCTGTTGCTCGATCGTACAAAAAGTCCCTGTCAGCCTTCGCTTTTCATCTGTATTCTGCACCCAGCCAGTTTTGTCTAGATGTATGAACGGCAGAGCAGAAACATTAGTTTACTGTTGCATCTAGAGGGTAACATGGGTATGTAAAGACCTCAGGGTGGGTAGACCTCGCATCTGATTGGACCGAAATACTGGTCTATTTCGCCAACATTATTACAGATGATTTTGGGATGCCCCATAGGATAGGGTTTGTTATTATTTACAGATGGGTATAGGCTGGTAAAATATAGGTAGTGTATTTGCTCACCCTCTGAGATGTGATGATGTAACTTTAAAGCAATTGTGTGGCCACCATATAATGCATCTCAGGGGTTTAGGGGATCAGGCAGATCCCTCTCTTTAAGAAAATGGCACACATCAGGATTGTTCTGCACCAACGCCTGCCACTCGTGTTCCCAGATACTGATGACGTGAACACCCCGACTTGCTAGGAATGTCTGTTTCAACAGGGTGCATCTATACAACACTTCATAAGTAGTATCCATCGCAGTATTAAAATCCCCAGCAGGGTAACAATTGGGACATCTGTGATAAAAGCAGCCATTGAATTCGTAAGCTGTTTCCAGCCCCTGAACCACCGCATAGCCACCCAGCCAGTATTGTCTGTAGAGTTTCTCATCACTGCCCGTTAGGTTGTGTTTTATAGTGATGTTTCCGGCCTCTGAGATGTATAGGAGCCATTGAATTGATACCTTGGAATAACGTTTCTGTCGCCCATGATCTGAATCCTGGGGAAGCAGCGCACCTGGTTTAGGTTTCAGATATAATTGTTGGTAGATCTGGATACAACTAGCCAACGTAGTGTTTTGAAAAGGATTGATGTATGACACATGTATTCCACCCTTTATAGGTGTTTCATGGCAAGACATTTGAATGATACCGAACCTGAACAAATTCCAAGCTTGTTTTAAAATATTGAAATCTTGTTGACAACAGGCCCTTAACTCTTGGAGAAAGTCAAACACACTGTGTTCATTCGCCTTGTACCACATCATGACCTGATCTTTCTTGCTAGGTATCATGTATTGAACGTCATACTGGTTCAGCGGTGGAATCGGCCATATGTAGCTCTGGTTAGCAGCCATTTTAAAAATATGGGGAGAGAAATCCTTTGAACTGGGGAAACTAAAAAGTCTTGGTAGTTTGCTGAGCTTCATGGGTAAAAAGTTCAAGGAGAATATAAAGCATATCTTTATATGTACAACAAAGACAACCATAAGCTTAGCACTTACTTCAATTGTTTCACGAACCAGTTGTCCTAATACAAAGTACTCATCATAGCCTTTGGAATTATGTGCTAAAAAGGTATAAACTGTGAATTTGCTGGTCATGAAAGTGCTGACAAAGGTCGCCACATATGAGTCCCGTGTTAAGGATTGTAAAGAGGCGTAACACTCCAGGACTCTTTATACTGGCCAGTGAGGAAGCGCACAATTAAAACGCTTTTAAATTTATGAATTTGGATTCAGTTTTGAGAAGACAGCCAACCCGTCTCACACCCCCCCTTAACATACACCCTGTGTCGCAATGGACCATGAACCAGGCGGTGTTTAATAATGAAATATTTATTTATTTTTAATTATGAATACAAATTAAACCCATTCAATATAGGGCAACTATCACTAGTGTAGTGATAATTACACTGTAAAATTATAAAATACACTTAGTTTAACCTTCTAACATAACATACACAATGCACAAATGAATGAAAGCAAGAGAGGTTTTCGAGTAGTATTTTCAGATAGCACCACAGTTAGTAGTTCCCCCTGCAACACTCCCTCCACCCCTGTCAACCACATTTTGTGTGGGTAGAAAGGAGTAGCAAGGAATCAGGTATACTATGCAGAAATCGGATTGGAAATCCGAATTACCACCCCTGAATGGGAGGCCAAAATCGGATTGAGCTCCCTTGAAAAGGAGCAAAATGGCATTCGGAATTACTAAATAGTTATTTTACATGTGTGGTTGAACGGATAAGGCAAGAATGTGAATGGCTGTATCAAAGAAGAAAGAAAACTCGCTAGCTACAAGGCAATGTACTAAAAATGGGCATACTGTAGAAAATCGACTTTGGAATGAAAAACACAGTGCAGCAAAATCACATGTGGCAGGATTGCAATTTCTTGGAAAATGAGCTAAACAGACAAAATTGGAATGCAGTTTTAATGCTAAGGTATAAAGGCACATAACAGGTGTGGTATGAAAGTGAAAGGGTGTTTCTGGATGTTTGACAGTATGGGATTCTTAAAGGGAAAGGAAAAATCGTCTTTTTAAAAATGAAAGTAGTTGCACGGGGAAAATAGGTTTTAAAAGAAAAATTACAAGTTTTACTGAGACTATATTTTAGTGGCTAGAGAAGTGGAATGCCGCCCACAAAAAAGGTTAATTTGCAATTTGAACCCCTTCACGGTGTGCGTCTCTTTATAGGGGAATTCATTTATTTATTTCAAATAGTACTAAGGACTTATACAACGGACTGAAATTATCAGGAAAGAATTGCGCTTACACATGGAGAATAACTCAGATTTTTCTAAGGACAGGATACACAGAGGATTCTAACAATTTTGAGGATTTTACTAGGGTATTTATAGGATTTCTATGGTATTGGACATAATACCAGGTAACAAAGCATATTTTGAACAGCCAGCCGGGTCTTTCGACAGCAGAAACAGAGTCTGGTCACAAATGCAGAGGTGGCTCTCTGCTAGGGACACAGCAGGGAAACCGGGGTCTGGTCTCAATGGACAGCGGGTGCATCAACTGGGCAAAGCAGGTAGCTGGATAATCCCAGAAGGGTTCAGCAGCCTGCCCCTCTTTCTCCCTGAATTATTGGGATTTTTATAGGGTTTAGTTCTGGATTAGAGGTTCAGCCTGGGTAAGAGGTTCTGCCTGGATCTGCTATCAACTACCCCTGGCATGGCACTGGAATCTGGAATCTTGCAGGGTGAATGTGGAATGTCTGGATCTCTGGATGGTGATTTATGAATGCTGGATTTTCTTGAAACTTGGATTTTTGAAGGTCCTGACTGTCTGTATGTCTCCACCTTACATAGACCAGATGACATCAGAGGATTTTTACTATGTGGGCAAAACTAAGCTAGACGTACCTCTAAATCGAATAGGTCACCCTGTAACCGTCGCTGCCTCCCTGTAAGCAGATTGGACTGAAGGAAGCTACTCAGTTTTAGTGTGTGTGTTTTTTTTAAATGTGCTTTGTTCTACCAAAGTTACTTTTGCCAAAATCATTTATGGAGCAAAACTCTTATATTTACGAATGTCATTATCAGGAAAATTAGGCAGATTCCATATTTTATAAGGGACCTTTCCGTCCAAACGCCAAGTCGGTGCGAGGCTCTTTAGTCATTATGGCAATCTTTCACACTTTTTATGGCAAATATTCCCCCTAAAAATCTATAAATGGGTACACTGAAGCTTATCAATGCCGGAAATATTTGCATTTAAGTTTCATAACTGTAACAAGTACGCTTCCCCCAGAAATTACATTTTACTGGTGTTTGCGTCCCCAAAACATGTCAGAAAAAACTACAATGTCTTATTTTAATGGCACAAAAATGACATTTAAAACGGTCATAATTTCACATTACCGTTTCTTTTGATTACTGAAATAAATGTCATGATATGAACAGTCTCTAAAATCAAATGGGCTGGCTTTGTTTCGAAATATGGGCAGTTTTCCCCGCCCCCAGCCAAATGTCAGGTTCTGGTCAACTTTGCACATGGGGTTCCTATGACTCCCCTTTGATCCTAGACAGTTTGAAGCTGAGGAGAGGTGTCAAAGGATTCCACACCTCTGTGCCAGGGCAGTCCATTGTCTCATGCTGCAGCAATGCTGCTCCGTCTGACGTAGTCACTTCATCCAACACCTTGGCCCCTTTCATGTGCCCACAGGGCTAGTCCACTTGGGAAAGGTAATTCTCTTCCCATGGGAGCAGGGCACCTTTGAAGTCAGTGTCTGCCAAACCTGTTCTGCTGGTCTCAAAGTTATTATTTTTATTTTTTTATTTTTTTTATTCTTTAAACAGAAATCAAGTCTTTTTGGGAACAAATGTCATGTATATTTTAGAGCAAACCCCCGTCTTCCATCACATTTCTCTGCAATCACAGGGCATCCTTTTAACATTTCACTTTCAAAAGGCATTTTCCTGCTTGGCAAAAGCACAATTTTACACGTGGGTTACTTTTTCTTGGATGTCACTTTACAAATGCGTTTTTTCCTTGCATCTTTATTCTGAACATTTCCATAGCCCTAGTCAATTTCTAATACGCAGGAATCTGTTCAACACAAGGGTTCTTTGAAACTAACATAAGCAAAGGGAGAGAGAGAGCTTCTTGTGAAGAGTTTGCCTGTGTTATTTTGTTGCAAAAGTAAAACGCTTCCCGTATGGCCTGAAACGCATTCCTCTGTTCTTTCACAGATTTTATTTGACACAAAATGCCTATCAAAGAGGAATAACACTCCTTTGATGGTGTTCACCCTGAAGATAGATGGGCAGGGATGTGTTTCACTGGAACCAACTGTGTAATGTTGAAAGATGGAATATAGCAACAGTGCTAATTCATTTTAAATGCAGAACATTTTCTCTTTCAGGGGAAGTTATGCGCTGGCAGCATAGCAGCACTGAGCAAACTGCTTTTGAATTCTTCTTTTTGGTGCACATGAACAAATAAATGCAGCCATTCTCAGGATGTTCCATGTTCCATCTTGCCCCATATGTGCTCAGCAGAGCCAGTGAAACCAGTACTCTGTCATCTGCTAAAACGCAGTTTTGTGATGCAGGGGGATATGGGCTCAGCATACCCAGCACAGCCATTCTTCTTGTAACTGCTGAAAATGCAGTTTGGTGGTGCAGGGGAGTCCTGCTGGGCTGGTAATTGTACCCCACAGAATCCCCCCACCCTGCTTTCCCAGGACTTCTTGTTGAGGGAGTGTAGGGCAAAGTGGGGTTCACCAGGTGGAGTTCTTCTTTCATCAGGGAGCGGGACACCATGATCCTCCCTTCGTCTTTCGTTGGAGAGTTTGGAGTGACACCCCCTTTCCTTCCTTCCCTTTCCAGGTCCCCGGGGAGGTCCTAATCGGTCTATGAGGGAATGGAATTAGTAATCTAATAGGAGATAAAAAACAGGTTTTAGAATCTTTCACTGACAGTCTTCCCTGAAGGTTGACATCAGTGGGACAAACCATACATGTATACTTAACAGGGATTTTTGAACAATGTCAGAAAACAACTAACTTAACAACGCAAAGACATGATTGACTTTTACACCATAGTTTCATTACATATTTTTGCCATAGCACTGAAGAAAAGTACTCCCTGTTAGATAGATATACCTATGGACCTACCTATTCACTTCTGCTTCTTCTTCTTCTTTCTTCTCATTCTCGAAGTGTCTCCACTATTTGACTTTTCTTTGGCTCCTCAATCAGCTGCAAAGTGTGTCTGGGGTGACAACTTGGTAACTGATTAATGTGGACCCATTTTTCTTCTGCCAGCACTCCTTTGGGGATGCAGATTTTGTAGGCGACAGGTGATATTTTGTCTACAATTTCAAAAGGACCGTGCCAGGAGGGGAGACAGTTTCTCTCCTTAGTCTGGTTCCTCTGAAAATTGTACAAGGAGATTCTGTCTCCTACTTGGCATTCCTTCTTGGTTGTTTTTAAATCATATTGAGTTTCCATCCCCTCCGCCGATTTTTCCAGATTCTGCTGAGCATACGCAAAAGCATGCTGAAGGTGTTTTCTTAGATTCTCAACATATTCATGTTTTGTGGAGGCGTTTATCAGTGTCTGCTCTTGTGTTCTATAGAACAGATGCTGAGGTAGCACCATTTTTCATCCAGTCATTAGCTCAAATGGAGACATTTTGGTCACAGAAGATGGTTTAGATCTGATAGCCATTAGGACAAGTGGTAATCGGATGTCTCAACTTGGCCCAGAATCTGCCACAAACTTTTTTAGAATGCTCACAATGGTATTATTGTACCTCTCAACTCCACCCACTAGAAGACTGGTGGTATGCAATATGAAGCTTCCTTTTTACCCCCAGTATCTCTCACATCATTGTCATCACTTTGCTGGTGAAGTGACTTCCTCGGTCTAACTCAATCCTTTAGGGTAGGCCAAAAAGCAAGAAGATGTGATTGATCATCGGGGCAGCTGCTGTTTCTGCCTTGCAATTTGCTGCCTGGAGATATTCCACCCATTTGGTGAACAAGCATGTTACTGTTAACATGTACTTGTTCCCCATGGAGGAGCGAATCACGGACCCGAGGAAATCTATTGTAAATCTGACCAAGGCAGTGTCATCCCCCTCTTCTGGAGGGGAGCTTGGTGTGTGAGTGAACTTGGCTGAAATTAGGCACACACAAGACACCCCTTCAAATATTGGTCGAGTTCCAACCACACGTGTGGCCAGTATGCAACCTCTGGCAAGATTTCTAAAGTAGTATGAAACCCCCGATGACCGGCTGTGGCCACGTCATGGGCGTGACTTAGCATCAGGATTCGGAATGAAGTAGGTACCACCCACTGGTCACATCCAGAGATGGATCTCCTTACCAACAAACCACCCAGGATTCGGAACATTTTGGGACACTTCATCAACACCCTGAGGTCCTCTTTCCCATTGTAATCGGTTTCAGTCAGAGGAAAGTTCTGAGGGTCCTCAATATGTTGGTAACATTTCCCAATAATCGGATCATGCAAGTCAGCCAGACCTTGCGCGAGGGGACTCTTCTTGTTTTGGCCATATCTGACCTCCACAGGAAAGCCTTGCATGGACAGAATCCAGGAGGAAATTCTGGAATTTCTTACATTTGCTGCCTGGGTTCTGTCACTTTGGAGGTATTGCAAAAGCTGGTGTGGAGTCTCCACTATGATGTGCTGCCCCTGGTTGAACGGGAGGTAATTTTTCAATGCCCACACCATTGCCAGGAGTGCCTTCTCACAATCGTTGAATTTTTCCTCCACAGAGGATAAAGTCTTGCTTGCATAGGAGATGACTTAATTGACCTTGTCATGCTTTTGGTATAATACTGCTGTCAAGCATGTATTCGAGAACCCCGTCTACAAGAATAACTCCTTGTTTTTGACAGGGTAAGTTAGACAAGGCGCTTTTTAGAGACTTCTATTGAGTTACTTTACTGCCTTGGCTTGTTCTGGACCCCACTCCTACTTGACCCCCCCTTTAACAGATGGACCAGGGTTCTTGTGACCTCTGTGTAATCCTCAATGAACTTCCTACTGTACTTAGTCAGTTCCAGGAGGCTTCTTAGCTCACACAGAGTTGTCGGGTCTTTCAGTTTTAGTAGTGCTTCAACTTTCTTCATCTGGGGAAAGAGAGACCCTCAGGGATTATTTCATGCCCCAAGAAGTTTACACTGGTTCTGCACTACTGTGCCTTCTGGAAAGACAGTTTTGCTCTGGCAACCCTCAACTGGATCAGAACCTAGCGGATTTCTGCTATGTGTTCATCCACAGTTGAGCTTTTAATCAAGACATCATCCACATAGGCCAGGTTACCCCTTTCACCCCAGTCTGCCATGGCCTTGTGTAAGAAGATGTTGAATTTGTTGCCAGAGTTTATGTATCCGAAGAGAGTCCGGGTCCATGTGTACTGCTGCCCCCGAAGGTAAAGTCCAGCTTGTACTGGTCCTCCCTACTGATGGGCACGGTCCAGTATCCATTTGTCAGGTCAATGGCGGTGTACACCTTTGACCCCTGGATCTGGGCCAGCCCTTGGTCAAATTAGGAATGAGGCCATCGGGACATGTGGACGCATTTGTTCAGCTCCCTAAGGTCTGCGCAAAGTCTCCATTGGCCATTTGGTTTTAAATTCCCCAGCACCAGATTATTAAAGATGCTGTGGACTGGACGAATAATCCCACGGGACTCTAGGTTTTTGATAATTTCTGTCAGGGACTCCATGGATGCAAGAGGCAAGCGATATTGCTTCACAAACAAAGGAGTCATCCCAGGGTCCGTGGGAATTGATGTAGTATGTATCTCGGTGCGACCACAGTCGTACGAGTCCACAGCAAAGATATCTTGGAAATCTAAGAACACCTGTTTCAACTTTTGCTTTTATTCCTCAGTCTCACAGGCATCAGTGAGGTTGACCCGCTCTTCAACAATTTGCCTGAAGCCTGGAAAGACTTCAGGTTTAGCGATCTCAGCGGCCTCCTCCAGCTGGGTCGAGAGGTCTCTGCTTAAAGTGTTGACCTGGACAGAGGGTTTCAGGTAGGAGAGGCAGTTGTTGTAGACCTGGAAGATCACCTCATCCTTCCTGATGGCACAGGTCACCTCTTCCCCCCGTAAGGGCAAGAAGAGTACACCAGGAAAGTCCCCCCTTGCCGGGAGAAGATCCTATACTGTGGTGTGTCATTGTCACTGCCATTTTCAGAGCAGTCATTGGTGATTGGTCCTATCGGTACATTTCCTAGATCCAATGCTGGTCATCAACCGCCATTCCAATAATGGTGCCTGTGCCCAGAGTGATACTCCTGAGGTTGCTGTTATCCACCACTATTGGAATGGTGTTCTATTCTACATTGACTAATGGTGTTGGGTTTAACCCCAACCCCTGCTGTTGGAGATGGGCATTGAGGTGTACATATGCGTCTGGATTTTGTAGTTTCTGTCCTCTTTTAATTTTTAAGTCAAGTGGGAAATGTCGGGTAGTCCTGGCATGTGACCGCCTCTCCAATTTGAACTTCAACCACATACGGCAGCAATTGAGCTGACCAAAATGCTTTTTCAGAATCATCAAAGCCCATGGGATTGCCCCACAGTCGGCACCAGGCCTTGTAATATATAAGGTCCAAATTAATTGCAAACCGATTGAGAATATCACTGCCTAAATAAAATGCAGCAGGGACTTCTCGCATGACGCAACAATTAGGCACTATGCTTTTATCACCTATGGACATTTTGAGCATACACCTGCTAGGCAGCAGATGTTGGGAATTTGGAGTTTTCAGGCCCATTTCCCACTTATCAATCAATTTAGACATGGGAATGGTTGCATATTTTGGGAGTTTCCTGAACATGGCTTCGCTCATGAAGCTCTTCCCATTGTTCAAGCACACTCTGGCGAGAACAGGCTCCTTCCCCTCATTTAACTGAATAGGGAGGAACAACTGTTCTCTTATTTTCTGAATGTCAGCTAAGCTTTGAGCTAGTTTTTTATCACTTTTGACTATAGGATTTGGATTTTCAGATTGGGGATTGCTATAAAATTTCACAATGTATTTTCTTCCAGTGTGGAATGCCACTTGAAACTGTAAGGATGGTTGATTTTCAGGAATGGAGAGGAGTCCCCATCATCAGTTTGTTGTCCTACAGCAATTACTGTAATGTCAGGTACTTGATTATTTTGGAGATGAAACTCAATTTGGTCAGATTTTTGTTCAAACATGTAGCATGTGCCCAGGGTCGGACTGGGACAAGAAATAGGCCTGGTCACCCCAAAAAAAGTGGCCCACCCCTCCCCTCAGAAAAGTGGCTTGCCCCTCGCCTCAGGACCCTTGACCTCTGATGACATGACCGGAAGTGATGTCATTTGACCCCATCCATAAGTGACATCCCTGGAAGTGATGAAACACGACTTTCACCCCTTGACAACAGAAAGTGTCATCAAATAGCATTGTGACCTAAGTGCACTAAATTACTGTGAATCCAAGCAGATGTCCAAGGCCAAATGATAATATGTTATTGTATAGAACTTACACTTAAGCTCTTATTTTATTGAACAAATATGCAAACAATATCACCCAAACTGTGTTGGTACTCATTTATCGACCTAAGAAGGAGGAAAGGCTTTTTTAAGAAAACATTTTTTTTTAAAAAATATTTTTTTTCCCCAAACTGGCCCAGGCATGGCCAGAAATCGGCCCCCACTCTCCAGGGACGATTTCGGCCCGGCTACGGGCCGAAAGGCCGAGGGGCCAATCCAACCCTGCATGTGCCATTTAAACTAACATGGTTGACACTTTGTTTTAATTTTTTTTGGTCGGTTAGTCTGAGTCCTGAGGACCCTATTTACACAGTACATCAGGGGTGACAACATCTAAAGGAGGTCATTACCTAATAGACACGGGGTCCCCTCTGGCGGCACAACTATGAGTGGGTGCTTCACCTTATGTCACCCAATTCTTTTTTCCAGATCCACAGTCCCCTTGACGGGAATTTCATTCTCGTCGAAGTTCTGGAGTTGTGCAGGAAGAGGAGTGAGAGGGATCTGGTGTCTCTCCCCCTTCCTGAATTTAGCTGCTCAAAGGCCCTCTTGACAGAAGAGTGGCTTGGGATCCAGTGTCCACCAGTGCTAAAAATTCACATTTCCCTTGCACTCGGACTGGGGCGTAGAATTTACCTTCTTTCTCCTCCAAGGGGCAAAGGCAATGGGTATTTTGGGCAAGCTGGGCGGTCAATTTCTTGATTTTGGACTCCGACACAGTGGGGTTTTGGGCAGTTTTCTGTGCTGGAGTCTGGGAATCTGTAACAAAAATTTGTCATCCTGAAATACATGGTATTTCGGAATCCCCTTTTTCCCTTAGCTCTGTGCTGCCCCCTTTACCTGGTGGCAGTCACTAGAACCAGTTTGTGGGGAGGATCCCTCCATCAATATTTTGTTTTCTGGATGACAATTTTGGGTGTCGGGGATGGGCAGTTCTGTTTCAGTCCCACACCTACCCAGTCTAAATTCAGGTCTGTCGGGACCCATTTTTCTTTGGGAGGAATTCCCCCATCCCAGAAGGAGAAGATTTTCTTCCTAGAATCCTCCAAGGATTCTTCCCCTTCAAACTGGAGGACACTGATTTCCTCCACAAAATGGGTCTTTTTGATTTCTTTGTTTCTCCCACCATCTGTTCCCTGCATTGCAGATTTTCAGGGGCAAGAGATTTTAGTTAAAGTTCCGTGGTGTCCAGGGACTTTTCACGGATGAGGAATGAAGCTTCCTCTAGGGCTTTGCACCCTTCTTCCTCCTGTGCATCCTCTTCTGGAACCGGTGGGCTGTTGGGGTACTCTCCCCATCATTGATCATAGTTCCGGGGTGCCAGACCCTTGATTTGAGGGGTTCTGAGCCACCATGTTCATCTGAGGGTTCTGCTGAGCCTTCAACATGCGACTCAGATCCTGAGTTAGGTTCTGGACCTGGCGCTCCAGTTGGGACACCCGTTCCGGCTGGTATGGGGGCCTTTGCTCAAACCTAGGTTGTTCTCAGGAAGGGTAACTATCCCTTCTCCCGGAGTACCCTGGGTACTGGGGACTCCCTTGGCAACCCTCCACCATTGGCCTCCACTCTCCCGGATTAGGGTGGTCTGGACTCCTGAAATTATGGAGAGAAAGGAAGGTTGTCCTGCAGGTTGGGGTTTGGAAGGTACCGGGGGAAGAAACTTAAACCATGGTTTGGCGGATTACTTCCCTCCTGAGGGAAGTTGGGAGGAAAGTTTTCCTGGGGCAGTACTCACCTGGTTGGATCGCCCCCTTAGGTTGGGAGAGTCCATACATACTCCAAGATATCTAGGACTGATTTAATTTGCAGAATTAGAGGTCCTATGGGTGGGGTTAACTCCCTGACTACCCCCTGCTGCTGATTGATCAGAAGGCCTTCTTTGCCTCTGATTTGGCTGGTTTTGAGAAGGTGTATTTTTAGGCCGCCCCATTTCTAGGTCCAAAATGGGGGCAACCTTCACCTCCACCAACTTAGCAGAGGTGGGAGTGTTGGGTGGTTTGGGGTTTTTTAGTTTGATTTTTGCTTTCTGCAGGTTTTTGGACCTCATAGTTCCGGGTAGCCTGCTCGTGAAAATCTCTTACCAGCTGAGTCATTATGTATTTTTTCTGAGCGCTTTAAAATGGTGGTTATAGATTCTCTACTATTTGTGCGCACCCACCTAGTAGTTTGTGGAAAGGCGAGTTTTAGTTCCTGCTCAAATTCTCTTGGGCCCTGATCCTCTCTGCACTGAAGATTGTAGGCCACTTTGTGAGCCTCCTGGGGGTTTTTGTGGGCGGACAAGTGCTTCAAGATGGTCACCTAATAGGTGGAGCACCTTGAATGGTTCTGGTCTACCAGCCCTGCAAAGAAGCATGAGTACTCTGGAGAGAATGTCCATTTGGCATAGTGTATGCAATTGTGGCTATTTTTGATGTTAAAAGAGTCCATTATCTTTTCATATAACTCTGGATGCTCCCAGACAGAATACTTTGCATTTTTATGATATAGGGTCATGAAATTCCTAATAGGCTTAATCTGCCTAATGGGGTCTTTCACTAGAGCTCTCTTTGTTTATGGGCCTTCTTTTGCTGCTTCACATGAGTCCACTTGCCCTCAGACTCACAGCTGCTACTGGTTGAGGTCCCCTCGTTATCTTCTAGGTGCTCCCTGATTCTTTGAACTAGTAAGTAGCTCTCAGAATGGTGGGGCCTCGTTTCTTCTCCCCTGTGGCGCACAGGCGAGTAGTCTTCTGACTCCTCTCTACTTCGAGGATTAGCAGAGGATCCCCCCACTGCCCTGATTGGGTGGAGGTTTTTAAAATGGTCTTTTGGGGCCTCAATTCAAGCTCTTATTATTCTGCAAAGTGAACCAAATGGTCCCTTTGGAGATGATGCTTCTGCAGGTCTAACTTCCTGAGTTTCTCCTCATATGAGGCTTCCTGGTCAGAGACATCAGCCATAATGTTTTTGAATCAGTACAGGGATGCCTGTCCATCAATCTCTGATGGGCGGTATCCTGCCGGTTCAATCATGCTAGGCCTATTTAATTCTGACTGCTTCAAACTTTCTGGCTCATGTGAACCTGTAAACGTGAAGTGAGCAGTGTCTTGAGTATAAAAGGGGGTCAATGGGTTTGAGACTGTGATCAGGGGTAGCACTGCCCCCTCTCTACTGGTTCAGGGTCCCTCAAGTTTTGATTTAATCTAGCACACTCTTTTTGTAACCTCGCCAGTTTCTCCTTCTCATCCCTACCTCTTGATAGTAGGCAAAGGTCTGAGCCTTTTGCTCTGCTATCAAGGCTTGACTGGCCTCTATCATCTGCTCTTGAGCTGCCACCTGCTTGTGAAGTCCATTGTTCTCCTCACAGAGTGCTTCATTGTCTTTTTGTGCTGCCTGTATTGCCTGGGACCACTGAGACCATTTCTGTTGCAGGACCTCCTTTCTCTGCATATTTTGAGCCTCTACGGTCTGCTCTAACTCTATCTCAATTTGTCTCTTATGTCCCATTAATTTTCACATTCTTCTTTTATGCCAGTCAGTCCCTAAAGGTCGGTCTTTAATTTGCACACTTCCTGGCCTAGGGCGTCCTTTTCCTGATACAGGGTGCCAACCTGTTCAGTCATGTCATCCCTTTTGTTGCTTGATAGTATTTAATTTCTAGCGTTCTTGATAAAATTCTGTCTGAAGGTGGAGTTCATTAATAATTCATGTATTACTTTCCTCTTCCAATTTCTCAATCTGTTTCTGTAAAGTAGTTATCTGCTCTGAGCAAGCTTTGTTATATGTTATCTGTTGACTCTCTTCTAGGCAGTTAACCTTTTCCCGACACTCCAATTTTAATGCATCTAATTTGACCTCTTGCTCTGAATTATTTTGTTGTTGAAGAACCAAGTCCTCTTTTAGCTGTTTGATGTAGTTGCCAAATTCTAGCTCAGAATCAGGGCTCTTTTTCAATTTGGCCTCTACTAGTTTTAGCTCACTCTGGATTTGAGTTAAGAGCCCAGACTGGTTTTGTGCAAGGGTTCTACTTTCTTCATATTTTTTCTTCATAACTCCCATGTGGAGATATATGAAGGCTATGAATTGGACCATTTTAATCTGTTCATCTTTAATGCTTGGAGTCATATACAGTTCACTTAAGGCTTGATGTAACAGGCTACCGTCATGGCGGTGACCTGTTGCATCATTTGTTCTAGCCATGTTTCCTCAATTTGCTCTGCCCATTCCCCTCTGACAAATAATTTGTGCAGAAGGTGTTGCCTAGCCATGTTGATCTACACTGTGGTCATTATGAAGAGTCTTCTTACTTTATTAATTTATTTATATAAGGGTAAGCCTGTATTCTGTTGCTTTTTGTCTAGTTTAGTGTTGATTTTACCTTATTTTTACACACAGGCCTGATACTTAGTGTCTACGTTTTGGGACAGCGCTTTTACAGTGTAACACAGTTTTCTAACCACAAAAAGTATCACTACCTTTTCTGGGTTAGCCTGCTGTGTTAAGCTGTCACGGTTGGAAACACTATCTCAAATTCGGACGAGCCCCCGCTGTGTTAAGGATTTTAAAGAGGTGTCACGCTCCAGACCAGGACACTTTATACTGGCCCGGGAGGCAGTGCACAATTAAAATGCTTTTAAATGTATGAATTTGGATTCTGTTTTGAGAAGGCAGCCAACCTGTCTCACTTCCCCCTTAACGTACACCCTCTGTCGCAATGGACCATGAACCAGGCTGGTGTGTAAAAATGAAATATTTCTTTATTTTTAATTATGAATAAAATCAAAACACATTCAATATAGGACATCAATCACCAGTGTGGTGATAAATACACCGTAAAATGGTATAATACACATAGTTTAACCTTCTAACATAACATACACAATGCACAAATGAATGTTTTTACTTTGACTGGTACCTCTGGAGCACAGGGGACTGTGCCTGTATTTAAGTGTTTTTTTGTTTTCTAATAGGGCTGGTTTGAGGAGGGTCGTTAGTTGCAGGCTTCGGATTCTACAGCCTCTTTTTAGATCTTAAGAGGGCCACCACCATCTCAGGCACTCCAGCGCCCACACTCTGAGTTGGGAAGCCCATCTCTGATCTCTTATTGGGCCACCAATCGCTTTTACCCTATCCGGGGAGCCGGCAGGCTTGAGCCAGCAGCCAGCATCACGGCCCACAACAGGCTCCTCTCCTTGGGTCATTCACTCAATTTCTGCCTGCATAGAAGACATGCTGCACTGCGCCATCTGGCAACATGAGCCGTTGGCTGGCCATGAGGGCTGCCATGTCGAGATCGTTGGAGGTAAACCCTGCAGGATTTGGATTCTATGGCCTACATTTCAGCCTTACGATGGCCGCCACCATCTCGGGCACTCCAGTGCCCACACTTTGAGGTCAGGGAGCCCACCTCTGATCTCTCATTGGGCCACCAAGTGCTTTTAACCTATCTGGGGAGCCGGCAAGCTTGAGCCGGCACCAGCAGCAAGGCGCAAGATCAGGTCCCTGTGTGAGCCTGTGTGGAGCAGGAGGGAGCACCTCTCCCTGCAGCTATTCGGCATCACTCCCAAATGATTCTTATGGTCTTGGTCCCCTGCACACTCTGACCATGAGCATTATCTTGACTTCAATTGCTCTGATAAGCAGTCATGCATCTTCATTGGTTATCCCACCTGGCTCGACACCTTGACTGCTAAATTTGCTGCCTTTCTCCTAGCTCCCTAACCTGTAACCGCTAATCTCAGCACCAATAGTACTATGTATCAGTAGCGCCTCTCAGTGATTTCTTCTCTACTGCTCCCTAAATGCCCTGCTTCAATAGAAAGAAGAAAATAAATATATTTAATTTTGTAACTCTTACTATTCTCGGGTGCACCTGCCATTTTTGTAGTGTTTCTCAGTGCCTTCTGCTAAAATCAAATTTAGGTGTGCTTCCATTGTGCACCCATCATCTCGTACCGTACTGTTTCTGAGTGCTTTTCTGCTAAAATCGAATATAGGTTTGCTTCCATTGTGCACCCACCAGCTAGTACTGTACTATTTCTGAGTGCTTTCTGCTAAAATCAAATCTAGGTGTGCTTACCAATTTGTTAATGTGCTGTAAATCTGCTCATCTCCAGCATACCAACTGATTTCTTTCTGTTTGGCCGCCTGCTGTGATTTTCTATTGTTGCATAGTGCTTCTGACCCTCTTCCCTGCCATCCTCTGACGCCACCCTCTTGTCTCAGTCCCATGGTGCTCTCCATATCCCCTGTCTTTTCTTTTTTTTAACTTTTATTTATTAACTTGACAACACAGACATCAGGCAATAACATATACAGGTAACGCAGTTAAACATTTAGTAGCACATGCATGCAAATTGGCAACATCCAGAAAGCACTTAGAGCCGAGCATGATTTGTGAGCAACTCACCCAGTCGGAAGGTGACAGTGGTGGGAGAAGAGGGTGTGGATAGTGTATCCTCTGAATCTGCAAATATAGAGTCCATATAGGAACAAAACAGTGACCATACATTTCTGCACCTAGAAGGCCATGGCAACTGTTTAGACCAGATTTCCTCAGTGTCTGAGGCCCATGTTGTGTGTGAGGGTGCTCTTGGAGTCACGCCCTAGGCCAGGGAAATCGTGGAACAGGAATTGTAGTGGAGAGGGGGTAATAGTGTGGTCTAGGACTTCAGACATAGTGGAGCAAACCGTTTCCCAAAACTGAGCTAAGTGGGGCAGGACCAGATCATATGTAGGTATGTGGCACTGTAGGAGCCACATCTCGGGCATCTGGGGGAATATTCCGGGGACATACGGTGCAACCTAGTCGGAGTGTAATGGTATCTGTGTAAGATTTTAAATTGTATTAATTTAAATCAAGAATTGAAGGACACATTACGGGTGCATGCGCACATGTGACCCCATCGTTGATCTGTTATTTATACCCCTATGTCGTCTGCCCACGAGCGTTTCAGTTTATTGAATAGAGGAATGGATTTAGTTTGTAGTAATGCATATAATCTGGAGATCTTCTCCTTGAAGGAGTCAGAGTTACATAGCTCGGCAACAATGGGATCATCGGGGGGTATCGTAGGAAAATTGGGGTATCTAAGTTTAAGGAGTCAGCGGAGGCCAGAGTATTGAAGCCACGCAGCCGGGTTCCGTCGTAGAGGCAATGGGAGGTCTGGCCATTCGAGGAAGTTATCCTTGGTAAAGACATCCCGTATCGATTTATAGCTCACTTCAGACCAACGATGTACAATGGGTGAAGGGATACACACTCCTGGAAGGAAATTCCAAAGGGGAAGATGGCCGTGGAAGGGATAGCGCGTGCCTGTCAGTTTCCAGATCTTGGCGAGAGCAAGGGATGTGCTGGCCACCGGGTCTTGAGAGTTATGCCCGGGGTGTAAAGGGGCAAGAATTAGAGATCAGATATCTTGTGCCCTGACCTCCAGTTGTTCGAGTCTAATGTGTGGGGGAGGGGTCCGAATTGTTGAACCAATGTGAGGCAAATTGGGTCTGGGCAACGATCCAATATTTGGAAAAGTCCAGAGCAGCAAACCCGCCACTGTCTATGGGGGTGGTCAATGTCCCAAGTTTGAGACAAACTGCGCCAGAGTGCCACAAGAATGAGTTGACAGTGCAGGACAGTGTCTGAAAGAAGCCCTCACCAGGCCACAAGGGCAAGTTAATGAACCGATACAATAGTTAAGGGAGCACGATCATCTTCAGAATTCCGATCTTGCCTGCTAGGGAGATTGGGAGTCTCGCCCAGCCTGAAGCCTTCTCCGCAAGCATGGACAGGTATGTCTGGTAGTTTCCCTCTTACAGAGCATCAAAGTGGCGTGCCACTTCAATGCCTAAGTAAGTGAACTTCGATTGAGACCAGGTGAATCCCCCAAGGTCAAGGGGGGAGCGTGATTTCAGTCAACGGAAACCGGGTGGATTTAGATCAATTCACTTTGAGGCCTGAAATGTAGAACATCTGTAAGAATTGGAGCAAGGTTAGAGGCAGGGGATCGAATATAGAGTAAGGTCTTGTCGGCATATAAAGAGATGATGTCCGGTTGGCCTGCCATTCGTAAGCCTCTGTGTGCATGGGGCTGGCACATCATATCTGCGAACGTCTCCATGGCTATGGCAAAGATCAAGGGGAAGAATGGGCAGCCCTGTCTGGTGCCTCTGGCAATCTGAAAGAAGGCTGAGCATCTGTCCTCAGTACGGACCCTGGCTACTGGGTCAGAGTAGAGCAGTCCCACCCAGGAGCGGAAGTGGGGACCAAAGTTACACTTTTCATGGACTCGCCAGAGTTAAATCCATGACACAGAATCAAATGCCTTTTGCATATCTAGTGTGGCAGCTACCGCTTGAACCTTTGGGTCAATTCCACTAATGATAATTGAACAAGCGTCTCAGATTAAGTGAGGTAGAGCAAACCTGGTCTGGATGAATAATATGTGACATATACGGTGCCAACCGTAAGGCTAGTAATTTAGCATAAATCTTAATGTCACAGTTGATGAGAGAAAGAGGCTGGTACGATCCGCACTAGGGGGTTTGCCGGGTTTAAGAAGTACAGTTATTACGGCCTCACAGAGAGGTGGAGGGAGTTTACCAGCCCCACATGACTCATTCCAGAGCGTCAGCAGATGGGGGATTAAGCAGGATTTGTATTGTTGATAAAATTCGACCGGGAGGCCGTCTGAGCCTGGTGCTTTAACCGGGGATAATGAGTCAATAGCCTCAGATATCTCCTCGGCTGTGACCAGTGCCTCCAAGCAGCTGCTGGTGTCAGCGGATAGGACCGAGAGGGGAAGGCTATCTAAATACATATCAATTTCGTCTATGTTGGCGCTGTCAGCATTAGAATAAAGGGTTTCGTAGAACGATTGGAATTTGGAGTTGACGTCCTGCGGTAGTGTAGCTAGGGTGCCATCATGTCTCTGGATGGCCAGGATACTAGGGGAGCCCATCTCCTGATGGACAAGCCGGGCCAGTACGCCCTCCCCATATTTACGAGCCAGGCCAGGGTTATCAAGAAATTTGCGCTCCTTCTCTGCATGTGAACGAAATGAATCTAGTTCTATGCCTATGGCTGCAAAGGTTTCAGGGCATTGTTGTAGAGCATACTGGGCCACAAGAGTAGACAATGTCGATTCACTTTTGTGGAGATCTCTCTGAATCACCCCAAGGATCCCACTCCCTTTGGAAATAGCAATGCCTCTGATATAGATCTGGAATGCCTCCCATAGGATAGCCTGTGAGGTGACAGATCCCGTATTTAACTCAAAGTAGTCATCTATGGCCGATTCTAACTCTGACCTGAAGGCTGCATCAAGTAAGGATTGCAGTTTCATCCTCCACTGCTGAGTTTTGTTGAAATCTTGCCCCCAATCTAGGCAGATGGTCACCGGGGAGTGGTAGGAGAGTGTCCTGGAGAGAATCGACAGGTGTGAGACATTTCTGACCAATGTGTCCGATACCAGCCACCTGTCAATCCATGAGTGCGAATCATGCACTGAGGAGCAGAAGGAGTATGAGCGAGCGTCGAGGTGTATCAGTCTCCATATATCTAATATCGCCGGGGCTTGGATCCCGATCTGTCAAGGGTCACATCAAGTGTAGTGTTGAAATTGCTACCACAATTGATCAGAACCAGAGGAAAGCCTGCTAAGAGGGAAGTCAAATGTAAGTAGAACACAGGGTCATCAAGATTGGGACCATAGGTATTAAGTAACACAATTTCCCTTTGTTGCAGGGTACCAAAAAGCAGTATGTATCTGCCCTGGGGGTCGATATGAGAGGCCCTATATTGAAAATTGACACTCCTGGGGATCAGGGTTATAACCCCACGATTTTGGGTAGAATAGTCAGCATAGTACCTTTGGGGTGCCCATGCTTTTGCACATTTTTGGCATTGTTCAGAGCATGCATACGTTTCCTGTTAAAAAAAGGATTTTAGTGCCATGTCTTTCAGCATAGAGCTGCAGATGCCACATTTTCTTGTGGTTACCCAACCCTCGTACATTCCAACTCATACACGATAGATTGTTATCAACCATTGGGATACAGGTGTGGATCACCCCCTCTCCCTCTTACCCTAACAGATGAATTGCTCTACTTACTGTTTTGTATCGGTTTGATTCATGTTTGTAAATTGATTCTACTGTTATAAACTTTTATGTATGTTGTTGTTATAATGTAAAGCACTTTGGATTAAAGCGCTATATAAACACAATAAATACAAATACAAAATACAAATACAAAAATTGACAACCAAGCAGCAAGAGGACCGGATCCTGGAGCCTGCAATCCTGACTTAGCCTAGTGCAGTGCTGACATTGCGCAACCATATACTCCACCTCCTCTCTGAGTGTCAAGCATTTTTTAACATAACTCCTAACCCGCCCCACCCTCGCCCACATGCCACCCCCAACCAGAGGAATGACAGCCCCAAAAACTATCAACCAAACCCAAAATAGTGGCATCGTCGCCTGGGGGTCGGTGAGCTGGCTTGATGGCGATGCTCCAAGGCAGTGGCCAATTAAGGATAAACAAGGTACATAGGACAGGCATTATAAAAGGCCAATGAACCATCATAATAGAGAGATATGTAACGGCCCTGAATAAGTAGCATAATGTATTTGTGATTAAGTTGATAGGTCTCCCTGCAGTGGGGACCATGAAAAGGCTGGACCCAACATACGCAGAAAACAATTATGTAGCATTAACAGAATGGGATGGTTAGGCTCCATCACCCTGGGAAATGTTCCTCCATAAACTTGGAAGCCTCTTCCGGGATCGCTCCCATCCATGGGAACCAGTGAGTCACTGGAGCCAATATATGTATAACAGCAATATATGTCACATTAACAGGGTGTAATTGGCAGGCTCCATTATCCAGGAAAATGCTCATCCATAAAAAGTAGACTTGATTGGAGTGTTCGACCCTAAGTTTGGCGGGGTATAGCATAGAGTATTTGACCTCTAGCTAGCGCAGCCTCCTTTTAGCCGCCATGAAGGTCTTGCATTCCTGCTGAACGGCCACAGAGAAATCAGGGTACAGGTGAATCCTGGAAGATCCCAAGAGGAGTTCACCTTTGGCCCTCGCCGCCCTGAGGAGAGTATCTCGATAGTGAAAATTCAGCAAACTCGCAATAATAGGGTGTGGGGGTGCCCTGGGTTTAGGTTTAGCCGTTAGTGCTCGATGGGCTCTCTCAATTGCAAATTGTGGCGAGAGTTTGGGAGAATCCAATAGCGTCAGCAAGATGCGTTCCAATATAGTCCTCCATAGGTTCTTTGATTCCATCCTCTGGCACCCCGATTATGCGAAGATTGTTGCACCCAGAGCTCGATTCGAGGAACTTGTTCTTTTTGGCAATCGCATGCACCTGTCTAGAGAGCGAGGAGACCTCTGCTGAAGGGAACCCAAGTCGTCCTCGACCGCGCCCACCCTTGTTTCAACCTCAGCAACCCGACTATCGGTCTTCTCAATGTGTGCCTTAATTGAGGATATGGTACCATTCATGTCATCCAGTTTTGAATGTAAGGTGGTGAACCCTTCACGCATAAATTCCAACATCCTCTGCGACTCAGCAGGTTGAGATTGCGTTGAGGTGGCAGGGTCAGGATCAAGTACCTCCTCGGGTGACTTGGATGGTGTTTAATTAAACATGCTGTTGGAGCTCTGCTTTCCCCCGCTCCCTTTGTCATGGTATGAGGCGGGTTTGACCCCATAGAAATGGACGAAAAGGATGAAGCAGAGCACTAGCACGAGCAACAGAATGGCTCCGCCCTTGGGCAGTATGTGAGAGAGTAGTTGAGAGGAGTCCCAGGGCAGCTAAGGGATCCTGAGTACAGCAGGGGGATCCAGTTGATAGACAGATGCGGGGGCTACGAGCACAGAGCAACCGGTATGTAAAGCCGCTATACCATGCTGAGATCCACAGGAACCCAACAACAGAGATCCCTAAAAGCTAAGGATTGGAGGCACCCAGGAACAGTGGATACGTAAGAGGTTGGGAGAATGGGAAGAGTCTATGGATAGTCTAATGGAAGCAAGCCGGTGGCTATGCCCCCACATGGCCACTGGGGCATGTAGAGTGGAGTACCAAGCAATAGGAAGTGGGTCGCAGAGAGGGTGGATCAGGGTGAAATCAGGGGTATGGAGGATCATGCAGGATGGAACTTGGACCAATGGGTATAGCAGGAGAGCATCCTGGTGAATGAGATCGGAGATGTCAAACAGAAAACACCCAGAGCAAGCAAGGTAGTAGTCAGAACCATAAATGATTCCAGAGCAATACAGGCTGCTACACCACAGTAAGGATACTAAAGTCTGCCAACAGGGGGAACCAGGAGAGGAGAGAAGCCACAGGAGAGGGGTCTAATACAGACATGATCCGGGAGGTAATGCCTGGCTCCGTAGCATATGGTGCGCCCCTACGCGAGTGGGACGACCTGGCATAAACAAAGTTGGTGAAGAGCCGTAATGAGATGACAGGAGGGAGCCGAGTGCATTGACAGTGAGAGGAAGCAGAGACTGAGGTGCAGGCCGCCTGAAGGACGGTCCTAGGGAGGAGTTCACGGAAAGTCATAGGCAGTAAGCATCCAGGCCCTGGGCTCTGTGTGAGACTTGGCGGATGCACGGGTGGAACAACGCAGCACCTGAGGAAGTTTTTCAAGCATATGTGGACCGCAGGGTTGGCATGAAGCGAGCGTGTGGTGATGCTCAAGTGCAGCATATGAGGGCCAGTGACGGCCCTGCAGCAAAGACTCGCCGCTGTCCTGTAGGCCTGGCTGAGTGCCACGTAGTTTAGGGTCCACACCCACATGCTGCTTCCTGGGGCATCCCGTGGATCGAGGATTCGGCCGCAGGTGTCGTTGGAAGGCTCCCGTGCGGGATAAACATTGCTGGTGGGATGATAGGATCTGGGAGTTGAGCCGCAGGAGTCCCAGGGGCCCACAGAATCGTCAGATGGGCCGGTGCACAATGGGCCCAGGAGGGGCAGCTGGAGCAGAGCTCTGGATTCCGCAGTAGGAGGGGGTAGAGAGATTCCCTCAGATAAACGCCAGTGAGGATCAAATGCAGGCGATCCCACAGTGTGGCATGCAGTCGAGCGGCAAGCTTCCCCCCCCACTGTAGGCCCTGCAGATCTGAAGTCCGTTAGCGAGGTGGGCCGCTCCCAGCAGGGACAAGGGGTGGGCTCAGGACTCAACTCGCCCGCAGTCAAAGGCACAGCACGATATCTTCGGTAGGGAGCCGAGTCACGGCCCCAGAGTCTGATAGATTGTAGAGGAGGGTATAGGTGTCAACCTCTTAGAGTTGGGAAGTAAAACGCACTCTCCAGCTGCAGAAATGTTCACAGGATAAGGCCACCTAGACGGAGCTTGCTCTTCAGGCAGCCATCTTCACCAAGCACAACAGCGCCCCCTCATACTCCTTGTCTTTTCTAACTGCTTCTCCATTTCCGATCCACCCTCTCTCACAAAGTCTGGATGGAAGAAACTAAAAAAGCCATTCCTAAGATCCAACTCTGGACTGCCCATCGCAGACACCTACATGAATGCCTCCTCCAGCCAGACTATCACAGACGTTATTTTAACTGTTCCCTCTTCTAACCTATGGACCCCCATATGGTCTCTGTCCTATTCCTTTTCTCTGCCTCTCCCATTACTGGCGGCACAAGATGGGAAGTGCTCTTGGCTCATTTTGCATCTTCCAAATGCACCATTAATGCCTATCATAATGGCACTACCTTGGGCCAGGTTTTGCAGCCAAACCTCCTACTTTTAGACAGACATCTTCCTTCTCTCTTCAACTTCCCACCCACTCCTTCCACCCCTCCTTCCCCCATCCCATCGCTCCCTTCCCTTCCCCCTTCACTTAGCTTCACTTAGCTACCCTCAATTCTCGCACTGCTATAAAACACTACTCTGACATCTCTCCCCTCCTTGAAGACCTTGACCTTGACGTCCTTGCTCTTACTGAGATGTGGTTCAAAGCCAGCTCTGTCACTGCTTTTGATACTCTTCTTCCTGAGGGCTAGAAGATCCTGTTCAAGCCAAGGCCCTCCCGGTCTGCTGGAGGAGTGGCTCTGATCTTCCCTGAGTGGGTTCCTGCCTCCATCATCCCCACTCAAACCTACTCATCCTTTGAAAGCCTTGTCTGCAGGCTGTCTATCTCACCCACTTTCTCTCTTACTCTTGCTACCATCAACAGGCACCCCCTGACGACCTCCCTCTTCCTCTCAGAATGTGCCAACCTATCCTCCTCTCTTCTTGCCTCCTCCCCCAAACCTATCTTCCTTGGAGATTTCAACATCCATCTCAACTCCCCTGATGTGGACACTGTGCTCTTCCATGACCTCTGCGACTCTCCTTCCCTTACTATCCTTGCCTCTGACCCAACCCACTCTGCCAGGCACACCTTGGATGCTCTAATTCCAACAGACATCCCTCGCTCCAACCCTCTCACTACCTCTCTCTCCTGGTCTGACTACTCTCTCTTCTCGTCCCTAGTTTACCTCCGCTGTCCCCATATTCCACCGCCCACACTGCCAGTCTCCTTCTCCGTCATTCGACCAATGAAGCGAGTGTCAGTCATTGCATTTGTCTCCCGCTTCATCCCCACTCATTGGATTCTCCTTCTGGCTTTGTTCTAACTGTGATGCTGGAAATGCATCGGAGGGACATGGCCTCCGTATCCTTGTCCTTTACTGCTTTTTATTGTGTGTTCTGTCGTGTTTTCCGCGCAGGAGTTCATGTGGGACTCCTGGCGGTGCAGCTCTCTTTCTTTTGGTTTGATGAACTGACCCGTGGGATACCCTTATGGAACCCATGGGCGGGCGTACAACCCTGTGCCCCTAGTGTATGTTTTTGGGCACATGTGGGTGGCCAGCAGAGCAGGGTATGGGCTGATGGCAGCACCATGCTGAGTTCGACAGGTGTGCGGAGTATCCTCCATTTTGAGATACCCCGGTCCTGCCCTTGGGATCATTTGATTCCTGATGGAAAACAAGATGGCCCCGGTAGCCTCTTGCTTTCTATTACCCATTACCTTGTTTTCCCAAAGTCCTGGGAAGCCCTGACTCTGTCCCTTCCCCCTGACTGGCTGTTGGGTGGAAATGCCAAATATGGTGTTGTTGTGAAGGCCCGGCCAGACTAGCTGGAGCCTTCCCGGTGATGTATGTTGTGGGTACCTCCTGTGGGTGTGACCTGGGTGAATAGAGTGTGTGACGAATATGCATTCTGTGTTGTGTGTGTCTAGTATCTGGTGGTTGACACAATGACTGAGACAACCCTGCCCGAAACCGGTATGAATGCAGCTTGGAGTGTTGAATGTCTCGGTACTTGTCCCAATACACATAACTTGTTGTGAGTGTCTGGAGAGAAGTGAATGGCCTGAATACCTCATGTGCCTGATTGGCTGCCTACCTGCATGAATGCCCGTAGTCGTGATTGGATGCTTGAGTGTGACCCAGCGGAATGAATGGGAGATCAACAGTATATCTGGGGACCTCTCACTGCTAGGAATCGTGTTCAGAAGCTGAAGTCCACTACGACGAGTAACTGGAGTAACTGACTTTTGACCTTGAAACCCCCGCTGGACGAGAAGGAGTTCTGTGGCTCTCCCTCGCAATCTGAAAGCTGCTGTGTTTCCAAGGACTGACCCAGAGAGGACATGGTAAGGCACCCTCTTCCCGAGCTACGAGGGACCATCGTGCACAGCTGATCTTTGCCAACGCTCCCTGGTAGACAGACCTTCGTCAGGTTGCCGACCCGATACGGGGACTGCTGCGGAACTCCAAGGATAAGCACTCGGACTGCTGTCTGCCACTGTCGACGACTGCCATCGCCGACCGGAGCCGCCGTGCTCCCGTTTGCCTAAGAACTTCAATTGATCATTCAATTGATCATCAGACGCTCTCGTCTGCATCGTCACCCGCCGACGCGCCGAGGAGCATCCACCGGTGGGTTTCCCGCCACCTAAAGACCACAGAGACGCTGACGACTCGACGCCCTTGCTGGGCCACAGTTCTTCATCATCTCTTTGCGGTCTAGAACTATCATCACCGAGGTGCCCCGCACGCCTCTTCCTTGCAGGACGTCAACACTCTGTCGTCGACGAGCACCTCTAGGAACAAAGCTGCCACTTCCCTGCCGTAGTTCACCCTGTTCACCGTCGGACGTTCAATGACCCGTGACTCCTGCCTTAAAGGGAGGGCACTCAAGAAGGGCCGTTGATTCCCCAACACCGAACGCCAAGTTCCCCAACACCTCTCGACGATCCGTGGCTCCCGCCTGAAAGGGAGGCACTCAAGAAGGATCGGTCGATGCATCGTCGGAGAACTCTACTCCACCAGGTACATTGGGGGGGGTAAAACCTTAATAGGAGGAAGTGAGACTATCGAACATTATATGGACTGGGCTTGTGCTATATATCTTTATTTACAGGTTGCCCAGGTGGGGGGATCTCCACACAGAACTGTGCCTAGCGGTAGGGGTCAGCATTCTGCCTATTGTTTCAACCATCTTACATTCCTGCCTATCTCTATTTGCTGGTTTCCTCGTTATTGATCTGTGTGACATTTTAACCGTACAGTTGATGCACTTTAATGAGATTTGATAACATTGGTGGTACCACTTTAGAATTGTATATATTTATCATTATTGACTTCCGAGTACAAAGTGCATTATTGTGATCATGTACATACCTTTGAATATTAATTATATAAAGACTGTGTTTTCAGTAATACAGTGTGTGGACATTCCTTTGTGGGGGTTTGGGGACTACACTGTACATAAGAACCAGCCCGCATCACCTCCTGAGAAGCTAGGCCTTGATTGCTCGTCCATTGCTACCTTATAGAGAATCTTGGCTGCGGTCCATTGTGCCTCTCCTCTACCATATAGAGAGCGGAAGTACAGACACCCCTACCAGTCTTAACACTAACTAACCTCCATCTCTCTATCTCTAAAACCCTAGACATCCTCCCCCTGTCATGAGGATCCGCATGAAGCCTGCCTCCAAATGAAACTCTTGGTATGACTCCGACTTGGCCGCTTTGAACCACAAGTGCAAAGCTGCAGAGCGGAAGTGGCAGACTTCTAGCTCAGCCCCTGACAAACTGGCCTGCCACCTAATCCAAACGCAAAACCGTCTCTCCATCTGTTCTAAGAAGAGGGCCCAAGCCTGCATCTCTGGAGCCACCAATAACACGGCTGAATTCTTTAAAATCTGCAAGGAACTTGCCAATCCTACCACAGTCTCCTCATCTCCTCCTTCCTCCCAGGTACTCTGCTCTGCACTGGCCTCCGACTTTTCCTCCAAAACCCTTGACAGCCTGTCCTCTCTGTTATCTTCTCCCCCGCCCCCAGCCCCCACCTTCTCTTGCCCCTTTGGGTCCCCTTCTCCCCCATACTCTCCTCTCTCTTTCCCATTGCATCAGATCAGATCTCTAGAGTTGTCCGCTCTATGAAAGTCTCCTTTAAACAGGTGTTCCCCTGCTCCTCCGGAACCATCAAGGACAGCATTGCCTCTTTCACACGAGCATTGGCTGACCTCTGCAACCACTCATTTGCCACAGGCTCCTTCCCTCAACTCCTTAAGCGCGCTCTTGTGCAACATTTCCTAAAAAGCCATCTGCAGACCCTTCTTGCCCGACTAACTATCTCGATCACCCATTTTCTGGGTAAACTCATGGGGAATCTGGTCATCTCCCAACTGACCCTCCACACAGAAATGGGGGACGGAAACTGCTCTCCTGAACACCTGTGAAGAGCTACTCTTTAGCCTGGACTCTAACACTCCCTTTGTTCTAATCCTCCTCAATCTCTCTTCTGCTTTTGACAAAGTCAACCACTCCATCATCATAAACCGTCTCCATGATACCCTAGGCATCACAGACAGGGCACTGGCATGGCTGACCTCCTTCCTTTCTAACAGACCTTCTCAAGTGCAAATGGGTCCTTTTCTCTCCTCCACCTCACTCTCTAAATGTGGCGTCTCTCAGGGCTCTATCCAATCACCATTGCTCTTCAACATCTACCTGGCCCCTCTGGCCTACCTGATTTCCACCTTCTCCCCTCATTTCCAGTATTATGCCAATGACAACCAGCTCTTTTTTAAGCTGCCTTCCCCTACCTCCTCCCCCCTCATAACTGACTTGCTGACTGCTATTCAGGCATATGGTGTTCTGCCAATGGTCTCTGCCTTAATACCAGTAAGACAGAGATCCTTCTGATTGGGATGCCTGTCCCTTGTTTCCCCCCCACTCTCTCGCCAGACTCCTTGGGTCCTCTCCCCTCACCCACTTGTGAGGCAAAAAAACCTTGGGATCATCTTTGACTCATCTCTCTCTTTCTCTCTATACATCATGGACCTTGCTAAGAAGTACAATTTTCAGCTCCATCTCCTTAGGGGCATTCTACCTTTCCTCACCTTCACATAGAAGCTAAATATCTACAGAGTCCTGGTTCTCTATAGATTTGACTACCGCAATAGCCCCTTTCTCAACCTTCCTCTTTCCTCCATCCACCTCCTCCAACTAATCCGGAATAGAACTGCGAGACTTATCCTTGGCCTCAGGCCCAGGGAAGCATCTCTCCAGCCCTAGAATCTCTCCACTGGATCCCCGTGACTGCAATGATCAAATTCAAGACCCTTTGCATCATCCACAGGGATGTCAGGGGCCTGGTACCTCTCTACATCCAGCTTTCCCTCGCAAAATACCTCCCAGGCAGAGTCCTTGGGTTTTCTGGCTCCAACTCTCTACAGGTCAAACGTTTCTCCAAGCAGAGAGTGGGAGGTGGATCGCGTTGTTCGGCAGGTGCCTCACTCTGGAACATCCCCCCACACTCCCTCAGACTTGAGCCGGATCTTCTTAAATTGCAGAAATGTCACAAGGCCTTCCTTTTCTCCTCTTCCTTCCCTCTTCACCTCCCCTGCTAAACTCTCCATCTGCCACTGCAACTGGGGCCTGGTCCCTTCAGAGTCAAAGAGGTGCCAGAGCACCCTCTAAAAATCCCCCCGGCATCCTTAGCCAGCACCTGCCCTCGGTCTCCCTTTCCCGGACTATCCTAAATTAGTCCTCCCTGTCCACTGCATTCCCCCTCCCCTCCTCTTCCCCCTGGCACTTTCCACCCTGGCCCATCCAGCATTTGTCTGCCCCCACCCGTGGGGGTACCCCACTCCTGCACTTCTCCCCCTAACCCCCACCACCTTGCACTTATCACCTTGTCATGCAATTGCATGGTAGAATTGTCACAAGGCCAATATAAGCATTCTCAGTTGTTGTATTTTTATGATTTCCCATGTCCCCACCCCACTTCTTGTCTTGAGGTGCCTAGAAACACCTGTGTATAGGGGCCATAAAAATGCCCAATAAATAAATAAATAAATAAATAAATAAATAAACTCTGTGGTCGCCTGATATGTTTGGTATTTGGGATATTCCCAGCATGGGTATTGACCGAGGGTTAGCTGAGTTAAAACCCACAATCACTGTACTAGGAACAGGGGTAGCTGTGGGTTATTGGTTGCAGTATGATTTTCAGAATTCGTGGGAATCTCAGTGGCTAGTGTGCAGTGCTCAACATGCAGGAGTGAGTCTAGCATGATATCAGGCTGCGTCCCTGTGGGCGTTCCACAAGGCACCTCACAGCCTACCCCTGAGGCTCGTGTGCTGTGTTCAACAACTGACCCATTGGCTAACAGGTTTTCGGGCTGCGTCCCTATGGCTGCCTCACAAGTTCCTGCTGCTAAGGGGTTAGTATCACCCCTCAAATGTTTTATTAGCGTAAAAATCACCCTGAACAACAGATTGTATAATCTCCTTCCTCTTGCAGTACGTCTTTAAACCTTTGACAACGGCAGGCATTTTCTTGTAACTTTGTTTTAAAGTAAGGTCCCGTCTGATTTTTACAACTCTTTTGCACTCTGTTGTGGTCTTTTTTTCTTGTTCTTTTGAATAACTGATACACGCATACATGTAACCGTAGTAATATTATTGGGCTTGACAGCATTTGAAATGTTAATGTCATCATCATTGTGACCCGTCCCTGCATTATGATCAACGCCATTCAAAGTGTCTGCATTGCCACTCATACATTGCCACCAACACTGTCTGTGCTACCTGGGTCGGACTGGGACAAGAAATAGACCCAGGCACCCAACTAAAAGTGGCCCACCCTTTGCCTCAAAAAAGTGGCCCACCCCTCGCCTCATGTCCCTTGACCTCTGATGACATCACTGAAAGTGATGTCATCTGACCGCACTCCAAAGTGACATCCCGAGAAGTGGTGAAACACAACCTTTCACCCCTTGACAAAACAGGAAGTGGCATCAAATTGCATTGTTCCTAAGTACACCATGAAAAATATGGTTATGATTTCACTAATGTGATATAAATTTCATACAATAATGGATCACCATATGTAAAATTAATAGCTCAGCGGCAACATGCTCCCCTTGGAAGCAAGATGACACAGAGCAACATAGGTTCGATCCCTGGGTTCGCGCTTAGAAACTTCTGGGTATTAAGCGCATTATAAATAACCTATCATATCATATCATATCTGTGTGTATAGATCCATATTGTCAAATTACTGTGAATGCAAGACGTCCAAGGCCAAATGATAATATGTTATTGTATAGCACTAATGCTTAAGCTCTTTTTTATAGAACAAATATGCATACAATACCACCCAACCTATGTTGGTAATCATTTATCGACCTAAGAAGGATGTAATGCTGAGATGGCCTTGCTGGGATTCGAACCTGCAGATCACACACACATCACAGTAGCGAGCGCTCAACCCACTGAGCTATCATATTGGCTATAATAAAATGAGCAATTGTTCTGTAGTGGATACCATTAAACTGGTAACTGATGTTTAACAGAAGACCAGTTAAGTTCATCTGCAGGTCTGCTGCAAAGTTGGCCGCATGTCAAGCCTGCATGCATCTACTTTCAGGCTTCAGAGGTTGGCAAAATAGGGAAAGCAGCGCATTCACAGGACATCCCATACTCTGAGCACTCATTACCTCATACATGCAAACAAACATCCTGAGCAGCATGCCAGGGAGATGGGAAATATAGACACATAAATTCATTGTGGCACAATGAAGTCAATGGCAACTTGATGTGCTATGGTCAAATATTTCTACACTGTACAGAAGCTTTTATGGACAAGGTTTTTTCAAGTGACCAAGGTCACCGAGATGGAAAGTCTTGTAATGATTTTAACAGAGACAACGGCAGAAAAAAAAACATGCTATTACTGCAACTTGTGGAAGGCAAAATACATAGTCCGAAATGGATGCTTATTCTGTTCTAAAATTGGTAGTTTATCACTAGTATCACTAATACATATTTATCACTAATAAAACAGCAAAGCCACTCCAGGGAGCACCGTGCCGCCTGGAGTGGTGGCACGGGGACAGCCGCCGGCCCGGCGGCGGCCCTGGCTCCTCGACTTTGCATGCTGCAGCAGCATTTGAATGATGCATGTATCATAATTTATGATGCACACATCACGCATGCAAATCAATCATCAAAGCAATGTCACATTTGTTACCTTGATTTGATGAATTATGCCTTTGCAGGTGTTTTTTTTTTCAAAATAATTTTTTTCTCACATTTTCTTATTTTTTTCCAAAACCAAGGAGTCGGCAGAAACCAGCCCCCACTCCCCAGGGACGATTCAGCTTGGACACGTGCCGAGAGGCCGAGGGGCCAATCCGACCCTGTGTGTTACTAGCGCCCGGCTCATGAACATCAAATACAGGCCCTGTCACATAACCCTGCTCTTCAGTTGTACCAACAGTATCACTAGCCAGAATTGTGAGTGGGGCGTTAGGAGGTGATTCACCGGCTGTATCGCTGCTAGTGTGTGATGTTGATGCAAGCTCAGGAGGGTCATCAGGCTGAGGCTCAACACTTACTGCCTTCAAAACTAGCACAGCTACATTATCAGAATTAGTTATTGGTGCAGCACCTTCATCATCGTTAATCACAACCACTTTGCTTGTGACAACCCCAAGCTGGACACAGTTGCTTGCAGTGAACACACCATTCTGCCCAGGTGTAACACACTGTGCTGCTCCCTTGGGACCATTTTTCTTGAGCGGAAGTCGGGACCTCTGACACTGTAACTGTCCTATGAGATCGGGCTCATTCTCAACATTGTGCCACAACTTTTACAGCTTGGAGCATCCAAAATGCACATTGCCACACTGACGCTCCTGCCTGCAGCCGTACACTTTTAAAGCAGGTTTTCCACCCCTAAACCAGCGGGAGGTGTGCCTGAAGCCATTGATAATATCGGGGCCCTCGTTCCCCACCCTAGCCATAGAAGTTTGGGGGATTAACGATCCAGTAATATCCACCAGATCCCTCGACCGTGCTGGGGGTGTAGGGCCAACTCCATGGACATGGTTTGAAACCAGACCACCCCCTATGCCGCTCCAGGGTTGACGATGTGTTAAATGTGCCACCCCCGTTGCCCTGCCCCTGATGCTTGCAGAACACTGGGAGGTGGCTTGCCCTGTCAGACTTCTGTTAGGCATCAATTTTTCAGGCCATTTCCATGATATTGGTTGCCACAGCCCAAAGCAGGTACAGCACATAAATAATAATAGCCCTCCTGGATCTAAGACATTCCTTTATCACTTGTTGGGGCCCCAATCCAGGCATGCCCATTCCTGCATGTGAAGAAACACTTTGCTGCACTGGGCCTTCTAATTTGGCTGTCCCCATTGTTGATCTGGCAGAAACATGCACCCCTGTGCTCGGACCCCAGAACATCCGGGGCGTTTTGCAGCAACCGCACACATTTCCATAAATCCAATGGGTGATGTTTGTTGGTTGGCACAGATCGGCTTTTCTGAATCTGCCTGTTGCAGCAACCAGTTGTTGGAAGACATCGCAGCTCTAAATAGAAATGGTATGGAATCAGAATAGACCATCTTTTACACAGAAACAGTCTTTCATTAATGCATAACACATAATTAAATGCCTCAAACCCCGTATAACACCCTGGTACTTGCCACCTTAAAAAAATCCACCATTCCGGTGTTTTGTGTGAATAAGTTGTGGCTACAGCACTTCATTAAAGGTGTGATCTTTAACACATACTCAAATCCACTGTATCTTGGGGAGTGTCAATATTGTATAAAACATTGCAAAAGTTAGAAACATATTTTAAATTGCTAGCATACAATTAACAAAGTGCTGCTTTAAAAGATATAAAGATGCGGGCCAACACTGTGCTTCCCTTGCAGACAGCGAATGGACACACTTTGTTTTACTTTGTGTCACTCTACGCAGTGAGATTAAAATAAATTGTAGCCCCTACTTGGAAGTACAAAACAAATCCGGCACAATCTAAATCATACACTGGTACAGTCATGAACACCTAAAGGAAGCCACATTTTACACATCCCCAAACATCTCAACACCGGTATAACCTCACACCCTTTAAAAAATCCACCATTCCGGTATTTTTTAGTAAACACAATATGTATGATCTTTGGCAAATACTGATTTTACATTGAAGTCATTTGAATACAATCTGATTATTTCACACACTAAAAATTTGTTATCAACTTTATCTGCGCTGTGAAACTAAAACACTGCATTGTGTGCATGCAAATATGTCGCATCACAACAAGACAAGTGCACCAAAAGTGCAGTCGGGGTATATTTCGTGAAAAGACTTTGTTTATATTTTTAAACTGAATGTTTGGGATGGCTATAAGGGTGGCAGTGAGCCCATAAAATAAATAAATAAAACATGGAATGTTAACTAGAAATGCATTCTTTGCAGAATATGAAAATGTTTGCACCGTCAGAGACTCTGTGAAAATCCAGATTCTGAATACTGGTTTGCTATCTCGACCTCATACTTTCCAAGCTTCAATATTGAAGTGTCTGATTGATTGTGTAGCCGTGCCATAAACATGCGTTATCCTGGCTGACAAGCAAAACCACAGAGTATTCTAAGCAAACTGTAAATTTTCAAACACATCATTAAAAGCACATGGCTGTTTCGTTTTTTAAAAATTCACAGCCTAGTGCAGTTGAGCACATTCGAAGCACTATAAAACGTCTTTAATCGGTCTAGCTCATAAAAGGTTCTGAATATCAAACAGTATCAAACACCCTTAGCTACATGCTTGAATAAAACCATGCAGATTGTACATTTTTAGAAAAATACACAAACCACCCCTGTGCTCACCTTTTTAATGTTGTTGAAACCAACTCAGATAAACACCAGGCCCAGTTTCCAATTAAACGGCTTTCCAGGAGGTCTCCCAGAACTATGATAAAATCCAGCAAAAAGCAAGGTCCCCTGCAGAGTTACCATCATTTTTTCAAAGTTAATTTTTGTATTTTATTTCTTTGAATTTGTATAGCACACTATAGCCCAGGAGCATCAAGGCGCTTTTGCAAGGATATGACTTTGTTACAGGTAAGGCATATTTACACACTTTTGCATGTTTATACAGTTAATTTAGGCTTGTCTCATGGTTACAGTGAGCATATGCCTAGCTTTGTGAATATTGAAGTAGATAAATACAATAAATACAGCATTTAGTGGCCCCGCATTGGATCATCAGGCCAGCACTCTGACAGAATTCCCAAGTCAGGCTCCCCTTTTAAGAGTTGAAAACAAATACCTTTTCCTGTACAGTTTTCTTATCAACAATGCACAGATTTCTTGAACTCATGTATTTTGTGCTTAATTTGCTGAAATGGGGTTTGTAACAAATGTTTAGCTGTTTCCTGGGACCACGCTGTTCCTTGGGTCCAGAGACACTGTGCATTATCAAAAAATAAAAGCATTCTATTTCATGCATACTGGGAAAGAATTAGCGAGTGGTGTTGGACCCAGGAAACATCTAAAATTAACCTCAGCCTGCATCTGCTTCCCGTGTCATCCTTCCATCAGTTGGGTGTAGTTGATAAACAATGTTGTGTGTATTTTCCTGGGGGTATGTTTACACAGCTGTCGCAAAACATCCTGTATTCTGGCGAGCTAAATGTAAAGACCCATCTGTGTGTCCTGCTGATGTGGATAGAATGCTGCTCTGTGAGTCACCACATTACTGTGATTCCACAGGACTTGTCGCAGATAAAACCCCACAGCGGCGCTGTTTGCTGGGTCACAGAGTGGCAGAGAGACACATATAAGCTGCGCACGAGATGCTGTAGACTCAATAAAAATAATAATTTGACTTTGTATGGGCTTTGGGAAGCACAGTTTACTTACAACACAAACTGTTCTTTATTATTTAAAAGAAAGACGCCTTGTCAAAAGCAATAGTTTGAACTTTTGTAAAGGCTCTGGGATGCACACTTTACTTATAAAGCAAATTCACGCAGGGCTACAGTGCCCACTTCGAATTACACTCTGTATCAAATCCAGTTCATATAACATTGGTATATATTTTTATATCAAAATTGATATAAAACATTTTTATATCATTTTGGGGGAACTTTATATAACAATTTTATATAAAAATGTTATATAAAAAAGATTAATTGTTACATAGACTGCTTTTTGTATTGATTCTTATATCCATTTTTACATAAAAATATTTGTTATATAATATTTTATATACATTTTTATTTAGTGTTATATTAATTTGAATATATATTTTTTTATTAAAAAAATATCAAAATTGCTTGATATCCTTTTCTGCTTCCTACAACATTGGGGTGGAGCCCTTTGCAACGTCATCACTGGGTCACTCTACAAAACCCTAGATTCACAGTCCCTGTCTTCGGAGCTCACTTGGATCACAGCGCTCGACCAAGAAAAACTGTCACCTGCTGCTCCCATCTTTATATAGATTTTATATAAAAAGACATCAAAAAGATTTTAACAGCCCACTTCATATAAAAATATACATTTGATATAAAATCGATATCAAACATTTTTGATATCTTTTTGATGTCAAATGTATATTAAGTTTATATCAAAGCGTACCAACGGGGACATGGCCACCTATCAAAATTTTAATGGGCGACAAAAGTAAGATCCTTCTACTATTAGTACTGTGTCCCTTTATTCGCTCAAGCTGCTGCAATAGCTCAGTGTGTTAATGCACACCTATACTGGAGCTATGTGTCTAAAGATTGCAAGTGCAGGTTGGCGAAATTGAGAAAGATTGTTTAAAAATCTGCTGACGAATAACAGGCGTGCTGCATACTCTGAGAGGATTGTGATATATAATACACCTGATATGTAGTTATGAACGGGTCCCATCTCATTAGGGATATTTCTATCCATACCTGGGTTTATATTGAAACCCACTTTGCATTCTGGGACTTGAGGTTTCACTTTTGGAAAAAAAGAGAGATCCTTCATTGCTCAAAAGAAAATAGGGATGGAAAATTGTAAATTACTATATTCATAGACTTATCCTTCAAGTATGTTCTTAGAATAATTCCCTTATGGTCCAGTCATATCATATGAAACATATACATAGGAGAAGTCACAACCTTGAAAGATAGCAATCCTTTTTGTGCATTAAAATTATCAGTAGATTTATCAGCACTTTCTGATACTTTTGATGTTTTTATATTACTGTACTTTCCCTGTATATGCTCATATTTTTATATGTTGTACTCACACTATTTTCCTTAGGGTCCAGACACATCATGTGATATATATAGATAGGGTAAGTAACAGCTTTGACACAGAACAATCATTTTTCTGCATAAAGGTAATCAGTTAGGTTATAAACACTTTCTGCTACTATTGCTGTTTCTTTTTCCTACTTCAATTCCCTTGTATATATTCATATTTGTATGTTGTGTTGTCTCTTTGTGATTTGTGTATAATAATGCAATTATGTAGTAAGTGGGTTTTATTACCTACTTATCACAAGTTTCACTGTACGCAAAACTCTAATATGAAAACATTTATCATTTCAATATTCAACCTGGCAAGCTTATGAATATTGCACCTCCATCATGTATGCTGCACACAATGCCTATGTTTCTACATGAGTACCTTAGTATACTGGATTGAAGTTAATAATAGAATGCTATTTATATCAATAGCTTAATGCTATTTATTCCAATAATCTTTGACACTTTTTTAAATTAACATTACACTAAGAATCCCTTGTACATACTTTTCATGAAAGATAAATGCACATGTGATGTCATCAGTGATGTCATCAATGACATCTGTGATGTAATCTTTGATGTCCTGGGTGTTAGTGTTAGCAGTGCACGGTGGCGGCACGAGTTATGGTTGCTTATCTTACCATAACTGCCGAATTTCAGGGGTTTTTCGGTTTTACTTTGAACCATAACGTCCCTTTAACAACGTTTTTTCACTGAATTTCATAGGTTTTTAGTAGCGCAACTTAACCATAATGTCCCTTTAACAAAGTTTTTTTACTGAATTTCATAGGTTTTTAGTAGCGCAACTTAACCATAATGTCCCTTTAACAAAGTTTTTTTACTGAATTTCATAGTTTTTTAGTAGCACAACTTAATCACTTTGACTTTATGTACATATAATATGGAACATACTGAACCCTTTCTACTGAATTTGACGGTCCGCAGACATGTTTTGACAACAGTACCACCACCTAAAAACTCTGGGGGGGTATGTGTAATAGTTATATCATAACATAGGAACATTTAACAAATTCACAAAGCAGCACACATACAAAGTATATGTAATAATACTTAAACAATTTTATCCATATATGTAACACACTAACCATTCATGTAAATACAATATGTTTTAAAATGGAATATACCAAAAGAAGATAAAGTGGCTTCCAACATAATTACCTCACAGACACTCCACAACCAACAGCAATACCAGACGTATACACTACTGATTACATATCTCACCAGACATAGTAAGTGCACTTCTTTTTACTCATATATTTATAAACTTTCTATATTAGAAAAAAAAAACATATAACTTTTTTGTTTTCTCACATAAATGTGTACTACTCTCGACTGGCTAGAGGAGCATTTCCCACGAGAGGAAATGTTAGAAAATAGTTCACCTAATGGTACACACTTTACTATATAAACCAATTAATAAATATTATTCTGTATACATTTAACATATACATTTATTTTATTACAGACCATACAAAAATTCCAAGCATCTCACAACAACAATCAGAGGATATCACTCTACAGCAGATTAATCAAAAAATGGACAACCTTATGCAAAATTTTATGGAAAATTATGTGAAACCCCCAACAGCACACCATTGTCCAACCTGTACTTGTCCCCCCTCACCCTATCCCACACAGTTAACCCCAAACCCTGTCTATGGATCAAAGCGTTTTGATGAGCTTTCCTTCCCTTCTTCACCTGATCCCAGTTATCTAGAAATCCCTAATTCTCCTGTTTTTGTTTCCGTTTCTGCCCACCTCCCCAGTCATAATTGTATATATATATGAAATAAAGTTACTTTTCTTATATTACCAATTTAGGTGTCCACGGACACTGCGGTTGTTCAGAAATGTTCGTAAAGAAACGAAAATGTGACTGTCCTGAGGACACTACATCTGTCCGTAATGTTCTCATGCAAGTTGAAAATGTTCTAAGAACACTCGTAGTGTCCTGAAATGTTCGTAAATAAACGAAAATGGAGGTGTCCTTAAGAACACTATGCCTATTCGTAGTGTTTGATAGCAAACAGAAACTGTTCTAAGAACACTCGTGGTGTCCTGAATTGTTCGTAAATAAACGAAAATGGAGGTGTGCTTGAAACGCTATGTTTGTCCGTATTGTTAGCAAATAAATTAAACTGTGCTAAGAACAAACGGCTGTCCGTAACTGTTAGTTTTACATGTGACGCACTTTTAATTAGTTCAGGACCCGAACACTGTCCGCAGAACATCAACACGCATGCGCAAAACAATGTCCGTACATTGGGTGGCCTGCGAACGACCGCTACCTTAGCGAACATGCTCACAAAACAATCATGTGACCGCGCCCACGCTCATCTCGTGCTCTAAATGCGGACACTGTTCGTGTCCCCGACCAGTTTAAAAGTACATTTCCAAGTAATCCACAATATTTCTCATTAAAAAATCACCATACCACAAATCCCACATACTAATCCTAACTTTCCACATAGTTTTTGTGACTTTTTGAACCTTTTTTGATATTCGATCTGTCTTGCAGACGGCGCGCATGTCCGCGACCCGCGCACAAGCACCCCGATATAAGACCACGCCCTAGAGCGCATTGTCATTGTGTTTCTGACTATTCCACAGAGCACACTGCATTTTGCTGCATACTTTGCAGATTTTGAGATTTCCATCTCCAAGCCTATGACATTCATGGCTCGACTATTACCACATGGTGCTACATCTGCCTCAGCACCACCCCCACCCCCTCCACCACCACCATTTCCCCAAGGGCCTGAAGAGGGGAACAGGAGTGAGAATACAGAGGAGGAAGAAGAGGATGACGAGAATGAGGTAGAGGAAATACCTACTACCCGCCCTCGGCATGAATCTTGGGTGTGGCAATTGTTTACCGTTCATGGAAACGGTCCTAAGTCTCATGCGAACCGTGTCACCTGTAATGAGTGCAAAATGGTACTCAGTCTCGGGAAGCATGGTTCGTGTAGCTTTGGGACCACTACCATGAAGCGACACCTGCGCTCATTCCACACTGGGGCCATTCGCAAGGTTGTACCTTGTGAGAAGCGTAGTAGGTTGATTGCCTCTACTTCATCCTCCGTTCCTGATCCTGTCACCACAAGGAACACCTCTGTGGGACAGCGTCTTCCTCAAGCTGCCTCACAGGCCATACAGAATTCCGATGACCCTTACCTTTCGAGGGTCACAGTTGTAGGTGTGTACTGTGACACAGTACTCTGCAGGGGGGAACGACTTCGGAGTGCTTTTGAGACGTTCGTCTCAGAGCACCAGAAGACCTACTCACTACCCAAATAAAACCCACTCTACATCTTCCTCTCTTAGCTCGCCCTTTCTTATCATTGTGGTTGGTGTCCCCCTCCCTTTGCCCTCCTTTCCCTCCTTTCCTAGTGTGTCGTGTATAAAAAAGAACAAAAAAATACAAAATAACAAAAATCAAAAAAAAAAAATAAGGCTCTTTTCAGAGCCGCCTTTCACAGTTAAAAAATAGAAGTGAAGATACATAAAGCATAGCCATTTCCATTTCGTGAAAGTCCGCGGACGGTCCGCGAACAGAAAAACAATTGCATTGCTACCCTATTAAAACCAATGCATTTGTCTCTAACAGGAAGTGGTGGCTCTGAAAAGAGCCTTTGGGAGGTGTTTGAATGTAAAACATTTTAACTAGGTAAGACGTACTTCAAAACGAATGCTGTATTTCTAAAAAAGGTTGCAATGTATTTTGTACATTTCTCAGAAAAATCTGATTGCCAGCATAAGTAAGATGGACTCCATCTTTGCGAAAAATATATGTACTACGAAACCAAATATTTTCATTGTTAAAAGAGTACATGCCAAAATCTCTTAGGAAGGCACAAACAGCCTTATTAACATTACGCCTTGATTTCTCGATTTGTGGACCAAATGAAAAAGAACGAAGCCACACTTGTCTCTGCGCAATCCGTGAAAAAGTTATTTTAGAGTTTGGAAACATGTCCATTATCTTCTGAAGTCCTTCTTTCATTGCAAATTGCAAAGAAATTCCAGACACATGTCCTAAACTGTTCCCTCCACAATAAATTACAATTATGTCTGGATGTTCCTCTACCTTCAAAGTTGCACAGAGAGGTAGCAAGTGCAACCACTTCATTCCACGCACTCCATGCCAGTGCACTTCCACATGTGGAAATCCAAGATCTATAGATACTCCACAGCTTTCTGCATGCACCTTCAACCAATGAATCCACGAGTCTCCCAAAATCCATACAATCTATGTTTTGAAACACTCAGCCATAGCTATCTGTTCTTCTCTCTGCAAAACCAATATCTGAGAAAACCTCTCCTAGCACAACACACTCACTAAACTTTACTGACCAATCCCTTGCTTCATCCAATCTCATTTCCATACCTCCCCTCCCCAAATTCCCCGGATGTAATACGCGGTGTCCTAGACCTACCGCCATGTCCGCGAACGTATCGTAACATGTACAGCCCTTCTACCATTTCGATTTCACTCTCTGTGCCATTCCCTCATTGGATGTAGCTAAGCAATCACATGACCATCCACCAATCAAATCCAATAACTCTACATGTAACTGCATCATCATAGAGCAGCACTACAAACGTACGGTGTATCTCTCAGAGTACAAGTCTCATACCATTGACAACCACGATCTACGAGAAATACTATACAAATCTCCAATATTTCTACTTGCAGCTTGGTCCATATCCATATACATGAACAGAAAGTACAGGTATGCATATTTTCTACACAGTACATGAACACATTTTCTAACCGACTTTTACCTTCTATAATCTGAAAAATGAATGGACGATCATTGTTTCATTGTCCTAAAATGACCTGTCACTTACAAACCTTTATATCGTTTAATTTCTTCATACACACACACACATGCAAATACTATTAAACTAACATTTTCGAAATAAAATATATACACGACATATAATCACACAAAATAACATACACACTCTATGATCAAATCTCAAACAATAATATTTGTACAAACACATAATTGCTTTTAATTTTTTCCGTTTATATAAGTGCTTACATACATTTATATAGGACAAGCAGACTATGACATTCACTCACTGTTACATGCAAAAGCAGACTATGACAATGACTCACTATTACGTGGAAAAGCTTAGTTACAAGAATAGTGGTATACGTTGGTAGATTATGAATTCCACAAACTATAGTAAAGATAGTTTCTTTCCTACTCTTAGTCATAATATAGTTTTAATGGTTTTCAGGAAGGCGCTGAGCATTTCAATTTAAAAAAATCTATTTCTAAAATGAAAACAGTGCTATATAGCAACCAAATTACTAATGTCTTTCTTTTACAATTGCAGTGAAGCCCATGCTCCTGAATAGAAGCAGCCGATTTTGATTTACAAAGAACAACTAAGAAGCAAACTACTCATTTTTGAAAAAAAAAGTAAGTAGATTGTTACCATAATATTTGGTTTATAACTCACACGCACTGTACGGTGCATCTATGGTATTTCTGTGCCTAAAAATAGAGATTCTGCACCATTCTGACCAAAAATCCCCCCCGTCTTAAACAGTGATCTCCCGTCAGAATGGCCCTCAAATTCCTATTTTTCGGCACACAAATTACCCAACTCAGCCGCTAGAATGTAGATGTTGTAGAACAAACAACTGTTTTAATTGTATAGCTTTACCTATATTATTTATTCTTCTCCACACCACCGGCTTACTTTTTTCTGTCATCTGAACCCCAGTTTAGTAACACATTAATTGAAGAATACCCGTCCCTAGTTCAACTTCCCAATTCACAATCACACACCATTACATACATCTTTATCATCTTACTCAAACAATCATGCACACAACACACATGCATTGCAGAAAACCCCAACCCATACCTTCTGTATTTTTTTCAACAGACGCTACAGAATGCCCACCAAAAAGCAACTCCGTAGAAAGGGTCGCAGAAGTAGAGCAAATGAAAAGAAAAGTGTCCAACATAAACCCCATCTATAGCAGAATTTGTAAAAAACGTTGAAACACAACAGCTAATACAGTCATGTTGTGAAACAGAAGAAGTTTCTAGTGCAAAAACTTTGCCTCCTCTATCACAAAGTAAAAGGACCCAAAAAACTATTAACAGAAAATCAACTATCACTACAAATAAAACGTCTTCTATAAATCTTGATATAGTACAAAGTAAGCAAACCAAGAAAAGTATATTAGCCAAAATGTTCTGTCACAAAGTCCTTCAAAATCTGATAAAAACAGGAGAGAAACCAGGTTCAACACTTCAAACCTATCGTAGGAAAGTAATCTTAGAAGCGTTGATAGACAGTGCAATTCTTCTCAAAAGAAACTTATTTATTGTTGTGTTAAACAGAATTAAACCACTAACAAAAATAATAACTAAACTTCAAAAAAGACTTCTCAATAAACGAAATGTGAACAGAAATAACTTCTTAAATATCTGTGGAGGTGAATGGAGTCACACTACAAGCACAGAACCATACTTTAATGAAGAAGCGTACAAACAAAAGCAAGCAAATAAAATTGCCATAGATAGCAGTGGTCGAGGTTATGAACAAGTTAATAATACCATAATGGAACAAGAAGTACTCCTTACAAAAATATGCCCTGAAAACTTAGATTTACCCCTCCATTGGACTGAATCAAAACATCTAATTTACACATGGCCATGCACGTCAATGTGTAACATTCCCAAAAAAATGTTCCAATCTTTACGCCTATTCCTCAATCAATATGTGAAAAGCAAAGACAAAATCAAAATTAAAATACTGCAAAGTATGGATGCTTGTCCAGTACGCAAGCACACAGGACTGCAAGGACATTCGTTGGCCTGCATATCAGGAGCTACTTGCAAAACAACCTTCCATGATATCCCAAGGATATCAACTCATCATGCAAGTATAAGAAATCTAGTTTATAAACTGTATTATGCAAAAAGTCCTGCTTTAGCACTAGCCAATTTAAATAACATTCTTCTACATGGTACACCAAAAGACCTACTAGAAGAAATCAAGTATATACAGAAAAAATATTTTGGAAATGAAACCCACTTACAAGATGAAATAGCTGTCAACCAACTTCGTAACAAATCTGCACATGGCAACCTTTCACTACACACATACAAAAAAGAAATACTAAAATTTCAAAGCACTTCAGCTGAAGTACCAAACCACGTGTGTGTATGTTGCCGCAGAACGTGTTATAAAAGTAACACAAAAACTATAGACCTTTCATACAAAATAGAAGACAATGAAGATTCTAAATGGTTTGAATTAGCTCTCTACCTTATAGCAGAAAACAAATACGAAATAACTGACCCCATAATACTTTGCAGTTACTGCACTACCAAACTTGACAACAACCAAACTCCTTCACGTGCTATCTCAAATAACTTGGAATTACATCCACTACCAAAACTCCTTCAACAACTTAATTTATATGAGAGCATCATAATTCAAACAGTTCATCCATTTCAAGCAATAATACGCCTTCAACCAAAAACTGCAAAACTACCCCCCTCTGAATTAGTGAAAGGTATTTGTGGAAAATTAGTGTATTTACCATTAGATCTAAAAGAAAATGTGCACACTCTAGGAGTGCAACGTCCAATGCAACAATCTTTAATTATCTTGGTAAATGGAGAACCTACAAAAGACAAAAAAAATTGACAACAACTGGTAGATTTACATAAAGTTAGAGAAGCCCTGCAATATCCCAAAGAGAATAATGATTATTACAAAGAAATTAATATCAAAGAAAACTTGAAAGATACAACTGAAATAATTCAAGAGACACAAGAAACTGGTCAATTTGAGCTCCTAGATCCTGCTACAATGGCAAACACTTTAGACCATTATACAATTCACCCACTGCACTCTAATGACACCATAGAAGATGCACTGGAAACATACCAAATGTGTCAAACAAAAGGATCACCAATCAGCATATGGGAAAAAAGTATAGAAGCATGTGCTTTTCCTCTACTCTTTCCTACTGGCAAAGGAGGAAGATACGATGATAGACCTGTTCAAATATCAGCATCAAAATATCGCTCATTACGAATGTATTCTGAAGATCCCAGATTTCGACAAAATGTGGAATACATATTCCACTTACTCTTTGAAAGTGAACTAGCAACTTTATGTTACGGAGTTGCACACATATTAAAATCAGGATCACACTTTCAAAATATGACAGCCACACAATTATTACAAAAAGTTCAACAAAAAGATGAGGTTTTACAGGTAGATCTTACAAATCTATTAGCAAATATGCGAGGTACTAAAGAGTACTGGTTTCGACGCCATGGAGATGTACATTGTATGATCAGAAACCTTGGCCCGCCCACCTGGTTTGTTACATTAAGTTGCGCAGAATATGCATGGGAAGATTTACATGCTTTCCTACGCATATCAAACGAAAACAAAACAAACATAGATATACTAACACCTGGAGAACTTTGTTCTCAGGATCCTGTTAATGTTTCTAGATATTTTCACCATCGCTTCATTGCTATGCTACATTTTATTTGTAATAAAACTGTTCCTCCCCTTGGAGAAGTGCAACACTTCTTTTGGAGAAAAGAATACCAAGCCAGAGGAGCGCCACATGTCCACATGCTTTTATGGATTAAAGATGCTCCAAAATTTGGTCAAGACAGTGATGCCACTGTTTTACAGTTTATTGAAAAAATATGTCACTTGTGAAATTCCATCAGAAGCCACAAATAGTGATCTTCATGCAAAAATCTTACAATTCCAAAGACACAAATGTGGCAAATATTGTCGTCGCAAATACAAAAACAAAGGGAAATACTACACCAAATGCCGATTTGGTTTCCCTAGACCAGTTACAAATACAGGTCAAGTGAACAACCTCATGTCTTCAGTTAGACATAGTGTTAAAGGTAAGTCACCTAAAAATACATATTGCATAAAAAGAAAAGAAGAAGAAAAATATATCAATGATTACAATGCAATCATCGCCCACTTGTGGAATGCAAACATAGATGTGCAGTACATTGCAGACAATTCTACTGCAGTTGCACGATATGTCACAGCATACTTTACCAAATCAGAAAAGACAGAGCTCCAAGACCTCTGGAATGACCTGTCATCATATAAAACACTGTCTCAGAAATTATACAGTTTGGCAATAAAAATGCTGTCCCATAGAGAATGTGGATCCTATGAAGCAGCTGATCGATTAACTGGTACTGCATTGTATGGTAAATCTGCAAATATAGTATGGCTAAGTCTTGGTCCAGCTAAATCTAGAAAAAGAGTTCTAAAATCATACGAAGATACAGAAACAATAGCCAAACATGATCCCAACAGCCAAGACATTTTAAAAAACAATTTATTGGACACATAGTACCCAAACAGGAGTACCACTTTGGAAACCATGTGTCTATACCACATAGCCCAAAACTACACATACAAAAATAATATAAAACCTGATGAGCAAAACCGTAAATACAAAGTGACAAACTGTGATGGCAGCTTAGTAGAACTCACCAAACCAAATTTAATTAATCATATCAAATTGTCATTAAAGACTCCTCAACAGAAAGAAATATATTACATGTCCCTGGTACAACTCTTCAAACCATGGAGAAAAGAAAAAGAAATACTAGTTACCTATGACTCATATGAAGACGCTTTGCTTTCAAAGCCAATGAAAGCAGTATAACTGATGTAAAGTTTGCACAGTACAAAACAATGTTGCACAATGAACAGCAACACGAAGAGGAACTCCAGGCCCAACTAGATAAGGACACTCCTGACAGTAGTCAACCTTCTGTCACAGGAAGCCAAGAACCACTGGGAGAACCACTAATAACAAATGAGGCAGAATTAGCTATGATAGAAATAGAAAACACCATGTGTCACTATTTAGATAAAGAAGACTTTACTACACTACAATCAAAACTAAACAAAGAGCAACGTAGCATTTTTCAAGAAATAACAAAAGAAATTGCACATGGTGTGCAGCATGAAAACAAAGAATGCACCTGCCAAAATTACAAACCTATACTATTGTATGTCAGTGGTGAAGCTGGTTCTGGCAAAACATTCCTAATCAAAATCATCAGTAAGTTCCTTCAACAATTGACAAACAACAAACTGTCAGCTGTTGTCACTGCCCCCACAGGTTTAGCTGCCTACAACATAGGTGGTGTCACTTTACACTGATTACTACTCCTGCCAGTAGAACACCAGAACAAGTTAGATTATTACACATTTTCTGCAGAAGCTGCAATGGAACTACGCAGAGTATTGAAACAAATGAAAATGCTACTAATAGATGAAGTGAGCATGGTGTCCAACCTAATGTTGGCTTTGATTCACCTCAGATTACAAGAAGTACTCAAAACAAACTATGAAGAGCTCTTTGCAGGAAAACACATCATTGTTTTCGGAGATCTTCTTCAATTGACACCTGTAAAAGGTGAGCCTATTTTTAAAACATTAGGACACAAACTCTGCCGTAAAACTGTTGGCAGCATTGGAAATGTCAACCTTTGGCAACATTTCCAATACAGAGAATTAACAGAAAACATGCGCCAATCTGCAGATCTCACGTATGGCAACATCTTAAAAAGTATCAGAGTTGGTATACTTTCTAGAGAAGCAGAAGCAATATTGAAAACCCGGCACATTCATGCACTTTATGGTGATAATGCATGTGCTACAGATGTTATGGAACAATTAGACCACAAAAATGTCAATTGTATGGCCTTAATGCCAACTCTTGCAAGCTGTTTCAAATTCAATGAAATAATGTTAAACAAAGAAATGCAACCAATTATGGAAATTAGCGCCACAGATAAACTAGATGTACATGGAATGACACTACCCATGTGTGACCAAGCCACAGCAAGACTAAATAGTTTAGAAAAATCAATCTCAAACACAGCAGGCTTGGAAAAGATATTAAAATTATACTTAAATTGCAGAGTAATGCTTAAACGTAACCTTGACGTGGACCAAGGACTAGTTCATGGAACACTGGGTACAGTTGTTGGCTTTCAAACATACCCACGTGACAACAAAATTCAGTTTGTCAATATTCTCTTTGACAAACTTTCAGAAGTAAAAAGAATAGGACGCTCAACAGCTTGATTCCTTCTCTTCAAAGACATGCATGTACGCAGAGAACAATTTTCTCTAACTCTTGCATACGCAGTCACCATTCATAAATCACAATGTCTTACTCTAGACAAAGCAATGATAGACATTGGTAACACAGTCTTTAAAGAAGGCATGAGCTACGTAGCACTGTCATGCCTACGTACAATTGACGGTCTATTTCTAATAAACTTTGATGCAAGTAAAGTAAACGCTGATATTCCTTGCATTTAGAATACAATAGACTTTGTTCACTATACACCCCCCATCTACAAACATATCCTGTTCCACAAAAAGGAAACTTTTCTAAAAGAAAACTAAATCAAACAGAAATGCAATAGGATGTCACTGCAAATCCTCCAAAGAGACTAAAAGAAACTAAAACTTCATCAAGTATCACAAGCAAAAAAGAATCAATTAGGGAAAGTAAACCAGGTACTTCTTTAAAGAAGGAAGACAAACTCCAAAAAAAGCAGTTAGATACAGAACTACCTGGACCATTTAAATTCTCAAATATAGTTGGTGTAAATTGGTACGCAAATGTAGCAATGAATATTCTATTTCAATTACCACCAATTGTTGACAACATTTACTTACACAGTACAGACCCATTGTGTTTGCAAATGTTAGCACTTCACAGAAATGCAGCAAATAATCCTGACAACACGTATAGTGTTTTTGGAATAAGACGACAATTGGACTACTGTGCTGGAATGGTGAAATTCACAATAAACTCACAGGAAGATCCACAAGAATTTCTAATGTACTTACTATTAGTACTGGAAAGCAAAAACATACCTATAAATGAAATCTTCCAGATTTCATACATGTGGAAACATACATGCACTTTCTGCAACAATGTGACACAAGAACAAATCCCCAATGAGCGCTTTGTCTATATATCAATACCTAATTGTGAATCCGTTCCATTTCAGCAACTTGTACAAAATGCAAACCAACGGTAGATTATGTTCTACCTGCAATTCGGATAATCGCTCCACGTTACTAATACAAACACATAGTAAATACGTAATACTAATGCTTCTACGTTACAATGCAGATGGTACAAAAAACAACTGCAAGCTGACTGGATTCACACATGGTCAAATTTCACTTGGTAGGAAAACCTTCACAACAATAGGTATAATCTACCACGCAGGAGCCACAACCAACTCAGGGCACTACACTGCATATATAAAAAAAATGTGGATGGTTTGAATGTAATGATAGTACTGTTACTCTAAAGCAGAGATTACCAGCTAATCTTACAAACGCGTATTTAATGTTCTTAAAACCAAAATTTGATAACTGAACTGTACTTAAACCTTAAGTACACTTGTAGCAAAAAAAATAAACTGTCACACTATTTCAAAACCTATCTAACTGCCCAAAGATTCTACAGCAACTAATGAGATAAATTAATAGCACTCAAATAGAGCAAAAAATAGACAGTTAGAATACGCCAATTGGTATCTAACTGTCCCAAAATTTACAAATATGCAAACAGAGAAATCAATACCACGAAATTATATCAAAACATAAACAGTTAGAATACGCCTAATGGTATCTAACTGGGCCAAAATTTTACAATATCCAAATACCTAATATCTTACTGCTCACAAAAACTGGAACAATCCAATGCATAAAGCATTAGGCAGAAAGAACAAGTAAACGCTGAAAACAAACAAATAAATAAACTGTAGCATAACAGAAAAAGTTTTTTTTTTTAATCCAACATGGATTTTTTTTCTCCCACAGACCCAATGATTTTAGCAACAAACACAGAAACTTTGCACATTGCACAGTACTCTGGTTTGTAATCTACTAAATATGAGGGTCAATAAAAAGAAGAAAATGTTGATTGTACAATGTAATAAGTCATTATAAAATACTAATACTAACATGCTATTTTCTTTTATTACAGAAATGAACAAGAAAAACATGGACTCCCGATACTAAACCAAATAGTACGTATAACAAGATAAATACAACCATCGCAGCATATCACACCCATACAAGCTTATAACATTGTTCCTTATAAATTAGTTTTTGACCCAAAGTTAAAAGCCACTATGGGTGTGATATGCTGCGGTGGTTGTGGCCAGGGCATACACTCTTGGGTGCATGGCCAAATGGCCATGCACCCAACATTTTATACCCTGGCCACAACCACCCCAGCATATCACACCCATAGATGCAAACATTGCAACCATTGTTATGTCCGCGGATAGGGGGAAGGTCCTAGGACACATTCAACTTGCCAGAGGACAATACAAACAGCGTCCTCAGGACACCCCCATTTTCTTTATGTACGAACATTTGTGGACACCGCGATTGTTCTTAAAACATTTTCACCTTGCCAACGAACAATACAGACAACGTCTCCAGGACACCCCCTGCAAACATTCCAAGACCCCACGAGTGTTCTTAGAACACTTTCAAGTTGACACCGAATCCATTCTGTTTATTTACGAACATTCCAGAAAAGCCGTGTTGTTCGCAGACAAATTGAACACAACAAAAGCGACTAGCACATAAATAAAATACAACTTTGAACCTATCTCATACTCCCCCATCCTCCCCAAAGACTTCTACACACCAACACACTCTACTAAATGCACATTTTGAACAAACTTTCACTGCGCTGTCCGCGGACGTCCGCAAATGCAAGATGGCGGCCGCGACAGAAAATCTGACACGCATTCATGCACCGCCCAATCAGCGAACACGTCGCATGTCCGCGGACATGACGCAAGCCGCTGGGCCAATCGGGGTGCTGTCCGCGGAGCGAACAGGGAAGTCCGTCTGCGAAGCAAACACAGATATCACTAATTTTTTTGCCTTACATTTTGGTCATTTTTTTAAAAACTACTGGACGGATTTACACCAAATTTGCAAAAGCATGCTTTCGGGACCAGGCCGCCGCTCCTGCCGCAAATTTGGTGTACATCCGTCCAGCGGTTCGGGCTGTAGCCGTGCGTAAAGTTTTTTCCCATTCAGTCTATGGGGAAAAAAAAGTTTTGGGACCTCCCCTATAAGTTCCTCCGCCCTGGACGAATCCTCACCAAACTTTGCAGAAAAATTCAGAGTGGGCCATATATTTTTTTTGCAAGGTTTGGTGAGTATTCGTCCAGGGGGAGCGAAGTTATAAGCCGCCCAAAAAGTACTCTTCCTATGGAAACACCAACTTAACCATAACTACATGGCCGCTACCGCGGCCATGTAATTATACATTATACATATTATACTTTGGGTCATAGCAGTAGTACAGGATGGATGACATATGTACTAGTTGTGCAGACCACCTAGTGGTTAGTGGTATCTAATTGTGTGTGATACAATACACACAATAAACTACAACATAAGCACATCTCTTTGGGAGCTGCTTAATGCCTAGTTATTTTTAGACAACAACATGAGGGATCCACAAACAATTACAAAAAATATACCAAACAAAAAATAGCAAGCGAAAAAAGCTTACTGAAAGCTTTTTGTTTTTATAAGAAAATAAATCAGTTTAGAATTTATGAACAACTTCCACTAGTATGTAACATAAACTCCATATATATAATTATGGACATAGATGTCCCAGTCTGCAAAATGCATTTTATATAATGTATCCATGTGACAACAGGAGCACACACAACACAGACAGCCCAAAACACTGGCAGAGGAAAGGTTAAACAAAGTCTGATGGGTCCAGGGAGGGGGCGGGACCCAGGAGGCTGGTGTGCAGTGGGTGCTTTACTCAAGCGGGAAGAGGACTGATAGAGAAATGATGGTTGGTGCCTGGTGTTTTGCTTAGTCCCTTAGGAGATGAGAGGAGATAGAGAACAGGAGCCTTTGACGTGGGTGTATTGAGGGAAATTGACGAAAGTGTGTGAAGCCAAAACGCCCGAAGAAGAAAACAAAACTGAGAGGAATCGGAGAACAGGAGCCAATGACGTGGGCGTATTGAGTGAAATTGATGAAGGGGTGTGAAAGCCGAATCGTCGAAGGGAGAAAACAGCAAATGACAGCTGTGTGAAATTGTTGCCTGTGAGTGTTGTGAAAGCTCTATTCTCCCATGACATTAGAGATATCACGCACAGGGCTGGAAGCAAGTAAATAAAGCCCAGTTCTCCTAGTTCTCCTGTGACATTAAACCGTGCCCAGGGGGAAGAAGCCAGTAAGTAAAGCCCCGGTCTCCTGTGACATTAAACCCTGCGCAGTGTGCTAGACGCAAGTAAGTAAAGCCTCTGTCTCCTGTGACATTAAAACCCTGCTCAGTGTTCCAGAAAAGAACTACAAGTAAGATTGAGAGACTTTATTGCTGCCCCTCTTCGTCCTTCCTTTATATCCTACAAAAGCCTTTTCTTCCCCTTCTGTTGCAAGGAAGAACCCAAGCCGGAGGGTGCACCAAATTTAAGTTGTTTTGAACTTGTCTCAAATCCGTTAAAGAAGTTTAGGTTCTACAAAAAGAGAACCACATCAATAAAGTTATTTGTTGATGATAAATACGTGTTTGGCCTCATTGGCTGGTAAAGATCCTCACAATTGGTGGCAAGCGGTGGGATCTAAAAGAACACTATGGAAGCCCTGTTAAAGTGGCTAAGTGAAGGACAACAACAATTAAAACAAGCATTACAGATGCAGAACCAACAATCCCAGGTGGATAGACAAACCTTTCACACTGCTTCTCCCAACACACTGCACACCAAAATGTTTGCACCCGTTTTCTATGGATACTGAGTTGGTTTCTCTTGGTATGTAGCCCATAATGTGTGTGCGATAAATATGCCAAAACATTTTCGTGTCACTGCCTCTTATTAATCTATATATAGGGGGTAATTAATGGAAAAAAAGTGCGCCGAAATTAGTGGCGCAAGATGCGCAAGCGTGAAAAAACCGGCGCACGCGTGCGATTCACATGCGTGTGATTCACACACGTGCAATTCATAGAAGGCCCTGTGTGTGTATTTCCCAGGATGTGCACCAAATCCGCGCGTGGCTCACACGGGCGCACACGTCACTGCAACATCCCGAACGCCGTGTGCGACACGCACAGCGAAAGCATACAACATTAGCGCACACACCAAAAAGGGGGCAGAACACGGGGCAGAACACACGGAATGGGGAACAACGCGTGAAAATAATGGCGTAACTGGGGAAGTACTGCTGGGAAATACACAGAACGCCCACACGCATGCGGACTACATGTATCGATGGAATGGAATAGGGGGAACACGTGCATGCCAAAAGACACACACAGGCCTAAATACCTCCAACACACAAAGGCAGGTGAAGCGTACCCACGCAGTATAAAAGGGCGCACAAACAACAAACATGTATATACAGCTACGATGAATGTCCCATTCTGTGGCCCCTTAGGAGAAATGACGTGTCACACAATGCTCAGGCATCCCAAAAAAGCAAGAAAAAGAGATACCCGAACCCTGTAGCCCACGTGCATGTAAGAAAACACACGCAGTATGCTGTGGCAGCTAGGAACACAAAAAATGCGTACGTGATCAAAACGCAGGCTAGTATGCCCAAACAAAAGGGGTACGCAACTAACAGGGACACCCGCAGTAGGAAAAATAGCATGTGCGACTCACCGTCTGCCTTGCGTGTAGAAGAAGAAAGCGTAGCCAACACCCATGCCAAAAGAAGAGGTACACACTGTAGCCGTTGTGAACTAATCACGTGTGAACCCCAACATCTGGAAAACACACGCACTGCTTTCCACGAAAAGCACGTACAGAGCGATGGAAACCCATGTGGGACTTTCAACCCGTGCGGAGGGAAACGCCTGCGCACACGTTACTTCACCTACGTGCTTAAGCGCTAAGGGCCTTTCCTTGGAATTCATGCAAACGTGTGGTTTTTCGTGTGCCAAATCACTCCGTATCAAGCTGGCCACGTGACAACACACGGAAGACCATGCTCCTGCCCAGAAGGCCAAATTACTGCCCCCCAGAGAACCGAGCAGCCTCCCACCAGCCATCTGCTGCTGCCTGCCTGCTTGCTGCCACCGTGCCCTGCCATTTGGTGCCTCCACATCTGCCATCTGCAGGGGTCCAGTTGCTGTGACCACCCCTGCTGGAACAGAAGACTCCTGACTGGTGTTCCATCACTCCACAGCCCAGCCCCTGTACCCAGTTGCCCACCCACACCTGACTCGGGGGTTGCCATGTCCGACACAACACCTTCCGGCACCAGTGGCTGGGAGGACTACAAGTCCAGGACCCTCAAGAAGGCCTGGCGCCTCTTGGAAGCAGCGGATGCAGTGGGACACCGGGTCCAGCTTACCACCCAGCAGATGAGGGTCCTGGAGCACATTCACCCAGTGCTTCACCACCTGATCCTCAGGATGCAGGCCCATCTGGAGTCGAGCGGTATGGCCATGCATTCACGTTTAAAAAAGGGCATGTTGCAGAGTGCTGGTAGTTAGCTACTTGGCTGCATGTGTGACATGGGTCATGTTTGGATGTGTGTGTGCAGGGACATGATGGTGCTGCATGTGAGTCCAGTCAGGCGTGACCCACATGGATGCTGTATGTGTTACAATGCATCATGCGGAGAAGCATGCGGAACGCACACATGTATGCATGCCTGTGTCTGTACTTTGACATGTTTGTGGTGTGAGAGATGTGTGCTGCTGTCATGGACATGCATGATGTACATGTCCATGTGTCTGAGTAGTGTGCGACCATGGATGCATGACACATCTCTGTGACAATGTGTTGATTCACTGATAAAGCCTAGCCATCCTTGTATTCACTGTGTCTCGGGGTATACGAGGCCAGATGCATGACCCTCCGGTGATGTGTGTGCATGTGACCAGCAGGTCCCATGATGCATGTGAGTATCAGCCCACGATTGGATGAATCTACGGTGCCTTGGACAAGGATGCGAATGTTTTTTGCATGTGCCATGCCTATTCCTGCATTTGTGTTGCCTGCACTGACCCATGTGTTGTGGAGGGACATGATGGAAGTGACGTTTGACAGTGCCATTCATGTGCTATTGCTTTGTGTCTAGGGGACTATTGTTCAGTACCCTGATGCTTGTGTTCAATGTCTCCCTTCACACAGCAGCGAGTGAAGAAGAGGGTGGAGACAGCGCTGTGGAGGAAAGTGGCAGGGATGCCTCCACTGGCCGGCGACGCAAGGCCCAGTCACCCTCCCAGGAAATTCCATCATCCGGGAGCGAGGGGACTGGTGCCGCGCCTGCCACTATGGCTGCAGTGGAAGGGGCGGATGAGCCCCCACAGGGGCTTGCAATGGCGGAAGATGGTGCAGAGCCATCCAGGTTGGTGGTGTGTATAGAGGAGGAGGAGGCCGCTACAGAGCCGCACATGGGGCCTGGTGGGGGTGGTACCACTGGTGCAAGTGGTGCAGTCCAGGGGCAGGAGCAGGAGGCAGCACAGGTCGCCGCAGAGGTGCCTGTGCATGTGTCTGTCCCTGACACTGTGACTGCATCACCATGCACCAGCAGGGATGCCCCGTCCCAGGCCCGTCCGCAGGTAGAGGGGAGGTCCACCTCATCTGGCCCTCCTCTATCTGCGGATGTGGGGACCCATGACCAGATTGAGTCCGTCCTGATTGGTGTTGCATTGCGCACACGTGACATTCATAATGACGTGCATGCTTCCTGGGGGGACCACGCACGTCATCACAAAGAGCTGTGTGCCAATGTTTCCCAGTTGGGAGGGACCATGGTCAGGGGTTTCCTCCATGTGTCGGCCAGTCTTGCAGCCCTCTCCTCCTCTGTGCACACTATATGCTACTCGTTCTCCGTGCTGTCTTTCGGCCCTGATGCCACCAGGGCCCCCTGTGGATCTGCCCCAAAGCAGCCAGACTGGTGGAGACCCCATCCCTGCCACAGTCCGGAGTCAGAGGTCCAGCAGGGTTGGCCACCCCACCAACTGGACCCCAGCAAATGGAGGATGTGGCGGCATCATTTGGTAGGGCACGTGCACGACGGCGCCGGTGGATTCCATCAGCCCAGAGGCCGTTGTGGTGGCAGAGGCAGTTGCTTCGGAGGCAGCAGCAGGCTCAGAGTGGGAGGCATCATGGCTCTGGACCATCAACACCCCAGGGGCAGGCATCGGCCGAGGGGCAGGAGGACCCGGGACTGGGAGTGTCTTCCGTGTAGCAGCAGTTGGGCCGGCAAATAGATGCAGAGAGGCGGCGGGTGGAGAGGGCACGGCTCACTATGGTCAGGGAGGAGAACTCCATGTGCAGGCCATTGAGGTGGCCTGAGTGCCTCGAGGCAACTCGCAGGGAGTTGGAGGAGGCCATGGATGCATCCATGCGCGACCTCGAGGCTAGGGAAGAGGCCCGCCTCCGGAACATCGAGGTGGTATTTGATGATGCCCTGTCCCAGAACATCATCAAGTGAGCCGTTGGACTTGCCCGCCGCCTTTGTACATAGTTTTTTAGGGTTAGGTTTCCTTTGTTTTTTTCTTATTTTTTGGAGTTAATGGACTTTGCTCCTCCTTATGTATATAGTTTTTTATTCATAGGACTTTTTTGTAGGTTTCCTTTTGTTTTGGGATCATGGACCCTTTCGACTTGGATTGTATATAGTTGAAGACTTGTACATACTTTCTTTTTTAACATTTCCCATGGATTCATGGTTTTCTTTTTTTTTGGTTATTCTAATCATATTGACATTTGCAATGGACCACTTTTCTTTTTTCATGCCAGGGATTTTTGTTCATCATTGGATTTTCTATTGTTTTTGGTAATAGCTTTCATTATTTATTAATTTGCAAGTTTGATTTTCTTTATGTTATTTCATTATGTTTTTAATACATTTATTCAAACTTCATGATTGGTGTTGTGTACTTTCATTGGTTTTGTGCATGTCTCAATGAACATTGCCTCAGTCATGTGTTGCCACTGTGTGGCTCTGTTGTGCATTTATGCATGGTCACGGTGGTTCTTTTAAGACTGTCATGTCATGGGTAATTTAGGAGTGGGTGCAGTGGATGGTTGCATGCTTGTACTGGGGGCCAAGGGGGATTTGGGTTGGCATTAGGGCCATGGGTCTGTTTAGTTAGGACATGTTGTTTGGTGGGCCATGAGTCGGGGCCTGCTGGCAGGTGCCCGTCAATGGGGGGGGCATGAGTCTGGGCCTGCTGGCAGGTGCCCGTCAATGGGGGGGCATGAGTCGGTGTTCCTGAGTGCATGGTGCCATGTGGCCTTCCTGTGGGGCATGGTATGGGGTGATGGGCTGCGTGTGGGGCATGGTATGGGGTGATGGGCTGCCTGCGGGGCATGGGGAGGAGGGGCACACCCAGGTGGGCACACACTGCCAAATCGCATGTAAAAGTCCACGCGCACCCCCGGAATATGCGCAGGCAGCCCATCCACCCTCCTCATGCCCCACAGGCAGCCCATCACCCCAGTCCATGGTCCGCAGGCAGGCCACAGTACAAGGTGGACTTTTTCCACGCATTTTACCTGACGCAGTGGGTGTGCTCGATCCGAGGGGTGTGCATGGACTTTTACACATGTTTTCGCTAGCATGAGCGGGGTACATGTATTCCGGGGGTGCGCGTGGTCATTTACATGCGTTTTCCCTAGCGTGAGGGGGGTGTGTGTATTCCGGGGGTGCACGTGGACTTTTACACGTGTTTTGGCTAGTGCGAGCGTGGTATGTTTATTCCAGGGTGCGCATGGACTTTTACGTGTGTCTACGCTAGCGCGAGTGGGGTACGTGTATTCCAAGGGTGCGCGTGGGCTTTTACATGCATTTTCGCTAGCGCGAGTGGGGTACGCGTATTCCAAGGGGTGCGTGGGGAGTTTTCCGCATGTTTTCATGGTTGGAGGCTGTATGCTGGTCCACTGACCTTTGCGCCATGTAGGGGATTTGTGCAATGTTTTTGGCGCACGGGGCGGCGTTGGGGGCGTAACTGGCACTGCTGCAGGGTCGCTGCGCCACTCTGCGCCACAGCTGGTTATGGATGTTAGTATCCATGAATACGCTGTGTGCTAAAATGGGTTTTGGCGCACGAGGCTGGCGCAGACTGTCGCACACGCACTCTGTGCACCAGCTGCATTCGCCACTGGTACGCTAAATTCTATGAATTACCCCCACAATTTTCCAACTTGCAGAGGATTGTCTATTTTATGCACTCGACACTATTGATGGTAATAGGTTCTTTCTGTACTCAATTTCTTGTTCTTCTCTTTGCAACTAAGGTGTTGCCTTAATTTGATATTTCAAATCATTTAACGATATAACTTTTTTGTCTTATGGATCTCAATATCAAATATTGCTGGAAATGGTCTCACGTTTTGTTGTAATTATTATTTTCTTTGACTAAAATATGCAGTCATTTTCTTTGTGTTTATAGTCGTAGTTGAAATATCATCCATGGGTGTTAAAGGCCCTCTATTCACTAGCTGAACCACAGTGTTCACCTTATTCACTGCTGCCGTAGTCCATCTCAGGCATGCAAGCCACCAAATGTGTCAGTCCTCCCTGAGCCACATTACTCCCGAGCTATAATAAACGGAGGTGCATGATCACTAATTGAATTGAAGTCAGCCCTATTTGTCATATATGGGATCGTATTTGATTTGTGACAAAAATATAATCCAAACATGAAGTACAACTACCATTGCTCCAGGTTTTAAAATTTAGCAGTGATGTACTATCTGTGGGGATAAGTGGTCATAAATCATTTTTTAAAAGCAAGTTAGTACACGCTTTACTCTTGTTCAATAGCCTCATCGGATGTTTATTGTCAGAACCCTTCTTTTCATCCAGGACATCGCCAGAGTTTAAGATGGTATCATTGTCTTTGGCGTCACACAGTGTGCATTAAAACCTCCGGCAAACATTATGGCCCCCAGTGGCTTTATTTCTTGCCACTGCTGTATGGTATTTTTCTGTCACTTCAATCAGGGTTTGGGTGCAAAGGAGGGATCGTACAAAACCACTGCCAGAGTCTTACATGTCAACCTTGGGAAATCTGTCACCATTGTGCCTAAATCATTTCTGTCAAGGTGTGCTTGTTTATATTTACTGATCTGCATGTGTTTTCTAGCCCCAAGGCAGAGGTCACCTTTAGGTCGGCCTTCTTTACCTTTAATGGCGTGTGACCAGAACATATCCATCCATTTCTAATTGACTGATAATCCAGGTTTCCTGCAGGAATATTAAATCTGCGACCTTAATTATTTTTTGCCCACAGGATGGTTAACAAACAAATAAAATCCTCTGGTGCTCCAGAAAAGTAAGTTAATAGGTCATTGCTGCCAACCCAGTGTCGTACTGGTTGCCCACCTAATACCCTCATTTAATTGAACTTTAGGCTGGGTAATTGTAAGTTTCGTAGTTAATGTGTGGGTCTGCTGCGTATATCGGGTATACCATGCTGTCTTATTAATTGTGGCCTTTGAGATATATTGCGTAGCGGGAATTGTGTTATTTTGTATCAATGGAATATACTGAGGCTTGAAATCTAAAGGCTTTTGTTGGAAAACTATCTTGTGCTGTATTTCAAAACCTGTTTTCAACTGCTCACCATATGCACAAATACGATCCACTATCACAGGGTAAACAAAATAGCCACCGCCCAATTGCTACAGCTGTCCCATTCTGGCACTTCAACACTTAACACATCTTTTGATGAAAGTATGTTAAGCTCAGGGTCAGGGTGGATTGACAGTAGTAATTTAAATCGATTAATAAAAGGGCTACCACATGTTGTGGGTATCTCATTGAAACGTATTATATTTAGCATAGGTAGCTGGGCAGCTTCACTTTTACCTACAGCAAAATGCTTTTGTTCATTCGGCCACATGTACCAACATCCTGTAGCATCACCCACTAGCAATCCAAAATGGAGAGGTGGCCATTCTAGTTGATATTCTTCGTGTAGAACATTGCCTTTTGATGCATCAGGCCTCACAGCATATTGAGGCTGAGATGTAGTAGGCCCGACCTCATTTTTTGTAGCTGATACTGCGACACTATTAAAAGTTTGCATCAGAGTATCAATCAATGTTACATCCTTACATGTTTTGCCTCTGCAGCCAGTTGACCAGAGTGCTTGCAGGTTTAATTGCTATATTAGGCTTGTTTTGCTTCTGTCTGTTGTAAACCCTAGCAACCATCTTCAATGCAAACAGTATCCTCTTGATTTGTTTGTCACAGTGCTTGGCCATTTCTTCGCTGTGCTTGGACCACATGCTTCCTCGTTTTATTAATTCTTTTACGCCTGCAGTGGCTCTTCTTTTTACTTTTTGCCCTTTGCTTAAATTTTAATGATGCCAATATATTTACACTCTGTTGATTATCGGCACCATTCGATATATATATATCTCGTGAAGAATCCAAGCCCAGCAGTTCCTCAGCTTCTGTACCCACATTTAATTTGGGGCAGGGCGGAGAAAGAAAAGGCATGCGTTGCCAGTTTTGTACAATCTCCAAACCCGGCAAATAGAGAACTTTCTCCCATGCTTTTTTGAGAATAATGTCTACAACTTTGGCAAGTATGTGTTTTGTTTCTCTTTGTTCCTCTGCTAATACAGAGCAGGGGGAGACTACTGCATCAACTGTGGCCACCATGGCATCCAATCTTAATTTGATTGCATTATTTGCTCCTGCATACTTTGGGCAAGTGTCTCTAATTTCACAGCACGATTCACCAGATAGGAGTCTATTTAAATCTGGAGTAGCAGATACCTCTGCACAACCTCCCTTGCCAGTGGTCCTGTTGCTGGGGTGACCACCTCTGCTGAACCTCCGACTCCCGACTGTGGCAGGGATGTGATCTCCACCAAACTGGCCACAGTGGCTGGGACAGGTCCACAGGGGGCCCTGGTGGCTTCTGGGCCAGAAGACGACACGGAGGATGACTGGCTCATAGTGGAGTAAGAGGAGGAGGGGGTTGCATCAGGGCCCAGCACATGTAGCAAACCCGTGACAATGAGCCGTGCTAGCCAGTCCAGGATGGCACAGACCTCTCTGTGATGACATATATGGTCCCACCAGGAACCACGCATGTCATAACGAATGACAGCTGTGTGCATTGAGACACTGACTAGCACAGGCTCAAACCTGTCATGGATTGACAGGTCTGCAGGTAGAAGAGGGATAGTTGACGTGGACCAACCCCTACCTGTAGAACGGCCTGGACTGAGGCATGCTTGCAGGTGCCCACTGATGCAGTTGCTGGATCAGGGGCAGGATTAGGCACAGGCCCCTCCGCGGTGACCTGCGCTGCCTCCTGCCCCTGGACTGCACCAAGTGCGCCTGTGGCATCACCCCCTCTAGGCCCCATGTGCTGTTCTGATGTGGCCTCCTCCTCATCCATCACCAACCTGGATGCCTCCGCACCATCTTCCGCATTGGATTGCCCCTGTAGGGGCTCACCTGCCCCTTCCGCTGCCGAGGAGCCCACGTCCAACCTCGCCTTCTTGGGCATCCCCTCGGCAGCTGCAGCCGTAGTCGCGGACGCGGCACCAGTCCCCTCGCTCCAGGAAGATGTTGTAACCTGGGAGGGTGACCGGGCCTTGCGTCTCCGGCTGGTGGAGGCATCCCTGCCACTTTGCTCCACAGCACCATCTCCACCCTCTTCCTCCATCGGCGCTGTAGATAGGGAGACATTGAAAACAAGCATCAGTGCACCGAACAACTGTCTGCAAGATACAAAGCAAATGCACATGAGTGGCACTGTCAAACGTCATAACAATCATCCCCCTCCACAACACACGGGTCAGTGCAAGCAACACACATGCACAAAAAAGCATGGCACATGCAACAGACATTCGCATCCATGTCCAAGGCACTGCGGGAACTTCAGAAAGGAAGCAGGACCTCACATGCATCATGGGACATGCACCCACACCACCGGACAGTCATGCATATGGCCATGTCTACCTCCCATCACAGTGCACTCATAGACAACTGTGCCGCATCAGTCAATCACACATCGTGATGCTCATTTGTTATGCATCCATGGCGTTTTCCAGTCACACACTCATTACTTAGACACACGCACATGTACACCATGCACATCCATGAAGGTGACATAAGTATCCATGTCTCACACCCCTCGCATGGCCAAGTCCACACACAGGCATGCAAACATGTGTGCATCGTCACATGCAGGTGCACATCATGTCGGAATAGAAACAATATTATGCCTCCTATCGTAACAATTGTATGTGTATTGGCCTACGCCAAGTTGTCTAAACATCATGTGCGAACAAACTCCACGGCAAGGTCTTGACCTTAGAGAAAGTAATGTAAGTCGCCATCTTGGATTGAGCCACCATTTTAGGTTCTCTTGCTATGTAGAAATCACCCTGAACATCAAAATGGAGGCCGAATGCCATTCTGAGTAAGATTCTGGCCGTTGTGACCTCCGTACAACTGAATAATTAATATGCCTGCAGGCCACTTGTCGGGGTCGCGGATTGAGACCTTGTCCTACCGTTGACCTATATGTAAATGTACAACTATATTAGTGAAACTAATCGAAATGCATATATTAAAGGATTGACCTGGCAAGGAACCCAAAGACCTGTTTCGCAGAATGGTTAACCCGCAAGAGGGTTGGCCAAGGGCTGGACAAATTGTATAAAAAGCCCGGGTATTCCAATGTGCGGTCTCTCTCACTAACACATCGAACCCTTGTTGAAGTTCGTTATGTTATTCTGAGAGCCGAATAGCTATCCGTTTGTCAATTGACTTGGTAACTGTTGTACCTTTTAAATAAAGCACTTGTATGTTTCTTTGTAACCTGTGTTGGTGTGTTTCTTTTTGGGCTTCCCAGCCTCATATTATTTTTCTGTTTCTACAGTTGGCGCCCGAATAGGGACCCTCAAGATTGATGCCGGATCATTGAAGTATTGACGCAGACTATCGAACCGGGATCGGACGGTGTGATACTGCGGGCCCGACCGAACGAGACGTGATACCTCGGCAGCGCTGCACGATCCGATCCTTGGACGATAGTCATGTGGTCTGACACGGCATCTTGACGAGGGTCCATTTTTGAGGCGGGCAGATTTGTCGAAACCACCAAACACAAGGTAAAATTCGTTAGGTAAGTTCTTTGGTAAACCGTATGGTCCTCCTTAGGTTTGGTCAGGTGCAGTCGTGACCCGACTCTTAATTTAACCCTGACAATTTGAATTTGGCATATTATATCTGCAGACACAATTATTGACCAGGTAACACCAATTTTTTGTGAAATGCCTGGGAAATTGTCTAGCTGCTTTAGGGCTCTGTTCCGCAGCGATCGACAATCTTTGGAATTTAGCCGCCCGGCACCACAGGAGGGATTGCCAGCATGTACTATGTACTGTAAGCATGGCATTGGAAGTATAGTTTTTAATGATATTTGGCACAGACAAACCAGACATGCCTCCAAATTTCAGTGGCCAATCAATGGTAGTTTCGAGATCCCCCGTATTGAATACCTAGAATCGGTCTTGCTAAAGAAGAAAGCCAGACCTGCAGCATTTGATGTTTTGCAGAATTGGAAAAAGGAAGCGTTGCAGCAGCTTAAAAGTAGGGATAAACGTGCACGCCGTCATAAAACAAATGCCGAAAAGGCGTTGTTATATGATAAGGAAAAACATTCAGAGTCAGTCAAAAATATGGATAGGGCTTTCTCACTCGGTATCCAGAAAATCTATCCCTCTAAAGATTTCCATGTTTCCGAAGAATTTATTGATAAATTGTTAAACGAACGCAGGCCTGGTGCCTCTGCGCCATCTCCGTATGATCCTCTCCCTGGTGCTCTGCCCATTCCTGCTGTTATTCCTGTTCCCCCTGTACAACCTATTGTTCCTATTCCTCTAGTTGTTGTTCCTCCACCTATCCTACCACCCCTTCCTCTTGCTCCGATAGTTGCACCTCCATTGAATTTGCCCGCACCTCCCTCCCGAGTGGTTCTGTACTGACTGAAGTTGATCAGGATGCGGGGTCAAAGATTGTTACTCGAAATACTGTCTCTGCAGAAAAGAAACGGGAATTATTTGCATGGTCTAAGCACTGTATGGAGAGAGGTGATCAAGCTGACGTTTTCTCCACATTATCAAGGTTTGGGGACTCATTTATGTGTAATGTGGGGTAGATTACATAATATAGATCTCCCACAAGGGTTGTGGGATCTAAATACTTTAGCGCTTTCGAGGGACACAGAGGAGAAAGTACATGGTCATGTTGAGAGGTTGTTTGAGTATAGGAGGGACTTAGAAAGATTGCGGGATGAGGATGGTGAAGACGACAGTATGTATGTACAGAAACGGTTCCTTCCGTGTCGTAGATCGGCATCTGAGGAAGTACGAACTTGTACCAAAGATGCAATTCGATGGATCTCGGATTCATCGATACCGCCGGATGAAGTATATGACACGTATAGTCAGTATACAGTAGAAATGCAGAGGAAGGTGATTCAGGTAATGGTACAGTACCTACAGGATGAATGTGTAAGGAAAAAGGTTAGTTGTCCTATAGAGTTATTGGGTATTTGTAAAAGGGCTTTTTCACCTGACACTTCTTCGGCTGCCTTAGCGCTCGACCTGGCTCTGTTGCTCAGTAAGCGGTCGGAGTTACCTATATCTCAGTTGCCAATGAGAGAGGTTCCTCCGACATTTGTCCCAAAGGTTGAGATTCCCGCTAACGCTGGGACAGGTGCACCCGCTGTGGACATCCCTGCACATTATGTATCGCAATTTGTTCACGTCCCGTTTTCGCGACAGGAAGTGAACACTATTAGACAATCAATTCCCGATATTAGGAAAAATCCGACAGGATTCTACAAAGAGATATAGTCCGTTTTACAGTCCTCTGTGTTCACCTTAAGTGATATTGACTTGCTATTCCCTGTACTCCTGCCCGTAGATTTATGGAAGCAGGTTCGAACAATAGACGATGTGCCAAGGTTGGGAGATACATGGGCTAACATGACTAGGTTTGATGGGGAAAGACCAGCTGGTGAGAAACCACCTCAGGTAATACTCACTTTGCCTGATAGAACTGTCGCAAAATTGAAAACCATAATTCCTGAGAAAAGAATTATTTGGGACAAGCTTACGGCCTGTGTTCAAGGAAAAACTGAAGGTGCCACCGAATTCTTTAATAGATTCGAACAGGTATTCTCTGACTTCAGTGAACAGGACTTGGGCACAGAGTCTGGGAAAAGGTTGTTTGTGGACAAATTTGTACGTGGATTATTGGCCGACATCCAGTCACAGATTATGTCCTCTGAGAGCGCTTGGCATGCGAAATCCCTATCTGAAGTTTTACACATGGCTCAGTATTATGAGAACCGTGTTAATAATGAAAAAGAGAGAATAGAGAAGAGGAAAGGAGATTTGAAGACTAAAGTATTGTTACAACAAATTATTAGAAATCCTAGAGGAGGTAATTCACAGGCCAGAGGTCAGTATGTTCCAAAAGGGAACGTTCCCTTTTGTCCTGTGAATATTAATCAATGTGCCTATTGCCGCCAGGAAGGTCATTGGCGTGCACAGTGCCCGTCCTTTGACAAAGTTCAAACAACACATTTGGGAGTATGGTTAGACGACCTAGAGGTCGCCCCGGAGTATGGGGGCCCTGATAGAGGTCAGTTCTCGCAAGATACTCAGCAACCTTTTTCACGGGAAAATCAGACTTCGAGTGTGGACATGAGAAACATATTTGATCACCCTTCTGCTGCCTACCTTTCTGAAGAGCTTCCTTCCGACGACATTTTATTTTGTTAGGATTGCCAGAAGCAGGGTTTGGAACCCTCACCTATTCCCGTTAGTCAAAAAGGTCCCTACGTTGAATTGTTAGTGGGGAATAGGAAACATCAGTTCTTGATAGACACTGGAGCACAGAAGTGCTCCATTGATCATTCTCGGGTTCCAAACATTCCACTGTCAGGGCAAACTAATGTTTCTGTAGGGTTTTCTGGCATACCAGTTGCTTGTCCGGTTTCTTCGCCGGTGCCTGTTTCTTTGGGTCCCTTCACGGACCACTGCCCATTCCTCTTGACTTCAAACTGTGGAGAGAATTTTCTGGGGTTAAATCTGTTGAAGAAACTAAATGCAGTAATTCATTGTTCCTCCGACGGAGTGCGGCTGACGGTTTCACCACAGCAACTTCCCAGCTCTCAGCTTTTGACTCAACCATTGCCTCCTCAGCTTAACGTTGTCCCGGAATGTTTGTGGGCGGTTGACGACAATGATGTTGGGGTACTACAGATTGAACCCGTTAAAATAGTTTTGAAACATGGAGTTAAACTACCACGCATTCCGCAATATAAAATATCAGTTGAGGGCGAGCGTGCTTTGAAGTGCATTGTCTCCGATTTTGTGCATCGAGGAGTGATTGAAGAGATTGCAGGTAGTTTATGTAACAGCCCGATTTTACCCGTGTACAAGAAAGGCGACAATGCAATCCCATTCTGTTTCATAATTGATCTACGCGTTATAAATAAAGTATCTCCCCACTATTTCCAATTGTGCCTGATGTGACAACGATACTAACGATGATCCCTGCTACAGCTACGTTCTTTAGTGTTGTGTATCTGAAGAATGCTTTCTTCAGTATTCCTATACACAAGGAGAGTAGATATTTGTTCGCGTTCACCTTGGGGGGACGTTCATTCACATTTACTCGTGCAACTCAAGGTTATACTGAAAGTCTAAGGATTTATAGTAGGGCTTTGAAAGAGCAGCTTGACACCCTTGAATTGCCATCTACTTGTACACTGCTTCAGTATGTCGATGACTTGCTTTTAGCTGCAGATTCTGAAAGTGCTTGTAAAGAAGGCACTGTATTGTTGCTTATTCATTTGGCTGAACACGGTCATGAAGCTTCGCTTAAAAAATTTCAATATTGTTGTCAGGAGGTCGCCTATTTAGGCTATCTCCTGTCAAAGGAGGGGAGAAGATTGACACCTGAAAGAATGCAACACATTTCTGGCATGTCTGTTCCAAATACACAGAAGGAAGTCAGAGCCTTAATAGGTATGGCTTCTTACTGTAGGCTGTGGATCCCGAACTTCTCACTAGTGATAGAACCGATGTTGGCCTTGACAAAGAAGGGCATTTCTTCGCCGCTGCCATGGAAGTCGGAACATCAACGATCATTTGAGCTTCTCAAAGCCGCGTTATGCTCTGCACCGGTTCTGGGTACTCCAAATTACAATAAGGCCTTTGTGTTGTTTGTGCATGAATGTGATGGATGTGCTTTGGCTGTGTTAACACAGGAACACAGAGGGAAGAATAGACCGTGCGGCTACTACTCTTCCGCCCTTGACCCTGTCGCATGCGCTTTGCCAAGATGTTTGTGAGCTATCGCTGCTGCTGCCGCGTCTGTAAAACAGAGTGAGGGAATGGTCCTAGGCCATGATTTAATCCTGATGGTACCTCACTCTGTAGATGTCCTATTGAATAAAACTCAAACACAGCACCTCACCTCTGTACGGCTGACGAGGTATGAATTAACTTTGTTTGCCCCTCACATTCAAATTAAGAGGTGTTGTGTTCTTAATCCGGCTGAACTCCTACCTTTCCCGCAAAATACTGTTTGCGGTGACGAAGAATCACATGACTGCCTGTATACTACTGAACAGGAAACGAAGGGCAGGATAGACCTTATAGATACTCCTTTGGGCAAGGCGAAAGGGGAGCTGTTTTGTGATGGCTCCTGCTTCAAACTCCCGGATGGTACATCTACACCTGCCTATGCAGTTACTACATTGAGTACGGTTGTTGAAACTAAGAGAATTCCGCATAACTCTGCGCAGGCCGCAGAGATTATAGCGTTGACCCGAGCTTGTGAACTCTCCGAAGGGCATACAGTAAACATATATACTGATAGCCAGTACGCCTTTGGGGTGGCTCACAACTTTGGGAGGCTCTGGTCGGAAAGAGGGTTCCTAACCTCACATGGGACCAGGATTCAGCATGGCCCCCTGATAGTGCAGTTGCTCTCGGCACCCGCGCTCCCTAGTCAGTTAGCGATCATGAAATGTGCAGCGCATCGTAAGGTCATAGACGAAGTGGGAAAAGGGAACGCTTTTGCTGACCAGATAGCCAGGCAAACGGCCACAGACCTTAGCGCAGACATGTATGCTCTAAGAGAAACAAAAGATGCCTATGTAATGGATGAGGGTATTGGGTCTGTGCAAGATATCCAAGCTGATGCCACGATAGAAGAATCTAAAAGGTGGGCCGAAGGTATGGGGAAACTAGATGACGATGGGTGTTGGGTGGATACATCTGAAGGGAAATGGTTGCTCCCTGATTCATATGTGCTGGCGATGGTTACGATGACACACGGTCCTACGCATGTGTGTGCTCAGCAGATCACGAAAATGTTAGAACAAGTCTGGGTAAATGATAAAATTTTGAAGATCGCACAGCGCTATGTTCAAAATTGTATGATTTGCTTACAGCACAATGTGGGGAAGGGGACAGTAACTTCAAGGGGTAGTTTTGGGTCTCCTTCTGTTCCCTTCGAGGTCATCCACTTTGATTTTATTGAGATGGAACGGTGTAACAATCTAAAATATGTCCTTGTGATCATTTGTGCTTTTAGTAAATGGGTTGAGGCTTTCCCCGTTAAGGATGCTACTGCCATGACCACTGCAAAGACTATGGTAAAGGAATTCTTTCCACGATTTAGGCTGCCAAGAGTAATTTGATCGGACAATGGTCCCCATTTTGTTGCAGCAGTAATTTTGCAGATATGCACAGCGTTACACATTGAAAAGCAATTTCACTCGGCTAGACATCCTCAAAGTGCTGGGTTGGTAGAGAGACGTAACAGTATCCTAAAGAATAAGCTTGCTAAAACATGCGCCGGCACCAAACTGAAATGGCCGGACGCCTTACCTATTGTATTGTTAGCCATGCGTGCCACACCTCAAACTAAGACTGGGCTCTCTCCATTTGAGGTAGTGATGGGAGACCTGCTAATATTTGGGGTCTTCCGAAGCCCAAAGCCCTGAGGGAGGTTGAAAATGTATTGCTTGTGGACTACTGTAACCAGTTGACTAAAAATCTGTATCTCATTTATCATCAGGTTCAATCAGCTTTACCTGTACGGTTTACGGGCCCAGGACACAATATTCAGCCTGGAAGTTGGGTCCTGGTGAAGGCCTACAAAAGGTCTTCCTGTCTCGCGCCTCGCTGGCGGGACCCTACTAGGTGCTGTTGGTCACCCAGACAGCAGTGCGGGTGGCTGGAAAGTAGCATTGGATCCACGTGACTCATGTCAAGAAACTTCCTCACCCGACGCCACACGTTACAGAAGAAGCAGAACCCCTCGCTGATACTACAATCTCAGATCCTGGAGTAACAAATAGCGCTGTGAGTGTGTCGGAAAAATTCTCTGAGCCCATGGAGCTTGGGGAACAGTCCATTTTGTCTCCACACTCTTTGGAAAGGTCACTTCCGGAAAACGTTGTTTCAAGTTCGGCGACTTCCGTCGCCTCTGATACATTGCTTCCCTCAGGAAGTGACGTTACCTTATTTCCGGATCAAACAGTGCCGGGAATCACCAGGTACGACCTTCGACGAAGAAAATAGGACTACGGTACAAGTTTTGCCTGTGCATCTGGAGAAGAAAAAAGAGTCATCAAGAGTTTTGTTCTTGCAAAAGAAAGTTTTTGAAAGAAAGGGGATTCTGCTGGCTAGGGTTAGGGAAGGACTAAGAAGTCGCGCGACCGTAGTGTCGCCAGCAACGAACATTGGGGTCGTCGATTGGGAAACTACGATGCCTGCCACCTCCACCGCTACTGCTCGCTTCGGACTTGTAAATAAGGGGGTGACCAACTCGGACAATGAACAATGTGCCTGGGCCCCGAAAACGTATTGCTGTGTTGTGTTAGTAATAATTGGAATTTGTATAGTTACTGCTGTGGGACTCTGGTACTTCGAAGAAATTTATCCTCTAGAGAGTCTTCTGCCAATTGAAATTGTACCTACTGCTTTGACTCCCTCTGTACACCGTCTTACTTTTTCACCTAGGGACTCCCAGCATAGACGAAAGTACCATAATAACACTTTAATTATAATGATGAATTCAACGCATGCCATTTTTAATACGAGTAATTGCTGGATTTGAACCCATTTACCGCAACATGGGAACAAGGGGCTAGGATGGTATATTCACCCTTTACCTTTAACGAATGCTTGCTATGCCTCTCTTAGAGCACTATTCTTTGGCCGTTGGAATGATAGCATCTCAGGGAACTTTGATGGAACTAATTTAAATAATTTTGAGAAACGTGAATTGACTCCCCTGGGAGGCTCGCTTTTTGCAAATAGAAGTAAACCTAATGTTGCTTCTATTAGGCCATCTGATAAACTGTCTCTTCCTTTCCACACTTTAATTTCCTTTAAAATGGCTCTGATAGGCAATAAGGACGCTGTGCCTCCTTCTTACTCTATTAACCATAGCCCCGATTCAGTCCCCTTTTGTGTGCAAAGAAATGGCACTCGGTCAATGGGAGATTTTGAAGGTTGTGTGAATATTGTAAATTTGACCGGGGAGAACAGGCCTCTGTATGTAGGGTGGCCTGTCTATTTCGTTTGCGGTAGTACAGCATTTCCCTGGTTGCCCAAGGATTGGCTGGGAACCTGTTATTTAGGAATCCTGTTACATGGGGTATTCATAGCTAGTACATTGGAAGTTTCTAAGGCTCGCCCACGGCGGGACGAGAATGGAGATACCCCTGGGCAAATATTGGGAGATATAACAAAATCAGTTGTGCCATTTTGGGGACAGATAGCGAATTCTGAAAATATTAGGGGGCTAGCAAGAGTACTGGAGAGAACCATCAACCGGAACACGGATATACTCTACAATATGACACTGGAACAGCAAGCAATAAGATTGGTAGCGCTCCAAAACCGGATGGCATTAGATGTCATTCTGGCAGAACGTGGTGGAGTATGTAAATTAGTGGGGTCCGCTTGCTGTGTTTTCGTACCAGATTCCTCACCGACAATTTTTAAAGCAATACAGAACTTGCACGTCCTTAGTTCAGAAGTGCATGCTCCTGTGGGAGATTGGAGTATTAGTGCTTGGTTCTGGGATTCTCTACGATCCTGGGGTTGGAAGGTGCTTTCTGTTATACTGGTTATTTTGGGAATCCTGCTATTCCTTTGTTGCTGTATCCAATGTCTACCTAGTATATGTGCAATGCTAGGGGGATGTTGCGCTCAGGCAGTGAGCACGATAGGGCACAAAATGTATGCCCCAGATACAGCATCTTAAGAGTTTGTGTTGCAAGAGGTTCTGGTGAACGACCTAATGGCTATAGATATTACAGATAACGATTAAGGATGTATAGATGACGATGCATGGAGTTATTTACAAAGACATTAGAAATGATATTAGCACTTGGCATAGGCCAAAGGAGGGTTTGTCGGAATAGAAACAATATTATGCCTCCTATCGTAACAATTGTATGTGTATTCTCCTACGCCAAGTTCTCTAAACATCATGTGCGAACAAACTCCAGGGCAAGGTCTTGACCTTAGAGAAAGTAATGTAAGTCGCCATCTTGGATTGAGTCGCCATTTTAGGTTCTCTTGCTATGTAGAAATCACCCTGAACATCAAAATGGAGGCCGAATGACATTCTGAGTAAGATTCTGGCCGTTGTGTCCTCCGTACAACTGAATAATTAATATGCCTGAAGGCCACTTGTCGGGGTCGCGGACTGAGGCCTTGTCCTACCGTTGACCTATATGTAAATGTACAACTATATCAGTGAAACTAATCGAAATGCATATATTAAAGGATTGACCTGGCAAGGAACCCAAAGACCTGTTTCGCAGAATGGTTAACCCGCAAGAGGGTTGGCCAAGGGCTGGACAAATTGTATAAAAAGCCCGGGTATTCCAATGTCTGGTCTCTCTCACTAACACATCGAACCCTCGTTGAAGTTAGTTATGTTATTCTGAGAGCCGAATAGCTATCCGTTTGTCAATTGACTTGGTAACTGTTGTAGCTTTTAAATAAAGCACTTGTATGTTTCTTTGTAACCTGTGTTGGTGTGTTTCTTTTTGGGCTTCCCGGCCTCATATTATTTTTCTGTTTCTACAATCATGCATTGCAGCACAGACACCATTGATGTGGAACATGCTTGAATGGACTCACATGCAGCACTGTCATGTCCCTGCACACAGACATCCATACATGGGGCATGCCAAACATAAGGCCAAGGTGCACACTCCAGCCACACCTCAACATGCACTACGCTCGACAAGAACACATGGACACTTACCTCTCGACTCCAGACATGTCTGCAACAGTAGGATCTGGTGATAAAGCACTGGGCGTATGCGCTCCATGCCCCTCATCTGGTTGTTACTCAACTGGGCCCGGCGCCCCACTTCATCCTCAGCCTCGACGAGGCACCGGGCCTTGTTGAGGGTCCTGGACCTGAAGTCCTCCCAGCGCTTCAGGACATGCTTGTAGTCATGGGGTGCCAACCCTCCTCGTTGATAGCATCCATGATGTCCTCCAAGATCCTCCTCCATCCTTCCTTGTCAGTGCGCGATGTTGAGAAGAGGGCAGCATAATGCCCCAGGACTTACTCCACCAGGATGCCACTTCATTGGCAGTGAAGCTGGCAGCCCTCTGCCTCTCTGCCGGGAGGTTGCCACTGGCCCCAGATAGTGTTTGGTCTGACATGGCAACCCCTGAGGCAGGTGTGGGTGGGCAACTGGGTCCTGGGGCTGGGCTGTGGAGCGATGGTACAGCAGTCGGGAGTCTTCTGTTTCAGCAGAGGTGGTCGCAGCAACAGGACCTCTGGCAATGTCTTCTGTGCAGGCACCAAATTGCAGGGCACGTTGGCAGCAGGCACACTGAGTTCGCTGGCAGCAGTCCATGGCTTGTAGGAGGCAGCTCGGGGCATTGGGGGGCAGATAAATGACCTTGTGGGCAGGAGCGTGTCTTCGGTGTGTTTTCGCATGGCCAACTTGATGTAGAGTGACTGCGCATGTGAAAAAACAGCGCGTTAGCGTGTAATTCGAGGATAGGCCCTTAGCACGTAAGAGCGTAAGTGACGTGACATGCGCGGGCATTGCCTTTGGTACGGATTAAAGGTCCGTGTAGGACACCAGTTCGCTGTACGTGCTATTCGTGGGGACCAACGCGTGTTACTTCTTCTTGTGGCTTCACACGCAAAATCTTCACTGCGATTACAGTTCATACTTCTTGTTTTGGCGGGGGAGTTGCCTATGCGCACACGCGCATGTGTTTGTTTCTCCACGCAAGGCAGACGGTGAGTCGGGCACACTTTTTTTCCCCACTGTGGTTGCCCATGTGTGTCGCGTACCCCATTTTCAAGTTCAGAGTAGCCTGCGTGTTCCACACGTATGCATTTTTTGTGTCCCTGGATGCCATGGCGTACTGCGGGAGGTTTATTCCATTCACGTGGGCTACCGGGGGGTTTCTTGCACGTTTCTTTTGTTTTTTGGGGTGCCTGAGCATTGCGTGACCCGTCATTTTTCCCCAGGGGTCACAGACAGCCTCACAGGAGCACAGTGGTGCATCTACCATCACATACCCTGCCCCCTTCACCCCAATTGCTCAGGACAATTGTTGTGTACACCTCCCATTCGCACTAGTCCATCAGTGGCATGGTTGGGAGGCCAACAAAAGGTAAGCGCAGCAAAACTGGGCGACCTCCCAGAGGTGGGCGTGTTGGGGCACGTGGTCATGGCGGCCAGGGAGTCCAGGGAGGCAAAGGTGGCCGCAGAGGGGGACGTGGTCAGGGTGTTCCACAGGGGCAGGATGTCCAGCCACATGCTGGGATAGCCATGCCACCACCCCCGCGGCTCAGGGGGATGCTGCTGCTGCAGACATCCCTGGCGCCCATCTGACCCGACAGGCAGTGTCATCTGCTGTCACAGGCCCCCAGGTAGTGGAAGCTGCAGGTGCAGCTGCAGCTGCAGCTATAACCACCCAGGCTCGGGGTCAGCCAGCATGGGCTGCATTGGCACAGGAGGACTCCCAGGCAGAATTGCAGGTCGGGAAGGTCAAGCCACATGTGTCTAAGGTTGATGTGTCAAGCCACATGTTTCTGGGGCAGTGGTGACATCTGCTGCCCCGAGCAGCCAGTTGGTGGAAGCTGCAGGGGCAGATGCAGCCAACACCACCCCGGCTATGAGTCTGCCAGGCTGTGTTGGTCACAGCCTTTGGCACTGAGGCAGTCGTGCCGCTGGGTCCTGGCAACAGCACCCAGCAGCCAATGACTCAAGTCAGGTCTTCCGTCCTCATGCCATTGCCTTCTTCCATTGGCCAGTCCACCAGCACCCCTGCCCCTACTGACCAGAGCGGCAGTAGCCACTCAGGGTCTGCACAACCCGCCTAGAGGAGGAAGCATGTTTCTGTGCAAGAGGCTGGGACCCCAGACACGGCTCAGGCCTCCGGCACATCAAGGAAGAAGAGTTTCAATAAAGTGGAACTGGATGCACTTGTGAGCTACGATTCGGGGCACAACCACGATATGCTGGTGGGGCCAGGGTGCCAAACTACGCCTGCCCAGCATAAGGTCCACTGGCAGTGCATTGTGGAAAGTGACAGTGCCATGGGATTTGAGAAGCGCACAGCTGATGATTGCTATAAGCGTTGGACTGACCTCTGACGCTGTGCAAAAAACAAGCAGACTTCTAATTACGTCTCAACCCTGGTGACTGGCGGCGGGCCAGCATCAGTGGACCATGTACTCACTACTCATGAGGAGATAGCTTCAGGGTTCATTGATGAGGCTCTAATCCAAGGAGTACGAGAGATGCCGGATTTTGATGCAACGTCCGGTGAGTGTTGATGCGTGTGTGTGCAGCCCATGTGTGTTTTGCGTGTGTGATGTGTTATGATTCATTGCCAGTTCAAGCTATGTATTCATGAGTGCCATGTGTGACCCATGCGATGCTTGACTGATGCGTGCCTGCTGTGATGCAGTCTGCATGCAGGCCATGTGCTGCACATAGAGCCAATCCTCCTCTACACTCCTGCACCCACCTTACATGCAAGATACTCGGCAGCCTATCTTGTCCATATCCTTGCTCCCAGACAAATTTGCTGATAGCCTGTGCTGATCTTCCACTCAACACTCAGCCTATGTCGTGACATGACTGACGTCTCTGTGAGGTCAGTCTGCAAGCTGGACCCCCTCAGGGGCATGCTTCCTTGCCTCTCTAACCCCCGGCAGCTCACTGTGTCCATGGTACTGGTGATTCACATTTTGGACTCATGAAATGGCCTGTCCCTGAATTCTGTGTATATGCACACTTCCCTCTGCAACCAGTGCTTAATTTGTGGGGGTAGTTGTCGGTGGCCAACACCGGCACTCTTTTTTGGGCACCGGAACTCATGGGGGGCCAGCGCACGTGCAATTGCTTTGTTCTTCCACTTCGCTTTGCTTCAATTATAAATCATTGCGATTTGTCATTCTGATCTCGATCTCTCTCGTGCTTGCAGGTTGCAGGCCATGGCTGGCTGGGCCTGGGAGGGGCCAGCAATAGCAATGAACAACAAACTGTTACAAACAACAGCCAATGAAAACTACCATTCTTTTGTTACTATGCAGTATTTGATACCTTCAGTATAGTAACAAAGAATGTGCAGTTTTCATTGGCTGTTCTTCTGAGCCAGTGAAATTACATGGTGACGTGTTGTTGCCACAGGAGGCAGCGTGGCACCACCTTAATTTCATACTTTACTGTGAAGTGAAGGTGTCGAGGCGTGGCGTCGTCGGTCCTGACATGTGAGAGAACCTGCCCTGCATGGTGCGGCCTAGTTGCTTCCTGGGGCCCCCTCTGCCTGCTTTTTCATTTGTGCGGGTGCCAGTGTGCGCATCTGCCCCCCCCCCACCCTGAGGCCCCGACAGGAGACCAAGTCCCAGCCGGCCAAGTAGGTAAGTCACTTGTTGCGTGCGGGGCGTGCGGTGCAGCCTGAGCCTGTCACAGTCAAGTCACAGTCAAGTGATCAGGCAAGGCCCAGGTCGGGGCCCGGGTGGCGGCACGGTCCCCTGGTGGTGTCGTGACTGCCCAGGAGGTAGGTTTTAAAATAAATAACTTATTTTGAGTGGCGGCTGTGGCCCTTCACTTTGAAAGTGATGGGCCCCAGCCACCCAAATATACATTTTTTCTTTTAAAATCTTACCTTCCGTGGGGTGCTGCGTCGCGCACCTATTTTTGTCATCATCAGGCTCAGCATGGCGGTGGCGGTGGTAGCCCCATGGAAGGTAGCCTACGTGATTGAGGCAAGGCAGGGCAAACCCCAGGACCGGTCACGGCACGGGCGGCAGCGTGGTCCCATTAGTCTGTCACAAAAGGAATGAAATGTTGTTTGCAACTTTGGCCACTTTTTCATTGGTGCTGAGCCCGACTCGAGACAATTGTATGCCCAAGTCTGACCCTGGATAGCATTCATATAAGTGAAACATGAACTGTTAATTTTTGCCTGGGTGTTTCCTTTCTTCGTTTTTATGTTATTGGATTAATTAGTTCACAAACAAGCTTCAGCCAGGGCACCCGATCCGGAACGGTGCGCGTATTGAGCCGAAAACGAACCGGCTGCACTTTGCGAGAAAAACCCATGCAAAGACGAACTTCTGAAATGCCATTTCAGGGAAAGATACACACATGGAAACTAGACGGGGAAAAACATGGTGCACGTGCCCACTAATCTGTCGTCATAAATAAAAGCACTATTTGAGTATTCGTGTATAATTCTCAACCGTTTTTTACATAATTCCAGCGCTTGTTTTCTATCCTGATGTGTGGTTTATACACCAGATGTGGCCCCTTAACCTGGGTACAATACGCTCTGAGCACGTGCTCCGAATGAGAGCAGATGCAATCATCAGATAGGAATCCTCAGATAGGGAGGTGGTTGTCTGTTACACCCCACAGTTTGGTGAAATATATCAAGAACATGTCAGTGGGAAGGAGATATCCGAATATGCATTCTCCTCTGGCTCCTGAATATTGGGTGACAAAACATATTTAGTTTTTTAATATGTGTTAAGGTGGAAAGGGGCCCTAAAGCAGAAGTAGCACAAAGCGTTGATTTCACAACAGTCTTTTGCAGAAATGACTTTTTCCAAGTTATACAACACCATGCTCATGCTTGAAGGAAGGGTGAAGGGGGATGCATTTATGAGATGTGATAACTGATAAGGGCTTGAGAGTAAATTGATTAAACAAAACACCTGGATAAGGTGACTGAGGAAAGGGCTGAAGGGAGGGTGCTCTTCCTGAGGTAACCGATTAACAATACATGGTGTACTTTAACAGACTGTCAGATGGGGCAGAAGCGGTAGAGACAAATACAGTGCAAAACAGAATACGTTTTTTATTTATTTGCATCGGGGGCATCGAGGCGCAGTTACAGGAGGAGCATGTCTTAGTTGCGTATTTATAACTAAAAAGTCGGGGATCAAACCTGTGTTGCTTCGTGTCGTCTTGCTTCCAATCGAGCACATTGCTGCTGAGCTATCCTGAGTCCCGGGTCAATGATTGCAACGCAGCTCCACTCAGAGCCATTTGGGAAACAGGGCGGTGGGAGGGGGTGGGCCGGGCGGTGGGGCATCATTCTACAAAATTGACAAATAAGATAACATACACAGGTTTGCAACAATTTTATCAAATGCATTATCACTTCAAGGACAGCAAGTATGGTCCAGACATCTAACAAGTGTGGTCTAGAACTTAGAAGTGTGTTCAAATGCACTCTTTTGCCTCTGGGTTTACCAGAATGCTGGAACCACTACACCTACCATAACAAGTGTTTTCCAACTTTAAAGCATTATACTTTCTCAACCCATGTGTGCCCTTCCCCATGCATCCCACTACTAGCCTGTGCCAGCAGTTGCTGCAGCGCCAAACATGTGAAATGGAGCAGCAGCAGTGTAATGGGCTGGTGGTGGGCCGATCTAGGTAGGTCTAGCACTGAACTTGTGCGGCCGGCGCACCCGCGCTGAGGGCGGCGCCGTGCCCACACTGCGGGCTGCACCACGCCCAGCATTAGGGGGACAATATTTCTTGGGCACTGGCACTTATTTTTTTACAAATGAAGCACTGTCTGCAACTCTGCCAGACCTGTACTGTGTGGGAAATCCTTTGTCCTTGATGCAGTGTGTCTCACTTGCACTGTGCAGATGGCACAGTCTCACAGTGGACATGTGTGTTCATTCATGGACTATGTGAATTCCCAGCAAGCCCCTATGGGTCCATGTCAAGCTCCTCATTCTAGTCCATCTTCGGTTTTTCATACGTGTCATGGTATTTGGCCATCCCTTTCATGCACACACAGGGTCAGTGCCTCATCACGCCCATTTTTTGGGTGTCATCGTCTGCCTCGAGTGTAGGACTCCCTCTGGTACAGCCTCCCTGCCTCTATGCAATCGGTGTTGTAGCTTCTCCGTGTGTTGGTGAACTGTGTTGTGCTTTCTGTCCTCCTCTCATCTGTTGTAGACTCAGATGACTGAGGTGATGCAATAGACAACTGCCCACACTGTCTGCTACAACACTGTACTGTGATCCACCATTCTGAGACATGCACTGCCTCCCAGCCATTCCCCAAAGGGGGGGGGTTACTGTATCCCGACAATCCACTGCCAGCACTTTGCACATGATGACTGCAATTGCAATTACACATCATCACAAAACATTGACATGACTGCGTTTGTGTTTCGATTAACAGTTGAGACCATACACATGTACTGCACTGCACCCACACACCACTGTTTCAGCCTTCTACATGCCTATTCACTTGTGTGATGTCAAGGTGACCTAGCATTTATGTATCCGTGTGCCTTCCTTCACTGTATTGCAAAGCACCGGCATTGTTGCATCCTATGAAATATGTGTGCTTTTAGTCGTAGTGATTGACATGTAATGTATGGTGACATGCTTTCTACATGGGCCACGGACAGTACTATTTGACTTTCATGTGGGGCTGGTTGACAGTTTTGCCTTGCCTATGCTATGTACCATATGTTTGTTGGCATCTGTCATCTTTGTGTAAGGTCTATGCAATGCAGGAGCTTGTGTGTGATGCAGGTGCTATGCAACATGCAGTACATGCGTAGGCTTCACATTTGACACGCATACATGTCTGCTTTCAGGGTCACCTTCCATTTCATTTCCACTGCATGAATGCCAGAGTTTGTGTCAGGTGTGATGTGTTGGCTGTCAATGTGGTGATGTCTATGTGTGTGTATTTGCTGGTGAAATGTGTGCTCACCTGTATTTTTTGTTTTGTTACAGGTGATGAGGCACTGGAAGCAGAGGAGGAGGAGATGGCAGAGAGGGTGGATGGTTCAGGGCACCAACCAAGCACCAATGGAGGGCATGGTGTGGTAGACCATTAGCATCCATTGTGCTCCCGACAATTCTGCCCCAGACTGTCTCTGGGTACACCTCTGAGGATCTCTTTGACTCTGATGCTGAAACGGATGTTCATCAATCCATGTTGTTGCAGGTGAATGATTCTGCAGTGGATGCTGTTCTGCCCGACACACCTGTAGTGGGGGTAGAATGCTCAGTGGTCAGTCAGTGTTGGAATGTCCACCTCTGGTGGTTACGGGTGCAGGGTCACGCTCCACACCAGTTTCTCCTATTCCTGAGGCAGCGGATCGACAGAGGAATGCAGTCCTGCAGCCACAGGCAGTGCCAGCACAGCAAGGACCAGGGCTCCTTGGGCCAAACTGGTGTGCTGTCCGGCCACGCAGTGGCCGTGCACCATTGCGGAACACTGTGTGGGAGAATCACATGTATGCCATTGCACTGCAACAGGGGGCAGCTATTGAGATGATGGCTCAGGGCATGGAACGTGTGGCCGATTCAATTCTCCCCCCTGGTAGGCAGGTGGAGCTCCAGCAGCAGGCAACGCGGTCCACGTGCCGCTCACACATGCTGGACACGTTGGCCACCAACAGGGACTGATGGGCTGAACTGGAGGCTCTGCGTACAGCCATGGCTGCTAAGGGAGAGGCCCACAGCGAAGCCCTGAGGGAAGAGAACATCTCCCTCAGATGTACTCTGGCTACATTTTTTATGGGCCCGGGTACACGGGCAGAACAGTGGATGGAGCAGCTGGAATGCACCACCTCGGCTGAACTCCATGTAAGACGTGAGGAGGTCTGTCTGTCACGTGAGGTCATGCAGGCAGAACTCTGTGCAACACGCAAGACCTTGCAGGAGGAACTCTGCTACAATTGAGGTGCTGCATGGGGACCTCTGTGCCATCTTCCTGCAGGACCAGGCTTACCAGACCCGCATGCTTGCTGCCATGGAGGGGCATGCAAGGGATATGCGTGGGCATGCACCCTTGCCACGCACACCTCCTGATATTCAGCCAGAGGGTGATAACAGCGACGACTGATCTCTTACTTCGGCCTAGCCGTGCAGATCATGAACCCATGGAGGATTTTTTTTTGGTCTCAACATCTACGCATGTGGGTGTTGAGGTTCACACTGCACCTCCCTCCTCCTTGGTGATGCCCCCACCCCCGATCGACAATGGCCATTCTTTATCTTTTTCCCTTTTTTTGTCTATTGTGCATTCATGTTACAGTGTGTTGCCACTGTGTGTTCCGGCTGGGCCCATACAGGCTTTTCTCGTGTTAGTGTTTGTGGCTTGGGGTATGGACACATATGCCAATCCTGCTCCCCCTTTCCATGGGCTTGCAAGAATGGCACTGTGTGACAGTAACTTACACAGTGGCATTGGGCTTCCGTCATATCTGTGGCCAGTCTTAAGTCGAAAATGTGCATACACCCCTAGTGGGGATTCATGATGGTTTCTCCAGTGCACGGTTGGCCAGCATTTCGGTGAGTATATTGTTAACTGTGCATATTTTCATGTTGCTTATTCATGTATTGCCTTGCCTGTCTACATTGTTGATGCACTTCATGCTGTATGTGGTACCGTGGCCCCTTTAGCTGTCAGAGCCACACTCAAGATGGAAGGGGGCCTTGTGGTGGCAATGTCACTTTGGGGCACTTGTTATACTGGTAAATAGATAGTCTTGTGTTGGGTTTGCTTATGATGTGTCAGGGGAATGGGGCAATTTTTCCGTTGCTGATGAGTCCACAACGGAGTGGTTCACATGGAAATATACCCAACACTGAAGGTTCGTACATTTCACATGAACACATGCATTGAATACCCTTGCAAACCTACACACACAACACACACACAACATACCCCACCACCAACTCCACCCCAACATACCCCCACGCACCCACTACTAACCTTCAGAGACACCCAGCGCAGGTTCACTTTCACTTTCGTGATTGGGAACTGGCGCTGCAGGTTCATTTTTTTAAATTATTTTTTCTGCAGCTGCAGGGGTTTCTAGCCCACAACCCCGCTATCTTTACTGTGTAGTGTAGTGAGTGGGGTGTTGCAGGGGACACCCCTGCAGCACCCGCATTCATTTATGTTTTGAATAGCCTGAAATGCACGCCACCAAAGGTTCAAACTTTGGGTGTTGTAACCTTTGGTGGCATGCATTTACGTTCTTTTGGTATAGGTTGGATTTTTTGGATCAGTCATTTCGTCAGAGATGTGTCTGAGGGAATTGTCTCTGGCCTGTTTCCATTTGTCACATTGCACTTTGTGACAGTTGTGTCATGTGTTGTGAATTTATTTTGGAGTTTTCACATTGCATGCCATGGTGTGTCGGGCGGGTGACATGGGGTTGAGGGGGGTTTAGGTGACATACCAGGATTTTGATGTGCTGTTTTGCATGGGGGTGGTGGAATCTGTAGCTTGCATGTGTGTCTTTTGGTCACACAGGATTGTGTTTGTTTCAGTGGCTAGGGATGCACACAATGCTGCAATTTCCAAGGACACATTCTCAGGGTGGTAAGGTTGTGACAGTTGACTGTCCCTTTGTGATCATCGATTGTCACCTGGAATATGCCAGGCCTGTGTGCACTCCGCAGGGGTGGGAGTTTAGGTGAAGTTTTGCTGCTAGTTTTGTCTCTGAAACATAGTCTGCTACACACTGTTTTTTGATAAGTAAGGTGGTTTTATAAATAAACTGAAGGAACCAAGAATGGTTTTGAAAAAAGAATGACCCAAGTGTATGTTCTATAACAGTCCACTCAAGCCTATTTTTGTTGTTGTTTGATCATTTATGACATCACTATTGTGATCTTTAATGGCATCACTGGTGTAAGGAAGACATGGTATCAGGAATAGACTGACACAAGTGATCACAGTTCAAGGGTTTTTATCAAACTGTATAGATAGGTTGGAAAAATGGCTAATCTAAACAAAAATGTAAGATGAGAGCAAGCTACAACCATCAAATAATAATAATGCAGTCCTAGTGGCGTCTTGTCAAATAAAAAGGGTCTATTCTAAAATTAAACTATTGCCAATCCTTACAACTATATACCAAAAAGTGTGTGAGATAAGGTTCCCAAGAAAGAAAGAAGCGTTCACAAATGATAAGTCAGGATGTGTTAGCTGGGGTCTCCCTTCCCCACGTTTTGGGCATGGGACGAGGCGGGACTCCTGAGCACAGCACACTCTCGAGCTTTCCCAGCACAAGATGACAGTTCTGTTCCCAGCTATCAGGACCTTCGATGGTCAAGTCTCTTTTCCCTTAAAAGTCTCTTGCCTTCGAGGACCAGATGTAAACAGATAAACAAACAAAAGGTTATTTTCTGGATGGAAGATGGTGGATGACATTTCACCCCTGGATCACCCTCGTCTGGGTCTCAGATCTTAAACAAGGTCTTAGCTATATCAGGACCTCTGGTATTTAGATCTCCTATTTCCGGTGACCTCATATGTTCAGCTTAACAGATTAAAAGTTCCTTCCTTAAGGCACTTATGGTGAGGGTTCTTCACCCCTTGGTCCCCCTCTTCTGGGTGCAGACCCCTCTCGGATTTCAGCCTCCATCTGTCGGCTTCATTCTGGCTTGTATTCCAAGGATTTCTCTGTCGCTTTCACTTGTCGATGGGATGATGGCTTTTCGCCCCTGGATACCCCTCCATCGGGCTCCCTCTGTCGGGTGCACTACGGCTTTCCTTGCTTTCACGAGCCTTAATGTCTTTTTAAACAAAACAGTTCACAGTTCACTGTGGATATCCCTCTGTCAAGTTCACCTTTGTCAACACACTGTTCATCAGGACTTTAGACTTCACCCCTTTCCATCGGCATCCCTCCGTCGGGTTCTCGCTTGCCAACTTTAATCAATCGTCAATTTCTTCTACGATTCAGGATTCACTTCCCCTAGCTTTTCAACTTGTGTCGGTCAAAGACTTTCGATTGTACAGAGGATTTTGCTAGACCCCTATATGACCACTTTGACCCCTTTCTCACCCTGCTTCCAAGGACTTCTGGTACTGGTAGTATAAACAATAGGGTAATTGCCCAGAGTTTCTCGAGTGAGCACCCACATGCTGCCGGACTCCTCTGCAGCTGGTTTTTCCCTCTCATATCGACAGTTCTTAATACTTTTTTTCAATTAGCCATTTGCTAGTTTCGTTCAACACAGTGCGGTTTTCTTATCAGTTCTCCCTTCGACTCACCGGCTGTGATGAACTGCTTGGCCTCTCTTGTCTTTGGAGTCAAGGCTGGTACCACGGTGGTGAGCTTGTCTCCCTGACTTGGTTATCAGCAGAGGAGGGCCTAGTGTACCGTTGACATCTGCTGCAACACACGCTGGCTATTGTTCGCAGTATTACGATTCCTTCTGCTGAGGCTTTGCTGGCTTGGGTTGGAAAGGGCAAAGTCGCTTCTCTCTTTGTCACCTCCTCTTGAACTTGCGCACTTGGATAGCTGAGTCGTTGTGCGGCCTTGCTCATACTGTGCTCTCGTGCTCCACCTTTTATCGCTGTGGGGAAAGGAAAGGCCCGTCAGGTGTGTCCGGTTCTGGTTATTTGCCTAACTTTACCTAACCCTTGGGTTGGGACATGTCAGGCAAACGGCTTTAGTGTTAGTCCATTGTCTTTCGTGTCGGGAGAAAGTGTTTGTTTCAGAAAAGAGGAGAGGTAGAGCGTCTGAGGATTCTGCGTGTTAGGATGGGGAAGAGGTGTCATATGGAATTATGGCCTTCGTCCTAGGGGTTTTGTTAAAAAAACGGGTATGATCAGGATAATTATCATAAAATGACCAGGGGGAATTGTGGGAATGGAAGTGCTTAGTCTGAGCAGATCGGGAGCATGGGAACTAATATATATGCTGGGTTTGTTGAATTTGGGCAAGACAGATGCGATGTGAGGAATGAAGGCAGATGTGGTACAGCTTCTAAAAGCCTTAGGGACTCTGTCCTCCTCACCTTCCTCTTCGGAATAATACTGCGTCTCACCTGGGGCTTTCCTCCGAGCGCAACCCCGAGTTCCCCCATCCAGGTGATCCCTTCTCGCTCTTTTGGCCCCCAGGGTTGGGATCTGAGTGTGTCAGCCCTTCTTTAGTTACATCAATAAGGGATTCTCGAGGTCTGCTTGGGAGAATACCGCCAGGTTTCTCACACTGGAAACTACAGTACAATAAGAACATCTCTGGAAAGTAAATGTTAGTAAGACATTTGAGAAACATTCTACAGCTAGACATGCTATGAAAGGAGAAATATATTCTTTCTCTATGTCAAGCCTGTCAAAATATACCTCAATGTCCTGAAGAACTCCAGTTCCCTCTACAAGTAGGAATATCATGGGTTTCAGTACACAACTGCATGGTCTTCCTCTGTCCTAACAAATTATTGTACCCCAAAAAAGTAACAATATCCTCAAGATTGACCTTTACCACACATCTTACTGCAGCATTTCCATTTTGCATGCCTACATTCTCCTTGGAGGAACAGTTAGTTGTGATAGAAGAAATAAATGGATTTGGTGAGCTTTTCCCTCTAGTTTACTAGCCCTCTGTTCAATGTTGGAAAGGCATAGTCACAGTATGCAAATCTTCTTTACGTTTCATCAACATGGTTTGAAAGGGTATGGTGTGGACTTTTTAACATATGACTGTTTCCATACAGATTACTTTTTGTCATATCCTTAAGGCTGAAGTTACAACGTGTCAAATCTTTTGAGTTTGCAAGTAAGTAGAAATGGCTTTCATGCCAAATGTATTTATTTATTGATAGTGTGAATGCATCATGAATTAAGCCACAGAGAACAGATTCAGCTTACTAAGAAGAAGCTTTATTTACTTTAAATGCCAGGACGGAGTAAAGCCTAACATGCCCATTTCTAAGGCTGGGATTTCCCTACCTAAAGAAAACTAAGGATAGTCAGTGTAAGAAAGTTCAAATAAAAAGTCTGTCTGTGTACAAAACCTATACCTGCACTCACAACTAAATCTATACAATGTGTAGGGATATCAGCAGCAACATAAACAGTGTTCAAGAGTAAAGTTCTGAGCTTCTTCCAGCTCTTTGGCTTTCTCTCAGCTTCCCCTTCCCCAAGAGTTCAACACAGTTCAACAGCTCCTCAGAGGTCTCTGGGTTTCTGTTCTCCAAGGTTTTTAACACAGTTCATAAAGTCTCAGGGGATCCTTCCCCAAGACGCCAACTCTTTCAACTTGCAAACCCCAAAAGTCAGTTAAAATCCTCTGGCTCAAAAAAGAACCGGTTCAGCTCCTTGTTCATTCCCAGTGGGTTCACTTAGTCTAGGTGCAGTTGTCAAACCGCACGGTCCACCCATTACAGGTCACGCAACTGATAACCCTGTTTTCTTTGGCTATTTTCAAATAGGGGTTACTCAGTCTAGACGCAGTTGTTGGACCACACGGTCCACAAATTACAGGTCATGCAAAACCTGTGTACTTTTCTTTACTTCTGTATTCTTCAGGTTCTAGCCAACACAGGTTTTTTTTTATCTCTCAACCAGTAGTCCTGTGGACTCTTGTATCTTGGATAAAGGCTTATTTCACAGTCTTTTTTGTTCTTGCTACAACTTATATCTCATACAGTTCATTCCATGATAGTGAACCCTTTTCTTCCTTGGCAGTCTTCTAGACTTTGCCACAATTAGTATCTCATACAATTTATTCTGTGGTAGTTCAGCCGTTTTTACCTTGGCAGTCTTCTAGGCTTTGCCACAACTGGTTTTTCATACAATTCACTCTGTGGTATTTTATCCCCTCTCACCACCTTGCTTTCACTTCCTTCATAAATACTCAGAATGCTTCATCCCTTCCTTTGCTTTGTCACTGTATTCAAAACATACTCAATGGGCCTCAATATGACCCTGGCAGTAACGGTATGAATGGTGCCAGTAAGGCACTGGCACTGTTCATACCATCCCGCCGCATTACGAGTTCTGCTTGCGGGTTCCTGACAGCCCACAAGGTCTTACCTGGCGGGCTGTGCGGCACCCATAAGCAGAACTCGTGATTGCACTGTCACTGTTATAAACGGTGCCGGTGCAACCATGCTCCCCACCCTCATTCAATGGGGATTGGGAGACCGGCGTTACCGCCACCCGCGAACGGGCAATTATCAGCCCATTCAACTTGTAATGGGCCGGTTATTGCCCAATCGTGGGTGGCGGGCCGGTAGCCAGCATGGCGGTAGCTGTGCCTGCCATACAGGCACAGCGACCGCCATGCTTGTAATGAGGCCCAGTATGTTCGGCATTCAGATATGTTGGTCTCCCAGCACCAGAGCGCCCCGGTGCAAGTGTTCCCATTGCTGCACTCACCGGTAAGCGTTCACTCCTTTGGGCTTCTTGGTTCACTCCTCTTTGTTCTGCCTTCCCCGGGATCCCCGCTATTCTGGTTAGTTCACAGCCCAACTCTTCCACGGCTGGAGCTGTCAATAGCATCTCTCGCTCTTTCATCGGTAGGCAGCACCTTCGAGGCTTTGGTGCCCCAAAGCTCCTGCTGTGGACATTGGAAAGGAGGGATGGCAGGAGTCTCGACCCTCTCACAGCCAGTTGCCTGGCCTCTCCCTCGCACTCCTGCTTACTCCGGCTTTCCTCCAGCCGGTTTCTCTCGAGCCCGCTCTGCTTCCATACGCTGCGTCGCTCTCTTCAGGCCATCTCTCTCTCTGCCATCTCTCACTCACGCTCTTAAACACCTGGGGCTTGTTAACAGGCTGCAGATGCAAGTCCTCCACATTATTGCCTGACCTTGGTGAAGCTTATTAGCGGGAAATGCCTGGCTATTGTAGTTGAACTCCTCAAAAGCCCTCTTCCTCGTCTCAGTAGCAAAGTGGTATGAATACAGGGAAGTGTGCATAACTTCTAGTTGTTTCTTTATCCGTTTGGTATTAAGCTGATATTTGTCCGTATTAACAAGAGGAGGCTGATATTTGTTAATCCCGCCCAAATGAGGGTATGTCCTCCTAGTTGGTCTCTTTCTCATCTCAGTATAAAAATTGATTTTTGGCCAGCCATTTGGAAAGGAAGAGAAGAGAAAAGGTTGACAGTAACCTTTAAAGGTGGTTTGGATAGAAGGTTCAATATGAAAAGCGAATGGGGGGCACCATGTCTCACCCAAGGACATCCTCTACCCATTCCCCAGGTTCCCTTCACCCAGGTGGTCCTCCTCGCATCTCCACCCCCAGAGTCAGGATCCAAGAGCGATGGCCTTTTCCTGGCTCCCTGAGCAGAGGATGTTGGGGAAAAAAGTGAGGATGCCCTCAGGTTCCTCACAACAGAGAGATACAAATTAAATAACTGCACTGGAATTATTTTAATCTCAAGATACTTATCAATTACTATCTGACTCAGGACTCTTAGAATCTGTTGGCCAAAAATGTATATTATATTTTAAGTATGACGCAGATGATGTGAAATGTATACAAAAAAGTACTTGAGTTCCTCTAAGTTATTTAGGTGTGTTTTCATATTTTTATTTAAATATTGCATCTCTCACACTTTTAGTCACAATTTGTACTACCAGTGATCTTATTGTTGATATTGTAAGTGATGACATAAGTGATATCAGTGATGTCATTGGTGATGACATAAGTAATGTCATACGTTAAGTGATGTCATCTCTGAGGTCATCAGTGGTGTCATAAATGTCCTTGATGCCAGCGCAATAGGGCAGCTTAGAGTTAAGGTGAATTAGCTTCCAAAACCTGCAGAACTTCATTCCAACCCAAGTTTGATCAATGAATATATATAAAGCAATGCAGAGAAAAGTAACACACTCATTTCTGTTCCCAGCAAGCTGCATGAAAGCACCATCAACTCACTATCCATCTATTCCTAACCCAATTTCATTCAGCTTCAGATATGCCAGTATAACCATTAGACTCATACATATCTCATGGAGGCAAAGAAATGCTTGGATATGATTATTATATGGACTTGTCTGAAATTGAATGAGAATAACACTTCAAACAACAGTAATTTAAGACTCTGACATTATTCTGAGCCTTTGCTTGGAAATGTTGATGTTAACTACGATTTAGGCTTTTAATATATAAATCTCTTGCTTATACAGCAGTTTTGCCTATGTGCTTTATATTGAGCCCTTATTAATACAATTTTTCTTTAAATGTGCATCCCAACAGTTTTTGATAATATCTATAGTCTGGGGTTACATTTCCTATTAAAAGAACATCTATTATTACAGTGTTAGGATACGCGACCAGTCAGTCCCAAGCTTACCTGGTGGTCACTCTTTGCACCCCACGGTTACCCAAAGTCCCAGAGTTATGAGGGGCGTTGCTTTACAAAGACATTCTATGTCTTTTGCACATCGGGTTTTCATGACAGCTAGAACCAGTCTCACAGAGCGTTTGCCCTGGAGACTGGGACGTTTCAGGTGCCGTAGTGGTCACGTGCGACGTATCTGCAGATCACGTGATGTTGGGCTTTTAAGCCACTACGTGAATCGACCCGGTGCTTCTGATTGAAATTAGTGCTTTGTTACTTGCCGACCTTGCTCTGTTTGTCTTTTGGCCATTACGAACCTTGCCTGTCTTACGGATTGCTCTTGCCCCTTGTTTGGTTATCTGTCTTCTAGTACCTCGACCTCTGGCTACGTTCCTGGACTGTTTCTGTCTTCTCCCTTGCCTTGTATTGCCCACCTATTGCTAAGCCCTGTCTCTGTTATTGATTGTTTCTTGCTCAAGCATCTGGGACTCTGGCTTATTGCTTACGGATAAACACAGCAACCACGTGCAGTGTCGCCGTCTCATCCTTATCATTGCGTATCCTGAAGCTGTGGATTTGATTTCATCCGTGTGAGGAGTCAGCACATTCTAAAACCCACAGAACCCCTTGCATCTACTATTTGGACAACTTTGCAACTAAACGGAAGAAAGTGGAAAACAACACCTTACCAGCAATTTCTGGCCTCGGATTCAATTTACCTAAGGCGTCCTTCCTCGTGCCGTCGGGTCCGGTGGTTTTTGGTGTGGGAATTGAGACTTACCACCTCAGTAAAGAAGTCTGTGTGCCGTTGGGTCCGGTGGTTCCAATGAACTACAGACTCGCCACCTTAGTTCTGCGTCCTCGTGCCGTCGGGTGGTGTTTTTCCTTCCGTGACCAGAATTGCTCGAGTTTTTTCCTCCTACTTCATTTTTGGTAAGCCTGCTTTTGTCTCTAATATTGGTTGCTACCCATATTATTAGCCGTTTACGGCTGAACTTGTGTCAGGGGGAATTTCTTTATGATCATTGTTTCCCTACAATTCCCAGTATATCTCTGTTATATTCTTCTTGTTCTGGTACAGAGTAGTCTTTCTCAGCATTGTTTAAGGTATTGAAGATTCTTGTGGATATGTCTGAGTTGTACCTTTGTCATTTAGGTTACTACCCCTGTTGAGAGTTGCAAATTGTCCAGAGACGGAATCCGCAAGTTCAACTCTACGACTGATCTCCATTCTTCTGAGCAATACTCCTACTGGTGTTTTTGGTTTTCATATTGACCCAAGGGGAATACTGTTTTGAGGAATTCACTGGCTACACTACGGGGTCAAGGCTGTTGGATTCCTAACATACAGTACTTGGAAGCAGCAGAAATATGGCATAGCTTTCTTCTTATAAACGTGCCAAATTAATGTTATATTTTGTATTAAATAAAGACTCGAGAGGACAGAAGAGGGTGGTGGATAATGTGAGGATCAGAAGGAGGAGACAGACTAATTGTGGCCGTTTTTAACAAGCGTTTATTAGAAATAATAGAAAAATGCCTCGCTATCCCTAATCTGTAGATTTCCCTACCTAACACAACTATCTGGGGTGCTCGTCATCAGTAGTGAAGTCCAAAGTAAAGTATGTTCACTGTCCAAATATAAGCTATTCTGACCCTACCACTAATACCAAAACAACTAAAGGCCTGGAAAATGACTCCCTTCTTCTGGGACGGCGTTCACAGTCTTATTATAGGAAAACCAATTTATACCCAGGAGAATAACTCCCTTCTCCTGGGGTGATTTTCTCAGCTCAGTTCATTTTAGTAAACAATCCTCACATGGTTCTTAGCTATCTTCTGCACAAGTTTGTTCAGTTCATGTAGGGGATTTTCCCCGCCTTCTGACTTCCCCTCCCACTGGTTTGGAAAGATCCTTTTTAGCAAAGTTCCTTGTCTTTGTCTTTAATTCACTTCGTCTTTCTTAGTTGTAGAAAAAAGTTTCTCTTTCTCTGGTAGACTCTCTCTCTCTTCGTTACTCACTCTTCCACTACGGCAATGATGGTAAGCCCAGTATTGGCTCTTACTCTCTTGGTTATTGGCTTTCTCACCCTTTTGGTTGTTAGCCTTCTCACTGGGATGAGTATGATGAACCCAATGGTGATTCTCACTCTCACGATTGCGACCTTCTCACTGGGATGAGTATGATGACCCCAGTAATGATTCTCAGTCTCTCGACTACTTGTTTTATTACTGGGTCAAGGAGTATATGCCCAGTGTTGATCCTTTTTCGTTGGATTACTCACGTTCCCACTGGGATGAGTATGCTGACCTCAGTATTGAATCATGCACTCTTGGTTACTCATTTTCTTACTGGGATGAGTAGAATAAGCCCAGTATCGCTTTTAATTACTCTCTCTCTGTTTATTGTTACAAACACTGATATACCATTTCTCAACTTGCTCTTTCTTACTGGGATGAGGTTGTCCCCACTTATATTTTCTCTCTCTCTCTCTCTTTCTCTCTCTCTCAGATTTACGACTCTGCCATCTAAAATTGCCTGTCTTCCCAGGTCTCCCGCTCTCCCCATTACCTTCAGTTTACTGGGGCTGCGTCACTCTGTCGGCATCTTCACTGGGCAAGTCCACCACTGTCAGGACGTCTCTCTCTATCTCTCTCTCTCTCTCTCTCTCTCTCTGTCTCTCTCTCTCCATGCCTTCTCTTCTTCTGACACACCATACGTATGCTTTTCGGTAAGCGATATCTGCTCCCAGAGAGGTTTCTTCTCTCTCCCCATCTAAGTCACCACTTCTTACTTTCTGTGCGTTTTCCTCAACTGACACACTACGGTGTGTCTTCTGATAAGTGGAATCAGCTCCAAGAGAGGTTCTCTCTCTCTCTCCCCATCTCGGCCACAACTTCTCTCTCACAACTCCCTCCAGGGACCACTTTCGACTTCACAGATGTACTCCAGTCTGGGCCTTGGAAAGTGCAGCTTGGGCACTGATTCTGTTCTGCTCCTCCCCTGCTTGAGAGGCAGCGTTCTCCCGAGTCTACCAGCTTCCCTCACACAGGTGGTTCGAAACTCCCAGGTATCTCTCTTTCCTGGTTTAACTCCTCTCACTTTTATGATGCTGCTTTGATGTTTCCACAGCATCTGATGGAAGTCTTTTCTCAGTGTCTGTGTCATATTTATTATGACTCTTGTGGGTTTCTTTGTTCCAGTTCATAGCAGGTACTCATTTTCACATTCAACACCACCATAACAGATGTACAAATATTTCTCTTGTTCTCTCCCAGCAGGATAAGCATGGTTGAGTAGGAACGGGAGTTCTTCATTGGAACAGGAGTCCTTATCCCCATGGGGAGAGTCCCACCTGTGAGGTCCTGCTTACCTGTAGCCCTAGGGAGGGTATCGCGTAGCGGGTTTACATCCTTAGCCTCACAAGGAAAGGCTGCCCCTGGTGAGAAGTGACTGAATCCCTCGATTCATCACAATAGATACCATAAATGTTCCCTTTTAACTGCACGTTCAATCAGACAACATACTGCAGTGCAAGTAGATAGCTCAGCGAGTTGAATACTAAAGTAGGGCATATGCTAGCTGCCCTTGCCAAGTTCAAAACTCTGCAAGTCTGAAAAGTTCTTTATCCTTCTGATGTTGATAAATTGAGTAAAATTGCATGTGGTAGTAATAACACCTACTATCACAAAGGTTAGAAGCAGGAAGAATCGGGTATGAACTGCAATACATACAAAGGTGATATAATATCAACTGCTCTAGATGGACACAAGAAATCTAGGTCACAGTAGCATCAAAGGGTGGAGTATTTTGGCATGCACCAAATAAAAGACCACAGGAACAAAAACGAATCAAGTTGACTCTGGATAAGAAGATCAAGGTCTGTAGCATGCAGTCTGCTTGTCCTATGTAGGCAACCCCAACTTTCCAGTTGGAACTAAGAAAACACCAAAACACAGGTGAAACGAAGAAGGGTTCTGGCAGAAGGTGTTGTGGTAGAAATGTCATGCAGCAGTTAGCTTTAACTGCAATGTGCATACTGTGCAACTGATTAGACTGTACGGGAAATTAACTCATCACACAATACGATGCTTCTGACAGTTTCTGTGTGTTGCAAGGGCTTCTTTTTTTTAAATGTTACATTGTGTTTATTGGTTTAAAACGAAACTTTTCACAACTAAAACATACATAATCAAAAAATAAAGAAATATGAAAATACAAATAAAACTACATCCAAATTACAAATGTTATACTGAAGTCATTAATGCATACAAAAGAGACAAAAAGAGAAGAAACAAGAAGAGAACGACCTAAAGGAGTTCATCAATTCTCATAAGTGTCTGCACCAGGAAACCATACAGTGTGAAAATAAACAAGAAGAGAGCAGACTAAGGAAGTTCAACAATTCTCTTAAATGTCTCCACCAGAAAACCAAACAGAGGCACTATGAGCGATAAACAATTGCACCACATGAGGTGAACCCAAAGAGACTCTTCTAAACGGTTGAACTGTTGGGATGGTACAAGTATTTCAATCTAATATCCATTAGTTTGTTGCTGTCTATGGTCAAATGTTTCAAAGTCTCTGATTGATGTCCACACAGTCTGCAGTGTAATGTGGAGCCAAGGTCGGAATTCCAACAGCCTACCCGCTCTAATTTTGGAAGTTGGTTAAGTTGAAATTGGAGGTACGATGTATGCATTTTCCTACAGCGAAACAAATAGATGAATTTCGGTAGCAACTCCCTTTTTCTAGGGATTTTCACATATTCACAATAGGACTCGAATCAATCCATCATAAATGTTCTTTTTTTTTTACACGGCTGGCCTCCACGTCCGTTCATGTTCTGTGGAGTCAATTGTGTCCAGGATTTGCGTACTTTTAGCCCTGAGCACATTTAGCGACTCCAGAATCTGGTTAGCCAATCATTTTTCCAAATCTTCATATAAGGAATTGGTAGGGGGACAAATCATTGTTTCATAATTCAACAATTGCCTCCATTGAGCCCAGGCCTGAAGTGAAATCAGAGCAAGCTTGTGCCTAATGATACAGTTAGGAATGGATTTTGACAAACCCTGGCACTCCTTCCACACTAGTCCCTGGATGATGTTTAAATACAGATCAAGGTCAAGAGTGGTCATGTCTAAACCATGAAAAAGTGAAGGCTCCACTTTATCTAAGTTGCAAGGGCTTCCAAATGCTCAGCACAGGGGGGAGGTGTGGGAGGGCAAGATGTAAAGAAAGGTGGGGCAGTGCCCCCACTACCCATTAACTATCAACACCACTGCTTGCATATCTGCACATTATTATTTGCTATTTGATTGTGTATCCAGATTCCGACTACAGACATTGAGCCTCATTAACTCATTTAATATTACCGACATACGATATGGAAGTCAATCCCTAAATTTGGAGTTGGTGTTATTCCCCATTATGGAGTTTCCTAGGACTCCTTTGATTATCAGAGGAATTGCCATCAGTGGTGAATCTACTAGTGATAATTCCTCAATTTTTATGAAGTTTATATCTCCACACCAGTGCTGGAGGATTTTCCTCAAACCTACTTCCAACTTCAAAATTCAGTGAAGCTATAAACCTGTGGAAATTCTGTTGCTGCCATTTTTATCGCTACCGCCATACTCGCAATTAGGCCCACTGTAATTCGTTTTCCAATGTTGTGTTTTTTGCTATCTGCATTCTTGTATAATAATATTGGCATCATTCTTTTGACTCTGATTTCTTTGTAGGAGAGGTACCTCAACCAGTGTCCAATGAACACCCAGAGAGGCAGCACATGAACCAACAAAAATGCAGTTGGATAAAACTGTCTGCAACACTGGTGAAGGCTACCTTTGAGGTCAAAATGGACTCTAACAAACAAGAGACACAGAAAAATGTAATTCAGTGAAATAGGGCTATGAAATCTAACAAATGATCCATATGTGACGACAGAATGGGGGTCGTAGCTTTGGATATAATTGCCCAAGATTATGAAAAGCACATTGGCTGCTTTTCCGACTGCAGTGCTTTGTAGTAGACACTCTTTGGGGCCAGGAGAGCCACACATGCCACTGGGGCTTCGACTCGGGCAATTGGCAGACTCTCTTCACTGGTCTGGACTTCCTCTCCCTTGCACCTGTTTCATCTGCACCTGGCTTGCTGCTAGGCCACCTGATGCTCACATGAAGTGTCTTGTTACTGGTGCTTTCAAGGTACTTTCCTTGCATTCCTCTCCTTCCTTCCTTCCTTCCTTCCTTCCTTCCTTCCTTCCTTCCTTCCTTCCTTCCTTCCTTCCTTCCTTCCTTCCTTCCTTCCTTCCTTCCTTCCTTCCTTCCTTCCTTCCTTCCTTCCTTCCTTCCTTCCTTCCTTCCTTCCTTCCTTCCTCTACTACTGAAGCAGAGCAATACTGCGTTCGGCGACTTGTGTGACTCTGTGCACCTGATTTAGCTGTGCCTGTGCTGCTGCTAGGTCGCCTGGTGATTTAATTGTGCATTGTGCAGATTCTCTCTCTTCCCTTTTCCACTTCCATCTCTCTGCCCTCCCAGTCAATGGTGCTTTCCATCTCCCCTATTTATTCTAGCTGCTACTATATCACCTATCCTACCTCTCTTTTAAGCCTGGAAGGAAAAGGTTCATGAAACATCTACTGGTCTCCAACCCAGGCCTGCCCATCGTTGACACCTATGTCAATGCTTCTTCCAGGCAGACTGTCACTGATATCCTCTTTGTCACTCTTTCTCTGGACCTATGGATTCCTCATATGGTCTCAGTCCTCTTCCCTTTCCCTTCTTAGCCCATTATTGGTGGCACCATGAAGGAAGTACTCTTGGCACACTTCCCATCCTCTAGGTGCATCATTAATGTCTACCAGAATGGCACTATCATGGTCCAGGGCTCTCAGCCCCACCTCCTCCTTCTTGATAGGCATCTTCCGTCTCTCATCAACTTCCTAATTTCTCCTGCCACTACTCCTTCTGCCACTCGCAAGCCCCCTCGCCACCATCAACTGGAGTACATGTCCCTCGACCCGTCTTCAGAAGATCTTCAAAGGTGGCAACCAGCTTTACTTAGCTACCCTCAACTCTCTCTCTGCTGTTAAACACTCCACTGACATCTGTCACCTCCTTGAAGACTTAGACCTTGACGTGCTCGCTCTCACTGAGACATGGCTCACTGCCAGCTCTGTCACAGTATTTGACAAACTGCTCCCTGAGGGATACAAGATCCTCTCTTAGCCCAGGCCTAACCAGTCTGGAGGCGGGAGTGGCCCTGATCTTCTCTGAATGGGCCCCTGCTACCATCATACCGATCCAATCCTACTCCTCCTTCGAATGCCTCGCCTGCAGGCTTGGTTTCTCTCCTATCCTCTCGCTGACTTTCACAACCATCTACGGGAACCCTGATCCAGTCTCCCTCTTCCTCTCTTAGTGGTCTGAACTCACCTCTTCTCTCCTTGCCTCAACTTCCAAGCTTCTCCTCCTCAGAGACTTATATATTCACCTTGACTCTACTGATGTGGACACTGAACACTTCTGCAGCCTATGTGATTCTCTTTCCCTCACCATTCTTCCATCCGGTCTGACCCACTCAGCCGGACACATCTTGGATGCTCTTATCACAGCAGACCTCCCCATCTCCAACCATCTCACCGCACCTCTCTCTGGGTCTGACCATTCTCTCCTGTTCTCTCACCTGGATCTCTTGGGTCCCCCGGCAAAGCTGCTGCCCACATTGCCAGTCTCCTTCTCCATCATTCGACCGATGAAGCGAGTGTTAGTTGCTGCTTTTGTTGCCACTTTCATTCCCCCTCCCCTTCCAGCTGCTGACTCTAGCACTAACACATCCCTTTCTAACCTTCACCTCACCATCTGCAACACCCTGAACATCCTTGCCCCTGCCATGAGGATTCGCATGAAGCCTGCCTCCATTTGCAACTACTGGTATGACTCTGACCTAGCCTCTCTGAAACACAAGTGCAGAGCTGCTGAACGGAAGTGGCTGGCGTCAGGCACATCCACTAACAGACTGGCCTACCTCCTGTTCCAAAGGCAATACAGCCGCTCGAAAAAGAGGTCCCATATCCAAGCCTGCATCCCCTGTGCCACCAACAACATGCCTGAAATGTTAAAAATCTGCAAGGAACTCACCAGTCCTATTGCAGGCTCCACTTCTCATTTGCCATTCTAGGCCCTCGAGCACCGCACTGGCTTCCCACTTCACAATCAAAACTCAGGACATCCTGTCCTCACTCTCTACCCCTCTCCCTCTTCCCTCACCCACTCTCAGTCTTCCCTTGGCCCCCCTCTCCCTTTCCTTCCTACTCTCCTCCTTCTCGCACATAGCACCGGATGAGGTCTTTAAACATGTCCTCTCTATGAAAGTTTCCTCCAAACAGGTGTTCCCCCGCTACTCCAGAACTATCAAGGACAACATTGCCTCCCTTGCTCCAGCCTTGGCTGATTTCTGCAATCACTCCTTTGCCTCTGGGTCCTTCCCGCTGCCCTTCAGGCAGTCCCTTGTGCATTCACTCCTAAAAAGAACTTCTGCCGACCCTTCCTGCCTAGCTAACTACCACCCTATCTTTATTACCCCCTTCCTGGGCAAACTCTTGGAGAAGCTGATCAGCTCCCAACTGCTCTGCCACACTGAATCTGTTGGTTGTCTCCACAACCACTAGATTGGCTTCAGAGCAGCCAGATGAACTGAAACTGCTTTCCTGAACACCTGTGGAAGACTTGCTCTCAAATCTAGATTCCAACTCTCCTTCTGTTGTCATCCTTCTGAGCTTTCCTCTGCCTTTGATATAGTCAAGCATGCCACCCTTACAAATCGGCTCTGTGATACCCTTGGCAGCATGGACCTGGCACTGGACTGGTTGACCTTCTTTCTATCTGACCTACCTTCCCAGGTTCAACTGGGACCTTTCTCTCCTCCACTACACTCTGCACTTGTGGATTCCCTCAGGGCTCTCTCCTCTCCCTGTGGCTTTTCAACATCTACATTGCCCCTCTGGCCCACTTTACTTCCACCTTCTCTCCTCACTTTTAGTGTTATGCGGATGACGCGCAGCTCTTCTTCAAGCTTCCCTCCACTGCTTCCTCTTCTTCCTCTCTCATTCCTGACTGTCTGTCTGTGATTTAGGCATGGTGTGCTGCTTATCATATCTGCCCTAATGCCAGGAAGACTGATATGCTTCTCATTGGGATCCCTGCACCCCCTTTCCCTCCTACTCTCTAGCCGCCCTTCATGGGTCCCCTCCCCTCGCCATCTTGTTAGGCTAAAAATGTTGGCGTCATCGTCAGTTCCTCTCCTGCTCAGAGGCATTCTCCCTTTCCTCACCTTCCCCCAGAAACTCAATGGCCCTCATTAAGGGTCTGGCGGAAACTGTGCCGGTAAAGCTGGCAGGTAGCCGCCAGACCCGTAATGATTTACCACTGCCTGACTTGCTGGAATCACCAGGTCATTACAGCCCCGGCGGTCCGGTAAGTAAGGCGCCGGTAAAATGTTGATCCCCATTCCCATGGAGTCTGATAGGACTCCATGGGAATGGGGACCACAGAAGCACCGGCACCGTTAATAATGGTGCTGGTGCTTCCGTGAAAGTCTACAGGCGGGTGCCATTCCGTTCGCCAGGTCTGACCCTGGCGGGTGGAACGGCACGCACCCGCAGACTTGCAGTTTGCCGGTCCAGAAACAACAGTGCCTGTAAGCTTACCAACACCGTTGTTTCTGGACCCGCAAACTTGTCATGAGGGCCAATGTCTCCCAAGCAGATCTGGTCCTCTCTAGGCTGGACTACTGCAACAGCCTCTTCCTCAATCTGCCTTGTAAGACTGTAAGACTTATCCTTGGCCTCAAGCTCAGGGACTGTATCTATCACTCCAGCCCTAAAGTCTCTCCAGTGACTCCCAGTTGCTGCAAGTATCAAGTTCAAGACCCTCTGCACCATCCCCAAGGCTTTTTGGGGCCTGGGATGCTGCAAAATCCAACTGTCTCCCCCTAAATACCTGCCTGCTAGAGCCCTTCCGTCTTCCAGCTCCAACTCTCTGCAGATCAGACACTTTTCCAAGCAGAGGGGGGGGGAGGGGCAGATCCCTCTCTTCATCAGGAGCTTCCCTCTGGAATGGCTTCTCTGCCCTTCTCAGTCTTGAGTTGGATCTTCTTAAGTTCCAGAGGCTTCTCAATACCCTCCTTTTCCCTGCTTCCATCCCTCTCCCTCTCCCCTGTTAAGGACCCCCTTTTCTGCATTGACTGGCTGCTTTCTCTCTTCTGAGTCCTACAGGGTACCAGGCCCTGCTTGCCCAGTCTACTCCTGCACACCGGTCTCTCTGATCCCCCCCAACCTGCACTTGCCCTTCTGGCCCCTTACCCTGACTAGCCTGATGGGGTCTGCATCCCTACCGAGCCTGGTCAACCCCTGTCCTCGCACTTAGCGTGTGGTCCTCACTCCCTGCATCCCCTGGCACTTGCCCACCTGGCCTCCCTTTGCACTTGCCTAGCCCCAGGGGCCCTCTTCTTCCCCTCCTCTGCCCCCACCAATGCGCTTGTAAACCACCACTCTGCCCCTCACTCCTCTCCCACCGTGCATTATCCACGACTGGCACTCCCCTACCCCCCGCTCCCCCTGCACTTCTTATTACTGCACTTGCACGATCCAAATGACACAAGGCCTAATAGGACCGTTATTATTGTTTTGTTCAATGTCCCCCCCACCCCCTTTTTTTGTCTTGTGGCACCTTGAAACATCATTTGCTGTATAGGCGTTATATAAATAAACAATAAATAAATATATCTACTTTAGAAACAGCATGAACCAAGAATTACTAAAAAATAGCAAACCCTTTCATCAAGAACATACTTTATATGGCGCGATAGCGCACATATGTTATTATGCACCACCCTTCTGCTACTTAGAAGTTAATTGATGCCCTGGGTCAAACGTGTGATAATGAAGGAAGGAGGTTTCCTATGTACATTTTGATTGTCAATTAAATTATGCAAAAATGCACACGCGGTATGCAAAATCGGAACCAGTAAGATGGTATGTAAATTTAAATGTGAAGATGAATGGAACAATATTTCACTTCTTCAATCCTGGCAGATGTTCAGAAATAATTATTTCAAAATTCACTCTTCTTTTGTCGTTTCCAAAGAAATGATTGAATTTATTGTCAAAATGTGGTCTGCACAGTGTTCTTAGAGGATTGAACACCCCCCCTCACTTTTTCTCAGCATCTCATAGCCATGTATTATGAGGGTGTTTTATTATGGGGTATCATTTACATTTCTATGGAGTTACCACTAAGACCTATCCTTGTCCACCATAGCCCTCTTGTGGTGATAGAAAGTCACACCGGTGCGAGTTAAGTTGAAATGCTCTGGCGGCACAAACCGGGGCATATGCTCCTCCTGGTGATGCCTTCTGTTGGAGGAGCAAAATATAGTCTCAATGCATTTATGCAATCACTTGCTGCCATGGAAATGCAGACGATGATTTTGCCTATAATGCACGTCTACCTCATTGTTCGTTCAGTATATGAAACTAAATGTTTGCTTCACCAAATCATTTTCAACATCTTGGTGAATCTATAACATACTGAATAATTCTCTACATCAGTGCAAGTGTTTAACTTTATATATGTTACAGATGCAGCATGTATTTGGGAGGAATGTATGTACTGTGGTGGGTCAGAAGAAGGACAAGGAATCTAGCAAGACATTTCAAATGTCTTCGTGGTCAAATGTGTTTTCATTAAAGAAAAGGGAAATGCCAATTTTTCGTTACTTCCGTGGGGTTTTCCCAACCTAACAAAACTAGCTAAGGGGCCCTTCAGTCATCAGTGAATGTCTTAAAAGAATCTGTACACCGTCCAAATTAACCCTAACTCACCATACCACTATTTTACCAACTAAGGACAGGAGAATGACTCCTTTGTCTTTACCCAACTTTTGTTTAATAACACATTTTTAAATAGTCTCTTGTGACTTCTTTAATCAGTTCATACAATTCTCTCAAGGCTTCCATAAGCCTTGGTGTCCTCTCATATTGGAATTTTTTGACTCTGTATTGATATATCAAAACATGGCTCTTTATAAATTATGGCTGATAATTTAGATGCTATTGGGGAGGTTTAAAATTACTCTAAGCTCGGCTGGCGAAGACTATACTGTACATTTGGTGTAACGATATTAAGTGATAGACTATTTGAGTCTGGATGATATTTTATACGTTTGGTGAATTTTATATGATATAATATTGCTTTATAGACCTACAGCGAAGGCCGTACCAGGCGTTATGGGCCCTGAAGACCGAGTTAAACGAAGTATGAGGGACCATAACGCCTGGTATGGCCCGAACTGCACGTCTATAAAGTTATTAGAACACCCTCACTTTTAATTAAAGTTGAATAAATGAGACACGTTTAATTGAAGTGCAAGAAATTGCAAAATGGTAAATAAATGTTGCAGAAATTTCAATTAATCATGTTTCATTTTTTATATAGGGTGGTGGAAGGTGCTAGGATAGGAGGAGTATGGTTCTAAAGTGGAATCAGGTGTGAGTATGCCTGCCTCCTGTTCTAATTACGTTTACTTCAGGTGTGCTCCCCCCACTACACAACTGTTAGCCACTATCTACTCTACACAAATATGCAAGTTAACAAACTTGTGCAAACTCCACATGTACATACATTCAATTAACAGCCAATTCATTTACTTACCTTTCTGTGCCTTTTCCCTCCATTGCCATGTTCATGCTACACTGAAAGTTCAGCAGTGCCTGCAACATTCCCTTTCATTTCCTTGCTAAATATAAACGTCTGCATACGTTCCCCATTACGCTGAAGTGCAGCTCATGTCAGCCCCTTTCCAATTTGAAACGCAGGGAAACGCTGGGAAAGCTTTTCCTTTGCTTTGCTTTTATTATTTCATGTATTTGCGCCTCACACTGGTAAAGCGTTTCCCTTGCTTTCCTGTCTTTCTTGTTGCTGTACGAAGGCGTATTTCGGAACGGAAAGTTAACTCTTTCTGTTCTGGCATACATATGCAGCCCGAACTATGGGCTATAATCAATCTGCGGGCTATACCAGTGCGTATAGCCCGCAGATTGACCAATCCCCATCACGGAACACTCGCTAGGGTGTTCTAAAATTGCGATTTTAATTAGTTGATCTGTATATAATATGTTGCATTTTGTGTCAATGTATAAGGAATTTTACTACTGTGAATAGTTCTTTGAACTGAAACATAAATAAAAAATCATTTGTGTATATATATTCTCCCTTAACAATGATTTTCTTTTGCTTAACAGTCTCCTCTTTTGTTTTGCTACAAAGCTTTATTATTTCCTTTTCCCACGGTATGGTTATCCAACCTTTCAGATTTCCTCTCTTAAAGTTCTCATCCTTCCTATTCAGTTCAGACCCTTTTTCCTCTGTATTATATCTGTCGTGAAACATATATCTCAGTTCATCCTTCTCCTCCAAGTTTTCTCTTATAATCTACTACTCTTCCTTACTAACGTTCTCTTTACTTGGACTGCGACCACCCTGAAGGCTTTTACAGTGATTCTCATTCTTTCTCATTTTTTCACTCTTATTGTCTCTTTATTTTGACTGGGCCAATTATGGATACTCTCATAATGACTCTCATTCACATCTATTAATCAAACTAGGATTGTCTCTTTATCTTGACTGACACAAGTATGAACAATCTTGTAATGTTCTTCTTCACTTCTTTTATCGCCTCTTTATCGTAACTGAGATGAGTATGAACATTCTTGTAATGACGCTCCTTCACTTTTCTTATTGTCTCTTTATTACAACTGAGCCGAGTATGAACATTCTGTAAGGATTCTTCTTCACTTCTCTTATTGCCTCTTTATCGTAATTGAGATGAGTATGAACATTCTTGTAATGATTCTCCTTCACTTTTCTTACTGTCTCTTTATTACAACTAAGACGAATATGAATATTCTTATAATGACTCGTCGTCTGCCTCTCAGATCTCCCACTTTCCCTGTTACCTGTCATCCTCGGGGAATACGTCACTGGGATTTCTCTTCATTTGGGTCTGACTTTAGCTGTGCTGCCTAACTTTGTTTTTTCATTTGGTTTCTCTTTCTTCGGCTCTTCGATTAGAACAACTTTATCCTGATTACGACACATTATAGGTCATATACTGGGACATAACGTTATTTCATCCACGTAGTGGTCTCAGCGTTGTTGTAATGACCTCCAGTCCACCTCAGTTTCTTCGTGGTCACGCCAACACATGTAGTTTCTTTCTTTTCCCAGCTTATCGGACTCGCTGCATCCAGAGTTTCAGCTTCGGCTCGCCAGCTGGTTCAAACTTCACAGTCTTCCAGGAGTTCATAGCCCCTCCCCTTTCAGTTGTGACGTAGCCATGCAGCTTCCCTGGCTTGTCTCAGTCTCCATCTCTCTCAGCTTGCTGCAGCTTCTCATTCCCTCTCTCATTCCTCCTCATCCCAGTTAAATGGCGTTGTCCATTTAAAGGGATAGTCCATGTTTCTGTATTGCAATAACACATCCTTGTCCTTGCCTCGTTTAACCCTTGATGTAATATGTCTGAAGAGTAATAGAAGAGGGATCTTTAGGGAGCTCCTCCCAGAAATGGGAGTCCTTGTCCCCAGATGGGGAGTCTCTCCCGTTAAGGTCCCACTTGCCTCAACCCATAGTGAGGGAATTGTGGGAAAAGGGACAAATTCCATTTATTCATCACAGTACGTGTCTATAGATTTTTGTTTCAAATGAGCTCAACTAAAAAATAATCTGCCGCTGTCTACGCCTCTTCTGCATTTTACTTAAGATTCTCTGGTAATGTGATTTTTTACATATGAGATTGATGGAAGTTTATTAATATGTGTAGTATAAACTAATTGTGTGTGTGAGCGTATCCCACTCTATTTGTTTATTTTACAAAGTGTATGATTACAATTGTTCCATCATTTTTAATAATTTTGGCTAATACTTCTATGGATACTTGTTCTTGTAGGTCAGTCATCAGCACTATTTAATTTCTTTTTTACTCAGCCTCTTTAAAATGTACAATGATTTCTTTGCGCACATTTATATTTGAACCAGAGTACACTTAGGAAGAAATGAAAACAATACAACGTTAATAAATATTGGGATATGGCAATGACATTGTAAAAGAATTAACTTTACTTGAAATAAGTTGAATGGAGGATGTGTCAATGCCAGTAGTGTGAGCTGATGCCCAAATTACCGGAAAACACCTGTTGCTCGGGGTATTCCACACGTAGGGCCTATCTAGCTGAAGAACATCCACCACAACAGTGTACTACTTTGCAGAAGAATTCCAGGCAGCATGTCTTACCCATTCCATTCTTTGTATGCTCATGACATTGATGCATGAACTATGGGGCACTGTTTATCTGTGGGTCCCACCCAATGAGTGAGAATAGCATTACATTAATACAAAGTGTTAACAAACATTACTCCACTTTCACCAGCCTGACTGGATGTACTCTTCTCCACAGGATTATGTTTTTCATATATAGCCCAAATTCGAGTAAGTTTTTTTTTATTGGTTTAGCTGATCACTCAACTTTCCAATAATGATTTACAAAAACTAAAATGAGGTTTAGTCAATTTCAACCAATCTCACAATGTTAAAAGAAGAGAAGTAATCTAGTAAAGTTCCTAATATACAGACTTTTTTACATTCACTTCCATACTTAAGTCACTTTTGTGTTAAAAAATCGTCCGACAATTTGTAATTCATACCTCATAATTAACATTTCTTGATTTACTAATGTTCTTCTTCAAAAATCAGTATAACGCCATCACAAAGTTCATTGTTTGTGTAGAATGATCAGTGAAGTCTATTAGACCAAGTAAGTGTGGCACTAGACATCTTTCAATCCATCCATCCACCCTTTCATCTATCCATCCATCGTCACCTGAAATAAGAATATATTTGGCTTTAATATGTCTGTTTGTAAATACCATTTTATTTCTAAATATTTTGAAAGACACTATTTTAGTAGTGCTGAATGTGTTTTAGGTACAAAGTCATCGTGTAACGTGGATTTACGTTAATATTTCTTTGGATAAAAAGGGCAGAAGAAACTCATCAAAACAGGATCCTTTGACCAAAATATCAGACCCGTGTTATCTATCATCTTGGCGCTGCACTTTGTCCATTATGCTGTTGTTCAAGATATCTATCCAATATTGATCTCATCTTGTTCATCAAATGAACAACCTATATCCTCTCAACAGATGGTAGCGTCTTGCGGCATACAGTGCATATACTTGATGGATAGTGGGCAGACTTGGTGCATTGAATGATCCATGTATGAGTCATACGTTCCATCCCAAGGTCTTCTGAACATTACGTAGAATTTCAGAGTATAGGAGATATCGAAGAGCGTGGCCAAGTATTTTCCGAATGCTTTTAAATTAGACACTTTTTTTAAACAAAATAGGTGATTGCAAATGCAACAATTTTCATCATTGGAAAAATGGCTATTCAACATTGTAAATGCATTCCAGTAGCATCTTGTTAGTCATCACCTCATCTCTTCTCCTTTAAAATCACATCAACAGATGAAACAGGTACAAGGTATGTAGTTGCAAATGGAGGAACTTATCCGGTGGCATACATGTGAATTTGATGTGCCATGAATCATGAGTTCTAATGTTATTGGTAACTAACATCTCCACAGTGCTTTGACATATAACATTGTCCATTACACCACTTTTTGCATTGTTCGACATCCAGAGGGTCCAGTTAAACCCAGTAAGTATGCGTGATTATCAGGTCGCTGTTTTGCTTGCCAACAATCCTGACAGAGCCTTTCATCCTCTCGTGGAGGAGACACTCAATAACAATTTCTATTGGGCACTGCCATTTTTCACCAGTTTCTTTTTCACGCTGTATCCATTCCACACCCAAACAGAACTTGTATTGGCTTTGTCAAAGCTCTGGGAGTGATCACAAAGGATGGAAGTACACCTCATCACACCTGCGTTGTTCTTGAAAATCACACAGAGTTTAAACAGAGAGAAAATTGTATTTCTAGCAAAACTGGTCATCAAAGTGTGTGATGGCACCCTAAATGGGGACGAGATTAATCACATGATAAGAGTGTGGTTTGTGTGAGACAGATTTGAGACACCCCTTTATAGAATATATAAACAGTTCTTGCAGTTGGGCGGTTGTGGGGCAGGTACAATATTTGTACACACCAAAACACCTCATACAAACAAATGTAACTAGAGATTTCATTTGAAAATTACATTGACATGTCCTGACATGCAAAGATTTTAAATATGTGAAGTTTTCAAGGCTGCACATAATGGTGTGTGGTAGGAGCAGTATGTGTGGTATCACCAGCACGAATTAAGGAACAACCATGAGCACATTCTCAACATTTTGCATCTAATGAAAACCCAAGAGCTGTACTTCAAAAACAAGGCATTTGATCATTTGAAAGAAGGTGTACAATTGTACCATTGGCCGTTCGATACCTTGATGTCTGTGACTTTGAATGACAGAAAAAATATTTCATTACTCATCACAGAGCTGACATTTTGGTGAGTTCTGTATCTAGGGCCACAGCGTATGCCGTTGGTTAGACAGCCACAGATATCTGTTTCCTGAAGTGGATGTCGCATTTCTTTTAAAAAGTTATCAAGTCCAAGGAATAATTACCAGCACATAATGTTCCTATTAGTTTATGTACATAAAAACAAAACACCAGTTTGCCCTTGACTATGATCTACTACTTTTGATAGTTATTTTATTTAACTAAGTATTGAATTCACAATTGTGACTTGTTCAGATTTTCCCACATGAGAATGACAACATTCATCATAGGTAGCACCACACCCCTTCTTGTACCATTTTAGCTTGATGTGGTCATGGTTTCATTCTGGAAATTGAGCACTTGGTTCAGTTTGATTATCAAAGGCATATTGGTCTCAGAGACATTCCACAATCTGACTGTTGTGAGAAACCTGAGGGTGTTCTCAAATCGACTTCCCTTGGATCCTCTATATAGGATGGCCAGGGAAATGCCATCACTTTTAAATCCTGCTCCTAGGGGTGGACAAGTGAGGGAGGACCACCTGGATGGAGGGTCCTCAGTAATTGGCGGTGGGATGTCCTTGGGTAAGACACAGTATTCTACACCGCCTTTCCGGAGGGAACCCCTATCCCTGAAGTGGTTATGGGATATTGATCACCATGTTCTCTTGTCTCTGAGACGGTCAGGAGATATTATCACACTAGACATGTTAAGAAGAAGAGGAGAAGGATTGGGGATGAGATATTGTGGGACAAACACAGAATCCTCTTATCCTCGTGACATTATATAGCAGTTCCCCATTATTCCCCTTTTGGGGTACCTGACAATACTGAGACGAGTAACAAACCACTGAGAGTTATGAACATTACACACTTTCCCCACTCTAATACTGAGATAAGGAAGTAGCAACTGAGAGTAAAAGACACCACTTACTCTCACTACTTTGGTACTCGGACGAAGAAGATGCATAAAGGTCAGGCATGTCCTTGTAATCAGAGTTAGACAGCATTAATTAATGCGATACACCTGCAGCCCATTGAAGGACCACAAGTGTATAAGAGGTGGAATGCAGAAGGTAGGGGGAAGCAGGGTAAAAGGAAGCCACAACAGAAGGAGCCATGCTGGAGAGCGAGAAGCCGAGACGCTGAGACATCAACCAAGATCCCGGGAGTCCTGCAGGTGGGACTATGCAGGAAGGTGGGCGGCAGGCTCTGCTGTGGAGCAGAGCCGGAACTGAGTACAGGAGCCGGGATGTGCTGATCAAAGCACTCGGCTAAAAGGCTTTCCCGCTTGTGGAGAAGCTGCATAGAGGAACTGCCGGGTTTTGGTAAGTGTCAGGGACACTGGAATCACACAGGCACTCTGAAGGACCGTGAATATAGTAGCGGTCCACAAAAGTAAGCAAAGCTGCACTTATTGAATACCAAATTGAATGAAACTAGCAAAGTTGCATAATGAGTATCAAATTGAATGAAACAAGCAGAACTACATTTATTGAATACCAAACTAAAGGAAATAAGTAAATCTGCACATATTGAATCCTGAAGTGACAGAAAAGGCAACATTATTCCTTTTGAACCTTGAATTGCATTAAACAGCGCAACTGCTAACATTGGATTCCAAATTGAATGCAGATAACAAACTTGCTAAGATTGAACTATGAACTGAAAGAAACTGGGAACTATGTTGGATGAGCAAGTGCTCGTGAAATGGCATTTGAGAAACCACTTATATTATTAATCTTTTTCTCAGGTCGTCGTTGAGCCTTCTGCCAGCCGAATGGGTCTGTGAATGACTGCTGCGGTGTAGAGCTGAGGTTTTTACTGTTTATATTTGTGAGTGCAGTGATGTCACGGCGCGCATGCGCAAGTGACGGAACGAGCCTACAGTGACTAATGAAACATAATACAGCGTACTTATTTTAAGTTTCAACATTTTAAAGGTACTTTGGAAGAGCTATTAAATCCTACAAGTATAGATTATTGATTAAAAACCCAAGTACCATTGATGTTCAAAGTCCATATTGGGAATATGGCCCATACGCCGATGTTGAGGAACCAAATTATATATTTGTAGTGTGTTTTATAAACATATGACATTTTAAAAAATAACATTTTGGGGAAAAATGCTAAAGTAAATCACTAAATCTCATCTATTCCTGTTTAGGGTAGACATACAGTTATGCCGTTGTATTCTGTTACCAACTTATAAACAGAGTTTGTCCCAACTGAAAGGTCTAACAGAACTACAAATGCCACAACATTTTTTAACCTTTTTCGACCTTAATGGATACTTCCTAAGATTAACATAACTCATCATTCTATATACTCAATCCAGATATGGGTATTGCTCAATTTCAACCTACTAGCCCCCTAATATTACTTATCTGACTTTCAGATATTCTTTATGGTGAACACTGGTTAGCTTTCAAGCATCCTTCAGCCAAGGAAGGCTTCATGGTCATCAGAGACCAATTGACTTTTGAAGTAGGTTCTCCTGAGGTTTTTTCAACTACCTTTACTTTCACTACCAGTTAGCCCTTTAATATGACTTGCTTTGATTTCACAGATATTGTATTGGTGAAAAACTAGGATATTCACGAGCATCCATCAGTCAAGGAAAGCTCTGTGATGACCCTAAAACATTAGATTTGGAAAGTAGGTTCTACTGACTTTCTCCATCTTTTGCTAGCCCACTAACAGCTAGTCCCTAAACCATTATTTATCTGACTTTCACAGATTAATTTTATGTGAAAACTGGTGCAAAGACTTGATCCCCAGAGGATATTCAAGCGAAACCTCTATTAAACTCAGCAGTCAAGGGATCCTGCGCAAGACAAATAATTATTCCAAATTTGGGTAAGATATCTTCATTTCTTCGTACTATGTAATTCCCCTCCCCCTTCTTTTTACTAATCACCCAATGCCAACTATTTGATCCCTCAGATCTCCTGAAAACTAGTGTAACCACTAGAACAACATTGAAGATTGAAGTCAAGCACATATGAAGCTCAACACTTGTTGGATTCCCTGCAAGTCCATTTTTATTCTTTCTTGGTAAGATATTTTCAGTATTAATGACTCAATCGTACCATGTATCTTCAAAATACTTACCAGGTATATTTATATGACTACTAGATAACAGCAATTTCGAGAACAAAAGAAATATTACCCTAAGAGACAAATCATCTTTACGATGTACTCTAACCATGAAAATCACTTTTGAAAACTCATCACAAGGTCAGCACATATAAAATATTTCTTTCACTGTCCTGTGTCTCTCTAAGCTAATTACTAGTATGATCTAAATTAATAGAATTTCTGCATTTAGTTCAAAAGCTAATAATTACCATTCCCAAAGTAGGTTCTTCATCTAGAGTTACCTTAACAAGTTTAGATAATTTTTTATCCAAACCAGATACAATTGTTCAATAGACTTATCCTGAATATGAATGTGTTTTATAATCAAATTTGATTTGGAGATGGGATTTATTCTTACATGTAATAACTTAAGTTATCATCATTTTATTTTATTTTGTACAATTTGAAACAAAATGATTAATTTGTAAAGAATATGACATTATGTATAGATTCAAGTATCCAACATGAATCTAATTTAGGTTATTTTCTTTAATACTCTTTTGTAGAATTAATTGCAAAACTCCATGCCCTTGATGAAGAGTCAAAAACTCCAAATGCGTTGGGCCATTTCAAGAATAAATATTATGTTCTTGTGAAATTGTGAACTTGTCATTTGAATTATTAATGTCATAAGTGTGTGCTTACATACTAGAAAATGCATTCTGTGAAATTATACTCTTACCAAAAGGGGTTGAAAGTCAGGCAGACCTGTCAAAGCATTGCATACCCCAAAGAACGTATGGGTCTGATTTGTTCAGAACATTGATAGTGTGCAGGGGACGTGAGTTCCCTAAAAGGAACTTTTCTTTTGTGTGGAAAAATGTTGATAAGCACAGAGGAAAAATGAGTTTGCATTATTGAAATGGACTACAAATGTTACTGCAAATGTAATTGGACTTGCAAAAACAAAGCCTCTTGTCATTTTGCAAGCTTAAATGATGTGTCCCAAATGGAGCGACTCAGTATTTAAACATGAACAAATGAAAAGATGACTTTTTGATTTAAATTGAAATGTGCCTTTTGGGTAGGATATCTAGAACAAAATAAATGTCAAGTCATTGTAACATATTTGATTAGAATGACTTACATGCCGTTAATACAACAGAAGTGAACAGGCCTTTCAGGCATGAAAAATCATAAGATGTTCTGGACTGGGTTAGCCAATGCTATTTTCTTGCTGACTTGACCACCAGTTAAACTCTGCTTAAGTCATGCTTACGTGTTCATAAGGGGGGGGAGATTTAAGTGTCCCAGGAGATGTGGCTGCGCCATCTGGAGTGAATAAGGTTTGTTTGCCTTTAAAAATGAAAACAGATTGGGTTTACATAACAAAGGACCATATCGACAACCTAGCCTGTTCTGCTGCTGCTGAGCTTCAAAAAACATTATTGCACTTAGAGTGGTACATTTTACATGTACCACTCTAAGTGGTACAGTTAAGGAAATAAAGGTGACTAGTTGCCCAGTAATGGAAAATAGACAATGAGGCCTCTGAGAGCTGTTTACATAAGCCATTATGCTGAACACGAGGTTTCATGTCTGCAGTTTAAACATTGGGTATAATTTAAGATCTAACATTATGTTGTGCAATAGAAGAATTATACATGTATGATTATAAATCCACTACCATATGACAAAGAACCAAACAGAAAAGTGTGTGGTGATCATGACACAGACATCTATCATGTGAGTCCAAATACAAGTTGCCTATGTTTTTAAATCATGTTTTAAATTATGAATAATAACTTCACAGGACATTGTGATCTACTTATGCTGTATGTCCCTAGACCCATCTAGGCTGGGGTTCTCAGTAATCCATATTTCATCGATGTACCATGTTGCTATGAAGAAGTGTGGAATAAAAATTATTTTGGAATCAAACTTATGATAGCAGACACACCCCACCTTTTTCACATAATTGACAATAAGATCAATGTATGAAGATTAGGGTTTTGTATTCTCTGGAGTGTCTGACTATTGTGAAAGCCAATGGAAACATTTGACCAATCAAAAAGTGTGATATCATCATGACAAAGCACGGAAATATAACCCATTATAAAAATAAGAAACCAACTGGGAATCAGGGTCTCTATCTTCTCTGGAATTAAAAGCTGCATAGGAGGATAATATCTGTTCCAAATGGATGAGAGTTGAGCCTGGATATTAACTGAAAGATTGGGCTGTATCCATGAGGGAACATTACAGATTAATGTGAGGCAGATCTGCTTTCCTGAAAAAATGAGGAAGGGACTAGGAGAGGCCAGTTGACTGGGATTTCTCTGGGAATACTTGAGGATGTCTGCTGGCGTTGGGCCTTAGAGAATAATTTCAAAGTGAGTATGAAAGGTCACTCAAATGTTATCAGATATGTCACCTAGAATCGATGCCCTACTCGGTCCTTGGAGTGGGAGGGAACTGGGGAGGTGATGCCATTAAGGAGCACCCATTTCCAATAGAATATTTATTTAAATATTATAGTGATGAATGTACATTGATTTAATTTCTCACTTTATTTAAAGCCAAGTGAAAATGTATGAAAACTAATAGCATTTCTGCATTGATAATGTTTTGTTCTTTGTAAATTAAATCCGGTACAATTTACCCAGAATATTTACAGGTGTGGGCAACCAATTCAACTATGATAGTCTAACAGAGAAGTGCTTGAGGATGTGTGATCTGTATAAGATATTTACAAGGTGAATGGGAGGTGAAAGGGAGTTTGGTTATGCTATTTATATTCCCATGGAAAATTGTACCAATATAAATCATATCCTCGCCTCTCCTTTGCCATGACACAGCAGAGGTATGGCTCTGTACCTGTGGGACACAGTTTTCTGAAGTGAATTATGACTTGTACTTGTCCTTGTATTAGGAAATCATAAAACCATGTTTCTATATTGGGTAGATGAACCAATATCCTATACATGTCTTGAAGTGGTCCACCGCTTGTGCTCTCAGTCTTGTAGTGAGAGTGACTGTTTCCTCTCCACACCTGAGCCTGTCTATCTGTCATCCATGATACTCAGCTTTAATAAGACTGTTCCATGTTCTTCTTACTCCACACCACTTCCAGAGAGGATCACTGCATGTGGACCTGTTAAGGTATTTGGTCTTTCCGAGGACATGAACATTCCTCAAAGGTACAATGGAATTAGAGCAATGGACTAAGTAACGGTCTCCTGACAAAGACCTAGGGCAAGGCCAGGTGGTCCAGGGGATCCATCTGTCCCTCCTCCGGTCCCTACATCAATCCTCAGGTGGTGGCATTTGGCCCCTTTGAGCACCTCATCCACTTCTTCCCTGCAAAGGCAGGGAACTTTGTTACAAGTCACATCATATCTGGGGGGAGTTAAATTATTTGATTCTTCCTATAAAAAATATAATGCATACATTTTATCACAAAATACCCATGCACCCTCTATCCGTCTTCATAAATACCACAGTCATGCACACCAGGCAGCGGACACAGATCTATCTAATACGATTGGAAAAAATGAAATCCCTCCACAGTTATCCCCACATTATGACAAGCACACCAATTAGATAGAAATCCAAATTAAACTATGTAAAGGCCTACCCATGTTTTAATGAGGTTATCTGAGATAACGAGATACCTGTCATTCCTCACTCATCTTCATCAGTAGTCTAATTTTTGCAATTTGTATAAAAAATAATTGAAATGTACGATTATCTGATTTTGAATACTGTTCTGAAAAAAGAAGACGGATTCAAAATACTATCCTGTGTTTCAGTAGTGCTTCATGCCATAATCATTAAACTTCTAAGCACTGTGAGAATAAGTGCTGTTCTTATTAAATCTATTTACCTGAGAACTATTGAGGTTTGAATTACCCTGCTGGGATTCCAGTGTGCGCAGTTCAGGCTGGTCTTGTTTTGGGACTAGCACTTAACTCATGAGCTATCTACTCAGGATAAGAAAATTTAGGCATTGCTCCAACATGCACAATATTGTGATGTTATACTTGAAACGGAAAAATGCAATAATTTCTTCTATGCTTTCCACTAGATAAAATGGTTGTATCATTATTATGGTTTTCCTTACACCTCTGACAAATGACTTTGTTAATTTACTAGCAAAACAATAAAGTGTACATCCCAGCAACAAGGAGTCTGTTTTAAAGTACTCCCAAGACTTCCTCCAGGAGCTGTACTTATGTAATTGGGTCTCATTGTTCTATCAACTTGATCCAGCTTAATCTCTAAAAATAAATTAAACACATTTTGAACCAAATTAGTCCCATTAATCGAGGATTTGTTTCTGAACTTTGATTAATAGAAAAGTGCTATTTTTGTAGGCAAGGACATTGTTTAGCCCCAATTATATTGTCTATGTTAAGCACAGATGGTGAATAATCAGAGCAACACATACATTTTCTTAGCATCTCCTTGTGATCTGAAGGAGTTCCCATCCTGCTGTGTATATGAGCAGCCTCTGGAGGTATACAGGATGCCTGCTCCTTGATCGGGGACTTTCCATCTTCTTGCCTAGTTAGCTGCAGGATGCTATAATTCTGGATTTATTTTAATGAATTATTTTCGTGCAGGATGTGAACAATGGATTAGTCTGTTTTGGGGCATTTTTTCCAGTAATGTTTACTGCACACCTTTCTCAGTGTCTTTGCATATTATGTTCAGTCCTCAAAATATTCCATCCCAAAAGCTTCCCAGACACTTCTGAGGACTCCTGCCTCAAGTGTAACCCCACCTTTCCCTCATGATTGCGATGTAACAATCCTGATATGCTATTTGACACCAATTTACCACACTGTGCTCCACTAGCCAAAGGTATAACACAGGACTGACTTTGCCTCCTCTCTTTCGCCTTCTAGGGGCACAAGCCTGGATCTGTGAATGATTGTGCCACCATTGATCTTGCAAAGGGACCGGTCAGACATACCAAGCATCAGCTGTACTGCACCTACCATGACTAACACTATCCCATCTCCTCATGCCTTCCTGAGAGCACTCTACCAGGGTGGGCTGTGTGTGTTTTTTTTCCATTTGTCTTCTTTCTTTCCCTTATCTCCAGTTTGATTGACCTCCTGCACCACCTAACTAAGTGCATCATTCAGATTTTGAAGACTGCAATGTGTTGGAAGGTTCAACATCTAATGCATGCCTCTCTGAGCAAAATAATCAAAGAGGTTCACAGACAGGCATAGAAAAAGAACAAATGAATGCCAGGGGGTGCTGTTTATGCTTTAATATTGTAATGGTTTTCAAAAGTTTCATTACATCCCTGAACACCAATAAAGTTTGCAAACAAGGAAATAGATTAGATAGATAGATAGATAAATAGATAGATAGATAGATAGATAGATAGATAGATAGATAGATAGATAGATAGATAGATAGATAGATAGATAGATAGATAGATATCCTGTTTTTTTGCTTAATCGGCACACTACAATATACAATAGGTAGCAGAAATAGAACCTTACAGTACAAATGGTAAAGGAAACATGCCATTGTCAGGGGCTCAAACCATGTATAACTGAAAGAAGAAACGCCTTTCTCCAAATGTCCCACAGGGATGTACGTGTTTATTTCGAATATGAACATTTCAAGGACAAAAATGTCGAATTCTAAACATTCTTATTCAGAATAACCACCCCACAGCTAATTGGCTTCTTTAGACCCCGCTCCCCCACCCCCTTACTTACCTTTTGGTGGCACACTTTGCTGTGTGCCGCCGAGTCCCTGCAGCGCCAGTTCCCTTCACTTCCGTGGATAGAAACAGGCGCTGCAGGGTCCTTTTCTTTTCTTTTTTTTCAAACCGTTATTTTGGATGCAGGGGACACACACGCCCCTCTCGGTTCCATTATAGTGAACAAGGGTGCAGGGGACACACCCACAACCCCTGTTTCCCTTATTTGCTGTAATGAAAACTGAATGGTTGAAATGTTCTGCATTTTCAGCTGTATGTAATTTTGGTACAGCTGAAATCCGAGCATTTCAACCATTCATTATTTTGTTAATGATACTTTCGGCCGATACCGTCCCACAGACCCACAGTGATGCATAAGCATGCACACAAAGAGCCAAGGTGTCGATTTAGGACTATGGCTGCACTGAGTCTGGCTTCCTGTAAAGGTTCTCAAGATATATTGAGTCCATAGATCATGCAGGAGTTGCCCCCCGGATCAAATTATTGTCTATTTCATGGCACCATATTACATCACCAAGCCACATTTGCATTTTAGAACAAAGCCTGCTTTTCAAGACTAGCAGAACACACCTCTTAGCCAGAAGCAATAGGCTTGCCGTCTATCAGCTGTCTTGGGCCAAGCGTTACTGAAGGGAACAGTACAATTTGCAATTGAATTTATAATGCCGAATTCAACATTTTTCGAGCTCATTGATAGCTGGGTGGATTGGAAGCTGGACCTCTCGGTTCTGGAGTGAATGTTCGAGTTATACGCTAATCAATGGAATTGATACTGTAATCATACGTATGTTACCAACTTAATACCATTTCAAGATTTTGCTTTGATGCCTGTTAGGCTTGATATCCCTCAAGCTTAGATTATCATGTTTCCTCTATAAACATCATGGAATTGTTATGAAACTAACAATTAACTTAATACCAACATTAGCAGTGCGTGGGCCGAAACTGGGCATTGAGGAAAGTAAGAGGTACTGCTGTATATTTGCAGGCCAATGCATTTCTAAGAGGGTGTGCCACATATTCACCAGTGGAGGCAAATTGATCCAATGCAAAGAGACTGGGTGGATGTGTACACAACTTGGAAATGATACAAACACAACAATTTTGATAGTGGGTTTTTTCTGGCAAGCATATTTTATTAATATTATCACTGATTATGTTTATGGTTTTTCTGAGAAAAGAGACTTGATACTACGGCTATGAAAAAATTGAGGCTTTATTATTTAATATATTTGATGTTATTCTTTTTAATCTAAAACATGCTTTAATGGAATAATTATTTTAAATGTGCTGCATTATTTCTACTGAAATGGCCGTTTAATGTTTTGGTAACAGTGTATTTTTAATGTGAAAAGTTTACTTTTAGGATCGGCAGGACCTTATAGGAGTCATTGAGGAGACCATCAAGAACTGCCAGGATTCAACAAGCAAGGTCAAGTGGGATAGGGGGATCAGTAAGATGGCTGATTACTACTAAAACATCTACCCAAAAGTTGTGCATCCTGAGACAATCCCAGAGCAGATGATACCAGCCAATACTCTTTCTACGTGTGATATTTTGGGCATTTAGAACAATAATCAAGATTGAATATAGCCAGTCTTGCTGGAATCATGTACACTCTATGCAGTATTAGAATAAGCCTGTATGTTTAATGTCTAGGGACTGAACATGTTTATACGCGTATCTTCATTTATTTTTTGTCGACCGGTATCTTTTTCCCACTTGCTAATAACTCCCAAAGGTTATGAAGGTGCCAGACCCTCTACCTCTTATACCATGTAAACAGAAGGTCGTATCTATTCATTTTTTGATGCGAGTGGAAGGTGGTATAAGAGGTACATATTAAGAACAAACATGTGAACCACCAACTACCTCCTGTTCCTGTTTTGCTAGACTTTTTAGTAGTCAAATTGCCACATTATCCTATTGGAGTGAATTATTCTATTTCGCTCCAGTAAACCAAGTAATTTCAAAACGGTTTAATCAGAAAATCATCATATTCTTAGCATTTCAACACAAATCAATATACACAACTCAAGAGCAAATTAATTCATACTGGGTTAGTTCCTATTTGGAAAAACATATTCAACCATGGAGTGTCAATATTCTTGAACCTGATTTGTACGGAAGTTCTATTCGACTGTTTTGGTGTATCAGGGAAAAACCTCTACTTATACTTGAAGTTAAATACCCCCACAGTTGGTAAATGTGGACATAATGCTCCACCAAGGTGTTTAATATGGTTTGTGGTCCTTCTTTTCCTTGAGAGACTATGCACCGTATCTGAGAGGTGCTTGTTAATCGTCACCTTTTTTAAAGTTCTAGATAGAACACATGGAGAAGCTAGGATATTGTCGATGCACTGAGTTTCGGCCAATACAGTAAAATTGTCCACTTCCATGCGGTGGTCTTCTTGAATAGTAGCGAGGCCTTCGTCAGGACAGAGAAACAGATGTGCAGAATGGAGAACTAATCTTCTAACCCCTTGTTGTACACACTTATTGAGTAAGCCAGACAGGGACAGGTTTATCAGAGTACACCGCGTCACATTGGTATGCTTGATGGATTCATGCCCACAACTGTGGGTCACTGGAAGGCAGGGATTCAATAGATGTACCTTAAGGGAAGGCCTCTGCAGTGCTTTTACCAAGCAGAAACAAGTCTCCTACAACCCCCAGAGTTAATAATATATTTCAGCAATTGAAAATGCAGTGCTTCAAGAGGGAAGCAAGGGCACCAGGCCCCAAAGGCTTCCCACATCCGACTACTTCATTGCAAAATGAGATTGATAGTTCACTAATAATTTTTTGTTCCGCTTTTGTCTCCCTTCCTCTCCCCTCTGTTTGACTGTTCTTTCTGTACAGGATATTGACATAAGTGATATGACTGATATAAATCATTTAAGATTGTATTGTGAGTTGTAGTGTCCTGATGAGGACCCAGAGGGTCGAAACACGTGTTGGCATTTCTGGTTTAAAATAAGTGGTTTCTTGGCACCACTTGCAGTAAATTATTGGTACTTTTGGGACTCAATTGTGCTTGAAACATGCTTTGAAGTGCTACAATGTTTGAGGCTTTAAACTGTAGTTGACAAGGTCTGTGCATGTACTTAGGTATCCAAAACTGCATTCATAAGCTTGACCTTTGCATTAACATGCTTTCAAGTGCTACTATATTTGAGGCTAAAAACTGTATTTAACATGGTTTGTACATGGACTGATGCATTCAAAACTGTGTCCATATGTGTTACCCTTGCACTGATGCAAAATAAATGGCAACAGTCTTCGGGCTCACATTATTAGCGGTTCCTCATTTATAGGGTATGTCATTGTTGGTCAAAATAGCTCCCTAGTGCTTAGCGCGTAATAGTGGAACCATTGAAGCTATCTCACTCCTGCACACAAAATCCATGAGCGTTAATGAATGGCTTAAGGTTGGTGGGCTCTGCCGGCAGAAAGTGGATGTACTACGGCTATTAGGAGAGTAAATCCAGGGTGTCTCTTACTTTTCTCTTTACATCTAGTATGAGTCATCCTGAGACATGTTAATGGATGCGTAAATGATTCATGTGCCCAAGGTCCACACCCTGAGGGGGACCCCACCCAGCCTCCTAAAGCAAACAAGTCAGTGCACATTTTTCCAAAATATATATAACATTTCATGATATTGTATAATATCCAGTTGATGCTCTGGGCCTGGTGCCTGGCAGTTGGTGACAATGTTTTCTTATCTGATAAATTAATCCAACAATGATTTCTGTGTTTCTGCTATAGCACACTTGCATGCATTGTTCATACGCATAGTTAAAATAGATATTAAAGGTTTGAGTGCTGCAGCAGTAAACCTAGCTCAGTGTTTTCTGCACTTGTTGCAGAGATCTATGTTCACTACACAGATCAATGTACCAAATCACGGCAAGACCAACTCACCCTTTCCTCTCTCTGAGGCTGATAAATGTATGTGTATACACTTTGGTGATGTTAACAGTTCCTGTGCTACAAAACAGTGTACCTGCACTAGACTGATCAAGTTACAAAAACAGCCAAATGTTCTCAGAAAATTGCACCTTGAAGAATGTCAAGAGCTGGCAAACAATGTGGTCAGGTGACAAAACTGCTGATGCAGACTGGGCTGAAATCCAAGCTTCATCAGTTTGTAATCCTGGGCAATTTATTTAATCTAATTGTGCCGAATCTGTCAAAACTGCTATACCCCTTGATATTTCTGAAGAGTCAATTCCTAAAAATATTTTAATTCCAAGCATACACTTTCCAAAAACACTCATGGCTTAAATTGTTATGTTACTGCTTCATGCATACTAATAGTGATCATTCATGAATTGCACACTGCACAGTAATTTGTTTCGTGGCTCCCTCATGACAACAGCACTTGAAAACCATGGCACTTTCATCATTTTAATTCGGATATGTGCACCTTCCTGGTAACTTCTAATCTATAGTCTCTATGTATGCTTTTCAATGTGCACTTTTCCCGTGGTTTCACTCTCACTCTTGTGTCTATGCTTGATCGCTTACCAATGATGTGTTATGTGAGTGTGCTGTAACGGTTTATCTCGGTATATTTTACATAGGAACTTTCATTAAAAATATGTTTTTATATATTTTTTATTATGGCTCATCTTTTGATACAATGCAATTTTTGAGAGACCTAAAGGCCTGTGCTGGGAAAGCTGAAAAGAAAATAATTTGAATGATTTGACAATGTTGGATTTCAGACCCTCCTCCACTTAAAGGCCTGTGTTGGGGAAGCTGGACAGAGAAAATTCGGATAATTCCAGAATTTTTGATTTCAGACCCCCCTCCACTTGATGGCCTGTACTGGGGAAGCTGGACAGAAAAAAATGGGATGATTTGACAATGTTGGATTCCAGACCCCCCTCCACTTAAAGGCCTGTGTTGCGGAATTGGACAGAGAAAATTGGGATGTTTTGAGAATTTCGGATTTCAGATCCCCCTCCACTTAAAGGCACATGCTGGGGAAGCTGGACGTTAAAATCGGGATGATTTATTTAAATGTTTGTTTAGGGACAAAGACACCCCTCTTCCTAAAAGACATTGGGGTTAACAGGCAAAATAGGATAACCCAATTACATTAAGGTCTATACTTTTCAGAGCACACTGGGAATGAGTTTAGTTATTTTGTTAATTAAATAGGCTAAGGATCGACACTGTTTTGCCACCCCACCCCTCTGCCCATCCACTATAAAAGGAAAGGATTTAAGGCAAGCAGATTTCCCCACCTTTTGGTTTCAAAGGGCTCAATTCTACTTACATTGAACACCTCTGTTTAAAGTTCAGGAAAGCCACCTTCATTTCAGGACCCTCTGGGAGGACCTGGCAGGGATCTGGTAACTCCACTCTCAAGGATGGTCCCCAGCTCTTCAACATAAATCCCAATAAGCTTTTTTAGACCTCCCAGAAATAGACAGCTCCACTAACATGCAATCTCAGCAATCTCCTTTGGTGTTTCCTTGCAGCTGTAAGATTGTCATTTTTAGCAGCTCTCTTTTTAGCAGCTCTATCCCCTCTCTCATAGTGCATCCACGTTATATACCAGTGATTACACCATCAAGATCTCAATATTGGGCAGTGCCCTGCAAGAGTTTTCACAACCAGGACTGGACAGTTACCCTTCACTATCCTCCCAAATCCATCCTCTCTTTAAGGACTGGTTTAGGAGTCTGAAACAGACACATTGCAACTCCCATTTGAAATCCCCTTTTGTTTCCATGTATTTTTTTTGGCAAAAACTAGTTCTGTGGCAAAACTTCATAATTTACTAGTAACAGGCATAATATATACATATATTTTCCTTCAGCTAATCATGGGGAATTTAATAAAACGACTGTCAGAACCACACTATGTTGCATGGGCATTTGGCAATTTTCCACCATTTGTTCAAAAAGCATATTAGTTAGGAACATGCAATTCACTCCTCACAATTTTACCCTTCACCAGCACGGCAATTCTCAGGACATGTTCAGCACAGCCAGGAACACCTTTGAATTGTATTTCAATAAAATCGCTTGGAAATTTTCTAAGAAATGACACAGAAATGAAGGCAGTACGACTTATGGTTGCTGGGAAAAATGCATGATTGTGATAGTCCATTGAAACATGTGTGGAATCTTCATATGTCTGCAAATCTTCTCTCCTTTCTTCTGGCCATTTGCCATTCCTGGCCAGCATGTCACCAGAGCTTCCTTTGTTTTTATTAGCCTCCTTGTTGTTTGAAGTTGGCAGGCTGTCGGTCGTAAAAGCTTTCGTGGGCTTGACAACACAGAGATCCACCACCTCAGATAATGAGCTAGGCTGGCCCTGTGATGTAACAAAGCCCTGCTGCTACTTGGCATCCTATCTTCTTTTCTGAAGTGGACCACCATTCCGATATGAAAAAGTTCGAACTTATTGTATTGTTTTCAGAGTTCAGCCTTGATTGCAGCCCCTCTTTTCACAACTCCTCCCATCATTCCAGTCATGCACTGATTATGTCATTTTTCCTGCACAGAGCTGAGCCTTCAGAGACAGCATGTCCCCACCAATTGTCGTTGGCTGAAAGGAACTCACAGATTGCATTTTCTAGCATCACCCTTTATTCTTTGACATACAGTGGCCCTCATTACGACCCTGGCGGAAATCGAAAAACGATGGCGGAAATGCAATACCGCCATCGAATAGCGCTCGGTGCGACTATGACCCGTCACCGCAAAGTACGAAGCCATTAGCGACACCGTAGTGAACGCCAACGCTAACTGCACCAAGCACGCGCGCGCGCGCCATGCCAAACCGCAAACACCACCATGGTGCAACGGTACGCCAATTCCGACCCTAGCGGACATGTACCTAACGCCATCAGGCATGGCGGAATGTACCATTCCGCCATGGCGAGAAGTACGGCATCGCGAATCAACCGTAAACGGCCCCACTGAGTGCCTGTACACCGCTCCCTGCCCACAAAGTACAACTCCCCGTAGGTGCAATGAAGCCACAATGCAACCATTGAAATGTACAAGTCACCCATGCATGCCAACGAACAAAAGAAACACAAGAGGGGCCAATGGGAGCTGCAGGGCACAGATGGCACGAATACAGAAGCCATCCCAATGGACATGACCACAGTCCCCCACCAAGAAACGCACGCAAACACAGGCACCTGTGACCAGCAATATTCCGAAAACCACATCATTCAACCAGTCCACCTGGCTGACCGGCATCTGTTACACAAAACCCAATCCCCCGCCCCTGAGCATGACAACATTCAAACTGGCATATTGGCAGCCCCCATCCCTGACCTCACTGGGCTTCGTAGGCAAACGCGCACAGCACAGTACCACGCAACTAAACCCCGAAGCTGGAACCCAATGCAGATCTCCTCACAATACATCGCCCCCCAAATAGGCATATGCCACATCACTTGCAAAGAAAAACGCTACACGGGCCAAATCAGAATAGAAATTTTATGCACATCAAAATCACCAAGCACATACAGCCATCAGGCCATGAACTCCAAAACACTAATCACCATTGTGGGCTGCTTCCGCAAGAAATGACCAGCCACTACCTGTGTGTCGCCCTGTTCCCCCATGGTACACAGAGCCACATTCACGTACGAAAAGGCAACATGGAAGCGCACAGAACCGCAGGGCCGTCCCAATGGGGAGGCACTAGTCCAGCTGAAAGGCCGAAATGTTGCTCCGAGCCACCAGTACTGCGTAAGGGCATGTGGCCCATTGGCGATCGTCCCATAAGATCGTAATGCTGCTCCACTGATTAACACGAAGCAGCAGGTGTCGGGAGTAAAATCCATCTGCAGGAGTGGCATACAGATGGCAGTGGCAAAAGGGGAGGAGATACCTGTCAACCAAAAGAAAAGAAAAAGAACAGAATGGCCATCAGAACTACATACCAACAACTCACTTCAATGATCACACGAAATCCACAGCCATATGCATGCTAGCCCACTCCAAAGGAACATCACCACCCCAAAACCACTTGCGACTCATAACCATCTATATCGAGGTGCAAACACCATCACAAACGAGTGTCTGAGGGCGCCTCGAGACAGGGAGGGCTCAACAAGGCCAGATGGACGATGGTCCCACTATGGCAGCCCTGCATCACATAGCGTAGGGGAGGCGGATAGATCCCAAGAAGCCCTGTACATGGCAAACTCTGTATCAAATCACCTGCCCATGCATCCATCCATCATTCCCTCATCCCGGGATCAAAATGCCTGAATAATTACTCACATAACATTAGAAACATCCATTGAGTCTGTGCGTTATGCAGCCTGCTAAATCCACAGTGCCCCAGCCCGTAATTCCAGTGTTGTGAAGTAACATGTATTTGGGAACGGACGGCCTCATCGCCCACGTAGCTATTGCGCATCCCAAACTATTCATATCAATCATTGCTCCCTCGCCATGGGCCCTGTCTCAAGGACATAGAACAATAGAACGTTACATTTGCAGTCAGACCTGTGGGCATCTCCTCGCCGCTAGCTGGAAACCGAAAGCGCCGCCCTTCGAATTCCTCATTTGCAACATCACGTCGAAAAGGCATCTGTGGCCGTTTGAAATCACTAATTATTCCATCGAGTGCGGCTGTGTGTGAAAATGGCAACTGCCTTCACCCACGAATGGGACGCCCCGCCCGTCGTTGCAACTCGGTACAGTGATGCATGAGGGCCCACCGTTACTCGAGTACTACGTCCCACTGACCCCTCACAAGTCTGTTCGCGACTGCACAGATAGTATGTGAAACAATGGGACCACAGCAGAATGAACATATCAACCAATCTTACACGGCCATCGGGTACAAATACATGATTGCAATAGCAAGATACAATTCCCCGAATTGCAGCGTTGTGCGCGGGACGTGCTCGGCCAAAGGGGAGAGCAGTTTGCACAGGTGGAATCAATCACCACAGGTGGAGGCCATACAGCCTGAAAACACATAAATTGCACAGCCAGTCTCCTCCCACAACCACACCGAAATGCTACCGGCAGGACTCGCGATGTTGGCCCTGGGGGACCTGATAGCACTGCAAGTGCTCCGACTCCAAGAAGTAGACGAACACCAACTACAACCAGCCGCACGGAGGAGACGCAGGAGGAGGAGGAGGCTAAGGCAGGGCCAGCAAGGCCCACCAGCACAGCCACTACCACCACGCAGGCAGCCCGCAATTCAACGCCTCCGAGCACATCCGTTCAACCTCACTGATGAGCAGATCCACACCCTCTACCGTCTGGACCGGGACACCATAGCCGCCATTGTGGACATGACACAGGCTGACCTTGTCAGCATGATAGATAGCCCAACCGCCATCCCACCCCTACTGAAGGTGGTGTCTGTACTCCACTTCCTGGCCACAGGCACCTACCAGCACACAGTCGGACAGTTGCATGGCATTTCTCAGCCACTGTTCTCACGGACACTATTGCAAGTGCTCGATGCCCTCCTGAAGCACGCAGACGACTACATCTCTCTACCACGCTCGGAGCAGGAAATAACCAACACAAAAGTGGGATTCCATGCACTTGCCGGCATACCGGGTTGCATTGGTGCCATCGACTGCACCCATGTTGAATTGGTCGTCCCACATGCCATGGAGGCCCAGTACCGCAACCGAAAACAATTTCATTCCCTGAATGTACAGATGGTGTGTGACTCCAACAGGATCATTACACATTGTTGTGCCCGATTCCCTGGATCAACCCATGATTCTATGGTCTTGAGGAACTCTACAATACCACGCTACATGGAGCGACACGCAGGGAACAGATCCTGGCTACTCGGTGAGTCTCATTACATGCATGATGATGTGGGGTATGTGAATTGTCAATGACCTGCCAGGAAGGGGGGGGGGGGTGTGCGTACGTATCAATGGCATTCCACATCATACGTTTCTCGTCCACATACAGGTGATGCTGGATATCCACTGAAGAGATGGCTCCTCACACCAGTCCGGAACCCACGGGACCAGCATGAGGAGGACTACAACCATGCCCACTCACGTACCCGTGTAGTCATTGAACAGGCATTCGGCCTACTGAAGACCCGTTTCCGCTGCCTCAGCAGGTCTGGCGGGGCACTCCTGTACCGCCATGAGAAGGTTGCAAAGATGGTGATGGCATGTGTCATGCTCCACAACATGTGCGTACGTAGAAATGTGCCCATGCCCCCTGACGCTGAACTGCAAGCACCTGATGATGGTCATGATGAGGGTGGGGATGTGGCAGCACCTCATGGAGTCTGCAAGGCACCGGAGGCCCGTGACATTCGTCAGCATCTCATTGATGTATGCTTCTAGCACTCACGCCTGGTGGCTGATACATGGACACGGGACTCGTGGCACTGCGTGTGTCTGGGACATGCACAATATGGACTGTACGCCTATGATGGCCTAGTACACAAAGATCAATGTCCACACTTCTCATTGGTTGATCGTGCACTTTTTATGGCATATGTGATATCATGTTGAACACCCTATCGACCCGCCACCCAAGTGAGCCCAACACACCCCCTCCACCCTCCTACCTCCCCCCCGAACACCAGTGTCCAAAGATGCTCATTGTCAGTGGGCTGTCGCTATTGCATGCCCCCTCTGCGGGTATCAGGGGCACCCCTGCCTGTGGAGCGCAGGTTCCTTCCAGATCTACGTTGGGGGCTGCCCTGGACGGAACTTGCAACGGATGATGTGTCTGCCTGCTCACGTCCATGCATGTCCCTAAGGGTTTGCGAGAGCTCAGTGAGCACACGGCGCACTGCGGCAAGTTCGGCACATACGTCTTTGGACGTCGCATGCAGTTCCCCCCTCAGGCTCTCGGTGCTTCTCTCAATTTGTGCCCTTAGCGTCTCTGTACCTCTCTCCATTTCTGCCCTAAGTGTCTCAGTTGATGTTTCTATGTCTGCCTTAGTGCCCCCACATTCATCGGCATGGTCCTTGAGGAGTGTGGCCAGTTGCTGCTGTTGTTCGATCAACTGGTCGAGGGACTGTTGCCTCTGCTGGGCCATGGCCATTTGCGGGGGTGTCACAGAGGGGCTGTTGTCCTCATGTTGCCTTGCCACAGGGCTTGTGGGGGATGGCCAGTCGTCGTCTTGTGGGTGCCCCTGCGTGGTATCCTCATGTTGTACGGGATGGGACAGACAGGGGGATTGGGACAGGTCATGGATGGATCTGACTTCGGCATCCCCGTTTTCTGTGTCCGAGCATGCTGCCATCAATGGGGTGTCACCTATGGTGCTGCTGCCACCAGAGGCAGTGCCTTCTGTGGCATCCATTGGGGGGACCTGTGGTGGTGGTGTTGTGGGCATGCTGGCTGCTGGGGTGCCTGTTGATGTTCCCTCCTCTGTGCTGCCACCTGATTTGTGCTGCTGCCGTGTCTTGATGCGTGCAGCTGAGGTGGAGGGTCTCTGGCCGTTGGTCTTGGCCCTCTTTGCAGGTGTGCTGGTAGGGGTGTCCTGTAGCTCGTCGTTTGGATCGGACCCTGTGGTGGAGTAAAGGAGGGCGAGGGTTATTGATGGGTCAGTGGGAATTGGAATGGCATTGTATCACATGCATTGGGGTGGTACCTGAGGGTGATTTGGGTCGGGGTCTTGGAGGTGCTTTGATTTGTGTGTGGAGTGAGGGTGCAGTTGTTTGGCAGCCTGCAGTTAGGGTGTGCCTGCTGCACGTGTAGTGCGTGTATTAGGGGTTTTTAATTATTTATGTATTTATTGTGGGTTTTGACGTGCGCTTTCAGGCCGATGTGTGTGGACGTTCTCCTGGACATGTGTTTCTGTTGCACTATGTGGACGCATGGTACTTCACATGGATGGACTGTGTGGATTTGGCATTGTTTTATCTGGCCCACCTACCTGAATCTTCGGATGTCTGCACTCCTTTCTCCATCCCTCCGACTCCCTCTATGCTCTCCATTCCGATGGTGGAGGCACAGATTTCTTCCCAGGGGGTCAACTTGATGGGTGATTCAGGACCTCCCCCGGTGGCTGTGGCAATGTTGCGGTTGGCAGAGAGTATGCTGCGGACGCGTATCCGCAGGTCGTCCCATCGCTTGCGGCATTGCTGTGGGGTGCGGGGTGCGGTCCCCACCGCACTTACCCGCTGTGCCACCAGAGCCCATATGGCCTTCTTGTTTGCAAGTGCCGTCCTGGTCATTTGCGTGGAGAAGACGACGGCAGCATTCTCCTGGAGGGTCTCTGTTAGCACGGTGAGTTCCTCACGGGAGAAGTGGACCTGCCGCTTGCGGTCGCACGCTTTCTTCGCTACTTTTCCCATTTTTCTTGGTTTCGCTAGGGTGGTTGACGGGTTGGGGTGTGTTTCAGGGTAGTGATTTTAGTGGTTGTGTGGTTTTAGTGTTTTTATAGGTGTACGCCGGGATGTTTCCCGTTCCGGGCCCATGTTTTAACTTCCGTTTCCGTATATTTCCGGTCACCGTACTTTCCGGTAGGCGCACACTGCGGTGACCGCTAAGAGGGGTGGCGGGATTGCACCTAGGGCGCCGTACGGCGGCGGTGTGGGCCGTTTTGGGGTCATTTCCGCCATCGCGGACTTTGCACTTCCGCCGTGGCGTGGTGCTCGTGCCCGATGGGTCGGAATGGGCCGCACTTTGCTCCTTCGTACAATGGCGGAAACGCTATTTACGCTGTGGCGCTCCGGTCAGTCGCTTTCCGCAAGGGTCGTAATGAGGGCCAGTGTGTTTTACTGATCAGGGTTCACTTTGCTTTTGCGCTGAAAGTACAGGGCTGTTTCTTTCAGTCATTAATAAAATACACTTTTAATTATCTGCTGTTCGTTTTTCTGCTGAACAGTAGGTCTGAATTGTCACACTGCACCACCTTTTAATGGGTGGTAGTTTCAGTGAAAATGCTACATTTATTCCCCAGCCCACAATGTGATGTGCTTTTCCCATCTGCACTCAGATTACAATTTAGCTTTAGCTTTCTCTGGATTCCCACTACAGAAAGATACCAACATAGTCTGCCTAAATAGGCCCATTTTCAGCAAGCTTGTTTCTGAATGCTGGCAAGTTTTTCCCCCAGTGAGCCCTTCAGTTCGGTTGGTTTGGGGCCTTTGATTACACCCTACATGCCAATCAGTGCCCTGCATGCATGCTAGGTCTATGTGTACTTTCCTCATTGCTTCTAATCTTTGTCTTGTATTTGTGCTAGAACCATATATTCTTTGCACAGCTGCAAATCTGTGTCCAGTATCCCTGTTGTGGGGCATGCTCCTTCCTTGTGACCTCTAAGCTTCATAACTGATCATTTAAAGCACATGCAGTGGTATATGTACCATCCTTATGATGTTCAATACTCTGTTCCTATGCTGGGTTATGTGCACCTTTCTTTAATACAGCTGCTGATCTGTGTCCTGTGTCGATGCCACAATCTGCATACCTTCCTGGTGGATGCTATCATTAACATGTGTGGTTACTAATGTTGCCCTTGAAATGCCACTTCTCCAGGGGCAGAGCCGGCCTCAGAATGTTTGGGTGTGGGAGAGGGAGTAGCTGGATGACAATTTTAAACCCTGTTTGTGATTGGGGCTATTAACCCTTTGGGCTGTAGCCCCCATTAGATGTATCTTTCTTCTCACTTCAGAGAATATTTAGTTTCACTAAGGTATGTTAATCATTAGAGGTGTGGTCAATCCAAAGGCTACAGTAAAGTGTTTGGTTTCATCGCAGGGGGTATATTATATTGATATGGGGGGTCATTACGACCCAGGTGTTAAGGGGTTAACGGCGCCGTAAAAGGTTGCGGCGCCGTTAACCCCTTAACGCCTTACTATGAGGTCCCTTTGCGGCTCCCGACCTTAACGGCTGGTCGACCTTGAAGCTAATTACGGTACCGCAATTTGTGGTACCGTAATTACTGCCTTCCCCATTCCCATTGAGCCCTATGGGGCAAAAATGGGAATGGGGAAGGGCCAATGGTAAATGGGGAATTACCGCCCCGCCAACCTTGGAATGGGGTGGTAATTCCCCATTTCACCATGGCGGAATCGGTAAGTTACCGGCGTTAACCATGGCGCTAATGGCGCCATTGGTTAACGCCGGCCTCGTAATGAGGGCCATGGTTGCGCAGGTTTTTGTCCTGTGCCACTGTGCGTTTGCTGCAGCTGCCATGCCAATGATTGTTTAAAGCATACTTTCCAAGGCAAGTGAAGTCAGATTTGGTAGGTGGGTTTGGTGCCCGTGATTCCATTGAAGCCAATGAGAATGAATAGGTTTTTGAATGTTGCTAAAACCTTTTCTGCGTGGCCGATCCCATTGAAGTCTATGGGAGGCAATGGTGTTTTGGGATGGTGAAAATATGTCCTGAGAGACGGCCACCCTCCAAATGGAAATGAGTTAGAGGTTCGTTTAAACATAAATACTCTGCTCGCCTTGGTGAGAAAGAAAGTTGACAGGCTTTTGCTGTTGAACCCCTTGCATATCAGCACCCCATGGGCTGAGTGTCACGGTAGAGTGATGCCTTCTACCCGAGACCCCTCCCTCCCAGTCCAGTGGCTGGATCTGCCACTGCTCTCCTCTGTTATTCTGAATCCAGCGCAGACCCAGGGAGTCCAGCGATTTCAGAGTTTTATTTTGATGGCTGCCAGGGCAGAATATCAAGCACTGTATTGTGACTGAACGAAGGTTGAGCGTGTGCAGAGATTCTTGGCTTGGATCCCTTAGTGTATTTGCTTTGAGGGGGGATTTTTCTGTGCCGGGCCCAGGAAACCCTTCAGCTGACCCTGTTGCCAATAGGGCGTGGCGTTTTGTTTCCAGTTAAGATGAGAACATCGAAATCCAGATGCTACTTGATGCATAAAAGTTGCCACAAAATGAGGACATTCTCAGAATTAATGCAGTCTACCTGCTTCACTGACCCATGATATTGAAGTTGACATTCTTTGATTATGAATCACAATTGTCTGCATTTTATAGCAGACTGCGGGGCGGTTTTGCGCCCTTTTGTTTTTGAAGCTGAAGGATAACAGCAACAGCTACTGCTGTGGAACACCTGCTGCATGGGCGCACAGCACCATTGCAATGCTGGAACAGGGGCACTGATCAAGAAAAGACATCGTACACAATGGCTGGCATCTGATGCGCCACCTTTCAAATGCGAATCACTGCGTGTATTGTAAGATCAAATCTTATTTACATCCTACGCATCATTAGCAGTTCCAGGATCAATAATTAATAGAACGCTGCTTAACCCGAGATTAATAATCAGCCTGTTGTGTGGATACGGCTTGTTGATGTGCGCCTATGCTGTAACTCATGATGAAAATGGCAGTGTTACACATTAGCTTCGGCTGGCTTTTTTTGTTTGCAGGTTCTGACAAGCTCAGGTTTTGTTGCCGTATGTAGGCCTAGAAACCGGCCTGTGACAGGCACCTGGGGCGGGGCCTTTCAATTAGACTGGCCCCCACCGGATGGATGAAGTTACTGATTTCCGGCTTCAAACCATAACAGTGCAGCTAGGGGCATCTAGCCCAGCTCATGGCTATTCAGTGGGTGTGAGCAGGGCCACAGGAACCAGGCACAGTTAAGGGTGAGATGACATTGGTACAGGGGGCCTGATACCTCACACTTTCATGAGCGGTGGGTGCGGGGGGATATGCATTGAGACATATCCCCTGACCCGCTTTGCCAAGTGAGAGATATAAGAAGAGGGGGGTAGGCTGGCTTGTGGGGTTTTCTTTTCTTCAGTGCTCTCCCAGAGAAGAAGAGAAATTGGCTGCTGCAAGCCTTGGAAAGAAAGCTGCGTGCAGCCCAGAGAATTAGCAACCACGTATCTGAGAGAAGGTGTTAATTGTAATCCATGATTAACATATTCATAGATATCCGGTCACTCTTAGTATCAATTACACTGAGACACCCCTTATGCTCTCCAGTCAAGACCCATTGACACTCTGAGAACATTTACCACTAAGGGCCTCATTACAGGTTTGGTGGTGTTTGGGTGGTAAATCTGCCAAAATACCACCAAATGGATTTACCGTTACTGCCACTTGGTCTGGTGGAATTACCACCAGATTATAAGTGGTGTTCGGCAGTCCATATGACTCCATCCAGGAGGTTTTTCCTCTGCCTTACTTCCAAACCCACAGTTCTACAGTGCAGCGGTAACTTTGTTACCACTGCTTTACCATAATTTTCGGTCACACCGCCGAACTCATGATGAGGCCCTTAAGCTTCCTCCACATATACAGATCACCTTTACAAAACCAAAACTTTGTAGACAAACTCACTGATGCAGCTCCACCTAGTGTGTCGAACGCCCATTTCTAACTATATTTGGAAATGGCAACATATGCCTTGAGAAAGGAGACAACGCCACCACAATATCTGTCACAGTGAACCTTACAGCATTACTCGTCATGCAAATGGTTAAGGGTCCACTCACATAGCTGGGCACACCTTGCAAGGAATCTTCACCTTCCCAGGGAGACCACTTATCCAAATCATTCACAGTATTCACAGAGGTGTCCCCTCCAAAAAACCATCCAAGGGCCCCCCGAACATGCTAAAGTAAAAACCAACACAGCACTGGAAAGACTAGAAGCAAACACACTGACCTTCACTACAGATATACCAACTTCTACCCTGGATGAAAACCCCTCAACATTCATAACTGAATTATTTCTTGCTTTGGATAGCATTGCTCTGAAGAAACCAGAGCAACACTCTCCAAGGCAAAAAGTATTCAAATGCAAAAAAGTACACAAAAGAAGAAATTGGCAAAAATGGTTCACCCCTAAACTAAACTGCCCGAATCAAGAAAATCATACATTGTGGAAAATCTGGAGGAAAAACAACTTAAAAACACGTTATTTTGATTGTCAATAAAAACTATGCGTCTACAGGGCAGAAGTCATCGAATCCAAGAAGGCATGCTACTCCTAGCGCATGGGAATGGTAAAACACAGGCACAAGGCAAAGTTTAACATCATCCAAGAATTAAAAAACCTGACGGCATGCAACACAACCCCTACTCCAACTCACGAAGTATGCAATCAGATTGCTGTACAATTCTACAAAAATATCCTCCAAATCCAAGATCACCTAAATAAATAAAGGACATTAACCTTCATACCTGACTAATGAAGTCATCACAAACACACTTCAACCCCCTCTAAAGTCGCTAATCACTTTCTGCCTTTTCAGTGAATAAGACGTACTAGTCACCGTCGACTCCTGTTACCCAACCAGATCTTCAGAGGATATGTGCCCTCTCAATTTATGCAAATCCATCTCAGAACATCTGGAACTGATCCCTCTATTCCTAGCTCTTCTTACTGACTCCATCATTACAGGGAGTGTCTCACTTCAATTGAAGTCTGCTTACATCTGACCAATCTTCAAAATGCCCACAGTTGACCCAGAAGACCCTGCTAGCTCCTGCCCCCTTTCAAACATTCCTTTTATCTGAAACATAATGAAAAAATTAATATACGATCAACTCTAGGATTTTATCGAATCAAACAACCACTTGGATGAGGAACAGCATGGCTTTACACAATCTAGGGATACAGAATCATATCCTGATTCAAGCTGGGACACACTTAAGAATAACGCGGATGAAAACTCAGAATGCGCACACTCATCCTTTTGGACATCTCGGCTGCTTTGAAAATCACAAGTCACAAGATCCCTCGAAATAGACTGGAAGACATTGGAATCAAAGGAATCAAAGGAAGAACTCAATGCTGGATCACCTCCCTCCTCATTGGTAGGACCAAAAGCATGCTAGTCCCAGCCCTGCCCACTGTCTTGCTGTGTATCCAAGGAACCACACATTCACCTCTCTTTTTTAACATCCCTGACACTCCTGCTGAACCTCATCTACTACACCATCTGCTACAAATGTGCAGACAACACACAAAAAATCTACAAACTTTGGAATAATCCCTCATAAAACCCTCTAGATATAAAAATATGCTTTGCACAAGTGGACACATGGATGGTAGCAAACAGATAAAAATGTATCCCTTAAACTTTAACCAAAACAGTACTGGTGCTCTGCAACCCAGCTCCTTCTAACACCACCGCAAATCCTTGGCCTGATGGGAGAGCCATTGCCAGAAGCTGCTTTTTCTAACTCCACACTCTACGCACCTCTATCTCGGACCTCCGACTACCGCATGACAAAACTATAAAGAGCTTAAAATGTAGAGACTTAACTACTCCTCAGAATGAAAAGGTTTGAATGCATCTCCCAAGCACTACACACACTCGATTGGCTTCCTGTCCAGAAAGTATTCATTTCAAAACCCTGTGCGTCTCCCATCGCTCCTACCATGGAAAGAGCCGACTATTCTTCAAGACACTGAAGTTCAGTAATACTGCGCTAATGAAACCTTTGAAGATTTCCACTCATTGGATATCCATCGGGTTGTGGATCCCCTTGCCGTGTCAAGCTAGACCATACTTAATTCCTCTATCCATGGAAGGACTCTTCCGCCAAGATCCAGGAAGTGATAAAACACTAACCCGCTCTCTTTCTTTTCCTTTGTTCCTGGAACTAAGCCCTCACTATTGACATCATGAAACCGTACATCTCAATCACTACCAATCAGTTGGCCCTCCAGATCAAGTGTATTAAACAAACCCATACCTTGCTCATCTTCTATCAACAACCCCAATGATTGCTGCTTTCCAGCCAAGGGGTGATGGGTACTTCTGACCTGCACCCATCAACACTACAGATTTTGTAATAGGTTTTTTACAGTTCTGGTTCACCCACTAACACCCCACACGTTTTTCCTTACATAGCAATGCACAGTTAAGCCAGCATTATTGGCAGAAGGGTGCTATAGAACACTACGTTCCGTACCTTGCATTGCCAATCATGCCGCCAACATTCTCCTGAGTTGACGTTCATTCAGCATGCACTAACATTCTACCAGCATTCATGGATAATCAGAAAGAGAGACACAGACTGCAAGATCAAGATAGAACAGGCAATTGTGTAAGAGGGGGACATCTTTGGAGAGCCAAATCTATTCTAATCGGCCTGTACACTTGAATTGCTCGGTCAGACTTAACAAGGTGAGCCTCTTTTTAGTTCAGCCCATGCTTGCCATTTTCAGCATGAATTGGAATGGTCGAAATATTTTCGTAATGTGATGTGTTGGTGAGGGGGTGCTTTTAGGATGCCCCGAGTAAAGAAATACCAGTGGGAAACATTACATTTTATTGAAAATCATCTTACAATATGCAAAGCGCAACTCAGTTGGAGTGTAACTATTATTTGAAAACTGCAAATGTTGGTGCTTCTTTAAATAATTTGCGTGTCTGAATAGTGTGGCACTTGGAGCTGCGGTAAATAGTTTTGGGTTGTGGGATAAGGCCAGCACCCTAGCCTTGTCAGGAGGGGCTGGAGGCAGACCCGAGCCACCCCTATTCCTGGGGCCAGACCCAAACACAAAGGTTCAATTTCCTGTTTACTCCCTCATCCCCATGTGCCAGCAGGGCCGAGCACTCTTGTCTTCAGCGTTACCTTAAAAGACTAAGACTGATCCCTTGCGTTGGTCTCGATGGGAAGATGGCAAGATTGCAGGAGAAGCCGGCAGAGGACCAACAGAGACAGACAGAGGAAGGAAGGCAACAAGGTCACAAGAAGCAACAAGGGAAGCACTTCCCCGTGAGCAAATGCCACCTCGTGGATGCACAGCAGCAGCATGGTAGAGAAGAGGGAGACACCATTTGCAATGCATGGCGCATGCCAGAGAAGAACCCTCTGGAGGGGCTACCACGCTACGGCAGAGACCCACTCATCCACCAGGGACTTGCTAAGGGGGTTCAGATCGTAACGTGCATAAAAATCTATCGGCAGTGAGTCCGAACTACAACCCCTGAAATGGATTGGGGCAATCAGAAGCCTGAGCCGCCATGGCAAATGGTCGGCAAGCCCGAGTAGATAAGCGGAGCAGGGCTTAGGCCCCTATTTGAACCTGTCCTCCCCCCTACATGCCCTGGGGAACAGCAAGCAGAATTAGAATGCCTAGGGAGATCCAGCCAATCCCAGAGCGGGGAAGAAGATATCAGGATGAAACAGGAAACAGGAAGTGTGGGTTATCCAGGTGAGGTCAGCAGTGGAGTGGAGGTGGAATAAGAGACCAGCATGAGGAAGGAAGGAGCTGTGGAGTGTGAAGGCATTCATTAAAGAAAGGTGAGGTATTGGCTTAAGGGGTGTAAGGGTACTGCAGAATGAGTGTGCATGATTGTTTGGCAGAGGGATAGCAGTTAGTGTAAGCAGTGAGTGTGAAGCAAATGATTTGGGGTGAAAAGAG